>NW_027208391.1:600000-1200000 GCF_964237555.1 Oryctolagus cuniculus | reverse complement strand
GAAAAGCACAATCTTTCTCTTCAGCAAATGAATCCAATGTCATGTTTACAGAAAGAAATATCATGTTTTCTCAGGTTTCTGGAGCTTTCTTCCTAGAAAACTCGAATGTGTGGAGGATTTGACTCCAGGTGGAACCAATTAGCGTTTGCCAGCAGAAAACAAAAAGGGTCCTGCTAAAATGCATTCAAAACCTTAAAGTCCATAGAGAATATCCAGAAAACACAAACACACACAGAGGCTGTAGCAAGATCTGGGATTGAGATAGCTACAAATCACCAGATAGTTTTGTTTTCATCCAGGAGTATCTGGACAAATTGTTGTAGTTTTGAAGTGAAATTTAACCAAAAAATCACCGTGAAAGTGGTTTTGGAGAAAAGCACAATCTTTCTCTTCAGCAAATGAATCCAATGTCATGTTTACAGAAAGAAATATCATGTTTTCTCAGGTTTCTGGAGCTTTCTTCCTAGAAAACTCGAATGTGTGGAGGATTTGACTCCAGGTGGAACCAATTAGCGTTTGCCAGCAGAAAACCAAAAGGGACCTGCTAAAATGCATTCAAAACCTTAAAGTCCATAGAGAATATCCAGAAAACACAAACACACACAGAGGCTGTAGCTAGATCAGGGATTGAGATAGCTACAAATCACCAGATAGTTTTGTTTTCATCCAGGAGTATCTGGACAAATTGTTGTGGATTTCGGGTGAAATTTTACCAAAAATCACCGTGAAAGTGGTTTTGGAGAAAAGCACAATCTTCCTTTTCAACAAATGTATCGAAAGTCATTTTTTCAGAAAGAAATATTATGTTTTCTCAGGTTTCTGAAGCTTTCTTCCTAGAAAACTCGAATGTGTGGAGGATTTGACTCCAGGTGGAACCAATTAGCATTTGCCAGCAGAAAACCAAAAGGGTCCTGCTAAAATGCATTCAAAACCTTAAAGTCCATAGAGAATATCCAGAAAACACAAACACACACAGAGGCTGTAGCAAGATCTGGGATTGAGATAGCTACAAATCACCAGATAGTTTTGTTTTCATCCAGGAGTATCTGGACAAATTCTTGTAGTTTTGAAGTGAAATTTAACCAAAAAATCACCGTGAAAGTGGTTTTGGAGAAAAGCACAATCTTTCTCTTCAGCAAATGAATCCAATGTCATGTTTACAGAAAGAAATATCATGTTTTCTCAGGTTTCTGGAGCTTTCTTCCTAGAAAACTCGAATGTGTGGAGTATTTGACTCCAGGTGGAACCAATTAGCGTTTGCCAGCAGAAAACAAAAAGGGTCCTTCTAAAATGCATTCAAAACCTTAAAGTCCACAGAGAATATCCAGAAAACACAAACACACACAGAGGCTGTAGCCAGATCTGGCATTGAGATAGCTACAAATCACCAGATAGTTTTGTTTTCATCCAGGAGTATCTGGACTAATTGTTGTAGTTTTGAAGTGAAATTTAACCAAAAAATCACCGTGAAAGTGGTTTTGGAGAAAAGCACAATCTTTCTCTTCAGCAAATGAATCCAATGTCATGTTTACAGAAGGAAATATCATGTTTTCTCAGGTTTCTGGAGCTTTCTTCCTAGAAAACTCGAATGTGTGGAGTATTTGACTCCAGGTGGAACTAATTAGCGTTTGCCAGCTAAAAGCAAAAACTTACATGCTAAAATGCATTCAAAACCTTAAAGTCCATAGAGAATATCCAGAAAACACAAACACACACAGAGGCTGTCGCAAGATCTGGGATTGAGATAGCTACAAATCACCAGATAGTTTTGTTTTCATCCAGGAGTATCTGGACCAATTGTTGTAATTTTGAAGTGAAATTTAACCAAAAAATCACCGTGAAAGTGGTTTTGGAGAAAAGCACAATCTTTCTGTTCAGCAAATGAATCCAATGTCATGTTTACAAATACAAATATCATGTTTTCTCAGGTTTCTGGAGCTTTCTTCCTAGAAAACTCGAATGTGTGGAGGATTTGACTCCAGGTGCAACCAATTAGCGTTTGCCAGCAGAAATCAAAAAGGGTCCTGCTAAAATGCATTCAAAACCTTAAAGTCCACAGAGAAAATCCAGAAAACACAAACACACACAGAGGCTGTAGCAAGATCTGGGATTGAGATAGCTACAAATCACCAGATAGTTTTGTTTTCATCCAGGAGTATCTGGAGAAATAGTTGTGGATTTCGGGTGAAATTTTACCAAAAATCACCGAGAAAGTTGTTTTGGAGAAAAGCACAATCTTCCTGTTCAACAAATGTATCCAAAGTCATTTTTTCAGAAAGAATTATTATGTTTTCTCAGGTTTCTGAAGCTTTCTTCCTAGAAAACTCGAATGTGTGGAGGATTTGACTCCAGGTGGAACCAATTAGCATTTGCCAGCAGAAAATCAAAAGGGTCCTGCTAAAATGCATTCAAAACCTTAAAGTCCATAGAGAATATCCAGAAAACACAAACACACACAGAGGCTGTAGCCAGATCTGGGATTGAGATAGCTACAAATCACCAGATAGTTTTGTTTTCATCCAGGAGTATCTGGACAAATTGTTGTAGTTTGAAGTGAAATTTAACCATAAAATCACCGTGAAAGTGGTTTTGGAGAAAAGCACAATCTTTCTGTTCAGCAAATGAATCCAACGTCATGTTTACAGAAAGAAATATCATGTTTTCTCAGGTTTCTGGAGCTTTCTTCCTAGAAAACTCGAATGTGTGGAGTATTTGACTCCAGGTGGAACCAATTAGCGTTTGCCAGCAGAAAACAAAAAGGGTCCTGCTAAAATGCATTCAAAACCTTAAAGTCCACAGAGAATATCCAGAAAACACAAACACACACAGAGGCTGTAGCCAGATCTGGGATTGAGATAGCTATAAATCACCAGATAGTTTTGTTTTCATCCAGGAGTATCTGGACAAATTGTTGTGGATTTCGGGTGAAATTTAACAAAAATCACCGTGAAAGTGGTTTTGGAGAAAAGCACAATCTTCCTGTTCGACAAATGTATCCAAACTCATTTTTTCAGAAAGAAATATCATGTTTTCTCAGGTTTCTGAAGCTTTCTTCCTAGAAAACTCGAATGTGTGGAGTATTTGACTCCAGGTGGAACCAATTAGCGTTTGCCAGCAGAACACAAAAAGGGTCCTGCTAAAATGCATTCAAAACCTTAAAGTCCATAGAGAATATCCAGAAAACACAAACACACACAGAGGCTGTAGCAAGATCTGGGATTGAGATAGCTACAAATCACCAGATAGTTTTGTTTTCATCCAGGAGTATCTGGACAAATTGTTGTAGTTTTGAAGTGAAATTTAACCAAAAAATCACCGTGAAAGTGGTTTTGGAGAAAAGCACAATCTTTCTCTTCAGCAAATGAATCCAATGTCATGTTAACAGAAAGAAATATCATGTTTTCTCAGGTTTCTGGAGCTTTCTTCCTAGAAAACTCGAATGTGTAGAGGATTTGACTCCAGGTGGAACCAATTAGCGTTTGCCAGCAGAAAACAAAAAGGGTCCTGCTAAAATGCATTCAAAACCTTAAAGTCCACAGAGAATATCCAGAAAACACAAACACACACAGAGGCTGTAGCAAGATCTGGGATTGAGATAGCTACAAATCACCAGATAGTTTTGTTTTCATCCAGGAGTATCTGGACAAATTGTTGTAGTTTTGAAGTGAAATTTAACCAAAAAATCACCGTGAAAGTGGTTTTGGAGAAAAGCACAATCTTTCTCTTCAGCAAATGAATCCAATGTCATGTTAACAGAAAGAAATATCATGTTTTCTCAGGTTTCTGGAGCTTTCTTCCTAGAAAACTCGAATGTGTGGAGGATTTGACTCCAGGTGGAACCAATTAGCGTTTGCCAGCAGAAAACAAAAAGGGTCCTGCTAAAATGCATTCAAAACCTTAAAGTCCACAGAGAATATCCAGAAAACACAAACACACACAGAGGCTGTAGCCAGATCGGGGATTGAGATAGCTAAAAATCACCAGATAGTTTTGTTTTCATCCAGGAGTGTCTGGACAAATTGTTGTAGTTTTGAAGTGAAATTTAAGCAAAAAATCACCGTGAAAGTGGTTTTGGAGAAAAGCACAATCTTCCTGTTCGGCAAATGAATCCAATGTCATGTTTACAGTATGAAATATCATGTTTTCTCAGGTTTCTGGAGCTTTCTTCCTAGAAAACTCGAATGTGTGGAGGATTTGACTCCAGGTGGAACCAATTAGCGTTTGCCAGCAGAAAACCAAAAGGGACCTGCTAAAATGCATTCAAAACCTTAAAGTCCATAGAGAATATCCAGAAAACACAAACACACACAGAGGCTGTAGCTAGATCTGGGATTGAGATAGCTACAAATCACCAGAGAGTTTTGTTTTCATCCAGGAGTATCTGGACAAATTGTTGTGGATTTCGGGTGAAATTTTACCAAAAATCACCGTGAAAGTGGTTTTGGAGAAAAGCACCATCTTTCTGTGCTGTAAATGTATCCAATGTCATGTTTACGGAAAGAAATATCATGTTTTCTCAGGTTTCTGAAGCTTTCTTCCTAGAAAACTCGAATGTGTGGAGTATTTGACTCCAGGTGGAACCAATTAGCGTTTGCCAGCAGAAAACAAAAAGGGTCCTGCTAAAATGCATTCAAAACCTTAAAGTCCATAGAGAATATCCAGAAAACACAAACACACACAGAGGCTGTAACCAAATCTGGGATTGAGATTGCTACAAATCACCAGATAGTTTTGTTTTCATCCAGGAGTATCTGGACCAATTGTTGTAATTTTGAAGTGAAATTTAACCAAAAAATCACCGTGAAAGTGGTTTTGGAGAAAAGCACAATCTTTCTGTTCAGCAAATGAATCCAATGTCATGTTTACAAATACAAATATCATGTTTTCTCAGGTTTCTGGAGCTTTCTTCCTAGAAAACTTGAATGTGTGGAGTATTTGACTCCAGGTGGAACCAATTAGCGTTTGCCAGCAGAAAACAAAATGGGTCCTGCTAAAATGCATTCTAAACCTTAAAGTCCATAGAGAATATCCAGAAAACACAAACACACACAGAGGCTGTAGCCAGATCTGGGATTGAGATAGCTACAAATCACCAGATAGTTTTGTTTTCATCCAGGAGTTTCTGGACAAATTGTTGTAGTTTGAAGTGAAATTTAAGAAAAAATCACCGTGAAAGTGGTTTTGCAGAAAAGCACAATCTTTCTGTTTAGCAAATGAATCCAATGTCATGTTTACAGAAAGAAATATCATGTTTTCTCAGGTTTCTGGAGCTTTCTTCCTAGAAAACTCGAATGTGTGGAGGATTTGACTCCAGGTGGAACCAATTAGCGTTTGCCACCAGAAAACAAAAAGGGTCCTGCTAAAATGCATTCAAGACCTTAAAGTCCATAGAGAATATCCAGAAAACACAAACACACACAGAGGCTGTAGCAAGATCTGGGACTGAGATAGCTACAAATCACCAGATAGTTTTGTTTTCATCCAGGAGTATCTGGACAAATTGTAGTAGTTTTGAATTGAAATTTATCCAAAAAATCACCGTGAATGTGGTTTTGGAGAAAAGCACAATCTTTCTGTTCAGCAAATGAATCCAATGTCATGTTTACAAATGCAAATATCATGTTTTCTCAGGTTTCTGGAGCTTTCTTCCTAGAAAACTCGAATGTGTGGAGGATTTGACTCCAGGTGGAACCAATTAGCGTTTGCCAGCAGAAAACAAAAAGGGTCCTGCTAAAATGCATTCAAAACCTTAAAGTCCATAGAGAATATCCAGAAAACACAAACACACACAGAGGCTGTAGCAAGATCTGGGATTGAGATAGCTACAAATCACCAGATAGTTTTGTTTTCATCCAGGAGTTTCTGGACAAAGTGTTGTAGTTTTGAAGTGAAATTTAACCAAAAAATCACCGTGAAAGTGGTTTTGGAGAAAAGAACAATCTTTCTGTTAAGCAAATGAATCAAATTGCATGGTTACCAATGCAAATATCATGTTTACTCAGGTTTCTGGAGCTTTCTTCCTAGAAAACTCGCATGTGTGGAGGATTTGACTCCAGGTGGAACCGATTAGCGTTTGCCAGCAGAAAACAAAAAGGGTCCAGCAAAATGCATTCAAAACCTTAAAGTACATAGAGAATGTCCAGAAAACACAAACACACCAGAGGATGTAGCAAGATCTGGGATTGAGATAGCTACAATCACCAGATAGTTTTGTTTTCATCCAGGAGTATCTGGACAAATTGTTGTAGTTTTGAAGTGAAATTTAACCAAAAAATCACCGTGAAAGTGGTTTTGCAGAAAAGTACAATCTTTCTCTTCAGCAAATGAATCCAATGTCATGTTTACAAATACAAATATCATGTTTTCTCAGGTTTCTGGAGCTTTCTTCCTAGAAAACTCGAATGTGTGGAGGATTTGACTCCAGGTCGAACCAATTAGCGTTTGCCAGCAGAAAACAAAAAGGGTCCTGCTAAAATGCATTCAAACCTTAAAGTCCATAGAGAATATCCAGAAAACACAAACACACACAGAGGCTGTAGCAAGATCTGGGATTGAGATAGCTACAAATCACCAGATAGTTTTGTTTTCATCCAGGAGTATCTGGAAAATTGTTGTAGTTTTGAAGTGAAATTTAACCAAATAATCACCGTGAAACTGGTTTTGGAGAAAAGCACAATCTTTCTCTTCAGCAAATGAATCCAATGTCATCTTTACAGAAAGAAATATCTTGTTTTCTCAGGTTTCTGAAGCTTTCTTCCTAGAAAACTCGAATGTGTGGAGTATTTGACTCCAGGTGGAACCAATTAGCGTTTGCCAGCAGAAAACAAAAAGGGTCCTGCTAAAATGCATTCAAAACCTGAAAGTCCACAGACAATATCCAGAAAACTGAAACACACACAGAGGCTGTAGCCAGATCTGGGATTGAGATAGCTACAAATCACCAGATAGTTTTGTTTTCATCCAGGAGTATCTGGACAAATTGTTGTGGATTTCGGGTGAAATTTTACCAAAAATCACCGTGAAAGTGGTTTTGGAGAAAAGCACAATCTTCCTGTTCGACAAATGTATCCAAAGTCATTTTTTCAGAAAGAAATATTATGTTTTCTCAGGTTTCTGAAGCTTTCTTCCTAGAAAACTCGCATGTGTGGAGGATTTGACTCCAGGTGGAACCGATTAGCGTTTGCCAGCAGAAAACAAAAAGGGTCCAGCAAAATGCATTCAAAACCTTAAAGTACATAGAGAATGTCCAGAAAACACAAACACACCAGAGGATGTAGCAAGATCTGGGATTGAGATAGCTACAATCACCAGATAGTTTTGTTTTCATCCAGGAGTATCTGGACAAATTGTTGTAGTTTTGAAGTGAAATTTAACCAAAAAATCACCGTGAAAGTGGTTTTGCAGAAAAGTACAATCTTTCTCTTCAGCAAATGAATCCAATGTCATGTTTACAAATACAAATATCATGTTTTCTCAGGTTTCTGGAGCTTTCTTCCTAGAAAACTCGAATGTGTGGAGGATTTGACTCCAGGTCGAACCAATTAGCGTTTGCCAGCAGAAAACAAAAAGGGTCCTGCTAAAATGCATTCAAACCTTAAAGTCCATAGAGAATATCCAGAAAACACAAACACACACAGAGGCTGTAGCAAGATCTGGGATTGAGATAGCTACAAATCACCAGATAGTTTTGTTTTCATCCAGGAGTATCTGGAAAATTGTTGTAGTTTGAAGTGAAATTTAACCAAATAATCACCGTGAAACTGGTTTTGGAGAAAAGCACAATCTTTCTCTTCAGCAAATGAATCCAATGTCATCTTTACAGAAAGAAATATCTTGTTTTCTCAGGTTTCTGAAGCTTTCTTCCTAGAAAACTCGAATGTGTGGAGTATTTGACTCCAGGTGGAACCAATTAGCGTTTGCCAGCAGAAAACAAAAAGGGTCCTGCTAAAATGCATTCAAAACCTGAAAGTCCACAGACAATATCCAGAAAACTGAAACACACACAGAGGCTGTAGCCAGATCTGGGATTGAGATAGCTACAAATCACCAGATAGTTTTGTTTTCATCCAGGAGTATCTGGACAAATTGTTGTGGATTTCGGGTGAAATTTTACCAAAAATCACCGTGAAAGTGGTTTTGGAGAAAAGCACAATCTTCCTGTTCGACAAATGTATCCAAAGTCATTTTTTCAGAAAGAAATATTATGTTTTCTCAGGTTTCTGAAGCTTTCTTCCTAGAAAACTCGAATGTGTGGAGGATTTGACTCCAGGTGGAACTAATTAGCATTTGCCAGCAGAAAACCAAAAGGGTCCTGCTAAAATGCATTCAAAACCTTAAAGTCCACAGAGAATATCCAGAAAACACAAACACACACAGAGGCTGTCGCAAGATCTGGGATTGAGATAGCTACAAATCACCAGATAGTTTTGTTTTCATCCAGGAGTATCTGGACAAATTGTTGTAGTTTTGAAGTGAAATTTAACCATAAAATCACCGTGAAAGTGGTTTTGGAGAAAAGCACAATCTTTCTCTTCAGCAAATGAATCCAATGTCATGTTTACAGAAAGAAATATCATGTTTTCTCAGGTTTCTGTAGCTTTCTTCCTAGAAAACTCGAATGTGTGGAGTATTTGACTCCAGGTGGAACCAATTAGCGTTTGCCAGCAGAACACAAAAAGGGTCCTGCTAAAATGCATTCAAAACCTTAAAGTCCACAGAGAATATCCAGAAAACACAAACACACACAGAGGCTGTAGCCAGATCGGGGATTGAGATAGCTACAAATCACCAGATAGTTTTGTTTTCATCCAGGAGTATCTGGACAAATTGTAGTAGTTTTGAAGTGAAATTTATCCAAAAAATCACCGTGAAAGTGGTTTTGGGAAAAGCACAATCTTTCTGTTCAGCAAATGAATCCAATGTCATGTTTACAAATGCAAATATCATGTTTTCTCAGGTTTCTGGAGCTTTCTTCATAGAAAACTCGAATGTGTGGAGGATTTGACTCCAGGTGGAACCAATTAGCGTTTGCCAGCAGAAAACAAAAAGGGTCCTGCTAAAATGCATTCAAAACCTTAAAGTCCATAAAGAATATCCAGAAAACACAAACACACACAGAGGCTGTCGCAAGATCTGGGATTGAGATAGCTACAAATCACCAGATAGTTTTGTTTTCATCCAGGAGTATCTGGACAAATTGTTGTAGTTTTGAAGTGAAATTTAACCAAAAAATCACCCTGAAAGTGGTTTTGGAGAAAAGCACAAACTTTCTGTTCAGCAAATGAATCCAATGTCATGTTTACAAATACAAATATCATGTTTTCTCAGGTTTCTGGAGCTTTCTTCCTAGAAAACTCGAATGTGTGGAGTATTTGACTCCAGGTGGAACCAATTAGCGTTTGCCAGCAGAAAACAAAAAGGGTCCTGCTAAAATGCATTCAAAACCTTAAAGTCCATAGAGAATATCCAGAAAACACAAACACACACAGAGGCTGTAGCCAGATCTGGGATTGAGATTGCTACAAATCACCAGATAGTTTTGTTTTCATCCAGGAGTATCTGGACCAATTGTTGTAATTTTGAAGTGAAATTTTACCAAATAATCACCGTGAAACTGGTTTTGGAGAAAAGCACAATCTTTCTCTTCAGCAAATGAATCCAATGTCATGTTTACAGAAAGAAATATCATGTTTTGTCAGGTTTCTGGAGCTTTCTTCCTAGAAAACTCGAATGTGTGGAGTATTTGACTCCAGGTGGAACTAATTAGCGTTTGCCAGCTAAAAACAAAAACTTACATGCTAAAGTGCATTCAAAACCTTAAAGTCCATAGAGAATATCCAGAAAACACAAACACACACAGAGGCTGTAGCAAGATCTGGGATTGAGATAGCTACAAATCTCCAGATGGTTTTGTTTTCATCCAGGAGTATCTGGACCAATTGTTGTAATTTTGAAGAGAAATTTAACCAAAAAATCACCGTGAAAGTGGTTTTGGAGAAAAGCACAATCTTCCTGTTCGACAAATGTATCCAATGTCATGTTTACAGAAAGAAATATCATGTTTTCTCAGGTTTCTGGAGCTTTCTTCCTAGAAAACTTGAATGTGTGGAGTATTTGACTCCAGGTGGAACCAATTAGCGTTTGCCAGCAGAAAACAAAAAGGGTCCTGCTAAAATGCATTCAAAACCTTAAAGTCCATAGAGAATATCCAGAAAACACAAACACACACAGAGGCTGTAGCAAGATCTGGGATTGAGATAGCTACAAATCACCAGATAGTTTTGTTTTCATCCAGGAGTTTCTGGACAAATTGTTGTAGTTTTGAAGTGAAATTTAACCAAAAAATCACCGTGAAAGTGGTTTTGGAGAAAAGCACAATCTTTCTGTTTAGCAAATGAATCCAATGTCATGTTTACAGAAAGAAACATCATGTTTTCTCAGGTTTCTGGAGCTTTCTTCCTAGAAAACTCGAATGTGTGGAGGATTTGACTCCAGGTGCAACCAATTAGCGTTTGCCACCAGAAAACAAAAAGGGTCCTGCTAAAATGCATTCAAGACCTTAAAGTCCATAGAGAATATCCAGAAAACACGAACACACACAGAGGCTGTAGCAAGATCTGGGACTGAGATAGCTACAAATCACCAGATAGTTTTGTTTTCATCCAGGAGTATCTGGACAAATTGTAGTAGTTTTGAAGTGAAATTTATCCAAAAAATCACCGTGAAAGTGGTTTTGGAGAAAAGCACAATCTTTCTGTTCAGCAAATGAATCCAATGTCATGTTTACAAATGCAAATATCATGTTTTCTCAGGTTTCTGGAGCTTTCTTCATAGAAAACTCGAATGTGTGGAGGATTTGACTCCAGGTGGAACCAATTAGCGTTTGCCAGCAGAAAACAAAAAGGGTCCTGCTAAAATGCATTCAAAACCTTAAAGTCCATAGATAATATCCAGAAAACACAAACACACACAGAGGCTGTAGCAAGATCTGGGATTGAGATAGCTACAAATCACCAGATAGTTTTGTTTTCATCCAGGAGTTTCCGGACAAAGTGTTGTAGTTTTGAAGTGAAATTTAACCAAAAAATCACCGTGAAAGTGGTTTTGTAGAAAAGAACAATCTTTCTGTTCAGCAAATGAATCAAATTGCATGGTTACAAATGCAAATATCATGTTTACTCAGGTTTCTGGAGCTTTCTTCCTAGAAAACTCGAATGTGTGGAGGATTTGACTCCAGGTGGAACCAATTAGCGTTTGCCAGCAGAAAACAAAAAGGATCCAACAAAATGCATTCAAAACCTTAAAGTACATAGAGAATGTCCAGAAAACACAAACACACCAGAGGATGTAGCAAGATCTGGGATTGAGATAGCTACAATCACCAGATAGTTTTGTTTTCATCCATGAGTATCTGGACAAATTGTTGTAGTTTTGAAGTGAAATTTAACCAAAAAATCACCGTGAAAGTGGTTTTGCAGAAAAGTACAATCTTTCTCTTCAGCAACTGAATCCAATGTCATGTTTACAAATACAAATATCATGTTTTCTCAGGTTTTTGGAGCTTTCTTCCTAGAAAACTCGAATGTGTGGAGTATTTGACTCCAGGTGGAACCAAATAGCGTTTGCCAGCAGAAAACAAAAAGGGTCCTGCTAAAATGCATTCAAAACCTTAAAGTCCATAGAGAATATCCAGAAAACACAAACACACACAGAGGCTGTAGCAAGATCTGGGATTGAGATAGCTACAAATCACCAGATAGTTTTGTTTTCATCCAGGAGTTTCTGGACAAATTGTTGTAGTTTTGAAGTGAAATTTAACCAAAAAATCACCGTGAAAGTGGTTTTGGAGAAAAGCACAATCTTTCTGTTTAGCAAATGAATCCAATGTCATGTTTACAAATACAAATATCATGTTTTCTCAGGTTTCTGGAGCTTTCTTCCTAGAAAACTCGAATGTGTGGAGGATTTGACTCCAGGTGGAACCAATTAGCGTTTGCCACCAGAAAACAAAAAGGGTCCTGCTAAAATGCATTCAAGACGTTAAAGTCCATAGAGAATATCCAGAAAACACAAACACACACAGAGGCTGTAGCCAGATCTGGGACTGAGATAGCTACAAATCACCAGATAGTTTTGTTTTCATCCAGGAGTATCTGGACAAATTGTTGTGGATTTCGGGAGAAATTTAACCAAAAATCACCGTGAAAGTGGTTTTGGAGAAAAGTGCAATCTTCCTGTTCGGCAAATGTATCCAATGTCATGTTTACAGAAAGAAATATCATGTTTTCTCAGGTTTCTGGAGCTTTCTTCCTAGAAAACTCGAATGTGTGGAGGATTTGACTCCAGGTGGAACCAATTAGCGTTTGCCAGCAGAACATAAAAAGGGTCCTGCTAAAATGCATTCAAAACCTTAAAGTCCACAGAGAATATCCAGAAAACACAAACACACTCAGAGGCTGTAGCAAGATCTGGGATTGAGATAGCTACAAATCACCAGATAGTTTTGTTTTCATCCAGGAGTATCTGGACAAATTGTTGTGGATTTCGGGAGAAATTTAACCAAAAATCACCGTGAAAGTGGTTTTGGAGAAAATCACAATCTTCCTGTTCGGCAAATGTATCCAATGTCATGTTTACAGAAAGAAATATCATGTTTTCTCAGGTTTCTGAAGCTTTCTTCCTAGAAAACTCGAATGTGTGGAGGATTTGACTCCAGCTGGAACCAATTAGCGTTTGCCAGCAGAAAACAAAAAGGGTCCTGCTAAAATGCATTCAAAACCTTAAAGTCCATAGAGAATATCCAGAAAACACAACCACACGCAGAGGCTGTAGCAAGATCTGGGATTGAGATAGCTACAAATCACCAGATAATTTGTTTTCATCCAGGAGTATCTGGACAAATTGTGGTAGTTTTGAAGTGCAATTTAACCAAAAAAATCACCGTGAAAGTGCTTTTGTAGAAAAGCACAATCTTTCTCTTCAGTAAATGCATCCAATGTCATGTTTACAAATACAAATATCATGTTTTCTCAGGTTTCTGGAGCTTTCTTCCTAGAAAACTCGAATGTGTGGAGGATTTGACTCCAGGTAGAACCAATTAGCGTTTGCCAGCAGAAAACAAAAAGGGTCCTGCTAAAATGCATTCAAAACCGTAAAGCCCATAGAGAATATCCAGAAAACACAAACACACACAGAGGCTGTAGCCAGATCTGGGATTGAGATAGCTACAAATCACCAGATAGTTTTGTTTTCATCCAGGAGTATCTGGACAAATTGTTGTGGATTTCGGGAGAAATTTAACCAAAAATCACCGTGAAAGTGGTTTTGGAGAGAAGCACAATCTTCCTGTTCGGCAAATGTATACAATGTCATGTTTACAGAAAAAAATATCATGTTTTCTCAGGTTTCTGAAGCTTTCTTCCTAGAAAACTCGAATGTGTGGAGTATTTGACTCCAGGTGGAACCAATTAGCGTTTGCCAGCAGAAACCAAAAAGGGTCCTGCTAAAATGCATTCAAAACCTTAAAGTCCATAGAGAATATCCAGAAAACACAAACACACACAGAGGCTGTAGCCAGATCTGGGATTGAGATAGCTACAAATCACCAGATAGTTTTGTTTTCATCCAGGAGTATCTGGACAAATTGTTGTGGATTTCGGGAGAAATTTAACGAAAAATCACCGTGAAAGTGGTTTTGGAGAAAAGCACAATCTTCCTGTTCGGAAAATGTATCCAATGTCACGTTTACAGAAAGAAATATCTTGTTTTCTCAGGTTTCTGAAGCTTTCTTCCTAGAAAACTCGAATGTGCGGAGGATTTGACTCCAGGTGGAACCAATTAGCGTTTGCCAGCCGAAAACAAAAAGGGTCCTGCTAAAATGCATTCAAAACCTTAAAGTCCATAGAGAATATCCAGAAAACACAAACACACACAGAGGCTGTAGCAAGATCTGGGATTGAGATAGCTACAAATCACCAGAGAGTTTTGTTTTCATCCAGGAGTATCTGGACAAATTGTTGTGGATTTCGGGTGAAATTTAACCAAAAATCACCGTGAAAATGGTTTTGGAGAAAAGCACAATCTTCCTGTTCTGCAAATGAATCCAATGTCATGTTTACAAATGCAAATATCATGTTTTCTCAGGTTTCTGGAGCTTTCTTCCTAGAAAACTCGAATGTGTGGAGTATTTGACTCCAGGTGGAACCAATTAGCGTTTGCCAGCAGAAAACAAAAAGGGTCCTGCTAAAATGCATTCAAAACCTTAAAGTCCATAGAGAATATCCAGAAAACACAAACACACACAGAGGCTGTAGCAAGATCTGGGATTGAGACAGCTACAAATCACCAGATAATTTGTTTTCATCCAGGAGTATCTGGACAAATTGTTGTAGTTTTGAAGTGCAATTTAACCAAAAAATCACCCTGAAAGTGCTTTTGTAGAAAAGCACAATCTTTCTCTTCAGTAAATGCATCCAATGTCATGTTTACAAATACAAATATCATGTTTTCTCAGGTTTCTGGAGCTTTCTTCCTAGAAAACTCGAATGTGTGGAGGATTTGACTCCAGCTGGAACCAATTAGCGTTTGCCAGCAGAAAACAAAAAGGGTCCTGCTAAAATGCATTCAAAACCGTAAAGCCCATAGAGAATATCCAGAAAACACAAACACACACAGAGACTGTAGCAAGATCTGGGATTGAGTTAGCTACAAATCACCAGAGATTTTTGTTTTCATCCAGGAGTATCTGGACAAATTGTTGTGGATTTCGGGTGAAATTTAACCAAAAATCACCGAGAAAGTGGTTTTGGAGAAAAGCACAATCTTCCTGTTCGGCAAATGCATCCAATGTCATGTTTACAGAAAGAAATATCATGTTTTCTCAGGTTTCTGGAGCTTTCTTCCTAGAAAACTCGAATGTGTGGAGGATTTGACTCCAGGTGGAACCAATTAGCGTTTGCCAGCAGAAAACAAACAGGGTCCTGCTAAAATGCATTCAAAACCGTAAAGTCCATAGAGAATATCCAGAAAACACAAACACACACAGAGGCTGTAGCAAGATCTGGGATTGAGATAGCTACAAATCACCAGATAGTTTTGTTTTCATCCAGGAGTATCTGGACAAATTGTTGTGGATTTCGGGAGAAATTTAACAAAAATCACCGTGAAAGTGGTTTTGGAGAAAAGCACAATCTTCCTGTTCTGCAAATGCATCCAATGTCATGTTTACAGAAAGAAATATCATGTTTTCTCAGGTTTCTGAAGCTTTCTTCCTAGAAAACTCGAATGTGTGGAGTATTTGACTCCTGGTGGAACCAATTAGCGTTAGCCAGCAGAAAACAAAAAGGGTCCTGCTAAAATGCACTCAAAACCTTAAACTCCATAGAGAATATCCAGAAAACACAAACACACACAGAGGCTGTAGCCAGATCTGGGATTGAGATAGCTACAAATCACCAGATAGTTTTGTTTTCATCCAGGAGTTTCTGGACAAATAGTTGTAGTTTTGAAGTGAAATTTAACCAAAAAATCACCGTGAAAGTGGTTTTGGAGAAAAGAACAATCTTCCTGTTCGGCAAATGTATCCAATGTCATGTTTACAGAAAGAAATATCATGTTTTCTCAGGTTTCTGGAGCTTTCTTCCTAGAAAACTCGAATGTGTGGAGGATTTGACTCCAGGTGGAACCAATTAGCGTTTGCCAGCAGAAAATAAAAAGGGTCCTGCTAAAATGCATTCAAAACCTTAAAGTCCACAGAGAATATCCAGAAAACACAAACACACTCAGAGGCTGTAGCAAGATCTGGGATTGAGATAGCTACAAATCACCAGATAGTTTTGTTTTCATCCAGGAGTATCTGGACAAATTGTTGTGGATTTCGGGAGAAATTTAACCAAAAATCACCGTGAAAGTGGTTTTGGAGAAAATCACAATCTTCCTGTTCGGCAAATGTATCCAATGTCATGTTTACAGAAAGAAATATCATGTTTTCTCAGGTTTCTGAAGCTTTCTTCCTAGAAAACTCGAATGTGTGGAGGATTTGACTCCAGCTGGAACCAATTAGCGTTTGCCAGCAGAAACCAAAAAGGGTCCTGCTAAAATGCATTCAAAACCTTAAAGTCCATAGAGAATATCCAGAAAACACAACCACACGCAGAGGCTGTAGCAAGATCTGGGATTGAGATAGCTACAAATCACCAGATAGTTTTGTTTTCATCCAGGAGTATCTGGACAAATTGTTGTGGATTTCGGGAGAAATTTAACCAAAAATCACCGTGAAAGTGGTTTTGGAGAGAAGCACAATCTTCCTGTTCGGCAAATGTATACAATGTCATGTTTACAGAAAAAAATATCATGTTTTCTCAGGTTTCTGAAGCTTTCTTCCTAGAAAACTCGAATGTGTGGAGTATTTGACTCCAGGTGGAACCAATTAGCGTTTGCCAGCAGAAACCAAAAGGGTCCTGCTAAAATGCATTCAAAACCTTAAAGTCCATAGAGAATATCCAGAAAACACAAACACACACAGAGGCTGTAGCCAGATCTGGGATTGAGATAGCTACAAATCACCAGATAGTTTTGTTTTCATCCAGGAGTATCTGGACAAATTGTTGTGGATTTCGGGAGAAATTTAACGAAAAATCACCGTGAAAGTGGTTTTGGAGAAAAGCACAATCTTCCTGTTCGGCAAATGTATCCAATGTCATGTTTACAGAAAGAAATATCATGTTTTCTCAGGTTTCTGAAGCTTTCTTCCTAGAAAACTCGAATGTGTGGAGGATTTGACTCCAGCTGGAACCAATTAGCGTTTGCCAGCAGAAAACAAAAAGGGTCCTGCTAAAATGCATTCAAAACCTTAAAGTCCATAGAGAATATCCAGAAAACACAAACACACACAGAGGCTGTAGCAAGATCTGGGATTGAGACAGCTACAAATCACCAGATAATTTGTTTTCATCCAGGAGTATCTGGACAAATTGTTGTAGTTTTGAAGTGCAATTTAACCAAAAAATCACCCTGAAAGTGCTTTTGTAGAAAAGCACAATCTTTCTCTTCAGTAAATGCATCCAATGTCATGTTTACAAATACAAATATCATGTTTTCTCAGGTTTCTGGAGCTTTCTTCCTAGAAAACTCGAATGTGTGGAGGATTTGACTCCAGCTGGAACCAATTAGCGTTTGCCAGCAGAAAACAAAAAGGGTCCTGCTAAAATGCATTCAAAACCGTAAAGCCCATAGAGAATATCCAGAAAACACAAACACACACAGAGACTGTAGCAAGATCTGGGATTGAGTTAGCTACAAATCACCAGAGATTTTTGTTTTCATCCAGGAGTATCTGGACAAATTGTTGTGGATTTCGGGAGAAATTTAACAAAAATCACCGTGAAAGTGGTTTTGGAGAAAAGCACAATCTTCCTGTTCTGCAAATGCATCCAATGTCATGTTTACAGAAAGAAATATCATGTTTTCTCAGGTTTCTGAAGCTTTCTTCCTAGAAAACTCGAATGTGTGGAGTATTTGACTCCTGGTGGAACCAATTAGCGTTAGCCAGCAGAAAACAAAAAGGGTCCTGCTAAAATGCACTCAAAACCTTAAACTCCATAGAGAATATCCAGAAAACACAAACACACACAGAGGCTGTAGCCAGATCTGGGATTGAGATAGCTACAAATCACCAGATAGTTTTGTTTTCATCCAGGAGTTTCTGGACAAATAGTTGTAGTTTTGAAGTGAAATTTAACCAAAAAATCACCGTGAAAGTGGTTTTGGAGAAAAGAACAATCTTTCTGTTCAGCAAATGAATCCAATGTCATGTTTACAAATGCAAATATCATGTTTTCTCAGGTTTCTGGAGCTTTCTTCCTAGAAAACTCGAATGTGTGGAGTATTTGACTCCAGGTGGAACCAATTAGCGTTTGCCAGCAGAAAACAAAAAGGGTCCTGCTAAAATGCATTCAAAACCTTAAAGTCCATAGATAATATCCAGAAAACACAAACACACACAGAGGCTGTAGCAAGATCTGGGATTGAGATAGCTACAAATCACCAGATAGTTTTGTTTTCATCCAGGAGTATCTGGACAAATTGTTGTGGATTTCGGGAGAAATTTAACCAAAAATCACCGTGAAAGTGGTTTTGGAGAAAACCACAATCTTCCTGTTCGGCAAATGTATCCAAGGTCATGTTTACAGAAAGAAATATCATGTTTTCTCAGGTTTCTGGAGCTTTCTTCCTAGAAAACTCGAATGTGTGGAGGATTTGACTCCAGGTGGAACCAATTAGCGTTTGCCAGCAGAAAACAAACAGGGTCCTGCTAAAATGCATTCAAAACCGTAAAGTCCATAGAGAATATCCAGAAAACACAAACACACACAGAGGCTGTAGCAAGATCTGGGATTGAGATAGCTACAAATCACCAGATAGTTTTGTTTTCATCCAGGAGTATCTGGACAAATTGTTGTGGATTTCGGGAGAAATTTAACAAAAATCACCGTGAAAGTGGTTTTGGAGAAAAGCACAATCTTCCTGTTCTGCAAATGCATCCAATGTCATGTTTACAGAAAGAAATATCATGTTTTCTCAGGTTTCTGAAGCTTTCTTCCTAGAAAACTCGAATGTGTGGAGTATTTGACTCCTGGTGGAACCAATTAGCGTTAGCCAGCAGAAAACAAAAAGGGTCCTGCTAAAATGCACTCAAAACCTTAAACTCCATAGAGAATATCCAGAAAACACAAACACACACAGAGGCTGTAGCCAGATCTGGGATTGAGATAGCTACAAATCACCAGATAGTTTTGTTTTCATCCAGGAGTTTCTGGACAAATAGTTGTAGTTTTGAAGTGAAATTTAACCAAAAAATCACCGTGAAAGTGGTTTTGGAGAAAAGAACAATCTTCCTGTTCGGCAAATGTATCCAATGTCATGTTTACAGAAAGAAATATCATGTTTTCTCAGGTTTCTGAAGCTTTCTTCCTAGAAAACTCGAATGTGTGGAGGATTTGACTCCAGGTGGAACCAATTAGCGTTTGCCAGCAGAAAATAAAAAGGGTCCTGCTAAAATGCATTCAAAACCTTAAAGTCCACAGAGAATATCCAGAAAACACAAACACACTCAGAGGCTGTAGCAAGATCTGGGATTGAGATAGCTACAAATCACCAGATAGTTTTGTTTTCATCCAGGAGTATCTGGACAAATTGTTGTGGATTTCGGGAGAAATTTAACCAAAAATCACCGTGAAAGTGGTTTTGGAGAAAATCACAATCTTCCTGTTCGGCAAATGTATCCAATGTCATGTTTACAGAAAGAAATATCATGTTTTCTCAGGTTTCTGAAGCTTTCTTCCTAGAAAACTCGAATGTGTGGAGGATTTGACTCCAGCTGGAACCAATTAGCGTTTGCCAGCAGAAAACAAAAAGGGTCCTGCTAAAATGCATTCAAAACCTTAAAGTCCATAGAGAATATCCAGAAAACACAACCACACGCAGAGGCTGTAGCAAGATCTGGGATTGAGATAGCTACAAATCACCAGATAGTTTTGTTTTCATCCAGGAGTATCTGGACAAATTGTTGTGGATTTCGGGAGAAATTTAACCAAAAATCACCGTGAAAGTGGTTTTGGAGAGAAGCACAATCTTCCTGTTCGGCAAATGTATACAATGTCATGTTTACAGAAAAAAATATCATGTTTTCTCAGGTTTCTGAAGCTTTCTTCCTAGAAAACTCGAATGTGTGGAGTATTTGACTCCAGGTGGAACCAATTAGCGTTTGCCAGCAGAAACCAAAAAGGGTCCTGCTAAAATGCATTCAAAACCTTAAAGTCCATAGAGAATATCCAGAAAACACAAACACACACAGAGGCTGTAGCCAGATCTGGGATTGAGATAGCTACAAATCACCAGATAGTTTTGTTTTCATCCAGGAGTATCTGGACAAATTGTTGTGGATTTCGGGAGAAATTTAACGAAAAATCACCGTGAAAGTGGTTTTGGAGAAAAGCACAATCTTCCTGTTCGGCAAATGTATCCAATGTCATGTTTACAGAAAGAAATATCATGTTTTCTCAGGTTTCTGAAGCTTTCTTCCTAGAAAACTCGAATGTGTGGAGGATTTGACTCCAGCTGGAACCAATTAGCGTTTGCCAGCAGAAAACAAACAGGGTCCTGCTAAAATGCATTCAAAACCTTAAAGTCCATAGAGAATATCCAGAAAACACAAACACACACAGAGGCTGTAGCAAGATCTGGGATTGAGACAGCTACAAATCACCAGATAATTTGTTTTCATCCAGGAGTATCTGGACAAATTGTTGTAGTTTTGAAGTGCAATTTAACCAAAAAATCACCCTGAAAGTGCTTTTGTAGAAAAGCACAATCTTTCTCTTCAGTAAATGCATCCAATGTCATGTTTACAAATACAAATATCATGTTTTCTCAGGTTTCTGGAGCTTTCTTCCTAGAAAACTCGAATGTGTGGAGGATTTGACTCCAGCTGGAACCAATTAGCGTTTGCCAGCAGAAAACAAAAAGGGTCCTGCTAAAATGCATTCAAAACCGTAAAGCCCATAGAGAATATCCAGAAAACACAAACACACACAGAGACTGTAGCAAGATCTGGGATTGAGTTAGCTACAAATCACCAGAGATTTTTGTTTTCATCCAGGAGTATCTGGACAAATTGTTGTGGATTTCGGGAGAAATTTAACAAAAATCACCGTGAAAGTGGTTTTGGAGAAAAGCACAATCTTCCTGTTCTGCAAATGCATCCAATGTCATGTTTACAGAAAGAAATATCATGTTTTCTCAGGTTTCTGAAGCTTTCTTCCTAGAAAACTCGAATGTGTGGAGTATTTGACTCCTGGTGGAACCAATTAGCGTTAGCCAGCAGAAAACAAAAAGGGTCCTGCTAAAATGCACTCAAAACCTTAAACTCCATAGAGAATATCCAGAAAACACAAACACACACAGAGGCTGTAGCCAGATCTGGGATTGAGATAGCTACAAATCACCAGATAGTTTTGTTTTCATCCAGGAGTTTCTGGACAAATAGTTGTAGTTTTGAAGTGAAATTTAACCAAAAAATCACCGTGAAAGTGGTTTTGGAGAAAAGAACAATCTTTCTGTTCAGCAAATGAATCCAATGTCATGTTTACAAATGCAAATATCATGTTTTCTCAGGTTTCTGGAGCTTTCTTCCTAGAAAACTCGAATGTGTGGAGTATTTGACTCCAGGTGGAACCAATTAGCGTTTGCCAGCAGAAAACAAAAAGGGTCCTGCTAAAATGCATTCAAAACCTTAAAGTCCATAGATAATATCCAGAAAACACAAACACACACAGAGGCTGTAGCAAGATCTGGGATTGAGATAGCTACAAATCACCAGATAGTTTTGTTTTCATCCAGGAGTATCTGGACAAATTGTTGTGGATTTCGGGAGAAATTTAACCAAAAATCACCGTGAAAGTGGTTTTGGAGAAAACCACAATCTTCCTGTTCGGCAAATGTATCCAAGGTCATGTTTACAGAAAGAAATATCATGTTTTCTCAGGTTTCTGGAGCTTTCTTCCTAGAAAACTCGAATGTGTGGAGGATTTGACTCCAGGTGGAACCAATTAGCGTTTGCCAGCAGAAAACAAAAAGGGTCCTGCTAAAATGCATGCAAAACCTTAAAGCCCAGAGAGAATATCCAGAAAATACAAACACACACAGAGGCTGTAGCAAGATCTGGGATTGAGATAGCTACAAATCACCAGAGAGTTTTGTTTTCATCCAGGAGTATCTGGACAAATTGTTGTGGATTTCGGGTGAAATTTAACCAAAAAATCACCGTGAAAGTGGTTTTGTAGAAAAGCACAATCTTTCTGTTCAGTAAATGCATCCAAGGTCATGTTTACAAATACAAATATCATGTTTTCTCAGGTTTCTGGAGCTTTCTTCCTAGAAAACTCGAATGTGTGGAGGATTTGACTCCAGGTGGAACCAATTAGCTTTTGCCAGCAGAAAACAAAAAGGGTCCTGCTAAAATGCATTCAAAACCTTAAAGTCCATAGAGAATATCCAGAAAACACAAACACACACAGAGGCTGTAGCAAGATCTGGGATTGAGACAGCTACAAATCACCAGATAATTTGTTTTCATCCAGGAGTATCTGGACAAATTGTTGTAGTTTTGAAGTGCAATTTAACCAAAAAATCACCCTGAAATTGCTTTTGTAGAAAAGCACAATCTTTCTCTTCAGTAAATGCATCCAATGTCATGTTTACAAATACAAATATCATGTTTTCTCAGGTTTCTGGAGCTTTCTTCCTAGAAAACTTGAATGTGTGGAGGATTTGACTCTAGCTGGAACCAATTAGCGTTTGCCAGCAGAAAACAAAAAGGGTCCTGCTAAAATGCATTCAAAACCTTAAAGTCCATAGAGAATATCCAGAAAACACAAACACACACAGAGGCTGTAGCAAGGTCTGGGATTGAGATAGCTACAAATCACCAGATAGTTTTGTTTTCATCCAGGAGTATCTGGACAAATTGTTGTGGATTTCGGGAGAAATTTAACCAAAAATCACCGTGAAAGTGGTTTTGGAGAACAGCACAATCTTCCTGTTCGGCAAATGTATCCAATGTCATGTTTACAGAAAGAAATATCATGTTTTCTCAGGTTTCTGAAGCTTTCTTCCTAGAAAACTCGAATGTTTGGAGTATTAGACTCCAGGTGGAAGCAATTAGCGTTTGCCAGCAGAAAACAAAAAGGGTCCTGCTAAAATGCATGCAAAACCTTAAAGTCCATAGATAATATCCAGAAAATACAAACACACACAGAGGCTGTAGCAAGATCTGGGATTGAGATAGCTACAAATCACCAGAGAGTTTTGTTTTCATCCAGGAGTATCTGGACAAATTGTTGTGGATTTCGGGTGAAATTTAACCAAAAAATCACCGTGAAAGTGGTTTTGTAGAAAAGCACAATCTTTCTGTTCAGTAAATGCATCCAAGGTCATGTTTACAAATACAAATATCATGTTTTCTCAGTTTTCTGGAGCTTTCTTCCTAGAAAACTCGAATGTGTGGAGGATTTGACTCCAGGTGGAACCAATTAGCGTTTGCCAGCAGAAAACAAAAAGGGTCCTGCTAAAATGCATTCAAAACCTTAAAGTCCATAGAGAATATCCAGAAAACACAAACACACACAGAGGCTGTAGCAAGATCTGGGATTGAGATAGCTACAAATCATCAGATAGTTTTGTTTTCATCCAGGAGTATCTGGACAAATTGTTGTGGATTTCGGGTGAAATTTAACCAAAAATCACCGAGAAAGTGGTTTTGGAGAAAAGCACAATCTTCCTGTTCTGCAAATGCATCCAATGTCATGTTTACAGAAAGAAATATCATGTTTTCTTTGGTTTCTGAAGATTTCTTCCTAGAAAACTCGAATGTGTGGAGTATTTGACTCCAGGTGGAACCAATTAGCGTTTGACAGCAGAAAACAAAAAGGGTCCTGCTAAAATGCATTCAAAACCTTAAACTCCATAGAGAATATCCAGAAAACACAAACACACACAGAGGCTGTAGCAAGATCTGGGATTGAGATAGCTACAAATCACCAGAGAGTTTTGTTTTCATCCAGGAGTATCTGGACAAATTGTTGTGGATTTCGGGTGAAATTTAACGAAAAATCACCGTGAAAGTGGTTTTGGAGAAAATCACAATCATCCTGTTTGGAAAATGTATCCAATGTTATGTTTACAGAAAGAAATATCATGTTTTCTCAGGTTTCTGAAGCTTTCTTCCTAGAAAACTCGAATGTGTGGAGTATTTGACTCCAGGTGGAACCAATTAGCATTTGACAGCAGAAAACAAAAGGGTCTTGCTAAAATGCATTCAAAACCTTAAAGTCCATAGAGAATATCCAGAAAGCACAAACACACACAGAGGCTGTAGCAAGATCTGGGATTGAGATAGCTACAAATCACCAGATAGTTTTGTTTTCATCCAGGAGTATCTGGACAAATTGTTGTAGTTTTGAAGTGCAATTTAACCAAAAAATCACCGTGAAAGTGCTTTTGTAGAAAAGCACAATCTTTCTCTTCAGTAAATGCATCCAATGTCATGTTTACAAATACAAATATCATGTTTTCTCAGGTTTCTGGAGCTTTCTTCCTAGAAAAGTCGAATGTGTGGAGTATTTGACTCCAGGTGGAAGCAATTAGCGTTTGCCAGCAGAAAACAAAAAGGGTCCTAATAAAATGCATTCAAAACCTTAAAGTCCATAGAGAATATCCAGAAAGCACAAACACACACAGAGGCTGTAGCCAGATCTGGGATTGAGATAGCTACAAATCACCAGATAGTTTTGTTTTCATCCAGGAGTTTCTGGACAAATAGTTGTAGTTTTGAAGTGAAATTTAACCAAAAAATCACCGTGAAAGTGGTTTTGGAGAATAGAACAGTCTTTCTGTTCAGCAAATGAATCCAATGCCATGTTTACAAATGCAAATATCATGTTTTCTCAGGTTTCTGGAGCTTTCTTCCTAGAAAAGTCGAATGTGTGGAGTATTTGACTACAGGTGGAAGCAATTAGCGTTTGCCAGCAGAAACCAAAAAGGGTCCTGCTAAAATGCATTCAAAACCTTAAAGTCCATAGAGAATATCCAGAAAGCACAAACACACACAGAGGCTGTAGCAAGATCTGGGATTGAGATAGCTACAAACCACCAGAGAGTTTTGTTTTCATCCAGGAGTATCTGGACAAATTGTTGTGGATTTCGGGAGAAATTTAACCAAAAATCACTGTGAAAGTGGTTTTGGAGAAAAGCGCAATCTTCCTGTTCGGAAAATGTATCCAATGTCACGTTTACAGAAAGAAATATCATGTTTTCTCAGGTTTCTGAAGCTTTCTTCCTAGAAAACTCGAATGTGCGGAGGATTTGACTCCAGGTGGAACCAATTAGCGTTTGCCAGCCGAAAACAAAAAGGGTCCTGCTAAAATGCATTCAAAACCTTAAAGTCCATAGAGAATATCCAGAAAACACAAACACACACAGAGGCTGTAGCAAGATCTGGGATTGAGATAGCTACAAATCACCAGAGAGTTTTGTTTTCATCCAGGAGTATCTGGACAAATTGTTGTGGATTTCGGGTGAAATTTAACCAAAAATCACCGTGAAAATGGTTTTGGAGAAAAGCACAATCTTCCTGTTCTGCAAATGAATCCAATGTCATGTTTACAAATGCAAATATCATGTTTTCTCAGGTTTCTGGAGCTTTCTTCCTAGAAAACTCGAATGTGTGGAGTATTTGACTCCAGGTGGAACCAATTAGCGTTTGCCAGCAGAAAACAAAAAGGGTCCTGCTAAAATGCATTCAAAACCTTAAAGTCCATAGAGAATATCCAGAAAGCACAAACACACACAGAGGCTGTAGCAAGATATGGGATTGAGATAGCTACAAATCACCAGAGAGTTTTGTTTTCATCCAGGAGTATCTGGACAAATTGTTGTGGATTTTCGGTGAAATTTAACCAAAAATCACCGTGAAAGTGGTTTTGGAGAAAAGCACAATCTTCCTGTTCGGCAAATGTATCCAATGTCATGTTTACAGAAAGAAATATCATGTTTTCTCAGGTTTCTGAAGCTTTCTTCCTAGAAAACTCGAATGTGTGGAGGATTTGACTCCAGGTCGAACCAATTAGCGTTTGCCAGCAGAAAACAAAAAGGGTCCTGCTAAAATGCATTCAAAACCTTAAAGTCCATAGAGAATATCCAGAAAACACAAACACACACAGAGGCTGTAGCAAGATCTGGGATTGAGATAGCTACAAATCACCAGAGAGTTTTGTTTTCATCCAGGAGTATCTGGACAAATTGTTGTGGATTTTCGGTGAAATTTAACCAAAAATCACCGTGAAAGTGGTTTTGTAGAAAAGCACAATCTTCCTGTTCGGCAAATGTATCCAATGTCATGTTTACAGAAAGAAATATCATGTTTTCTCAGGTTTCTAAAGCTTTCTTCCTAGAAAACTCGAATGTGTGGAGGATTTGACTCCAGGTGGAACCAATTAGCGTTTGCCAGCAGAAAACAAAAAGGGTCCTGCTAAAATGCATTCAAAACCTTAAAGTCCATAGAGAATATCCAGAAAACACAAACACACACAGAGGCTGTAGCAAGTTGTGGGATTGAGATAGCTACAAATCACCAGAGAGTTTTGTTCTCATCCAGGAGTATCTGGACAAATTGTTGTGGATTTCAGGTGAAATTTAACCAAAAATCACCGTGAAAGTGGTTTTGGAGAAAAGCACAATCTTCCTGTTCGGCAAATGCATCCATCGTCATGTTTGCGGAAAGAAATATCATGTTTTCTCAGGTTTCTGAAGCTTTCTTCCTAGAAAACTCGAATGTGTGGAGGATTTGACTCCAGGTGGAACCAATTAGCGTTTGCCATCAGAAAACAAAAAGGGTCCTGCTAAAATGCATTCAAAACCTTAAAGTCCATAGAGAATATCCAGAAAACACAAACACACACAGAGGCTGTAGCAAGATCTGGGATTGAGATAGCTACAAATCACCATATAGTTTTGTTTTCCTCCAGGAATATCTGGACAAATTGTTGTGGATTTCGGGAGAAATTTAACCAAAAATCACCGTGAAAGGGGTTTTGGAGAAAAGCACAATCTTCCTGTTCGGCAAATGTATCCAATGTCATGTTTACAGAAAGAAATACCATGTTTTCTCAGGTTTCTGAAGCTTTCTTCCTAGAAAACTCGAATGTGTGGAGGATTTGAGTCCAGGTGGAAGCAATTAGCGTTTGCCAGCAGAAAACAAAAAGGGTCCTGCTAAAATGCATTCAAAACCTTAAAGTCCATAGAGAATATCCAGAAAACACAAACACACACAGAGGCTGTAGCCAGATCTGGGATTGAGATAGCTACAAATCACCAGATAGTTTTGTTTTCATCCAGGAGTATCTGGACAAATTGTTGTGGATTTCGGGAGAAATTTAACGAAAAATCACCGTGAAAGTGGTTTTGGAGAAAAGCACAATCTTCCTGTTCGGCAAATGTATCCAATGTCATGTTTACAGAAAGAAATATCATGTTTTCTCAGGTTTCTGAAGCTTTCTTCCTAGAAAACTCGAATGTGTGGAGGATTTGACTCCAGCTGGAACCAATTAGCGTTTGCCAGCAGAAAACAAACAGGGTCCTGCTAAAATGCATTCAAAACCTTAAAGTCCATAGAGAATATCCAGAAAACACAAACACACACAGAGGCTGTAGCAAGATCTGGGATTGAGACAGCTACAAATCACCAGATAATTTGTTTTCATCCAGGAGTATCTGGACAAATTGTTGTAGTTTTGAAGTGCAATTTAACCAAAAAATCACCCTGAAAGTGCTTTTGTAGAAAAGCACAATCTTTCTCTTCAGTAAATGCATCCAATGTCATGTTTACAAATACAAATATCATGTTTTCTCAGGTTTCTGGAGCTTTCTTCCTAGAAAACTCGAATGTGTGGAGGATTTGACTCCAGCTGGAACCAATTAGCGTTTGCCAGCAGAAAACAAAAAGGGTCCTGCTAAAATGCATTCAAAACCGTAAAGCCCATAGAGAATATCCAGAAAACACAAACACACACAGAGACTGTAGCAAGATCTGGGATTGAGTTAGCTACAAATCACCAGAGATTTTTGTTTTCATCCAGGAGTATCTGGACAAATTGTTGTGGATTTCGGGAGAAATTTAACAAAAATCACCGTGAAAGTGGTTTTGGAGAAAAGCACAATCTTCCTGTTCTGCAAATGCATCCAATGTCATGTTTACAGAAAGAAATATCATGTTTTCTCAGGTTTCTGAAGCTTTCTTCCTAGAAAACTCGAATGTGTGGAGTATTTGACTCCTGGTGGAACCAATTAGCGTTAGCCAGCAGAAAACAAAAAGGGTCCTGCTAAAATGCACTCAAAACCTTAAACTCCATAGAGAATATCCAGAAAACACAAACACACACAGAGGCTGTAGCCAGATCTGGGATTGAGATAGCTACAAATCACCAGATAGTTTTGTTTTCATCCAGGAGTTTCTGGACAAATAGTTGTAGTTTTGAAGTGAAATTTAACCAAAAAATCACCGTGAAAGTGGTTTTGGAGAAAAGAACAATCTTTCTGTTCAGCAAATGAATCCAATGTCATGTTTACAAATGCAAATATCATGTTTTCTCAGGTTTCTGGAGCTTTCTTCCTAGAAAACTCGAATGTGTGGAGTATTTGACTCCAGGTGGAACCAATTAGCGTTTGCCAGCAGAAAACAAAAAGGGTCCTGCTAAAATGCATTCAAAACCTTAAAGTCCATAGATAATATCCAGAAAACACAAACACACACAGAGGCTGTAGCAAGATCTGGGATTGAGATAGCTACAAATCACCAGATAGTTTTGTTTTCATCCAGGAGTATCTGGACAAATTGTTGTGGATTTCGGGAGAAATTTAACCAAAAATCACCGTGAAAGTGGTTTTGGAGAAAACCACAATCTTCCTGTTCGGCAAATGTATCCAAGGTCATGTTTACAGAAAGAAATATCATGTTTTCTCAGGTTTCTGGAGCTTTCTTCCTAGAAAACTCGAATGTGTGGAGGATTTGACTCCAGGTGGAACCAATTAGCGTTTGCCAGCAGAAAACAAAAAGGGTCCTGCTAAAATGCATGCAAAACCTTAAAGCCCAGAGAGAATATCCAGAAAATACAAACACACACAGAGGCTGTAGCAAGATCTGGGATTGAGATAGCTACAAATCACCAGAGAGTTTTGTTTTCATCCAGGAGTATCTGGACAAATTGTTGTGGATTTCGGGTGAAATTTAACCAAAAAATCACCGTGAAAGTGGTTTTGTAGAAAAGCACAATCTTTCTGTTCAGTAAATGCATCCAAGGTCATGTTTACAAATACAAATATCATGTTTTCTCAGGTTTCTGGAGCTTTCTTCCTAGAAAACTCGAATGTGTGGAGGATTTGACTCCAGGTGGAACCAATTAGCTTTTGCCAGCAGAAAACAAAAAGGGTCCTGCTAAAATGCATTCAAAACCTTAAAGTCCATAGAGAATATCCAGAAAACACAAACACACACAGAGGCTGTAGCAAGATCTGGGATTGAGACAGCTACAAATCACCAGATAATTTGTTTTCATCCAGGAGTATCTGGACAAATTGTTGTAGTTTTGAAGTGCAATTTAACCAAAAAATCACCCTGAAATTGCTTTTGTAGAAAAGCACAATCTTTCTCTTCAGTAAATGCATCCAATGTCATGTTTACAAATACAAATATCATGTTTTCTCAGGTTTCTGGAGCTTTCTTCCTAGAAAACTTGAATGTGTGGAGGATTTGACTCTAGCTGGAACCAATTAGCGTTTGCCAGCAGAAAACAAAAAGGGTCCTGCTAAAATGCATTCAAAACCTTAAAGTCCATAGAGAATATCCAGAAAACACAAACACACACAGAGGCTGTAGCAAGGTCTGGGATTGAGATAGCTACAAATCACCAGATAGTTTTGTTTTCATCCAGGAGTATCTGGACAAATTGTTGTGGATTTCGGGAGAAATTTAACCAAAAATCACCGTGAAAGTGGTTTTGGAGAACAGCACAATCTTCCTGTTCGGCAAATGTATCCAATGTCATGTTTACAGAAAGAAATATCATGTTTTCTCAGGTTTCTGAAGCTTTCTTCCTAGAAAACTCGAATGTTTGGAGTATTAGACTCCAGGTGGAAGCAATTAGCGTTTGCCAGCAGAAAACAAAAAGGGTCCTGCTAAAATGCATGCAAAACCTTAAAGTCCATAGATAATATCCAGAAAATACAAACACACACAGAGGCTGTAGCAAGATCTGGGATTGAGATAGCTACAAATCACCAGAGAGTTTTGTTTTCATCCAGGAGTATCTGGACAAATTGTTGTGGATTTCGGGTGAAATTTAACCAAAAAATCACCGTGAAAGTGGTTTTGTAGAAAAGCACAATCTTTCTGTTCAGTAAATGCATCCAAGGTCATGTTTACAAATACAAATATCATGTTTTCTCAGTTTTCTGGAGCTTTCTTCCTAGAAAACTCGAATGTGTGGAGGATTTGACTCCAGGTGGAACCAATTAGCGTTTGCCAGCAGAAAACAAAAAGGGTCCTGCTAAAATGCATTCAAAACCTTAAAGTCCATAGAGAATATCCAGAAAACACAAACACACACAGAGGCTGTAGCAAGATCTGGGATTGAGATAGCTACAAATCATCAGATAGTTTTGTTTTCATCCAGGAGTATCTGGACAAATTGTTGTGGATTTCGGGTGAAATTTAACCAAAAATCACCGAGAAAGTGGTTTTGGAGAAAAGCACAATCTTCCTGTTCTGCAAATGCATCCAATGTCATGTTTACAGAAAGAAATATCATGTTTTCTTTGGTTTCTGAAGATTTCTTCCTAGAAAACTCGAATGTGTGGAGTATTTGACTCCAGGTGGAACCAATTAGCGTTTGACAGCAGAAAACAAAAAGGGTCCTGCTAAAATGCATTCAAAACCTTAAACTCCATAGAGAATATCCAGAAAACACAAACACACACAGAGGCTGTAGCAAGATCTGGGATTGAGATAGCTACAAATCACCAGAGAGTTTTGTTTTCATCCAGGAGTATCTGGACAAATTGTTGTGGATTTCGGGTGAAATTTAACGAAAAATCACCGTGAAAGTGGTTTTGGAGAAAATCACAATCATCCTGTTTGGAAAATGTATCCAATGTTATGTTTACAGAAAGAAATATCATGTTTTCTCAGGTTTCTGAAGCTTTCTTCCTAGAAAACTCGAATGTGTGGAGTATTTGACTCCAGGTGGAACCAATTAGCATTTGACAGCAGAAAACAAAAGGGTCTTGCTAAAATGCATTCAAAACCTTAAAGTCCATAGAGAATATCCAGAAAGCACAAACACACACAGAGGCTGTAGCAAGATCTGGGATTGAGATAGCTACAAATCACCAGATAGTTTTGTTTTCATCCAGGAGTATCTGGACAAATTGTTGTAGTTTTGAAGTGCAATTTAACCAAAAAATCACCGTGAAAGTGCTTTTGTAGAAAAGCACAATCTTTCTCTTCAGTAAATGCATCCAATGTCATGTTTACAAATACAAATATCATGTTTTCTCAGGTTTCTGGAGCTTTCTTCCTAGAAAAGTCGAATGTGTGGAGTATTTGACTCCAGGTGGAAGCAATTAGCGTTTGCCAGCAGAAAACAAAAAGGGTCCTAATAAAATGCATTCAAAACCTTAAAGTCCATAGAGAATATCCAGAAAGCACAAACACACACAGAGGCTGTAGCCAGATCTGGGATTGAGATAGCTACAAATCACCAGATAGTTTTGTTTTCATCCAGGAGTTTCTGGACAAATAGTTGTAGTTTTGAAGTGAAATTTAACCAAAAAATCACCGTGAAAGTGGTTTTGGAGAATAGAACAGTCTTTCTGTTCAGCAAATGAATCCAATGCCATGTTTACAAATGCAAATATCATGTTTTCTCAGGTTTCTGGAGCTTTCTTCCTAGAAAAGTCGAATGTGTGGAGTATTTGACTACAGGTGGAAGCAATTAGCGTTTGCCAGCAGAAACCAAAAAGGGTCCTGCTAAAATGCATTCAAAACCTTAAAGTCCATAGAGAATATCCAGAAAGCACAAACACACACAGAGGCTGTAGCAAGATCTGGGATTGAGATAGCTACAAACCACCAGAGAGTTTTGTTTTCATCCAGGAGTATCTGGACAAATTGTTGTGGATTTCGGGAGAAATTTAACCAAAAATCACTGTGAAAGTGGTTTTGGAGAAAAGCGCAATCTTCCTGTTCGGAAAATGTATCCAATGTCACGTTTACAGAAAGAAATATCATGTTTTCTCAGGTTTCTGAAGCTTTCTTCCTAGAAAACTCGAATGTGCGGAGGATTTGACTCCAGGTGGAACCAATTAGCGTTTGCCAGCCGAAAACAAAAAGGGTCCTGCTAAAATGCATTCAAAACCTTAAAGTCCATAGAGAATATCCAGAAAACACAAACACACACAGAGGCTGTAGCAAGATCTGGGATTGAGATAGCTACAAATCACCAGAGAGTTTTGTTTTCATCCAGGAGTATCTGGACAAATTGTTGTGGATTTCGGGTGAAATTTAACCAAAAATCACCGTGAAAATGGTTTTGGAGAAAAGCACAATCTTCCTGTTCTGCAAATGAATCCAATGTCATGTTTACAAATGCAAATATCATGTTTTCTCAGGTTTCTGGAGCTTTCTTCCTAGAAAACTCGAATGTGTGGAGTATTTGACTCCAGGTGGAACCAATTAGCGTTTGCCAGCAGAAAACAAAAAGGGTCCTGCTAAAATGCATTCAAAACCTTAAAGTCCATAGAGAATATCCAGAAAGCACAAACACACACAGAGGCTGTAGCAAGATATGGGATTGAGATAGCTACAAATCACCAGAGAGTTTTGTTTTCATCCAGGAGTATCTGGACAAATTGTTGTGGATTTTCGGTGAAATTTAACCAAAAATCACCGTGAAAGTGGTTTTGGAGAAAAGCACAATCTTCCTGTTCGGCAAATGTATCCAATGTCATGTTTACAGAAAGAAATATCATGTTTTCTCAGGTTTCTGAAGCTTTCTTCCTAGAAAACTCGAATGTGTGGAGGATTTGACTCCAGGTCGAACCAATTAGCGTTTGCCAGCAGAAAACAAAAAGGGTCCTGCTAAAATGCATTCAAAACCTTAAAGTCCATAGAGAATATCCAGAAAACACAAACACACACAGAGGCTGTAGCAAGATCTGGGATTGAGATAGCTACAAATCACCAGAGAGTTTTGTTTTCATCCAGGAGTATCTGGACAAATTGTTGTGGATTTTCGGTGAAATTTAACCAAAAATCACCGTGAAAGTGGTTTTGTAGAAAAGCACAATCTTCCTGTTCGGCAAATGTATCCAATGTCATGTTTACAGAAAGAAATATCATGTTTTCTCAGGTTTCTAAAGCTTTCTTCCTAGAAAACTCGAATGTGTGGAGGATTTGACTCCAGGTGGAACCAATTAGCGTTTGCCAGCAGAAAACAAAAAGGGTCCTGCTAAAATGCATTCAAAACCTTAAAGTCCATAGAGAATATCCAGAAAACACAAACACACACAGAGGCTGTAGCAAGTTGTGGGATTGAGATAGCTACAAATCACCAGAGAGTTTTGTTCTCATCCAGGAGTATCTGGACAAATTGTTGTGGATTTCAGGTGAAATTTAACCAAAAATCACCGTGAAAGTGGTTTTGGAGAAAAGCACAATCTTCCTGTTCGGCAAATGCATCCATCGTCATGTTTGCGGAAAGAAATATCATGTTTTCTCAGGTTTCTGAAGCTTTCTTCCTAGAAAACTCGAATGTGTGGAGGATTTGACTCCAGGTGGAACCAATTAGCGTTTGCCATCAGAAAACAAAAAGGGTCCTGCTAAAATGCATTCAAAACCTTAAAGTCCATAGAGAATATCCAGAAAACACAAACACACACAGAGGCTGTAGCAAGATCTGGGATTGAGATAGCTACAAATCACCATATAGTTTTGTTTTCCTCCAGGAATATCTGGACAAATTGTTGTGGATTTCGGGAGAAATTTAACCAAAAATCACCGTGAAAGGGGTTTTGGAGAAAAGCACAATCTTCCTGTTCGGCAAATGTATCCAATGTCATGTTTACAGAAAGAAATACCATGTTTTCTCAGGTTTCTGAAGCTTTCTTCCTAGAAAACTCGAATGTGTGGAGGATTTGAGTCCAGGTGGAAGCAATTAGCGTTTGCCAGCAGAAAACAAAAAGGGTCCTGCTAAAATGCATTCAAAACCTTAAAGTCCATAGAGAATATCCAGAAAACACAAACACACACAGAGGCTGTAGCAAGATCTGGGATTGAGATAGCTACAAATCACCAGATAGTTTTGTTTTCATCCAGGAGTATCTGGACAAATTGTTGTGGATTTCGGGTGAAATTTAACCAAAAATCACCGTGAAAGTGGTTTTGGAGAAAAGCACAAGCTTCCTGTTCAACAAATGCATCCAATGTCATGTTTACAGAAAGAAATATCATGTTTTCTCAGGTTTCTGAAGCTTTCTTCCTAGAAAATGCGAATGTGTGGAGTATTTGACTCCAGGTGGAAGCAATTAGCGTTTGCCAGCAGAAACCAAAAAGGGTCCTGCTAAAATGCATTCAAAACCTTAAAGTCCATAGAGAATATCCAGAAAACACAAACACACACAGAGGCTGTAGCAAGATCTGGGATTGAGATAGCTACAAATCACCAGAGAGTTTTGTTTTCATCCAGGAGTATCTGGACAAATTGTTGTGGATTTCGGGTGAAATTTAACCAAAAATCACCGTGAAAATGGTTTTGGAGAAAAGCACAATCTTCCTGTTCTGCAAATGAATCCAATGTCATGTTTACAAATGCAAATATCATGTTTTCTCAGGTTTCTGGAGCTTTCTTCCTAGAAAACTCGAATGTGTGGAGGATTTGACTCCAGGTGGAACCAATTAGCGTTTGCCAGCAGAAAACAAAAAGGGTCCTGCTAAAATGCATTCAAAACCTTAAAGTCCATAGAGAATATCCAGAAAGCACAAACACACACAGAGGCTGTAGCAAGATATGGGATTGAGATAGCTACAAATCACCAGAGCGTTTTGTTTTCATCCAGGAGTATCTGGACAAATTGTTGTGGATTTTCGGTGAAATTTAACCAAAAATCACCGTGAAAGTGGTTTTGGAGAAAAGCACAATCTTCCTGTTCGGCAAATGTATCCAATGTCATGTTTACAGAAAGAAATATCATGTTTTCTCAGGTTTCTGAAGCTTTCTTCCTAGAAAATGCGAATGTGTGGAGGATTTGACTCCAGGTGGAACCAATTAGCGTTTGCCAGCAGAAAACAAAAAGGGTCCTGCTAAAATGCATTCAAAACCTTAAAGTCCATAGAGAATATCCAGAAAACACAAACACACACAGAGGCTGTAGCAAGATCTGGGATTGAGATAGCTACAAATCACCAGAGAGTTTTGTTTTCATCCAGGAGTATCTGGACAAATTGTTGTGGATTTTCGGTGAAATTTAACCAAAAATCACCGGGAAAGTGGTTTTGTAGAAAAGCACAATCTTCCTGTTCGGCAAATGTATCCAATGTCATGTTTACAGAAAGAAATATCATGTTTTCTCAGGTTTCTGAAGCTTTCTTCCTAGAAAACTCGAATGTGTGGAGGATTTGACTCCAGGTGGAACCAATTAGCGTTTGCCAGCAGAAAACAAAAAGGGTCCTGCTAAAATGCATTCAAAACCTTAAAGTCCATAGAGAATATCCAGAAAACACAAACACACACAGAGGCTGTAGCAAGTTGTGGGATTGAGATAGCTACAAATCACCAGAGAGTTTTGTTCTCATCCAGGAGTATCTGGACAAATTGTTGTGGATTTCAGGTGAAATTTAACCAAAAATCACTGTGAAAGTGGTTTTGGAGAAAAGCACAATCTTCCTGTTCGGCAAATGTATCCATCGTCATGTTTGCGGAAAGAAATATCATGTTTTCTCAGGTTTCTGAAGCTTTCTTCCTAGAAAACTCGAATGTGTGGAGGATTTGACTCCAGGTGGAACCAATTAGCGTTTGCCAGCAGAAAACAAAAAGGGTCCTGCTAAAATGCATTCAAAACCTTAAAGTCCATAGAGAATATCCAGAAAACACAAACACACACAGAGGCTGTAGCAAGATCTGGGATTGAGATAGCTACAAATCACCAGATAGTTTTGTTTTCATCCAGGAGTATCTGGACAAATTGTTGTGGATTTCAGGTGAAATTTAACCAAAAATCACCGTGAAAGTGGTTTTGGAGAAAAGCACAAGCTTCCTGTTCAACAAATGCATCCAATGTCATGTTTACAGAAAGAAATATCATGTTTTCTCAGGTTTCTGAAGCTTTCTTCCTAGAAAATGCGAATGTGTGGAGTATTTGACTCCAGGTGGAAGCAATTAGCGTTTGCCAGCAGAAACCAAAAAGGGTCCTGCTAAAATGCATTCAAAACCTTAAAGTCCATAGAGAATATCCAGAAAACACAAACACACACAGAGGCTGTAGCAAGATCTGGGATTGAGATAGCTACAAATCACCAGATAGTTTTGTTTTCCTCCAGGAATATCTGGACAAATTGTTGTGGATTTCGGGAGAAATTTAACCAAAAATCACGGTGAAAGGGGTTTTGGAGAAAAGCACAATCTTCCTGTTCGGCAAATGTATCCAATGTCATGTTTACAGAAAGAAATACCATGTTTTCTCAGGTTTCTGAAGCTTTCTTCCTAGAAAACTCGAATGTGTGGAGGATTTGAGTCCAGGTGGAAGCAATTAGCGTTTGCCAGCAGAAAACAAAAAGGGTCCTGCTAAAATGCATTCAAAACCTTAAAGTCCATAGAGAATATCCAGAAAACACAAACACACACAGAGGCTGTAGCAAGATCTGGGATTGAGATAGCTACAAATCACCAGATAGTTTTGTTTTCATCCAGGAGTATCTGGACAAATTGTTGTGGATTTCAGGTGAAATTTAACCAAAAATCACCGTGAAAGTGGTTTTGGAGAAATGCACAAGCTTCCTGTTCAACAAATGCATCCAATGTCATGTTTACAGAAAGAAATATCATGTTTTCTCAGGTTTCTGAAGCTTTCTTCCTAGAAAATGCGAATGTGTGGAGTATTTGACTCCAGGTGGAAGCAATTAGCGTTTGCCAGCAGAAACCAAAAAGGGTCCTGCTAAAATGCATTCAAAACCTTAAAGTCCATAGAGAATATCCAGAAAACACAAACACACACAGAGGCTGTAGCAAGATCTGGGATTGAGATAGCTACAAATCACCAGATAGTTTTGTTTTCCTCCAGGAATATCTCGACAAATTGTTGTGGATTTTGGGAGAAATTTAACCAAAAATCACCGTGAAAGGGGTTTTGGAGAAAAGCACAATCTTCCTGTTCGGCAAATGTATCCAATGTCATGTTTACAGAAAGAAATACCATGTTTTCTCAGGTTTCTGAAGCTTTCTTCCTAGAAAACTCGAAAGTGTGGAGGATTTGAGTCCAGGTGGAAGCAATTAGCGTTTGCCAGCAGAAAACAAAAAGGGTCCTGCTAAAATGCATTCAAAACCTTAAAGTCCATAGAGAATATCCAGAAAACACAAACACACACAGAGGCTGTAGCAAGATCTGGGATTGAGATAGCTACAAATCACCAGATAGTTTTGTTTCCATCCAGGAGTATCTGGACAAATTGTTGTAGTTTTGAAGTGAAATTTAACCAAAAAATCACCATGAAAGTTGTTTTGGAGAAAAGCACAATCTTCCTGTTCTGCAATTGTATCCAATGTCATGTTTACAAAACAAATATCGTGTTTTCTCAGGTTTCTGAAGCATTCTTCCTAGAAAATTCGAATGTGTGGAGTATTTGACTCCAGGTGGAACCAATTAGCGTTTACCAGCAGAAACCAAAAAGTGTCCTGCTAAAATGCATTCAAAACCTTAAAGTCCATATAGAATATCCAGAAAACACAAACACACACAGAGGCTGTAGCAAGATCTGGGATTGAGATAGCTACAAATCACCAGATAGTTTTGTTTTCATCCAGGAGTATCTGGACAAATTGTTGTGGATTTCGGGTGAAATTTAACCAAAAATCACCGTGAAAGTGATTTTGGAGAAAAGCACAATCTTCCTGTTCGGCAAATGTATCCAATGTCATGTTTACAGAAAGAAATACCATGTTTTCTCAGGTTTCTGAAGCTTTCTTCCTAGAAAACTCGAATGTGTGGAGGATTTGACTCCAGGTGGAACCAAATAGTTTTTGCCAGCAGAAAACAAAAAGGGTCCTGCTAAAATGCATTCCAAACCTTAAAGTCCATAGAGAATATCCAGAAAACACAAACACACACAGAGGCTGTAGCAAGTTGTGGGATTGAGATAGCTACAAATCACCAGATAGTTTTGTTTTCATCCAGGAGTATCTGGACAAATTGTTGTGGATTTCAGGTGAAATATAACCAAAAATCACTGCGAAAGTGGTTTTGGAGAAAAGCACAATCTTCCTGTTCGGCAAATGTATCCAACGTCATGTTGGCAGAAAGAAATATCATGTTTTCTCAGGTTTCCGAAGCTTTCTTCCTAGAAAACTGGAATGTGTGGAGGATTTGACTGCAGGTGGAACCAATTAGCGTTTGCCAGCAGAAAACAAAAAGGGTCCTGCTAAAATGCATCAAAACCTTAAAGTCCATAGAGAATATCCAGAAAACACAAACACACACAGAGGCTGTAGCAAGATCTGGGATTGAGATAGCTACAAATCACCAGATAGTTTTGTTTTCATCCAGGAGTATCTGCACAAATTGTTGTGGATTTCGGGAGAAATTTATCCAAAAATCACCATGAAAGTTGTTTTGGAGAAAAGCACAATCTTCCTGTTCGGAAAATGGCTCCAATGTCATGTTTACAAATACAAATATCATGTTTTCTCAGGTTTCTGAAGCTTTCTTCCTAGAAAACTCGAATGTGTGGAGGATTTGACTCCAGGTGGAACCAATTAGCGTTTGCCAGCAGAAAACAAAAAGGGTCCTGCTAAAATGCATTCAAAACCTTAAAGTCCATAGAGAATATCCAGAAAACACAAACACACACAGAGGCTGTAGCAAGATCTGGGATTGAGATAGCTACAAATCACCAGATAGTTTTCTTTTCATCCAGGAGTTTCTGGACAAATTGTTGTAGTATTGAAGTGAAATTTAACCAAAAAATCACCGTGAAAGTGGTTTTGGAGAAAAGAACAATCTTTCTGTTCAGCAAATGAATCCAATGTCATGTTTACAAATGCAAATATCATGTTTTCTCAGGTTTCTGGAGCTTTCTTCCTAGAAAACTCGAATGTGTGGAGTATTTGACTCCAGGTGGAACCAATTATCGTTTGCCAGCAGAAAACAAAAAGGGTCCTGCTAAAATGCATTCAAAACCTTAAAGTCCATAGGAATATCCAGAAAACACAAACACACACAGAGGCTGTAGCAAGATCTTGGGATTGAGATAGCTACAAATCACCAGATAGTTTTGTTTTCATCCAGGAGTATCTGGACAAATTGTTGTGGACTTCAGGAGAAATTTAACCAAAAATCACCGTGAAAGTGGTTTTGGAGAAAAGCACAATCTTTCTGTTCAGTAAATGCATGCAATGTCATGTTTACAAATACAAATATCATGTTTTCTCAGATTTCTGGAGCTTTCTTCCTAGAAAACTCGAATGTGTGGAGTATTTGACTCCAGGTGGAACCAATTAGCGTTTGCAAGCCGAAACCAAAAAGGGTCCTGCTAAAATGCATTCAAAACCTTAAAGTCCATAGAGAATATCCAGAAAACACAAACACACACAGAGGTTGTAGCAAGATCTGGGATTGAGATAGCTACAAATCACCAGATAGTTTTGTTTTCCTCCAGGAGTATCTGGACAAATTGTTGTGGATTTCGGGTGAAATTTAACCAAAAATCACAGTGAAAGTGGTTTTGGAGAAAAGCACAATCTTCCTGTTCAGTAAATGCATCCAATGTCATGTTTACAGAAAGAAATATCATGTTTTCTCAGGTTTCTGAAGCTTTCTTCCTAGAAAACTGGAATGTGTGGAGGATTTGACTGCAGGTGGAACCAATTAGCGTTTGCCAGCAGAAACCAAAAAGGGTCCTGCTAAAATGCATTCAAAACCTTAAAGTCCATAGAGAATATCCAGAAAGCACAAACACACACAAAGGCAGTAGCCAGATCTGGGATTGAGATAGCTACAAATCACCAGAGAGTTTTGTTTTCATCCAGGAGTATCTGGACAAATTCTTGTAGTTTTGAAGTGAAATTTAACCAAAAATCACCGTGAAAGTGGTTTTGGAGAAAAGCACAATCTTCCTGTTCGGCAAATGTATCCAATGTCATGTTTACAGAAAGAAATATCATGTTTTCTCAGGTTTCTGAAGCTTTCTTCCTAGAAAACTCGAATGTGTGGAGTATTTGACTCCAGGTGGAACCAATTAGCGTTTGCCAGCAGAAAACAAGACGGTCCCGCTAAAATGCATTCAAAACCTTAAAGTCCATAGAGAATGTCCAGAAAACACAAACACACACAGAGGCTGTAGCCAGATCTGGGATTGAGATAGCTACAAATCACCAGATAGTTTTGTTTTCATCCAGGAGTATCTGGACAAATTGTTGTGGATTTCGGGTGAAATTTAACCAAAAATCACCGTGAAAGTGGTTTTGGAGAAAATCACAATCTTCCTGTTCGGCAAATGTATCCAATGTCATGTTTACAGAAAGAAATATCATGTTTTCTCAGCTTTCTGAAGCTTTCTTCCTAGAAAACTCGAATGTGTGGAGGATTTGACTCCAGGTGCAACCAATTAGCGTTTGCCAGCACAACACAAAAATGGTCCTGCTAAAATGCATTCAAAACCTTAAAGTCCATAGAGAATATCCAGAAAACACAAACACACACAGAGGCTGTAGCAAGATCTGGGATTGAGATAGCTACAAATCACCAGATAATTTGTTTTCATCCAGGAGTATCTGGACAAATTGTTGTAGTTTTGAAGTGCAATTTAACCAAATAATCACCGTGAAAGTGCTTTTGTAGAAAAGCACAATCTTTCTCTTCAGTAAATGCATCCAATGTCATGTTTACAAATACAAATATCATGTTTTCTCACGTTTCTGGAGCTTTCTTCCTAGAAAACTTGAATGTGTGGAGGATTTGACTCCAGGTGGAACCAATTAGCGTTTGCCAGCAGAAAACAAAAAGGGTCCTGCTAAAATGCATACAAAACCTTAAAGTCCATAGAGAATATCCAGAAAACACAAACACACACAGAGGCTGTAGCCAGATCTGGGATTGAGATAGCTACAAATCACCAGATAGTTTTGTTTTCATCCAGGAGTATCTGGACAAATTGTTGTGGATTTCGGGAGAAATTTAACCAAAAATCACCGTGAAAGTGGTTTTGGAGAACAGCACAATCTTCCTGTTCGGCAAATGTATCCAATGTCATGTTTACAGAAAGAAATATCATGTTTTCTCAGGTTTCTGAAGCTTTCTTCCTAGAAAACTCGAATGTGTGGAGTATTTGACTCCAGGTCGAACCAATTAGCATTTGCCAGCAGAAAACAAAAAGGGTCCTGCTAAAATGCATTCAAAACCTTAAAGTCCATAGAGAATATCCAGAAAACACAAACACACTCAGAGGCTGTAGCAAGATCTGGGATTGAGATAGCTACAAATCACCAGATAGTTTTGTTTTCATCCAGCAGTATCTGGACAAATTGTTGTGGATTTCGGGAGAAATTTAACCAAAAACCACCGTGAAAGTGGTTTTGGAGAGAAGCACAATCTTCCTGTTCGGCAAATGTATCCAATTTCATGTTTACAGAAAAAAATATCATGTTTTCTCAGGTTTCTGAAGCTTTCTTCCTAGAAAACTCGAATGTGTGGAGTATTTGACTCCAGGTGGAACCAATTAGCGTTTGCCAGCAGAAAACAAAAAGGGTCCTGCTAAAATGCATTCATAACCTTAAAGTCCATAGGAATATCCAGAAAACACAAACACACACAGAGGCTGTAGCAAGATCTTGGGATTGAGATAGCTACAAATCACCAGATAGTTTTGTTTTCATCCAGGAGTATCTGGACAAATTGTTGTGGACTTCAGGAGAAATTTAACCAAAAATCACCGTGAAAGTGGTTTTGGAGAAAAGCACAATCTTTCTGTTCAGTAAATGCATGCAATGTCATGTTTACAAATACAAATATCATGTTTTCTCAGATTTCTGGAGCTTTCTTCCTAGAAAACTCGAATGTGTGGAGTATTTGACTCCAGGTGGAACCAATTAGCGTTTGCAAGCCGAAACCAAAAAGGGTCCTGCTAAAATGCATTCAAAACCTTAAAGTCCATAGAGAATATCCAGAAAACACAAACACACACAGAGGTTGTAGCAAGATCTGGGATTGAGATAGCTACAAATCACCAGATAGTTTTGTTTTCCTCCAGGAGTATCTGGACAAATTGTTGTGGATTTCGGGTGAAATTTAACCAAAAATCACAGTGAAAGTGGTTTTGGAGAAAAGCACAATCTTCCTGTTCAGTAAATGCATCCAATGTCATGTTTACAGAAAGAAATATCATGTTTTCTCAGGTTTCTGAAGCTTTCTTCCTAGAAAACTGGAATGTGTGGAGGATTTGACTGCAGGTGGAACCAATTAGCGTTTGCCAGCAGAAACCAAAAAGGGTCCTGCTAAAATGCATTCAAAACCTTAAAGTCCATAGAGAATATCCAGAAAGCACAAACACACACAAAGGCAGTAGCCAGATCTGGGATTGAGATAGCTACAAATCACCAGAGAGTTTTGTTTTCATCCAGGAGTATCTGGACAAATTCTTGTAGTTTTGAAGTGAAATTTAACCAAAAATCACCGTGAAAGTGGTTTTGGAGAAAAGCACAATCTTCCTGTTCGGCAAATGTATCCAATGTCATGTTTACAGAAAGAAATATCATGTTTTCTCAGGTTTCTGAAGCTTTCTTCCTAGAAAACTCGAATGTGTGGAGTATTTGACTCCAGGTGGAACCAATTAGCGTTTGCCAGCAGAAAACAAGACGGTCCCGCTAAAATGCATTCAAAACCTTAAAGTCCATAGAGAATGTCCAGAAAACACAAACACACCAGAGGCTGTGGCTAGATCTGGGATTGAGATAGCTACAAATCACCAGATAGTTTTGTTTTCATCCAGGAGTATCTGGACAAATTGTTGTGGATTTCGGGTGAAATTTAACCAAAAATCACCGTGAAAGTGGTTTTGGAGAAAATCACAATCTTCCTGTTCGGCAAATGTATCCAATGTCATGTTTACAGAAAGAAATATCATGTTTTCTCAGCTTTCTGAAGCTTTCTTCCTAGAAAACTCGAATGTGTGGAGGATTTGACTCCAGGTGGAACCAATTAGCGTTTGCCAGCAGAAAACAAAAAGGGTCCTGCTAAAATGCATTCAAAACCTTAAAGTCCATAGAGAATATCCAGAAAACACAAACACACACAGAGGCTGTAGCAAGATCTGGGATTGAGATAGCTACAAATCACCAGATAGTTTTGTTTTCATCCAGGAGTATCTGGACAAATTGTTGTGGATTTCAGGTGAAATTTAACCAAAAATCACCGTGAAAGTGGTTTTGGAGAAAAGCACAAGCTTCCTGTTCAACAAATGCATCCAATGTCATGTTTACAGAAAGAAATATCATGTTTTCTCAGGTTTCTGAAGCTTTCTTCCTAGAAAATGCGAATGTGTGGAGTATTTGACTCCAGGTGGAAGCAATTAGCGTTTGCCAGCAGAAACCAAAAAGGGTCCTGCTAAAATGCATTCAAAACCTTAAAGTCCATAGAGAATATCCAGAAAACACAAACACACACAGAGGCTGTAGCAAGATCTGGGATTGAGATAGCTACAAATCACCAGATAGTTTTGTTTTCCTCCAGGAATATCTGGACAAATTGTTGTGGATTTCGGGAGAAATTTAACCAAAAATCACGGTGAAAGGGGTTTTGGAGAAAAGCACAATCTTCCTGTTCGGCAAATGTATCCAATGTCATGTTTACAGAAAGAAATACCATGTTTTCTCAGGTTTCTGAAGCTTTCTTCCTAGAAAACTCGAATGTGTGGAGGATTTGAGTCCAGGTGGAAGCAATTAGCGTTTGCCAGCAGAAAACAAAAAGGGTCCTGCTAAAATGCATTCAAAACCTTAAAGTCCATAGAGAATATCCAGAAAACACAAACACACACAGAGGCTGTAGCAAGATCTGGGATTGAGATAGCTACAAATCACCAGATAGTTTTGTTTTCATCCAGGAGTATCTGGACAAATTGTTGTGGATTTCAGGTGAAATTTAACCAAAAATCACCGTGAAAGTGGTTTTGGAGAAATGCACAAGCTTCCTGTTCAACAAATGCATCCAATGTCATGTTTACAGAAAGAAATATCATGTTTTCTCAGGTTTCTGAAGCTTTCTTCCTAGAAAATGCGAATGTGTGGAGTATTTGACTCCAGGTGGAAGCAATTAGCGTTTGCCAGCAGAAACCAAAAAGGGTCCTGCTAAAATGCATTCAAAACCTTAAAGTCCATAGAGAATATCCAGAAAACACAAACACACACAGAGGCTGTAGCAAGATCTGGGATTGAGATAGCTACAAATCACCAGATAGTTTTGTTTTCCTCCAGGAATATCTGGACAAATTGTTGTGGATTTTGGGAGAAATTTAACCAAAAATCACCGTGAAAGGGGTTTTGGAGAAAAGCACAATCTTCCTGTTCGGCAAATGTATCCAATGTCATGTTTACAGAAAGAAATACCATGTTTTCTCAGGTTTCTGAAGCTTTCTTCCTAGAAAACTCGAAAGTGTGGAGGATTTGAGTCCAGGTGGAAGCAATTAGCGTTTGCCAGCAGAAAACAAAAAGGGTCCTGCTAAAATGCATTCAAAACCTTAAAGTCCATAGAGAATATCCAGAAAACACAAACACACACAGAGGCTGTAGCAAGATCTGGGATTGAGATAGCTACAAATCACCAGATAGTTTTGTTTCCATCCAGGAGTATCTGGACAAATTGTTGTAGTTTTGAAGTGAAATTTAACCAAAAAATCACCATGAAAGTTGTTTTGGAGAAAAGCACAATCTTCCTGTTCTGCAATTGTATCCAATGTCATGTTTACAAAACAAATATCGTGTTTTCTCAGGTTTCTGAAGCATTCTTCCTAGAAAATTCGAATGTGTGGAGTATTTGACTCCAGGTGGAACCAATTAGCGTTTACCAGCAGAAACCAAAAAGTGTCCTGCTAAAATGCATTCAAAACCTTAAAGTCCATATAGAATATCCAGAAAACACAAACACACACAGAGGCTGTAGCAAGATCTGGGATTGAGATAGCTACAAATCACCAGATAGTTTTGTTTTCATCCAGGAGTATCTGGACAAATTGTTGTGGATTTCGGGTGAAATTTAACCAAAAATCACCGTGAAAGTGATTTTGGAGAAAAGCACAATCTTCCTGTTCGGCAAATGTATCCAATGTCATGTTTACAGAAAGAAATACCATGTTTTCTCAGGTTTCTGAAGCTTTCTTCCTAGAAAACTCGAATGTGTGGAGGATTTGACTCCAGGTGGAACCAAATAGTTTTTGCCAGCAGAAAACAAAAAGGGTCCTGCTAAAATGCATTCCAAACCTTAAAGTCCATAGAGAATATCCAGAAAACACAAACACACACAGAGGCTGTAGCAAGTTGTGGGATTGAGATAGCTACAAATCACCAGATAGTTTTGTTTTCATCCAGGAGTATCTGGACAAATTGTTGTGGATTTCAGGTGAAATATAACCAAAAATCACTGCGAAAGTGGTTTTGGAGAAAAGCACAATCTTCCTGTTCGGCAAATGTATCCAACGTCATGTTGGCAGAAAGAAATATCATGTTTTCTCAGGTTTCCGAAGCTTTCTTCCTAGAAAACTGGAATGTGTGGAGGATTTGACTGCAGGTGGAACCAATTAGCGTTTGCCAGCAGAAAACAAAAAGGGTCCTGCTAAAATGCATCAAAACCTTAAAGTCCATAGAGAATATCCAGAAAACACAAACACACACAGAGGCTGTAGCAAGATCTGGGATTGAGATAGCTACAAATCACCAGATAGTTTTGTTTTCATCCAGGAGTATCTGCACAAATTGTTGTGGATTTCGGGAGAAATTTATCCAAAAATCACCATGAAAGTTGTTTTGGAGAAAAGCACAATCTTCCTGTTCGGAAAATGGCTCCAATGTCATGTTTACAAATACAAATATCATGTTTTCTCAGGTTTCTGAAGCTTTCTTCCTAGAAAATTCGAATGTGTGGAGGATTTGACTCCAGGTGGAACCAATTAGCGTTTGCCAGCAGAAAACAAAAAGGGTCCTGCTAAAATGCATTCAAAACCTTAAAGTCCATAGAGAATATCCAGAAAACACAAACACACACAGAGGCTGTAGCAAGATCTGGGATTGAGATAGCTACAAATCACCAGATAGTTTTCTTTTCATCCAGGAGTTTCTGGACAAATTGTTGTAGTATTGAAGTGAAATTTAACCAAAAAATCACCGTGAAAGTGGTTTTGGAGAAAAGAACAATCTTTCTGTTCAGCAAATGAATCCAATGTCATGTTTACAAATGCAAATATCATGTTTTCTCAGGTTTCTGGAGCTTTCTTCCTAGAAAACTCGAATGTGTGGAGTATTTGACTCCAGGTGGAACCAATTAGCGTTTGCCAGCAGAAAACAAAAAGGGTCCTGCTAAAATGCATTCAAAACCTTAAAGTCCATAGGAATATCCAGAAAACACAAACACACACAGAGGCTGTAGCAAGATCTTGGGATTGAGATAGCTACAAATCACCAGATAGTTTTGTTTTCATCCAGGAGTATCTGGACAAATTGTTGTGGACTTCAGGAGAAATTTAACCAAAAATCACCGTGAAAGTGGTTTTGGAGAAAAGCACAATCTTTCTGTTCAGTAAATGCATGCAATGTCATGTTTACAAATACAAATATCATGTTTTCTCAGATTTCTGGAGCTTTCTTCCTAGAAAACTCGAATGTGTGGAGTATTTGACTCCAGGTGGAACCAATTAGCGTTTGCAAGCCGAAACCAAAAAGGGTCCTGCTAAAATGCATTCAAAACCTTAAAGTCCATAGAGAATATCCAGAAAACACAAACACACACAGAGGTTGTAGCAAGATCTGGGATTGAGATAGCTACAAATCACCAGATAGTTTTGTTTTCCTCCAGGAGTATCTGGACAAATTGTTGTGGATTTCGGGTGAAATTTAACCAAAAATCACAGTGAAAGTGGTTTTGGAGAAAAGCACAATCTTCCTGTTCAGTAAATGCATCCAATGTCATGTTTACAGAAAGAAATATCATGTTTTCTCAGGTTTCTGAAGCTTTCTTCCTAGAAAACTGGAATGTGTGGAGGATTTGACTGCAGGTGGAACCAATTAGCGTTTGCCAGCAGAAACCAAAAAGGGTCCTGCTAAAATGCATTCAAAACCTTAAAGTCCATAGAGAATATCCAGAAAGCACAAACACACACAAAGGCAGTAGCCAGATCTGGGATTGAGATAGCTACAAATCACCAGAGAGTTTTGTTTTCATCCAGGAGTATCTGGACAAATTCTTGTAGTTTTGAAGTGAAATTTAACCAAAAATCACCGTGAAAGTGGTTTTGGAGAAAAGCACAATCTTCCTGTTCGGCAAATGTATCCAATGTCATGTTTACAGAAAGAAATATCATGTTTTCTCAGGTTTCTGAAGCTTTCTTCCTAGAAAACTCGAATGTGTGGAGTATTTGACTCCAGGTGGAACCAATTAGCGTTTGCCAGCAGAAAACAAGACGGTCCCGCTAAAATGCATTCAAAACCTTAAAGTCCATAGAGAATGTCCAGAAAACACAAACACACCAGAGGCTGTGGCTAGATCTGGGATTGAGATAGCTACAAATCACCAGATAGTTTTGTTTTCATCCAGGAGTATCTGGACAAATTGTTGTGGATTTCGGGTGAAATTTAACCAAAAATCACCGTGAAAGTGGTTTTGGAGAAAATCACAATCTTCCTGTTCGGCAAATGTATCCAATGTCATGTTTACAGAAAGAAATATCATGTTTTCTCAGCTTTCTGAAGCTTTCTTCCTAGAAAACTCGAATGTGTGGAGGATTTGACTCCAGGTGCAACCAATTAGCGTTTGCCAGCACAACACAAAAATGGTCCTGCTAAAATGCATTCAAAACCTTAAAGTCCATAGAGAATATCCAGAAAACACAAACACACACAGAGGCTGTAGCAAGATCTGGGATTGAGATAGCTACAAATCACCAGATAATTTGTTTTCATCCAGGAGTATCTGGACAAATTGTTGTAGTTTTGAAGTGCAATTTAACCAAATAATCACCGTGAAAGTGCTTTTGTAGAAAAGCACAATCTTTCTCTTCAGTAAATGCATCCAATGTCATGTTTACAAATACAAATATCATGTTTTCTCACGTTTCTGGAGCTTTCTTCCTAGAAAACTTGAATGTGTGGAGGATTTGACTCCAGGTGGAACCAATTAGCGTTTGCCAGCAGAAAACAAAAAGGGTCCTGCTAAAATGCATACAAAACCTTAAAGTCCATAGAGAATATCCAGAAAACACAAACACACACAGAGGCTGTAGCCAGATCTGGGATTGAGATAGCTACAAATCACCAGATAGTTTTGTTTTCATCCAGGAGTATCTGGACAAATTGTTGTGGATTTCGGGAGAAATTTAACCAAAAATCACCGTGAAAGTGGTTTTGGAGAACAGCACAATCTTCCTGTTCGGCAAATGTATCCAATGTCATGTTTACAGAAAGAAATATCATGTTTTCTCAGGTTTCTGAAGCTTTCTTCCTAGAAAACTCGAATGTGTGGAGTATTTGACTCCAGGTCGAAAAAATTAGCATTTGCCAGCAGAAAACAAAAAGGGTCCTGCTAAAATGCATTCAAAACCTTAAAGTCCATAGAGAATATCCAGAAAACACAAACACACTCAGAGGCTGTAGCAAGATCTGGGATTGAGATAGCTACAAATCACCAGATAGTTTTGTTTTCATCCAGCAGTATCTGGACAAATTGTTGTGGATTTCGGGAGAAATTTAACCAAAAACCACCGTGAAAGTGGTTTTGGAGAGAAGCACAATCTTCCTGTTCGGCAAATGTATCCAATTTCATGTTTACAGAAAAAAATATCATGTTTTCTCAGGTTTCTGAAGCTTTCTTCCTAGAAAACTCGAATGTGTGGAGTATTTGACTCCAGGTGGAACCAATTAGCGTTTGCCAGCAGAAAACAAAAAGGGTCCTGCTAAAATGCATTCATAACCTTAAAGTCCATAGGAATATCCAGAAAACACAAACACACACAGAGGCTGTAGCAAGATCTTGGGATTGAGATAGCTACAAATCACCAGATAGTTTTGTTTTCATCCAGGAGTATCTGGACAAATTGTTGTGGACTTCAGGAGAAATTTAACCAAAAATCACCGTGAAAGTGGTTTTGGAGAAAAGCACAATCTTTCTGTTCAGTAAATGCATGCAATGTCATGTTTACAAATACAAATATCATGTTTTCTCAGATTTCTGGAGCTTTCTTCCTAGAAAACTCGAATGTGTGGAGTATTTGACTCCAGGTGGAACCAATTAGCGTTTGCAAGCCGAAACCAAAAAGGGTCCTGCTAAAATGCATTCAAAACCTTAAAGTCCATAGAGAATATCCAGAAAACACAAACACACACAGAGGTTGTAGCAAGATCTGGGATTGAGATAGCTACAAATCACCAGATAGTTTTGTTTTCCTCCAGGAGTATCTGGACAAATTGTTGTGGATTTCGGGTGAAATTTAACCAAAAATCACAGTGAAAGTGGTTTTGGAGAAAAGCACAATCTTCCTGTTCAGTAAATGCATCCAATGTCATGTTTACAGAAAGAAATATCATGTTTTCTCAGGTTTCTGAAGCTTTCTTCCTAGAAAACTCGAATGTGTGGAGGATTTGACTGCAGGTGGAACCAATTAGCGTTTGCCAGCAGAAACCAAAAAGGGTCCTGCTAAAATGCATTCAAAACCTTAAAGTCCATAGAGAATATCCAGAAAGCACAAACACACACAAAGGCAGTAGCCAGATCTGGGATTGAGATAGCTACAAATCACCAGAGAGTTTTGTTTTCATCCAGGAGTATCTGGACAAATTCTTGTAGTTTTGAAGTGAAATTTAACCAAAAATCACCGTGAAAGTGGTTTTGGAGAAAAGCACAATCTTCCTGTTCGGCAAATGTATCCAATGTCATGTTTACAGAAAGAAATATCATGTTTTCTCAGGTTTCTGAAGCTTTCTTCCTAGAAAACTCGAATGTGTGGAGTATTTGACTCCAGGTGGAACCAATTAGCGTTTGCCAGCAGAAAACAAGACGGTCCCGCTAAAATGCATTCAAAACCTTAAAGTCCATAGAGAATGTCCAGAAAACACAAACACACCAGAGGCTGTGGCTAGATCTGGGATTGAGATAGCTACAAATCACCAGATAGTTTTGTTTTCATCCAGGAGTATCTGGACAAATTGTTGTGGATTTCGGGTGAAATTTAACCAAAAATCACCGTGAAAGTGGTTTTGGAGAAAATCACAATCTTCCTGTTCGGCAAATGTATCCAATGTCATGTTTACAGAAAGAAATATCATGTTTTCTCAGCTTTCTGAAGCTTTCTTCCTAGAAAACTCGAATGTGTGGAGGATTTGACTCCAGGTGGAACCAATTAGCGTTTGCCAGCACAACACAAAAATGGTCCTGCTAAAATGCATTCAAAACCTTAAAGTCCATAGAGAATATCCAGAAAACACAAACACACACAGAGGCTGTAGCAAGATCTGGGATTGAGATAGCTACAAATCACCAGATAATTTGTTTTCATCCAGGAGTATCTGGACAAATTGTTGTAGTTTTGAAGTGCAATTTAACCAAATAATCACCGTGAAAGTGCTTTTGTAGAAAAGCACAATCTTTCTCTTCAGTAAATGCATCCAATGTCATGTTTACAAATACAAATATCATGTTTTCTCACGTTTCTGGAGCTTTCTTCCTAGAAAACTTGAATGTGTGGAGGATTTGACTCCAGGTGGAACCAATTAGCGTTTGCCAGCAGAAAACAAAAAGGGTCCTGCTAAAATGCATACAAAACCTTAAAGTCCATAGAGAATATCCAGAAAACACAAACACACACAGAGGCTGTAGCCAGATCTGGGATTGAGATAGCTACAAATCACCAGATAGTTTTGTTTTCATCCAGGAGTATCTGGACAAATTGTTGTGGATTTCGGGAGAAATTTAACCAAAAATCACCGTGAAAGTGGTTTTGGAGAACAGCACAATCTTCCTGTTCGGCAAATGTATCCAATGTCATGTTTACAGAAAGAAATATCATGTTTTCTCAGGTTTCTGAAGCTTTCTTCCTAGAAAACTCGAATGTGTGGAGTATTTGACTCCAGGTCGAACCAATTAGCATTTGCCAGCAGAAAACAAAAAGGGTCCTGCTAAAATGCATTCAAAACCTTAAAGTCCATAGAGAATATCCAGAAAACACAATCACACACAGAGGCTGTAGCAAGATCTGGGATTGAGATAGCTACAAATCACCAGATAGTTTTGTTTTCATCCAGCAGTATCTGGACAAATTGTTGTGGATTTCGGGAGAAATTTAACCAAAAACCACCGTGAAAGTGGTTTTGGAGAGAAGCACAATCTTCCTGTTCGGCAAATGTATCCAATTTCATGTTTACAGAAAAAAATATCATGTTTTCTCAGGTTTCTGAAGCTTTCTTCCTAGAAAACTCGAATGTGTGGAGTATTTGACTCCAGGTGGAACCAATTAGCGTTTGCCAGCAGAAAACAAAAAGGGTCCTGCTAAAATGCATTCAAAACATTAAAGTCCATAGAGAATATCCAGAAAACACAAACACACAGAGAGGCTGTAGCCAGATCTGGGATTGAGATAGCTACAAATCACCAGATAGTTTTGTTTTCATCCAGGAGTATCTGGACAAATTGTTGTGGATTTCAGGTGAAATTTAACCAAAAATCACTGTGAATGTGGTTTTGGAGAAAAGCACAATCTTCCTGTTCGGCAAATGTATCCAATGTCATGTTTACAGAAAGAAATATCATGTTTTCTCAGGTTTCTGAAGCTTTCTTCCTAGAAAACTCGAATGTGTGGAGGATTTGACTCCAGCTGGAACCAATTAGCGTTTGCCAGCAGAAAACAAAAAGGGTCCTGCTAAAATGCATTCAAAACCTTAAAGTCCATAGAGAATATCCAGAAAACACAAACACACACAGAGGCTGTAGCCAGATCTGGGATTGAGATAGCTACAAATCACCAGATAGTTTTGTTTTCATCCAGGAGTATCTGGACAAATTGTTGTGGATTTCAGGTGAAATTTAACCAAAAATCACCCTGAAAGTGCTTTTGTAGAAAAGCACAATCTTTCTGTTCAACATATGAATCCAAGGTCATGTTTACAAATACAAATATCATGTTTTCTCAGGTTTCTGGAGCTTTCTTCCTAGAAAACGCGAATGTGTGGAGGATTTGACTCCAGGTGGAACCAATTAGCGTTTGCCAGCAGAAAACAAAAAGGGTCCTGCTAAAATGCATTCAAAACCTTAAAGTCCATAGAGAATATCCAGAAAACACAAACACACACAGAGGCTGTAGCAAGATCTGGGATTGAGATAGCTACAAATCACCAGATAGTTTTGTTTTCATCCAGGAGTATCTGGACAAATTGTTGTGGATTTCGGGTGAAATTTAACCAAAAATCACAGTGAAAGTGGTTTTGGAGAAAAGCACAATCTTTCTGTTCAGTAAATGCATCCAAGGTTATGTTTACACATACAAATATCATGTTTTCTCAGGTTTCTGGAGCTTTCTTCCTAGAAAACTCGAATGTGTGGAGTATTTGACTCCAGGTGGAACCAATTAGCGTTTGCCAGCAGAAAACAAAAAGGGTCCTGCTAAAATGCATTCAAAACCTTAAAGTCCATAGAGAATATCCAGAAAACACAAACACACACAGAGGCTGTAGCCAGATCTGGGATTGAGATAGCTACAAATCACCAGATAGTTTTGTTTTCATCCAGGAGTTTCTGGACAAATTGTTGTAGCTTTGAAGTGAAATTTAACCAAAAAATCACCGTGAAAGTGCTTTTGTAGAAAAGCACAATCTTTCTCTTCAGTAAATGCATCCAATGTCATGTTTACAAATACAAATATCATGTTTTCTCACGTTTCTGGAGCTTTCTTCCTAGAAAACTTGAATGTGTGGAGGATTTGACTCCAGGTGGAACCAATTAGCGTTTGCCAGCAGAAAACAAAAAGGGTCCTGCTAAAATGCATTCAAAACCTTAAAGTCCATAGAGAATATCCAGAAAACACAAACACACACAGAGGCTGTAGCAAGATCTGGGATTGAGACAGCTACAAATCACCAGATAATTTGTTTTCATCCAGGAGTATCTGGACAAATTGTTGTGGATTTCAGGTGAAATTTAACCAAAAATCACCCTGAAAGTGCTTTTGTAGAAAAGCACAATCTTTCTGTTCAACATATGAATCCAAGGTCATGTTTACAAATACAAATATCATGTTTTCTCAGGTTTCTGGAGCTTTCTTCCTAGAAAACGCGAATGTGTGGAGGATTTGACTCCAGGTGGAACCAATTAGCGTTTGCCAGCAGAAAACAAAAAGGGTCCTGCTAAAATGCATTCAAAACCTTAAAGTCCATAGAGAATATCCAGAAAACACAAACACACACAGAGGCTGTAGCAAGATCTGGGATTGAGATAGCTACAAATCACCAGAGAGTTTTGTTTTCATCCAGGAGTATCTGGACAAATTGTTGTGGATTTTCGGTGAAATTTAACGAAAAATCACCGTGAAAGTGGTTTTGGAGAAAATCACAATCATCCTGTTTGGAAAATGTATCCAATGTCATGTTTACAGAAAGAAATATCATGTTTTCTCAGGTTTCTGAAGCTTTCTTCCTAGAAAACTCGAATGTGTGGAGTATTTGACTCCAGGTGGAACCAATTAGCATTTGCCAGCAGAAAACAAAAAGGGTCCTGCTAAAATGCATTCAAAACCTTAAAGTCCATAGAGAATATCCAGAAAGCACAAACACACACAGAGGCTGTAGCAAGATCTGGGATTGAGATAGCTACAAATCACCAGATAATTTGTTTTCATCCAGGAGTATCTGGACAAATTGTTGTGGATTTCGGGAGAAATTTAACCAAAAATCACCGTGAAAGTGGTTTTGGAGAAAATCACAATCTTCCTGTTCGGCAAATGTATCCAATGTCATGTTTACAGAAAGAAATATCATGTTTTCTCAGGTTTCTGAAGCTTTCTTCCTAGAAAACTCGAATGTGTGGAGGATTTGACTCCAGCTGGAACCAATTAGCGTTTGCCAGCAGAAAACAAAAAGGGTCCTGCTAAAATGCATTCAAAACCTTAAAGTCCATAGAGAATATCCAGAAAACACAAACACACACAGAGGCTGTAGCAAGATCTGGGATTGAGATAGCTACAAATCACCAGATAATTTGTTTTCATCCAGGAGTATCTGGACAAATTGTTGTAGTTTTGAAGTGCAATTTAACCAAAAAAATCACCGTAAAAGTGCTTTTGTAGAAAAGCACAATCTTTCTCTTCAGTAAATGCATCCAATGTCATGTTTACAAATACAAATATCATGTTTTCTCAGGTTTCTGGAGCTTTCTTCCTAGAAAACTCGAATGTGTGGAGGATTTGACTCCAGGTAGAACCAATTAGCGTTTGCCAGCAGAAAACAAAAAGGGTCCTGCTAAAATGCATTCAAAACCGTAAAGCCCATAGAGAATATCCAGAAAACACAAACACACACAGAGACTGTAGCAAGATCTGGGATTGAGTTAGCTACAAATCACCAGAGATTTTTGTTTTCATCCAGGAGTATCTGGACAAATTGTTGTGGATTTCGGGTGAAATTTAACCAAAAATCACCGAGAAAGTGGTTTTGGAGAAAAGCTCAATCTTCCTGTTCTGCAAATGCATCCAATGTCATGTTTACAGAAAGAAATATCATGTTTTCTCAGGTTTCTGAAGCTTTATTCCTAGAAAACTCGAATGTGTGGAGGATTTGACTCCTGGTGGAACCAATCAGCGTTAGCCAGCAGAAAACAAAAAGGGTCCTGCTAAAATGCATTCAAAACCTTAAAGTCCATAGAGAATATCCAGAAAACACAAACACACACAGAGGCTGTAGCCAGATCTGGGATTGAGATAGCTACAAATCACCAGATAGTTTTGTTTTCATCCAGGAGTTTCTGGACAAATTGTTGTAGCTTTGAAGTGAAATTTAACCAAAAAATCACCGTGAAAGTGGTTTTGGAGAATAGAACAATCTTTCTGTTCAGCAAATGAATCCAATGTCATATTTACAAATGCAAATATCATGTTTTCTCAGGTTTCTGGAGCTTTCTTCCTAGAAAACTCGAATGTGTGGAGTATTTGACTCCAGGTGGAACCAATTAGCGTTTGCCAGCAGAAAACAAAAAGGGTCCTGCTAAAATGCATTCAAAACCTTAAACTCCATAGAGAATATCCAGAAAACACAAACACACACAGAGGCTGTAGCAAGATCTGGGATTGAGATAGCTACAAATCACCAGATAGTTTTGTTTTCATCCAGGAGTATCTGGACAAATTGTTGTGGATTTCGGGTGAAATTTAACCAAAAATCACCGTGAAAGTGGTTTTGGAGAAAATCACAATCTTCCTGTTCGGCAAATGTATCCAATGTCATGTTTACAGAAAGAAATATCATGTTTTCTCAGGTTTCTGAAGCTTTCTTCCTAGAAAACGCGAATGTGTGGAGGATTTGACTCCAGGTGGACCCAATTAGCATTTGCCAGCAGAAAACAAAAAGGGTCCTGCTAAAATGCATTCAAAACCTTAAAGTCCATAGAGAATATCCAGAAAACACAAACACACACAGAGGCTGTAGCAAGATCTGGGATTTAGATAGCTACAAATCACCAGAGAGTTTTGTTTTCATCCAGGAGTATCTGGACAAATTGTTGTGGATTTTGGGTGAAATTTAACCAAAAATCACCGTGAAAGTGGTTTTGGAGAAAAGCACAATCTTCCTGTTCGGCAAATGTATCCAATGTCATGTTTACAAAAAGAAATATCATGTTTTCTCTTGTTTCTGAAGCTTTCTTCCTAGAAAACTCGAATGTGTGGAGGACTTGACTCCAGGTGGAACCAATTAGCGTTTGCCAGCAGAAAACAAAAAGGGTCCTGCTAAAATGCATTCAAAACCTTACGTCCATAGAGAATATCCGGAAAGCACAAACACACACAGAGGCTGTAGCAAGATCTGGGATTGAGATAGCTGCAAATCACCAGATAGTTTTGTTTTCATCCAGGAGTATCTGGACAAATTGTTGTGGATTTCGGGTGAAATTTAACCAAAAATCACAGTGAAAGTGGTTTTGGAGAAAAGCACAATCTTCCTGTTCTGCAAATGTATCCAATGTCATGTTTACAGAAAGAAATATCATGTTTTCTCAGGTTTTTGAAGTTTTCTTGCTAGAAAACTCGAATGTGTGGAGTATTTGACTCCAGGTGGAACCAATTAGCGTTTGCCAGCACAAAACAAAAAGGGTCCTGCTAAAATGCATTCAAAACCTTAAAGTCCATAGAGAATATCCAGAAAACACAAACACACACAGAGGCTGTAGCAAGATCTGGGATTGAGATAGCTACAAATCACCAGATAGTTTTGTTTTCATCCAGGAGTATCTGGACAAATTGTTGTGGATTTCGGGAGAAATTTAACCGAAAATCACTGTGAAAGTGGTTTTGGAGAAAAGCACAATCTTCCTGTTTGGCAAATGTATCCAACGTCATGTTTGTGGAAAGAAATATCATGTTTTCTCAGGTTTCTTAAGCTTTCTTCCTAGAAAACTCAAATGTGTGGAGGATTTGACCCCAGGTGGAACCAATTAGCGTTTGCCAGCACAACACAAAAAGGGTCCTGCTAAAATGCATTCAAAACCTTAAAGTCCATAGAGAATATCCAGAAAACACAAACACACACAGAGGCTGTAGCAAGATCTGGGATTGAGATAGCTACAAATCACCAGATAGTTTTGTTTTCATCCAGGAGTATCTGGACAAATTGTTGTGGATTTCAGGTGAAATTTAACCAAAAATCACTGTGAAAGTGGTTTTGGAGAAAAGCGCAATCTTCCTGTTCGGCAAATGTATCCAATGTCACGTTTACAGAAAGAAATATCATGTTTTCTCAGGTTTCTGAAGCTTTCTTCCTAGAAAACTCGAATGTGTGGAGGACTTGACTCCAGGTGGAACCAATTAGCGTTTGCCAGCAGAAAACAAAAAGGGTCCTGCTAAAATGCATTCAAAACCTTAAAGTCCATAGAGAATATCCAGAAAACACAAACACACACAGAGGCTGTAGCAAGATCTGGGATTGAGATAGCTACAAATCACCAGATAGTTTTGTTTTCATCCAGGAGTATCTGGACAAATTGTTGTGGATTTCGGGTGAAATTTAACCAAAAATCACCGTGCAAGTGGTTTTGGAGAAAACCACAATCTTCCTGTTCTGCAAATGCATCCAATGTCATGTTTACAGAAAGAAATATCATGTTTTCTCAGGTTTCTTAAGCTTTCTTCCTAGAAAACTCAAATGTGTGGAGGATTTGACTCCAGGTGGAACCAATTAGCGTTTGCCAGCAGAAAACAAAAAGGGTCCTGCTAAAATGCATTCAAAACCTTAAAGTCCATAGAGAATATCCAGAAAACACAAACACACACAGAGGCTGTAGCAAGATCTGGGATTGAGATAGCTACAAATCACCAGAGAGTTTTGTTTTCATCCAGGAGTATCTGTACAAATTGCTGTGGATTTTGGGTGAAATTTAACCAAAAATCACCGTGAAAGTGGTTTTGGAGAAAACCACAATCTTCCTCTTTGGCAATTGTATCCAATGTCATGTTTACAGAAAGAAATATCATGTTTTCTCAGGTTTCTGAAGCTTTCTTCCTAGAAAACTCGAATGTGTGGAGTATTTGACTCCAGGTGGAACCAATTAGCGTTTGCCAGCAGAAAACAAAAAGGGTCCTGCTAAAATGCATTCAAAACCTTAAAGTCCATAGAGAATATCCAGAAAACACAAACACACACAGAGGCTGTAGCAAGATCTGGGATTGAGATAGCTACAAATCACCAGAGAGTTTTGTTTTCATCCAGGAGTATCTGTACAAATTGTTGTGGATTTCGGGTGAAATTTAACCAAAAATCACCGTGAAAGTGGTTTTGCAGAAAAGCACAATCTTCCTGTTCTGCAAATGTATCCAATGTCATGTTTACAAAAAGAAATATCATGTTTTCTCTTGTTTCTGAAGCTTTCTTCCTAGAAAACTCGAATGTGTGGAGGACTTGACTCCAGGTGGAACCAATTAGCGTTTGCCAGCACAAAACAAAAAGGGTCCTGCTAAAATGCATTCAAATCCTTAAAGTCCATAGAGAATATCCAGAAAGCACAAACACACACAGAGGCTGTAGCAAGTTGTGGGATTGAGATAGCTACAAATCACCAGATAGTTTTGTTTTCATCCAGGAGTATCTGGAGAAATTGTTGTGGATTTCGGGTGAAATTTAACCAAAAATCACTGTGAAAGTGGTTTTGGAGAAAAGCGCAATCTTCCTGTTCGGCAAATGTATCCAATGTCACGTTTACAGAAAGAAATATCATGTTTTCTCAGGTTTCTGAAGCTTTCTTCCTAGAAAACTCGAATGTGTGGAGGACTTGACTCCAGGTGGAACCAATTAGCGTTTGCCAGCCGAAAACAAAAAGGGTCCTGCTAAAATGCATTCAAAACCTTAAAGTCCATAGAGAATATCCAGAAAACACAAACACACACAGAGGCTGTAGCAAGATCTGGGATTGAGATAGCTACAAATCACCAGAGAGTTTTGTTTTCATCCAGGAGTATCTGGACAAATTGTTGTGGATTTCGGGGGAAATTTAACCAAAAATCACCGTGAAAGTGGTTTTGGAGAAAAGCACAATCTTCCTGTTCTGCAAATGAATCCAATGTCATGTTTACAAATGCAAATATCATGTTTTCTCAGGTTTCTGGAGCTTTCTTCCTAGAAAACTTGAATGTGTGGAGTATTTGACTCCATGTGGAACCAATTAGCGTTTTGCAGCAGAAAACAAAAAGGGTCCTGCTAAAATGCATTCAAAACCTTAAAGTCCATAGAGAATATCCAGAAAACACAAACACACACAGAGGCTGTAGCAAGATCTGGGATTGAGATAGCTACAAATCACCAGATAGTTTTGTTTTCATCCAGGAGTATCTGGACAAATTGTTGTGGATTTCGGGTGAAATTTAAACAAAAAATCACCGTGCAAGTGGTTTTGGAGAAAACCACAATCTTTCTGTTCAGCATATGAATCCAAGGTCATGTTTACAAATACAAATATCATGTTTTCTCAGGTTTCTGGAGCTTTCTTCCTAGAAAACGCGAATGTGTGGAGTATTTGACTCCAGGTGGAACCAATTAGCGTTTGCCAGCAGAAAACAAAAAGGGTCCTGCTAAAATGCATTCAAAACCTTACAGTCCATAGAGAATATCCAGAAAACACAAACACACACAGAGGCTGTAGCAAGATCTGGGATTGAGATAGCTACAAATCACCAGAGAGTTTTGTTTTCATCCAGGAGTATCTGTACAAATTGTTGTGGATTTCGGGTGAAATTTAACCAAAAATCACCGTGAAAGTGGTTTTGCAGAAAAGCACAATCTTCCTGTTCTGCAAATGTATCCAATGTCATGTTTACAAAAAGAAATATCATGTTTTCTCTTGTTTCTGAAGCTTTCTTCCTAGAAAACTCGAATGTGTGGAAGACTTGACTCCAGGTGGAACCAATTAGCGTTTGCCAGCACAAAACAAAAAGGGTCCTGCTAAAATGCATTCAAAACCTTAAAGTCCATAGAGAATATCCAGAAAGCACAAACACACACAGAGGCTGTAGCAAGTTTTGAGATTGAGATAGCTACAAATCACCAGATAGTTTTGTTTTCATCCAGGAGTAACTGGAGAAATTGTTGTGGATTTCGGGTGAAATTTAACCAAAAATCACTGTGAAAGTGGTTTTGGAGAAAAGCGCAATCTTCCTGTTCGGCAAATGTATCCAATGTCACGTTTACAGAAAGAAATATCATGTTTTCTCAGGTTTCTGAAGCTTTCTTCCTAGAAAACGCGAATGTGTGGAGGATTTGACTCCAGGTGGAACCAATTAGCGTTTGCCAGCCGAAAACAAAAAGGGTCCTGCTAAAATGCATTCAAAACCTTAAAGTCCATAGAGAATATCCAGAAAACACAAACACACACAGAGGCTGTAGCAAGATCTGGGATTGAGATAGCTACAAATCACCAGATAGTTTTGTTTTCATCCAGGAGTATCTGGACAAATTGCTGTGGATTTCGGGTGAAATTTAACCAAAAATCACCGTGAAAGTGGTTTTGGAGAAAAGCACAATCTTCCTGTTCTGCAAATGTATCCAATGTCATGTTTACAAATGCAAATATCATGTTTTCTCAGGTTTCTGGAGCTTTCTTCCTAGAAAACTCGAATGTGTGGAGGATTTGACTCCAGGTGGAACCAATTACCGTTTGCCAGCAGAAAACAAAAAGGGTCCTGCTAAAATGCATTCAAAACCTTAAAGTCCATAGAGAATATCCAGAAAGCACAAACACACACAGAGGCTGTAGCAAGATCTGGGATTGAGATAGCTACAAATCACCAGATAGTTTTGTTTTCATCCAGGAGTATCTGGACAAATTGTTGTGGATTTCGGGTGAAATTTAACCAAAAATCACCATGCAAGTGGTTTTGGAGAAAACCACAATATTTCTGTTCAGCATATGAATCCAAGGTCATGTTTACAAATACAAATATCATGTTTTCTCAGGTTTCTGGAGTTTTCTTCCTAGAAAACTCGAATGTGTGGAGGATTTGACTCCAGGTGGAACCAATTAGCGTTTGCCAGCAGAAAACAAAAAGGGTCCTGCTAAAATGCATTCAAAACCTTAAAGTCCATAGAGAATATCCAGAAAACACAAACACACACAGAGGCTGTAGCAAGATCTGGGATTGAGATAGCTACAAATCACCAGATAGTTTTGTTTTCATCCAGCTGTGTCTGGACAAATTGTTGTGGATTTCGGGTGAAATTTAACCAAAAATCACCGTGCAAGTGGTTTTGGAGAAAACCACAATCTTTCTCTTCAGCATATGAATCCAAGGTCATGTTTACAAATACAAATATCATGTTTTCTCAGGTTTCTGGAGCTTTCTTCCTAGAAAACTCGAATGTGTGGAGTATTTGACTCCAGGTGGAACCAATTAGCGTTTGCCAGCAGAAAACAAAAAGGGTCCTGCTAAAATGCATTCAAAACCTTAAAGTCCATAGAGAATATCCAGAAAACACAAACACACACAGAGGCTGTAGCAAGATCTGGGATTAAGATAGCTACAAATCACCAGAGAGTTTTGTTTTCATCCAGGAGTATCGGGACAAATTGTTGTGGATTTCAGGTGAAATTTAACCAAAAATTACTGTGAAAGTGGTTTTGGAGAAAAGCACAATCTTCCTGTTCGGCAAATGTATCCAATGTCACGGTTACAGAAAGAAATATCATGTTTTCTCAGGTTTCTGAACCTTTCTTCCTAGAAAACGCGAAAATGTGGAGGATTTGACTCCAGGTGGAACCAATTAGCGTTTGCCAGCAGAAAACAAAAAGGGTCCTGCTAAAATGCATTCAAAACCTTAAAGTCCATAGAGAATATCCAGAAAACACAAACACACACAGAGGCTGTAGCAAGATCTGTGATTGAGATAGCTACCAATCACCAGATAGTTTTGTTTTTATCCAGGAGTATCTGGACAAAATGTTGTGGATTTTGGGTGAAATTTAACCAAAAATCACCATGAAAGTGGTTTTGGAGAAAAGCACAATCTTCCTGTTCGGCAAAGGTATCCAATGTCATGTTTACAGAAAGAAATATCATGTTTTCTCAGGTTTCTGAAGCTTTCTTCCTAGAAAACTCGAATGTGTGGAGGATTTGACTCCACGTGGAACCAATTAGCGTTTGCCAGCAGAAAACTAAAAGGGTCCTGCTAAAATGCATTCAAAACCTTAAAGTCCATAGAGAATATCCAGAAAGTACAAACACACACAGAGGCTGTAGCAAGATCTGGGATTGAGATAGCTACAAATCACCAGATAGTTTTGTTTTCATCCAGGAGTATCTGGACAAATTGTTGTGGATTTCGGGTGAAATTTAACCAAAAATCACCGTGAAAGTGGTTTTGGAGAAAAGCACAATCTTCCTGTTCTGCAAATGTATCCAATGTCATGTTTACAGAAAGAAATATCATGTTTTCTCAGGTTTCTGAAGCTTTCTTCCTAGAAAACGCGAATGTGTGGAGGATTTGACTCCAGGTGGAACCAATTAGCGTTTGCCAGCACAACACAAAAATGGTCCTGCTAAAATGCACTCAAAACCTTAAAGTCCATAGAGAATATCCAGAAAACAAAAGCACACACAGAGGCTGTAGCAAGATCTGGGATTGAGATAGCTACAAATCACCAGATAGTTTTGTTTTCATCCAGGAGTATCTGGACAAATTGTTGTGGATTTCAGGTGAAATTTAACCAAAAATCACCGTGAAAGTGGTTTTGGAGAAAAGCACAATCTTCCTGTTCGGCAAATGTATCCAACGTCATGTTTGCGGAAAGAAATATCATGTTTTCTCAGGTTTCTGAAGCTTCCTTCCTAGAAAACTCGAATGTGTGGAGGATTTCACTCCAGGTAGAACCAATTAGCGTTTGCCAGCAGAAAACAAAAAGGGTCCTGCTAAAATGCATTCAAAACCTTAAAGTCCAAAGAGAATATCCAGAAAGCACAAACACACACAGAGGCTGTAGCAAGATCTGGGATTGAGATAGCTACAAATCACCAGACAGTTTTGTTTTCATCCAGGAGTTTCTGGACAAATTGTTGTAGTTTTGAAGTGAAATGTAACCAAAAAATCACCGTGAAAGTGGTTTTGGAGAATAGAACAATCTTTCTGTTCAGCAAATGAATCCAATGTCATGTTTACAAATGCAAATATCATGTTTTCTCAGGTTTCTGGAGCTTTCTTCCTAGAAAACTCGAATGTGTGGAGTATTTGACTCCAGGTGGAACCAATTAGCGTTTGCCAGCAGAAAACAAAAAGGGTCCTGCTAAAATGCATTCAAAACCTTAAAGTCCATAGAGAATATCCAGAAAACACAAACACACACAGAGGCTGTAGCAAGATCTGGGATTGAGATAGCTACAAATCACCAGATAGTTTTGTTTTCACCCAGGAGTATCTGGACAAATTGTTGTGGATTTCGGGTGAAATTTAACCAAAAATCACCATGCAAGTGGTTTTGGAGAAAACCACAATCTTTCTGTTCAGCATATGAATCCAATGTCATGTTTACAAATACAAATATCATGTTTTCTCAGGTTTCTGGAGCTTTCTTCCTAGAAAACTCGAATGTGTGGAGTATTTGACTCCAGGTGGAACCAATTAGCGTTTGCCAGCAGAAAACAAAAAGGGTCCTGCTAAAATGCATTCAAAACCTTACAGTCCATAGAGAATATCCAGAAAACACAAACACACACTGAGGCTGTAGCAAGATCTGGGATTGAGATAGCTACAAATCACCAGAGAGTTTTGTTTTCATCCAGGAGTATCTGGACAAATTGTTGTGGATTTCGGGGGAAATTTAACCAAAAATCACCGTGCAAGTGGTTTTGGAGAAAACCACAATCTTTCTGTTCAGCATATGAATCCAAGGTCATGTTTACAAATACAAATATCATGTTTTCTCAGGTTTCTGGAGCTTTCTTCCTAGAAAACGCGAATGTGTGGAGTATTTGACTCCAGGTGGAACCAATTAGCGTTTGCCAGCAGAAAACAAAAAGGGTCCTGCTAAAATGCATTCAAAACCTTAAAGTCCATAGAGAATATCCAGAAAACACAAACACACACAGAGGCTGTAGCAAGATCTGGGATTGAGATAGCTAGAAATCACCAGAGAGTTTTGTTTTCATCCAGGAGTATCTGGACAAATTGTTGTGGATTTCAGGTGAAATTTAACCAAAAATCACTGTGAAAGTGGTTTTGGAGAAAAGCACAAACTTCCTGTTCGGCAAATGTATCCAATGTCACGTTTACAGAAAGAAATATCCTGTTTTCTCAGGTTTCTGAAGCTTTCTTCCTAGAAAACTCGAATGTGTGGAGGATTTGACTCCAGGTGGAACCAATTAGCGTTTGCCAGCAAAAACTAAAAGGGTCCTGCTAAAATGCATTCAAAACCTTAAAGTCCATAGAGAGTATCCAGAAAGTACAAACACACACAGAGGCTGTAGCAAGATCTGGGATTGAGATAGCTACAAATCACCAGATATTTTTTTGTTTTCATCCAGGAGTATCTGGACAAATTGTTGTGGATTTCGGGTGAAATTTAACCAAAAATCACCGTGAAAGTGGTTTTGGAGAAAAGCACAATCTTCCTGTTCTGCAAATGTATCCAATGTCATGGTTACAGAAAGAAATATCATGTTTTCTCAGGTTTCTGAACCTTTCTTCCTAGAAAACTCGAATGTGTGGAGGATTTGACTCCAGGTGGAACCAATTAGCGTTTGCCAGCACAAAACAAAAAGGGTCCTGCTAAAATGCACTCAAAACCTTAAAGTCCATAGAGAATATCCAGAAAACGCAAACACACACAGAGACTGTAGCAAGATCTGGGATTGAGATAGCTACAAATCACCAGATAGTTTTGTTTTCATCCAGGAGTATCTGGACAAATTGTTGTGGATTTCAGGTGAAATTTAACCAAAAATCACTGTGAAAGTGGTTTTGGAGAAAAGCACAATCTTCCTGTTCGGCAAATGTATCCAACGTCATGTTTGCGGAAAGAAATATCATGTTTTCTCAGGTTTCTGAAGCTTTCTTCCTAGAAAACTCGAATGTGTGGAGGATTTGACTCCAGGTAGAACCAATTAGCGTTTGCCAGCAGAAAACAAAAAGGGTCCTGCTAAAATGCATTCAAAACCTTAAAGTCCATAGAGAATATCCAGAAAACACAAACACACACAGAGGCTGTAGCAAGATCTGGGATTGAGATAGCTACAAATCACCAGATAGTTTTGTTTTCATCCAGGAGTATCTGGACAAATTGTTGTGGATTTCGGGAGAAATTTTACCAAAAATCACCGTGAAAGTGGTTTTGGAGAAAAGCACAATCTTCCTGTTCGGAAAATGTCTCCAATGTCATGTTTACAAATACAAATATCATGTTTTCTCAGGTTTCTGGAGCTTTCTTCCTAGAAAACTCGAATGTGTGGAGGATTTGACTCCAGGTGGAACCAATTAGCGTTTGCCAGCAGAAAACAAAAAGGGTCCTGCTAAAATGCATTCAAAACCTTAAAGTCCAAAGAGAATATCCAGAAAGCACAAACACACACAGAGACTGTAGCAAGATCTGGGATTGAGATAGCTACAAATCACCAGACAGTTTTGTTTTCATCCAGGAGTTTCTGGACAAATTGTTGTAGTTTTGAAGTGAAATGTAACCAAAAAATCACCGTGAAAGTGGTTTTGGAGAATAGAACAATCTTTCTGTTCAGCAAATGAATCCAATGTCATGTTTACAAATGCAAATATCATGTTTTCTCAGGTTTCTGAAGCTTTCTTCCTAGAAAACTCGAATGTGTGGAGGATTTGACTCCAGGTGGAACCAATTAGCGTTTGCCAGCAGAAAACAAAAAGGGTCCTGCTAAAATGCATTCAAAACCTTAAAGTCCATAGAGAATATCCAGAAAACACAAACACACACAGAGGCTGTAGCAAGATCTGGGATTGAGATAGCTACAAATCACCAGAGAGTTTTGTTTTCATCCAGGAGTATCTGGACAAATTGTTGTGGATTTCGGGTGAAATTTAACCAAAAATCACCATTCAAGTGGTTTTGGAGAAAACCACAATCTTTCTGTTCAGCATATGAATCCAAGGTCATGTTTACAAATACAAATATCATGTTTTCTCAGGTTTCTGGAGCTTTCTTCCTAGAAAACTCGAATGTGTGGAGTATTTGACTCCAGGTGGAACCAATTAGCGTTTGCCAGCAGAAAACAAAAAGGGTCCTGCTAAAATGCATTCAAAACCTTACAGTCCATAGAGAATATCCAGAAAACACAAACACACACAGAGGCTGTAGCAAGATCTGGGATTGAGATAGCTACAAATCACCAGATAGTTTTGTTTTCATCCAGGAGTATCTGGACAAATTGTTGTGGATTTCGGGTGAAATTTAACCAAAAATCACCATGCAAGTGGTTTTGGAGAAAACCACAATCTTTCTGTTCAGCATATGAATCCAAGGTCATGTTTACAAATACAAATATCATGTTTTCTCAGGTTTCTGGAGCTTTCTTCCTAGAAAACGCGAATGTGTGGATTATTTGACTCCAGGTGGAACCAATTAGCGTTTGCCAGCAGAAAACACAAAGGGTCCTGCTAAAATGCATTCAAAACCTTACAGTCCATAGAGAATATCCAGAAAACACAAACACACACAGAGGCTGTAGCAAGATCTGGGACTGAGATAGCTACAAATCACCAGATAGTTTTGTTTTCATCCAGGAGTATCTGGACAAATTGTTGTGGATTTCAGGAGAAATTTAAGCAAAAATCACCGTGAAAGTGGTTTTGGAGAAAAGCGCAATATTCCTGTTCCGCAAATGCATCCAATGTCATGTTTACAGAAAGAAATATCATGTTTCCTCAGGTTTCTGAAGCTTTCTTCCTAGAAAACGCGAATGTGTGGAGTATTTGACTCCAGGTGGAACCAATTAGCGTTTGCCAGCAGAAAACAAAAAGGGTCCTGCTAAAATGCATTCAAAACCTTAAAGTCCATAGAGAATATCCAGAAAACACAAACACACACAGAGGCTGTAGCAAGATCTGGGATTGAGATAGCTACAAATCACCAGAAATGTTTTGTTTTCATCCAGGAGTATCTGGACAAATTGTTGTAGTTTTGAAGTGAAATGTAACCAAAAACTCACCGTGAAAGTGGTTTTGGAGAATAGAACAATCTTTCTGTTCAGCAAATGAATCCAATGTCATGTTTTCAGAAAGAAATATCATGTTTTCTCAGGTTTCTGAAGCTTTCTTCCTAGAAAACTCGAATGTGTGGAGTATTTGACTCAAGGTGGAACCAGTTAGCGTTTGCCAGCAGAAAACAAAAAGGGTCCTGTGAAAATGCATTCAAAACCTTGAAGTCCATAGAGAATATCCAGAAAACACAAACACACACAGAGGCTGTAGCAAGATCTGGGATTGAGATAGCTACAAATCACCAGATAGTTTTGTTTCATCCAGGAGTATCTGGACAAATTGTTGTGGATTTCGCGTGAAATTTAACGAAAACTCACCGTGAAAGTGGTTTTGGAGAAAAGCACAATCTTCCTGTTCCAGAAATGTATCCAATGTCATGTTTACAGAAAGAAATATCATGTTTTCTCAGCTTTCTGAAGCTTTCTTCCTAGAAAACTCGAATGTGTGGAGGATTTGACTGTAGGTGGAACCAATTAGCCTTTGGCAGCAGAAAACAAAAAGGGTCCTGCTAAAATGCATTCAAAACCGTAAAGTCCATAGAGAATGTCCAGAAAACACAAACACACACAGAGGCTGTAGCAAGATCTGGGATTGAGATAGCTACAAATCACCAGAAATGTTTTGTTTTCATCCAGTATTATCTGGACAAATTGTTGTAGTTTTGAAGTGAAATTTAACCAAAAAATTACCGTGAAAGTGGTTCTGGAGAAAAGCACAATGCTCCTGTTCAACAAATGCATCCAATGTCATGTTTGCAGAAAGAAATACCATGTTTTCTCAGGTTTCTGAAGCTTTCTTCCTAGAAAACTCGAATGTGTGGAGTATTTGACTCCAGGTGGAACCAATTAGCGTTTGCCAGCAGAAAACAAAAAGGGTCCTGCTAAAATGCATTCAAAACCGTAAAGTCAATAGAGAATGTCCAGAAAACACAAACACACACAGAGGCTGTAGCAAGATCTGGGATTGAGATAGCTACAAATCACCAGATATTTTTTTGTTTTCATCCAGGAGTATCTGGACAAATTGTTGTGGATTTCGGGTGAAATTTAACCAAAAATCACCGTGAAAGTGGTTTTGGAGAAAAGCACAATCTTTCTGTTCAGCAAATGAATCCAATGTCATGTTTACAAATACAAATATCATGTTTTCTCAGGTTTCTGGAGCTTTCTTCCTAGAAAACTCGAATGTGTGGAGTATTTCACTCCAGGTGGAACCAATTAGCGTTTGCCAGCAGAAAACAAAAAGGGTCCTGCTAAAATGCATTCAAAACCGTAAAGTCCATAGAGAATATCCAGAAAACACAAACACACACAGAGGCTGTAGCAAGATCTGGGATTGAGATAGCTACAAATCACCAGATAGTTTTGTTTTCATCCAGGAGTATCTGGACAAATTGTTGTGGATTTCGGGTGAAATTTAACCAAAAATCACCATTCAAGTGGTTTTGGAGAAAACCACAATCTTTCTGTTCAGCATATGAATCCAAGGTCATGTTTACAAATACAAATATCATGTTTTCTCAGGTTTCTGGAGCTTTCTTCCTAGAAAACTCGAATGTGTGGAGTATTTGACTCCAGGTGGAACCAATTAGCGTTTGCCAGCAGAAAACAAAAAGGGTCCTGCTAAAATGCATTCAAAACCTTACAGTCCATAGAGAATATCCAGAAAACACAAACACACACAGAGGCTGTAGCAAGATCTGGGATTGAGATAGCTACAAATCACCAGATAGTTTTGTTTTCATCCAGGAGTATCTGGACAAATTGTTGTGGATTTCGGGTGAAATTTAACCAAAAATCACCATGCAAGTGGTTTTGGAGAAAACCACAATCTTTCTGTTCAGCATATGAATCCAAGGTCATGTTTACAAATACAAATATCATGTTTTCTCAGGTTTCTGGAGCTTTCTTCCTAGAAAACGCGAATGTGTGGATTATTTGACTCCAGGTGGAACCAATAAGCGTTTGCCAGCAGAAAACAAAAAGGGTCCTGCTAAAATGCATTCAAAACCTTACAGTCCATAGAGAATATCCAGAAAACACAAACACACACAGAGGCTGTAGCAAGATCTGGGACTGAGATAGCTACAAATCACCAGATAGTTTTGTTTTCATCCAGGAGTATCTGGACAAATTGTTGTGGATTTCAGGAGAAATTTAAGCAAAAATCACCGTGAAAGTGGTTTTGGAGAAAAGCGCAATATTCCTGTTCCGCAAATGCATCCAATGTCATGTTTACAGAAAGAAATATCATGTTTCCTCAGGTTTCTGAAGCTTTCTTCCTAGAAAACGCGAATGTGTGGAGTATTTGACTCCAGGTGGAACCAATTAGCGTTTGCCAGCAGAAAACAAAAAGGGTCCTGCTAAAATGCATTCAAAACCTTAAAGTCCATAGAGAATATCCAGAAAACACAAACACACACAGAGGCTGTAGCAAGATCTGGGATTGAGATAGCTACAAATCACCAGAAATGTTTTGTTTTCATCCAGGAGTATCTGGACAAATTGTTGTAGTTTTGAAGTGAAATGTAACCAAAAACTCACCGTGAAAGTGGTTTTGGAGAATAGAACAATCTTTCTGTTCAGCAAATGAATCCAATGTCATGTTTTCAGAAAGAAATATCATGTTTTCTCAGGTTTCTGAAGCTTTCTTCCTAGAAAACTCGAATGTGTGGAGTATTTGACTCAAGGTGGAACCAGTTAGCGTTTGCCAGCAGAAAACAAAAAGGGTCCTGTGAAAATGCATTCAAAACCTTGAAGTCCATAGAGAATATCCAGAAAACACAAACACACACAGAGGCTGTAGCAAGATCTGGGATTGAGATAGCTACAAATCACCAGATAGTTTTGTTTCATCCAGGAGTATCTGGACAAATTGTTGTGGATTTCGCGTGAAATTTAACGAAAACTCACCGTGAAAGTGGTTTTGGAGAAAAGCACAATCTTCCTGTTCCAGAAATGTATCCAATGTCATGTTTACAGAAAGAAATATCATGTTTTCTCAGGTTTCTGAAGCTTTCTTCCTAGAAAACTCGAATGTGTGGAGGATTTGACTGTAGGTGGAACCAATTAGCCTTTGGCAGCAGAAAACAAAAAGGGTCCTGCTAAAATGCATTCAAAACCGTAAAGTCCATAGAGAATGTCCAGAAAACACAAACACACACAGAGGCTGTAGCAAGATCTGGGATTGAGATAGCTACAAATCACCAGAAATGTTTTGTTTTCATCCAGTATTATCTGGACAAATTGTTGTAGTTTTGAAGTGAAATTTAACCAAAAAATTACCGTGAAAGTGGTTCTGGAGAAAAGCACAATGCTCCTGTTCAACAAATGCATCCAATGTCATGTTTGCAGAAAGAAATACCATGTTTTCTCAGGTTTCTGAAGCTTTCTTCCTAGAAAACTCGAATGTGTGGAGTATTTGACTCCAGGTGGAACCAATTAGCGTTTGCCAGCAGAAAACAAAAAGGGTCCTGCTAAAATGCATTCAAAACCGTAAAGTCAATAGAGAATGTCCAGAAAACACAAACACACACAGAGGCTGTAGCAAGATCTGGGATTGAGATAGCTACAAATCACCAGATATTTTTTTGTTTTCATCCAGGAGTATCTGGACAAATTGTTGTGGATTTCGGGTGAAATTTAACCAAAAATCACCGTGAAAGTGGTTTTGGAGAAAAGCACAATCTTTCTGTTCAGCAAATGAATCCAATGTCATGTTTACAAATACAAATATCATGTTTTCTCAGGTTTCTGGAGCTTTCTTCCTAGAAAACTCGAATGTGTGGAGTATTTCACTCCAGGTGGAACCAATTAGCGTTTGCCAGCAGAAAACAAAAAGGGTCCTGCTAAAATGCATTCAAAACCGTAAAGTCCATAGAGAATATCCAGAAAACACAAACACACACAGAGGCTGTAGCAAGATCTGGGATTGAGATAGCTACAAATCACCAGATAGTTTTGTTTTCATCCAGGAGTATCTGGACAAACTGTTGTGGATTTTGGGTGAAATTTACACAAAAATCACCGTGAAAGTAGTTTTGGAGAAATTCACAATCTTCCTGTTCTAGAAATGTATCCAATGTCATGTTTACAGAAAGAAATATCATGTTTTCTCAGGTTTCTGAAGTTTTCTTCCTAGAAAACTCGAATATGTGGAGTATTTGACTCCAGGTGGAAACAATTAGCGTTTGCCAGCAGAATACAAATGCTAAAATGCATTCAAAAACGTAAAATCCATAGAGAATGTACAGAAAACACAAACGCACACAGAGGCTGTAGCAAGATCTGGGATTGAGATAGCTACAAATCACCAGATAGTTTTGTTTTCATCCAGTATTATCTGGACAAATTGTTGTAGTTTTGAAGTGAAATTTAACCAAAAAATTACCGTGAAAGTGGTTCTGGAGAAAAGCACAATGCTCCTGTTCAACAAATGCATCCAATGTCATGTTTGCAGAAAGAAATACCATGTTTTCTCAGGTTTCTGAAGCTTTCTTCCTAGAAAACTCGAATGTGTGGAGTATTTGACTCCAGGTGGAACCAATTAGCGTTTGCCAGCAGAAAACAAAAAGGGTCCTGCTAAAATGCATTCAAAACCGTAAAGTCAATAGAGAATGTCCAGAAAACACAAACACACACAGAGGCTGTAGCAAGATCTGGGATTGAGATAGCTACAAATCACCAGATATTTTTTTGTTTTCATCCAGGAGTATCTGGACAAATTGTTGTGGATTTCGGGTGAAATTTAACCAAAAATCACCGTGAAAGTGGTTTTGGAGAAAAGCACAATCTTTCTGTTCAGCAAATGAATCCAATGTCATGTTTACAAATACAAATATCATGTTTTCTCAGGTTTCTGGAGCTTTCTTCCTAGAAAACTCGAATGTGTGGAGTATTTCACTCCAGGTGGAACCAATTAGCGTTTGCCAGCAGAAAACAAAAAGGGTCCTGCTAAAATGCATTCAAAACCGTAAAGTCCATAGAGAATATCCAGAAAACACAAACACACACAGAGGCTGTAGCAAGATCTGGGATTGAGATAGCTACAAATCACCAGATAGTTTTGTTTTCATCCAGGAGTATCTGGACAAACTGTTGTGGATTTTGGGTGAAATTTACACAAAAATCACCGTGAAAGTAGTTTTGGAGAAATTCACAATCTTCCTGTTCCAGAAATGTATCCAATGTCATGTTTACAGAAAGAAATATCATGTTTTCTCAGGTTTCTGAAGTTTTCTTCCTAGAAAACTCGAATATGTGGAGTATTTGACTCCAGGTGGAAACAATTAGCGTTTGCCAGCAGAATACAAATGCTAAAATGCATTCAAAAACGTAAAATCCATAGAGAATGTCCAGAAAACACAAACACACACAGAGGCTGTAGCAAGATCTGGGATTGAGATAGCTACAAATCACCAGATATTTTTTTGTTTTCATCCAGGAGTATCTGGACAAATTGTTGTAGTTTTGAAGTGAAATTTAACCCAAAAATCACCGTGAAAGTGGTTTTGGAGAAATCACAATCTTTCTGTTCAACAAATGCATCCAATGTCATGTTTACAGAAAGAAATATCATGTTTTCTCAGGTTTCTGAAGTTTTTTCCTAGAAAACTCGATTGTGTGGAGTATTTGACTCCAGGTGGAACCAATTAGCATTTGCCAGCAGAGAACAAAAAGGGTCCTGCTAAAATGCACTCAAAACCTTAAAGTCCATAGAGAATATCCAGAAAACACAAACACACACAGAGGCTGTAGCAAGATCTGGGATTGAGATAGCTACAAATCACCAGATAGTTTTGTTTTCATCCAGGAGTATCTGGACAAATTGGTGTGGATTTCGGGTGAAATTTACCCAAAAATCACCGTGAAAGTGGTTTTGGAGAAAAGCACAATGTTCCTGTTCAACAAATGCATCCAATGTCATGTTTACAAATACAAATATCATGTTTTCTCAGGTTTCTGGAGCTTTCTTCCTAGAAAACTCGAATGTGTGGAGTATTTGACTCCAGATGGAACCCATTAGCGTTTGCCAGCAGAAAACGAAGAGAGTCCTGCTAAAATGCATTCAAAACCGTACAGTCCATAGAGAATATCCAGAAAACACAAACACACACAGAGGCTGTAGCACGATCTGGGATTGAGATAGCTACAAATCACCAGATAGTTTTTTGTTTTCATCCAGGAGTATCTGGACAAATTGTTGTAGCTTTGAAGTGAAATTTAACCAAAAAATCACCGTGAAAGTGGTTTTGGAGAAAAGCACAATCTTCCTGTTCGGCAAATGTATCCAATGTCATGTTTACAGAAAGAAATATCATGTTTTCTCAGGTTTCTGAAGTTTTCTTCCTAGAAAACTCGAATATGTGGAGTATTTGACTCCAGGTGGAACCAATTAGCGTTTGCCAGCAGAAAACAAATGCTAAAATGCATTCAAAACCGTAAAGTCCATAAAGAATGTCCAGAAAACACAAACGCTCACAGAGGCTAGGGTAAGATTTGGGATTGAGAGAGCTACAAATCACCAGATAGTTTTGTTTTCATCCAGGAGTATCTGGACAAATTGTTGTGGTTTTGAAGTGAACCTTAACCAAAAAAACACCGTGAAAGTTGTTTTGGAGAAAAGCACAATCTTTCTGTTCAGCAAATGAATCCAATGTCATGTTTACAGAAAGAAATATCATGTTTTCTCAGGTTTCTGAAGCTTTCTTCCTAGAAATCTCGAATGTGTGGAGTATTTGACTCCAGGTGGAACCAATTAGCGTTTGCCAGCAGAAAACAAAAAGGGTCCTGCTAAAATGCATTCAAAACCTTAAAGTCCATAGAGAGTATCCAGAAAACACAAACACACACAGAGGCTGTAGCAAGATCTGGGATTGAGATAGCTACAAATCACCAGATAGTTTTGTTTTCATCCAGGAGTATCTGGACAAACTGTTGTGGATTTTGGGTGAAATTTACACAAAAATCACCGTGAAAGTAGCTTTGGAGAAATTCACAATCTTCCTGTTCCAGAAATGTATCCAATGTCATGTTTACAGAAAGAAATACCATGTTTTCTCAGGTTTCTGAAGATTTCTTCCTAGAAAACTCGAATATGTGGAGTATTTGACTCCAGGTGGAACCAATTAGCGTTTGCCAGCAGAAAACAAATGCTAAAATGCATTCAAAACCATAAAGTCCATAAAGAATGTCCAGAAAACACAAACAAACACAGAGGCTAGGGTAAGATCTGGGATTGAGATAGCTACAAATCACCAGATAGTTTTGTTTTCATCCAGGAGTATCTGGACAAATTGTTGTGGATTTTGGGTGAAATTTAACCAAAAATCACCGTGAAAGTCGTTTTGGAGAAATTCACAATCTTCCTGTTCCAGAAATGTATCCAATGTCATGTTTACAGAAAGAAATATCATGTTTTCTCAGGTTTCTGAAGTTTTCTTCCTAGAAAACTCGAATATGTGGAGTATTTGACTCCAGGTGGAACCAATTAGTGTTTGCCAGCAGAAAACAAATGCTAAAATGCATTCAAAACCATAAAGTCCATAAAGAATGTCCAGAAAACACAAACGCTCACAGAGGCTAGGGTAAGATCTGGGATTGAGATAGCTACAAATCACCAGATAGTTTTGTTTTCATCCAGGAGTATCTGGACAAATTGTTGTAGTTTTGAAGTGAACCTTAACCAAAAAAACACCGTGAAAGTTGCTTTGGAGAAATTCACAATCTTTCTGTTCAGCAAATGAATCCAATGTCATGTTTACAGAAAGAAATATCATGTTTTCTCAGGTTTCTGAAGCTTTCTTCCTAGAAATCTCGAATGTGTGGAATTTCACTCCAGGTGGAACCAATTAGCGTTTGACAGCAGAAAACAAAAAGGGTCCTGCTAAAATGCATTCAAAACCTTAAAGTCCATAGAGAATATCCAGAAAACACAAACACACACAGAGGCTGTAGCAAGATCTGGGATTGAGATAGCTACAAATCACCAGATAGTTTTGTTTTCATCCAGGAGTATCTGGACAAAGTGTTGTGGATTTCGGGTGAAATTTACCCAAAAATCACTGTGAAAGTGGTTTTGGAGAAAAGCACAATGCTCCTGTTCAACAAATGCATCCAATGTCACGTTTACAAATACAAATATCATGTTTTCTCAGGTTTCTGAAGCTTTCTTCCGAGAAATCTCGAATGTGTGGAGTATTTGACTCCAGGTGGAACCAATTAGCGTTTGCCAGCAGAAAACGAAAAGAGTCCTGCTAAAATGCATTCAAAACCTTAAAGTCCATAGAGAATATCCAGAAAACACAAACACACACAGAGGCTGTAGCAAGATCTGGGATTGAGATAGCTACAAATCACCAGATAGTTTTGTTTTCATCCAGGAGTATCTGGACAAATTGTTGTGGATTTTGGGTGAAATTTACCCAAAAATCACCGTGAAAGTGGTTTTGGAGAAATTCACAATCTTCCTTTTCCAGAAATGTATCCAATGTTGTTTACAGAAAGAAATATCATGTTTTCTCAGGTTTCTGAAGTTTTCTTCCTAGAAAACTCGAATGTGTGGAGTATTTGACTCCAGGTGGAACCAATTAGCGTTTGCCAGCAGAAAACAAATGCTAAAATGCATTCAAAACCATAAAGTCCATAAAGAATGTCCAGAAAACACAAACGCTCACAGAGGCTAGGGTAAGATCTGGGATTGAGATAGCTACAAATCACCAGATAGTTTTGTTTTCATCCAGGAGTATCTGGACAAATTGTTGTGGATTTCAGGTGAAATTTAACCAAAAATCACCGTGAAAGTGGTTCTGGAGAAAAGCACAATCTTTCTGTTCAGCAAATGAATCCAATGTCATGTTGACAAATACAAATATCATGTTTTCTAAGGTTTCTCAGCTTTCTTCCTAGAAAACTCGAATGCGTGGAGGATTTGACCCCAGGTGGAACCAATTAGAGTTTGCCAGAGGAAAACAAAAACTTACATGCCATAATGCATTCAAAACCTTGAAGTCCATAGAGAATATCCAGAAAACACAAACACACACAGAGGCTGTAGCACGATCTGGGATTGAGATAGCTACAAATCACCAGAAAGTTTTTTGTTTTCATCCAGGAGTATCTGGACAAATTGTTGTGGATTTCGGGTGAAATTTAACCAAAAATCACCGTGAAAGTGGTTTTGGAGAAAAGCACAATCTTTCTGTTCAGCAAATGAATCCAATGTCATGTTGACAAATACAAATATCATGTTTTCTAAGGTTTCTCAGCTTTCTTCCTAGAAAACTCGAATGCGTGGAGGATTTGACCCCAGGTGGAACCAATTAGCGTTTGCCAGCAGAAAACAAATGCTAAAATGCATTCAAAACCGTAAAGTCCATAGAGAATGTCCAGAAAACACAAACGCACACAGAGGCTGTAGCAAGATCTGGGATTGAGATAGCTACAAATCAGCAAATAGTTTTGCTTTCATCCAGGAGTATCTGGACAAATTCTTGTAGTTTTGAAGTGTAATTTAACCAAAAATCACCGTGAAAGCGGTTTTGGAGAAAAGCACAATCTTTCTGTTCGGCAAATGCATCCAATGTCATCTTTACAGAAAGAAATATCATGTTTTATCAGGTTTCTGAAGCTTTCTTCCTAGAAAACTCGAATGTGTGGAGGATTTGACTCCAGGTGGAACCCATTAGCGTTTGCCAGCAGAAAACAACAAGGGTCCTGCTAAAATGCACTCAAAACCTTAAAGTCCATAGAGAATATCCAGAAAACACAAACACACACAGAGGCTGTAGCAAGATCTGGGATTGAGATAGCTACAAATCACCAGATAGTTTTGTTTTCATCCAGGAGTATCTGGACAAATTGTTGTGGATTTCGGGTGAAATTTACCCAAAAATCACCGTGAAAGTGGTTTTGGAGAAAAGCACAATGCTCCTATTCAACAAATGCATCCAATGTCACGTTTACAAATACAAATATCATGTTTTCTCCGGTTTCTGGAGCTTTCTTCCTAGAAAACTCGAATGTGTGGAGTATTTGACTCCAGGTGGAACCAATTAGCGTTTGCCAGCAGAAAACAAAAGGGTCTTGATAAATGCATTCAAAAACGTAAAGTCCATAGAGAATGTCCAGAAAACACAAACGCACACAGAGGCTGTAGCAAGATCTGGGATTGAGATAGCTACAAATCACCAGATAGTTTTGTTTTCATCCAGGAGTATTTGGGCAAATTGTTCTAGTTTTGAAGTGAAATTTAACCAAAAATCACTGTGAAAGTGGTTTTAGAGAAAAGCACAATCTTTCTGTTCATCAATTGTATCCGATGTCATGTTTACAGAAAGAAATACCATGTTTGCTCAGGTTTCTGAAGCTTTCTTCCTAGAAAACTGGAATGTGTGGAGTATTTGACTCCAGGTGGAACCAATTAGCGTTTGCCAGCAGAAAACAAAAACTTACCTGCCAAAATGCATTCAAAACCTTGAAGTCCATAGAGAATATCCAGAAAACACAAACACACACAGAGGCTGTAGCAAGATCTGGGATTGAGATAGCTACAAATCACCAGATAGTTTTTTGTTTTCATCCAGGAGTATCTGGACAAATTGTTGTGGATTTCAGGTGAAATTTAACCAAAAATCACCTTGAAAGTGGTTTTGGAGAAAAGCACAATCTTCCTGTTCAGCAAATGCATCCAATATCATGTTTACAGAAAGAAATATCATGTTTTCTCAGGTTTCTGCAGCTTTCTTCCTAGAAAACTCGAATGTGTGGAGTATTTGACTCCAGGTGGAACCTATTAGCGTTTGCCAGCAGAAAACAAAAGGGTCCTGATGAATGCACACAAAACATTAAAGTCCATAGAGAATATCCAGAAAACACAAACACACACAGAGGCTGTAGCAAGATCTGGGATTGAGATAGCTACAAATCACCAGATAGTTTTGTTTTCATCCAGGAGTATCTGGACAAATTGTTGTGGATTTCGGGTGAAATTTACCCAAAAATCACCGTGAAAGTGGTTTTGGAGAAAATCACAATGCTCCTATTCAACAAATGCATCCAATGTCACGTTTACAAATACAAATATCATGTTTTCTCAGGTTTCTTAAGCTTTCTTCCTAGAAATCTCGAATGTGTGGAGTATTTGACTCCAGGTGGAACCAATTAGCGTTTGCCAGCAGAAAACAAAAGGGTCCTGATAAATGCATTCAAAAACGTAAAGTCCATAGAGAATGTCCAGAAAACACAAACGCACACAGAGGCTGTAGCAAGATCTGGGATTGAGATAGCTACAAATCACCAGATAGTTTTGTTTTCATCCAGGAGTATTTGGGCAAATTGTTGTAGTTTTGAAGTGAAATTTAACCAAAAATCACTGTGAAAGTGGTTTTGGAGAAAAGAACAATCTTTCTATTCATCAATTGTATCCGATGTCATGTTTACAGAAAGAAATACCATGTTTGCTCAGGTTTCTGAAGCTTTCTTCCTAGAAAACTGGAATGTGTGGAGTATTTGACTCCAGGTGGAACCAATTGGCGTTTGCCAGCAGAAAACAAAAACTTACCTGCCAAAATGCATTCAAAACCTTGAAGTCCATAGAGAATATCCAGAAAACACAAACACACACAGAGGCTGTAGCAAGATCTGGGATTGAGATAGCTACAAATCACCAGATAGTTTTTTGTTTTCATCCAGGAGTATCTGGACAAATTGTTGTGGATTTCGGGTGAGATTTAACCAAAAATCACCTTGAAAGTAGTTTTGGAGAAAAGCACAATCTTCCTGTTCAGCAAATGCATCCAATGTCATGTTTACAGAAAGAAATATCATGTTTTCTCAGGTTTCTGCAGCTTTCTTCCTAGAAAACTCGAATGTGTGGAGTATTTGACTCCAGTTGGAACCAATTAGCGTTTGCCAGCAGAAAACAAAAGGGTCCTGATGAATGCACACAAAACCTTAAAGTCCATAGAGAATATCGAGAAAACACAAACACACACAGAGGCTGTAGCAAGATCTGGGATTGAGATAGCTACAAATCACCAGAGAGTTTTGTTTTCATCCAGGAGTATCTGGACAAATTGTTGTAGTTTTGAAGTGAAATTTAACCAAAAAATCACCGTGAAATTGGTTTTGGAGAAAAGCACAATCTTTCTGTTCAACAAATGAATCCAATGTCATGTTTACAGAAAGAATTATCATGTTTTCTCAGGTTTCTGAAGCTTTCTTCCTAGAAAACTCGAATGTGTGGAGGATTTGACCCCAGGTGGAACCAATTAGCGTTTGCCAGCAGAAAACAAATGCTAAAATGCATTCAAAACCGTAAAGTCCATAGAGAATGTCCAGAAAACACAAACGCACACAGAGGCTGTAGCAAGATCTGGGATTGAGATAGCTACAAATCACCAGATAGTTTTTTGTTTTCATCCAGGAGTATCTGGACAAATTGTTGTGGATTTTGGGTGAAATTTAACCAAAAATCACTGTGAAAGTGGTTTTGGAGAAAAGCACAATTTTTCTGTTCATCAATTGTATCCGATGTTGTTTACAGAAAGAAATACCATGTTTTCTCAGGTTTCTGAAGCTTTCTTCCTAGAAAACTCGAATGTGTGGAGGATTTGACTCCAGGTGGAACCAATTAGAGTTTGCCAGCAGAAAACAAAAACTTACATGCCATAATGCATTCAAAACCTTGAAGTCCATAGAGAATATCCAGAAAACACAAACACACACAGAGGCTGTAGCACGATCTGGGATTGAGATAGCTACAAATCACCAGAAATTTTTTTGTTTTCATCCAGGAGTATCTGGACAAATTGTTGTGGATTTCGGGTGAAATTTAACCAAAAATCACCGTGAAAGTGGTTTTGGAGAAAAGCACAATCTTTCTGTTCAGCAAATGAATCCAATGTCATGTTGACAAATGCAAATATCATGTTTTCTAAGGTTTCTCAGCTTTCTTCCTAGAAAACTCGAATGCGTGGAGGATTTGACCACAGGTGGAACCAATTAGCGTTTGCCAGCAGAAAACAAATGCTAAAATACATTCAAAACCGTAAAGTCCATAGAGAATGTCCAGAAAACACAAATGCACACAGAGGCTGTAGCAAGATCTGGGATTGAGATAGCTACAAATCAGCAAATAGTTTTGCTTTCATCCAGGAGTATCTGGACAAATTCTTGTAGTTTTGAAGTGTAATTTAACCAAAAAAACACCGTGAAAGTGGTTTTGGAGAAAAGCACAATCTTTCTGTTTAGCAAATGAATCCAATGTCATGTTTACAAATACAAATATTGTGTTTTCTCAGGTTTCTGAAGCTTTCTTCCTAGAAAACTCGAATGTTTGGAGTATTTGACTCCAGGTGGAACCAATTAGCGTTTGCCAGCAAAAAAACAAAAACTTACATGCCAAATTGCATTCAAAACCTTGAAGTCCATAGAGAATATCCAGAAAACACAAACACACACAGAGGCTGTAGCAAGATCTGGGATTGAGATAGCTACAAATCACCAGATAGTTGTTTGTTTTCATCCAGGAGTATCTGGACAAACTGTTGTGGATTTTGGGTGGAATTTAACGAAAACTCACCGTGAAAGTTGTTTTGGAGAAAAGCACAATTTTTCTGTTCATCAATTGTATCCGATGTTGTTTACAGAAAGAAATACCATGTTTTCTCAGGTTTCTGAAGATTTCTTCCTAGAAAACTCGAATGTGTGGAGGATTTGACCCCAGGTGGAACCAATTAGCGTTTGCCAGCAGAAAACAAAAAGTGTCCTGCTAAAATGCATTCAAAACCTTAAAGTCCATAGAGAATATCCAGAAAACACAAACACACACAGAGGCTGTAGCACGATCTGGGATTGAGATAGCTACAAATCACCAGATAGTTTTTTGTTTTCATCCAGGAGTATCTGGACAAATTGTTGTAGTTTTGAAGTGAAATTTAACCAAAAAATCACCGTGAAAGTGGTTTTGGAGAAAAGCACAATCTTTCTGTTCAGCAAATGCATCCAATGTCATGTTGACAAATACAAATATCATGTTTTCTAAGGTTTCTCAGCTTTCTTCCTAGAAAACTCGAATGTGTGGAGGATTTGACTCCAGGTGGAACCCATTAGCGTTTGCCAGCAGAAAACAACAAGGGTCCTGCTAAAATGCACTCAAAACCTTAAAGTCCATGGAGAATATCCAGAAAACACAAAAACACACAGAGGCTGTAGCAAGATCTGGGATTGAGATAGCTACAAATCACCAGAAAGTTTTTTGTTTTCATCCAGGAGTATCTGGACAAATTGTTGTGGATTTCGGGTGAAATTTAACCAAAAATCACCGTGAAAGTGGTTTTGGAGAAAAGCACAATCTTTCTGTTCAGCAAATGAATCCAATGTCATGTTCACAAATACAAATATCGTGTTTTCTCAGGTTTCTGAAGCTTTCTTCCTAGAAAACTCGAATGTGTGGAGTATTTGACTCCAGGTGGAACCAATTAGCGTTTGCCAGCAGAAAACAACAAGGGTCCTGCCAAAATGCATTCAAAACCTTAAAGTCCATAGTTAATATCCACAAAACACAAACACACACAGAGGCTTTGGAAGATCTGAAATTGTGATAGCTACAAATCACCAGATAGTTTTTTGTTTTCATCCAGGAGTATCTGGACAAATTGTTGAAGTTTTGAAGTGAAATTTAACCAAAAAATCACCATGAAAGTGGTTTTGCATAAAATCACAATCTTCCTGTTTGGCAAATGAATCCAATGTCATGTTTACAGAAAGAATTATCATGTTTTCTCAGGTTTCTGAAGCTTTCTTTCTAGAAAACTCGAATGTGTGGAGTATTTGACTCCAGGTGGAACCAATTATCGTTTGCCAGCAGAAAACAAATGCTAAAATGCATTCAAAACCGTAAAGTCCATAGAGAATGTCCAGAAAACACAAACGCACACAGAGGCTGTAGCAAGATCTGGGATTGAGATAGCTACAAATCACCAGATAGTTTTGTTTTCATCCAGGAGTATCTGGACAAATTCTTGTAGTTTTGAAGTGAAATTTAACCAAAAAAACACCGTGAAAGTGGTTTTGGAGAAAAGCACAATCTTTCTGTTCAGCAAATGAATCCAATGTCATGTTTACAAATACAAATATCATGTTTCCTCAGGTTTCTGGAGGTTTCTTCCTAGAAAACTCGAATGTGTGGAGTATTTGACTCCAGGTGGAACCAATTAGCGTTTACCAGCAGAAAACAAAAAGGGTCCTGCTAAAATGCATTCAAAACCTTAAAGTCCATAGAGAATATCCAGAAAACACAAACACACACAGAGGCTTTGCAAGATCTGGGATTGTGATAGCTACAAATCACCAGATAGTTTTGTTTTCATCCAGGAGTATCTGGACAAATTGTTGTGGATTTCGGGTGAAATTTCAGCAAAAATCACCGTGAAAGTGGTTTTGGAGAAAAGCACAATCTTTCTGTTCATCAATTGTATCCGATGTCATGTTTACAGAAAGAAATACCATGTTTTCTCAGGTTTCTGAAGCTTTCTTCCTAGAAAACTAGAATGTGTGGAGGATTTGACTCCAGGTGGAACCAATTACCTTTTGGCAGCTAAAAACAAAAACCTACATGCTAAAATGCATTCAGAACCGTACAGTCCATAGAGAATATCCAGAAAACACAAACACACACAGAGGCTGCAGCAAGATCTGGGATTGAGATAGCTACAAATCACTAGATAGTTTTTTGGTTTCATCCAGGAGTATCTAGACTGGACAAATTGTTGTAGTTTTGACGTGAAATTTAACCAAAAACTCACCGTGAAAGTGGTTTTGGAGAAAAGCACAATCTTTCTGTTCAGCAAATGAATCCAATGTCACGTTTAGAAATACAAATATCATGTTTTCTCAAGTTTCTGGAGTTTTCTTCCTAGAAAACTCGAATGTGTGGAGGATTTGACTCCAGGTGGAACCAATTACCTTTTGGCAGCTAAAAACAAAAAGGGTCCTGCTAAAATGCATTCAAAACCTTAAAGTCCATAGAGAATATCCAGAAAACACAAACAAACACAGAGGCTGTAGCAAGATCTGGGATTGAGATAGCCACAACACACCAGATAGTTTTTTTTCCATCCAGGAGTATCTGGACAAATTGTTGTGGATTTTGGGTGAAATTTAACCAAAAATCACCGTGAAAGTGGTTTTGCAGAAAAGCACAATCTTCCTGTTCGGCAAATACATCCAATGTCATGTTTACAGAAAGAAATATCATGTTTTCTCAGGTTTCTGAAGCTTTCTTCCTAGAAAACTCGAATGTGTGGAGTATTTGACTCCAGGTGGAACCAATTAGCGTTTGCCAGCTGAAAACTAAAACATTACATGTTAAATGTATTCAAAACCTTAAAGTCCATAGAGAATGTCCAGAAAACTCAAACACACACAGAGGCTGCAGCAAATCTGGGATTGAGATAGCTACAAATCACCAGATAGTTTCATTTTCATCCAGGAGTATCTCGACAAATTGTTGTGGATTTCGGGTGAAATTTTACCAAAAATCACCGTGAAAGTGGTTTTGGAGAAAAGCGCAATGTTCCTGTTCGGCAAATGCATCCAATGTCATGTTTACAGAAAGAAATATCTTGTTTTCTCAGGTTTCTGATGCTTTCTTCCTAAAAAACTCGAATGTGTGGAGTGTTTGACTCCAGGTGGAAGCAATTAGCATTTGGCAGCAGATCACAATGGCTGAAATACATTCAAAACCTTAAAGTCCATAGAGAATATCCAGAAAACACAAACACACACAGAGGCTGTAGCAAGATCTGGGATTGAGATAGCTACAAATCACAAGATAGTTTTTTGCTTTCATCCAGGAGTATCTGGACAAATTGTTGTGGATTTCAGGTGAAATTTAACCAAAAATCACTGTGAAAGTGGTTTTGGAGAAAAGCACAATCTTCCTGTTCGGCAAATGCATCCAATGTCATGTTTACAGAAAGAAATATCATGTTTTCTCAGGTTTCTGAAGCTTTCTTCCTAGAAAACTTGAATGTGTGGAGGATTTGACTCCAGGTGGACCCAATTAGCATTTGCCAGCAGAAAACAAAAAGGGTCCTGTTAAAATGCATGCAAAACCTTAACTTCCATAGAGAATGTCCAGAAAACACAAACATACACAGAGGCTGTAGCAAATCAGGGGTTGAGATAGCTACAAATCACCAGATCGTTTTTTGGTTTCATCCAGGAGTATCTGGACTGGACAAATTGTTGTAGTTTTGAAGTGAAATTTAACCAAAAAATCACCATGAAATTGGTTTTGGAGAAAAGCACAATCTTTCTGTTCAGCAAATGAATCCAATGTCATGTTTACAAATACAAATATAATGTTTTCTCAGGTTTCTGGAGCTTTCTTCCTAGAAAACTCGAATGTTTGGAGGATTTGACTCCAGGTGGAACCAATTAGGATTTGGCAGCTAAAAACAAAAAATTACATGCTAAAATGCATTCAAAACCGTAAAGTCCATAAAGAATGTCTTGAAAACGGAAACACACACAGAGGCTGTAGCCAGATCTGGGATTGAGATAGCTACAAATCACCAGATAGTTTTGTTTTCATCCAGGAGTATCTGGACAAATTGTTGTGGATTTCTTGTGAAATTTAACCAAAAATCACCGTGAAAGTGGTTTTGGAGAAAAGCACAATATTCCTGTTCGGCAAATGCATCCAATGTCATGTTTACAAATACAAATATCATGTTTTTTCAGGTTTCTGAAGCTTTCTTCTTAGAAAACTAGAATGTGTGTAGGATTTGACTCCAGGTGGAACCAATTAGCTTTTGGCAGCTAAAAACAAAAACCTACATGCTAAAATGCATTCAAAACCTTAAAGTCCATAGAGAATATCCAGAAAACACAAACACACACAGAGGCTGTAGCAAGATCTGCGATTGACATAGCTACAAATCACCAGATAGTTTTGTTTTCATCCAGGAATATCTGGACAAATTGTTGTAGCTTTGAAGTGAAATTTATCCAAAAATCACCGTGAAAGTGGTTTTGGAGAAAAGCACAATCTTCCTGTTCTACAAATGTATTCAATGTCATGTTTACAGAAAGAAATATCATGTTTTCTCAGGTTTCTGAAGCTTTCTTCCTAGAAAATTCGAATGTGTGGAGGATTTGACTCCAGGTGGAACCAATTAGGGTTTGGCAGCTAAAAACAAAAACTTACATGCTAAAATGCATTCAAAACCTTGAAGTCCATAGAGAATGTGCAAAAAACACAAACACACACAGAGGCTGTAGCAAGATCTGGGATGGAGATAGCCACAACACACCAGATAGTTTTGTTTTCATCCAGGAGTATCTGGACAAATTGTTGTGGATTTCGGGTGAAATTTAACCAAAAATCACCGTGAAAGTGGTTTTGGAGAAAAGCACAATCTTCCTGTTCGGCAAATGCATCCAATGTCATGTGTACAGGAAGAAATATCTTGTTTTCTCAGGTTTCTGATGCTTTCTTCCTAAAAAACTCGAATGTGTGGCGTATTTGACTCCAGGTGGAACCAATTAGCATTTGGCAGCATAACAGAATTGCTGAAATGCATTCAAAACCGTAAAGTCCTTAGAGAATGTCCAGAAAACACAAACACACACAGAGGCTGTAGCAAGATCTGGGATTGAGATAGCTACAAATCACAAGATAGTTTTTTGTTTTCATCCAGGAGTATCTGGACAAATTGTTGTGGATTTCGGGTGAAATTTAACCAAAAATCACTGTGAAAGTGGTTTTGGAGAAAAGCACAATCTTCCTGTTCAGCAAATGCATCCAATGTCATGTTTACAGAAAGAAATATCATGTTTTCTCAGGTTTCTGAAGCTTTCTTCCTAGAAAACTCGAATGTGTGGAGTATTTGAATCCAGGTGGAAACAATTAGCGTTTGCCAGCAGAAAACAAAAAGGGTCCTGTTAAAATGCATGCAAAACCATAACATCCATAGAGAATGTCCAGAAAACACAAACACACACAGAGGCTGTAGCAAGATCAGGGATTGAGATAGCTACAAATCACCAGATAGTTTTGTTTTCATCCAGGAGTATCTGGACAAATTGATGTAGATTTGAATTGAAATTTAACCAAAAAATCACGGTGAATGTGGTTTTGGAGAAAAGCACAATTTTTCTATTCAGCAAATGAATCCAATGTCATGTTTACAAATACAAATATTATGTTTTCTCAGGTTTCTGGAGCTTTCTACCTAGAAAACTCGAATGTGTCTAGGATTTGACACCAGGTGGAACCAATTAGCGTTTGCCAGCTGAAAACAAATCCTTACATGCTAACATGCATTCAAAACCGTAAAGTCCATAGAGAATATCCAGAAAACACAAACACACACAGAGACTGTAGCAAGATCTGGGATTGAGATAGCTACAAATCACCAGATAGTTTTGTTTTCATCCAGGAGTATCTGGACAAATTGTAGTGGATTTCGGCTGAAATTTAAAAAAAATCACCGTGAACGTGATTTTGGAGAAAAGCACAATCTTCCTGTTCGGAAAATGCATCCAATGTCATGTTTACAGAAAGAAATATCATATTTTCTCAGGTTTCTGAAGCTTTCTTCCTAGAAAACTCGAATGTGTGGAGGATTTGACTCCAGGTGGAACCAATTAGCGTTTGCCAGCAGAAAACAAAAAGGGTCCTGCTAAAATGCATTCAAAACCTTGAAGTCCATAGAGAATGTGCAAAAAACACAAACACACACAGAGGCTGTAGCAAGATCTGGGATTGAGATAGCCACAACACACCAGATAGTTTTGTTTTCATCCAGGAGTATCTGGACAAATTGTTGTGGATTTCGGGTGAAATTTAACCAAAAATCACCGTGAAAGTGGTTTTGGAGAAAAGCACAATCTTCCTGTTCGGCAAATGCATCCAATGTCATGTTTACAGAAAGAAATATCATGTTTTCTCAGGTTTCTGAAGCTTTCTTCCTAGAAAACTCGAATGTGTGGAGGATTTGACTCCAGGTGGAACCAATTAGCGTTTGCCAGCAGAAAACAAAAAGGGTCCTGCTAAAATGCATTCAAAACCTTAAAGTCCATAAAGAATATCCAGAAAACACAAACACACACAGAGGCTGTCGCAAGATCTGGGATTGAGATAGCCACAAATCAACAGATAGTTTTGTTTTCATCCAGGAGTATCTGGACAAATTGTTGTAGTTTTGAAGTGAAATTTAAACAAAAATAACCGTGAAAGTGGTTTTGGAGAAAAGCACAATTTTCCTGTTTGGCAAATGCATCCAATGTCATGTTCACTAATACAAATATCATGTTTTCTCAGGTTTCTGGAGCTTTCTTCCTAGGAAACTCGAATGTCAGGAGGATTTGACTCCATTTATAACCAATTAGCATTTGCCACAAGAAAACAAATGCTAAAATGCATTCAAAACCGTAAAGTCCATAGAGAATGTCTAGAAAACACAAACACACACAGAGGCTGTAGCAAGATCTGGGATTGAGATAGCTACAAATCACCAGATACTTTCGTTTTCATCCAGGAGTATCTGGACAAATTGTTGTAGTTTTGAAGTGAAATTTAACCAAAAAATCACCGTGAGAGTGGTTTTGCAGAAAAGCACAATCTTCCTGTTTGGCAAATGCATCCAATGTCATGTTTACTAATACAAATATCATGTTTTCTCAGGTTTCTGGAGCTTTCTTCCTAGAAAACTCGAATGTGTGGAGGATTTGACTCCAGGTGGAACCAATTAGGATTTGGCAGCTAAAAACAAAAAATTACATGCTAAAATGCATTCAAAACCGTAAAGTCCATAAAGAATGTCTTGAAAACGCAAACACACACAGAGGCTGTAGCCAGATCTGGGATTGAGATAGCTACAAATCACCAGATAGTTTTGTTTTCATCCAGGAGTATCTGGACAAATTGTTGTGGATTTCTTGTGAAATTTAACCAAAAATCACCGTGAAAGTGGTTTTGGAGAAAAGCACAATATTCCTGTTCGGCAAATGCATCCAATGTCATGTTTACAAATACAAATATCATGTTTTTTCAGGTTTCTGAAGCTTTCTTCTTAGAAAACTAGAATGTGTGGAGGATTTGACTCCAGGTGGAACCAATTAGCTTTTGGCAGCTAAAAACAAAAACCTACATGCTAAAATGCATTCAAAACCTTAAAGTCCATAGAGAATATCCAGAAAACACAAACACACACAGAGGCTGTAGCAAGATCTGCGATTGACATAGCTACAAATCACCAGATAGTTTTGTTTTCATCCAGGAATATCTGGACAAATTGTTGTAGCTTTGAAGTGAAATTTATCCAAAAATCACCGTGAAAGTGGTTTTGGAGAAAAGCACAATCTTCCTGTTCTGCAAATGTATTCAATGTCATGTTTACAGAAAGAAATATCATGTTTTCTCAGGTTTCTGAAGCTTTCTTCCTAGAAAATTCGAATGTGTGGAGGATTTGACTCCAGGTGGAACCAATTAGGGTTTGGCAGCTAAAAACAAAAACTTACATGCTAAAATGCATTCAAAACCTTGAAGTCCATAGAGAATGTGCAAAAAACACAAACACACACAGAGGCTGTAGCAAGATCTGGGATGGAGATAGCCACAACACACCAGATAGTTTTGTTTTCATCCAGGAGTATCTGGACAAATTGTTGTGGATTTCGGGTGAAATTTAACCAAAAATCACCGTGAAAGTGGTTTTGGAGAAAAGCACAATCTTCCTGTTCGGCAAATGCATCCAATGTCATGTGTACAGGAAGAAATATCTTGTTTTCTCAGGTTTCTGATGCTTTCTTCCTAAAAAACTCGAATGTGTGGCGTATTTGACTCCAGGTGGAACCAATTAGCATTTGGCAGCATAACAGAATTGCTGAAATGCATTCAAAACCGTAAAGTCCTTAGAGAATGTCCAGAAAACACAAACACACACAGAGGCTGTAGCAAGATCTGGGATTGAGATAGCTACAAATCACAAGATAGTTTTTTGTTTTCATCCAGGAGTATCTGGACAAATTGTTGTGGATTTCGGGTGAAATTTAACCAAAAATCACTGTGAAAGTGGTTTTGGAGAAAAGCACAATCTTCCTGTTCAGCAAATGCATCCAATGTCATGTTTACAGAAAGAAATATCATGTTTTCTCAGGTTTCTGAAGCTTTCTTCCTAGAAAACTCGAATGTGTGGAGTATTTGAATCCAGGTGGAAACAATTAGCGTTTGCCAGCAGAAAACAAAAAGGGTCCTGTTAAAATGCATGCAAAACCATAACATCCATAGAGAATGTCCAGAAAACACAAACACACACAGAGGCTGTAGCAAGATCAGGGATTGAGATAGCTACAAATCACCAGATAGTTTTGTTTTCATCCAGGAGTATCTGGACAAATTGATGTAGATTTGAATTGAAATTTAACCAAAAAATCACGGTGAATGTGGTTTTGGAGAAAAGCACAATTTTTCTATTCAGCAAATGAATCCAATGTCATGTTTACAAATACAAATATTATGTTTTCTCAGGTTTCTGGAGCTTTCTACCTAGAAAACTCGAATGTGTCTAGGATTTGACACCAGGTGGAACCAATTAGCGTTTGCCAGCTGAAAACAAATCCTTACATGCTAACATGCATTCAAAACCGTAAAGTCCATAGAGAATATCCAGAAAACACAAACACACACAGAGGCTGTAGCAAGATCTGGGATTGAGATAGCTACAAATCACCAGATAGTTTTGTTTTCATCCAGGAGTATCTGGACAAATTGTAGTGGATTTCGGCTGAAATTTAAAAAAAATCACCGTGAACGTGATTTTGGAGAAAAGCACAATCTTCCTGTTCGGAAAATGCATCCAATGTCATGTTTACAGAAAGAAATATCATATTTTCTCAGGTTTCTGAAGCTTTCTTCCTAGAAAACTCGAATGTGTGGAGGATTTGACTCCAGGTGGAACCAATTAGCGTTTGCCAGCAGAAAACAAAAAGGGTCCTGCTAAAATGCATTCAAAACCTTGAAGTCCATAGAGAATGTGCAAAAAACACAAACACACACAGAGGCTGTAGCAAGATCTGGGATTGAGATAGCCACAACACACCAGATAGTTTTGTTTTCATCCAGGAGTATCTGGACAAATTGTTGTGGATTTCGGGTGAAATTTAACCAAAAATCACCGTGAAAGTGGTTTTGGAGAAAAGCACAATATTCCTGTTCGGCAAATGCATCCAATGTCATGTTTACAGAAAGAAATATCATGTTTTCTCAGGTTTCTGAAGCTTTCTTCCTAGAAAACTCGAATGTGTGGAGGATTTGACTCCAGGTGGAACCAATTAGCGTTTGCCAGCAAAAAACAAAAAGGGTCCTGCTAAAATGCATGCAAAACCGTAAAGTCCATAGAGCATGTCCAGAAAACACAAACACACAGAGGCTGTAGCAAGATCTGGGATTGAGATAGCCACAAATCAACAGATAGTTTTGTTTTCATCCAGGAGTATCTGGACAAATTGTTGTAGTTTTGAAGTGAAATTTAAACAAAAATAACCGTGAAAGTGGTTTTGGAGAAAAGCACAATTTTCCTGTTTGGCAAATGCATCCAATGTCATGTTCACTAATACAAATATCATGTTTTCTCAGGTTTCTGGAGCTTTCTTCCTAGGAAACTCGAATGTGAGGAGGATTTGACTCCATTTATAACCAATTAGCATTTGCCACAAGAAAACAAATGCTAAAATGCATTCAAAACCGTAAAGTCCATAGAGAATGTCTAGAAAACACAAACACACACAGAGGCTGTAGCAAGATCTGGGATTGAGATAGCTACAAATCACCAGATACTTTCGTTTTCATCCAGGAGTATCTGGACAAATTGTTGTAGTTTTGAAGTGAAATTTAACCAAAAAATCACCGTGAGAGTGGTTTTGGAGAAAAGCACAATCTTCCTGTTTGGCAAATGCATCCAATGTCATGTTTACTAATACAAATATCATGTTTTCTCAGGTTTCTGGAGCTTTCTTCCTAGAAAACTCGAATGTGTGGAGGATTTGACTCCAGGTGGAACCAATTAGCATTTGCCAGCCGAAAACAAATGATTAAATGCATTCAAAACCGTAAAGTCCATAGAGAATGTCCAGAAAACGCAAACACACACAGAGGCTGTAGCAAGATCTGGGATTGAGATAGCTACAAATCACCAGATAGTTTTGTTTTCATCCAGGAGTATCTGGACAAATTGTTGTGGATTTCTTGTGAAATTTAACCAAAAATCACCGTGAAAGTGGTTTTGGAGAAAAGCGCAATGTTCCTGTTCGGCAAATGCATCCAATGTCATGTTTACAAATACAAATATCATGTTTTTTCAGGTTTCTGAAGCTTTCTTCCTGGAAAACTAGAATGTGTGTAGGATTTGACTCCAGGTGGAACCAATTAGCTTTTGGCAGCTAAAAACAAAAACCTACATGCTAAAATCATTCAAACTGTACAGTCCATAGAGAATATCCAGAAAACACAAACACACACAGAGGCTGTAGCAAGATCTGCGATTGACATAGCTACAAATCACCAGATAGTTTTGTTTTCATCCAGGAGTATCTGGACAAATTGTTGTGGATTTTGGGTGAAATTTAACCAAAAATCACCGTGAAAGTGGCTTTGGAGAAAAGCACAATCTTCCTGTTCGGCAAATGCTTCCAATGTCATGTTTACAAAAAGAAATATTATGTTTTCTCAGGTTTCTGAAGCTTTCTTCCTAAAAAACTCGAATGTGTGGAGTATTTGACTCCATGTGGAACCAATTAGCGTTTGCCAGCAGAAAACAAATGCTAAAATGCATTCAAAACCTTAAAGTCCATAGAGAATGTCCAGAAAACACAAACACACAGAGGCTGTAGCAAGATCTGGGATTGAGATAGCTACAAATCACCAGATAGTTTCGTTTTCATCCAGGAGTATCTGGACAAATTGTTGTGGATTTCGGGTGAAATTTAACCAAAAATCACCGTGAAAGTGGTTTTGGAGAAAATCACAATCTTTCTGTTCAGCAAGTCAATCCAATGTCATGTTTACAAATACAAATATCATGTATTCTCAGGTTTCTGGAGCTTTCTTCCTAGAAAACTCGAATGTGTGGAGTATTTGACTCCAGGTAGAACCAATTAGCGTTCGCCAGCAGAAAGCAAAAAGGGTCCTGCTAAAATGCATGCAAAACCTTAAAGTCCATAGAGAATGTCCAGAAAACACAAACACACACAGAGGCTGTAGCAAGATCTGAGATTGAGAAAGCCACAACACACCAGATAGTTTTGTTTCCATCCAGGAGTATTTGGACAAATTGTTGTGGATTTCAGGTGAAATTTAACCAAAAATCACTGTGAAAGTGGTTTTGGAGAAAAGCACAATCTTTCTGTTCATCAATTGTATCCAATGTCATGTTTACAGAAAGAAATATCATGTTTTCTCAGGTTTCTGAAGCTTTCTTCCTAGAAAACACGAATATGTGGAGTATTTGACTCCATGTGGAACCAATTAGCGTTTGCCAGCAGAATACAAAAAGGGTCCTGCTAAAATGCATGCAAAACCTTAAAGTCCATAGAGAATGTCCAGAAAACACAAACACACACAGAGGCTGTAGCAAGATCTGGGATTGAGATAGCTACAAATCACCATATAGTTTCGTTTTCATCCAGGAGTATCTGGACAAATTGTTGTAGTTTTTAATTGAAATTTAACCCAAAAATCACTGTGAAAGTGGTTTTGGAGAAAAGCACAATCTTTCTGTTCAGCAAGTCAATCCAATGTCATGTTTACAAATACAAATATCATGTTTTATCAGGTTTCTGCAGCTTTCTTCCTAGAAAACTCGAATGTGTGGAGGATTTGACTCCAGGTGGAACCAATTAGCGTTTGCCAGCAGAAAACAAAAAGGGTCCTGCTAAAATGCATGCAAAACCTTAACATCCATAGAGAATGTCCAGAAAACACAAACACACAGAGAGGCTGTAGCAAGATCAGGGATTGAGATAGCTACAAATCACCAGATAGTTTTGTTTTCATCAGGCTGTGTCTGGACAAATTGTTGTGGATTTCGGGTGAAATTTAACGAAAAACCACCGTGAAAGTGGTTTTGGAGAAAAGCACAATCTTTCTGTTCAGCAAGTGAATCCATTGTCATGTTTACAAATACAAATATCATGTTTTCTCAGGTTTCTGGAGCTTTCCTCCTAGAAAACTCGAATATGTGGAGTATTTGACTCCAGGTGGAACCAATGAGCGTTTGCCAGCAGAAAACAAAAAGGGTCCTGCTAAAATGCATGCAAAACCTTAAAGTCCATAGAGAATGTCCAGAAAACACAAACACACACAGAGGCTGTAGCAAGATCTGGGATTGAGATAGCTACAAATCACCAGATAGTTTTGTTTTCATCCAGGAGTATCTGTACAAATTGTTGTGCATTTCGGGTGAAATTTAACCAAAAATCATCGTGAAAGTGATTTTGGAGAAAAGCACAATTTTGCTTTTCCGGAAATGCATTCAATGTCATGTTTACAGAAAGAAATATCATGTTTTCAGAGGTTTCTGGAGCTTTCTTCCTAGAAAACTCGAATGTGTGGAGGATTTGACTCCAGGTGGAACCAAATAGCGTTTCCCAGCAGAAAACAAAAAGGGTACTCCTAAAATGCATTCAAAACCGTAAAGTCCATAGAGAATGTCCAGAAAACACAAACACACACAGAGGCTGTAGCAAGATCTGGGATTGAGATAGCTACAAATCACCAGATAGTTTCGTTTTCATCCAGGAGTATCTGGACAAATTGTTGTGGATTTCGGGTGAAATTTAACCAAAAATCACCGTGAAAGTGGTTTTGGAGAAAATCACAATCTTTCTGTTCAGCAAGTGAATCCGTTGTCAGGTTTACAAATACAAATATCATGTTTTCTCAGGTTTCTGGAGCTTTCTTCCTAGAAAACTCGAATGTGTGGAGGATTTGACTCCAGGTGGAACCAATTAGCATTCGCCAGCAGAAAGCAAAAAGGGTCCTGCTAAAATGCATGCAAAACCTTAAAGTCCATAGAGAATGTCCAGAAAACACAAACACACACAGAGGCTGTAGCAAGATCAGGGATTGAGATAGCTACAAATCACCAGATAGTTTTTTTTTTCATCGAGCTGTGTCTGGACAAATTGTTGTGGATTTCGGGTGAAATTTAACCAAAAACCCCCGGGAAAGTGGTTTTGGAGAAAAGCACAATCTTTCTGTTCAGCAAGTGAATCCATTGTCATGTTTTCAAATACAAATATCATGTTTTCTCAGGTTTCTGGAGCTTTCCTCCTAGAAAACTCGAATATGTGGAGTATTTGACTCCAGGTGGAACCAATGAGCGTTTACCAGCAGAAAACAAAAAGGGTCCTGCTAAAATGCATGCAAAACCTTAAAGTCCATAGAGAATGTCCAGAAAACACAAACACACACAGAGGCTGTAGCAAGATCAGGGATTGAGATAGCTAAAAACACCAGATAGTTTTTTTTTTCATCCAGGAGTATCTGTACAAATTGTTGTTGATTTAAAGTGAAATTTAACCCAAAATTCACCGTGAAAGTGGTTTTGGAGAAAAGCACAATCTTTCTGTTCAGCAAATGAATCCAATGTAATGTTTACAAATACAAATGTAATGTTTTCTCAGGTTTCTGTAGCTTTCTTCCTAGAAAACTCGAATGTGTGGAGGATTTGACTCCAGGTGGACTCAAGTAGCGTATGCCAGCAGAAAACAAAAACTTACATGCTGAAATGCCTTCAAAACTGTAAAGTTCATAGAGAATGTCCAGAAAACACAAACACACACAGAGGCTGTAGCAAGATCTGGGATTGAGATAGCCACAACACACCAGATAGTTTTGTTTTCATCCAGGAGTATCTGGACAAATTGTTGTGGATTTCGGGTGAAATTTAACCAAAAATCACCGTGAAAGTGGCTTTGGAGAAAAGCACAATCTTCCTGTTCGGCAAATGCATCCAATGTCATGTTTACAAAAAGAAATATTATGTTTTCTCAGGTTTCTGAAGCTTTCTTCCTAAAAAACTCGAATGTGTGGAGTATTTCACTCCAGGTTGAACCAATTAGCGTTTGCCAGCTGAAAACCAAACCTTACGTGCTAAAATGCATTCAAAACTTTAAAGTCCATAGAGAATGTCCAGAAAACACAAACACACACAGAGGCTGTAGCAAGATCTGGGATTGAGATAGCTACAAATCACCAGATAGTTTTGTTTTCATCCAGGAGTATCTGTAAAAATTGTTGTGGATTTCGGGTGAAATTTAACCAAAAATCACCGTGAAAGTGGTTTTGGAGAAAAGCACAATCTTCCTGTTCGTCAAATGTATCCAATGTCATGTTTACAGAAAGAAATATCATATTTTCTCAGGTTTCTGAAGCTTTCTTCCTAGAAAACTCGAATGTGTGAAGTATTTGACTCCAGGAGCAACCGATTAGCGTTTGCCAGCAGAAATCAAAAAGGGTCCTCCTAAAATGCATGCAAAAACTGAAAGCCCATAGAGAATGTCCAGAAAACACAAACACACACAGAGGCTGTAGCAAGATCTGGAATTGAGATAGCTACAAATCACCAGATAGTTTTGTTTTCATCCAGGAGTATCTGGACAAATTGTTGTGGATTTCGGGTGAAATTTAACCAAAAATCACCGTGAAAGTGGTTTTGGAGAAAATCACAATCTTTCTGTTCAGCAAGTGAATCCATTGTCATGTTTACAAATACAAATATCATGTTTTCTCAGGTTTCTGGAGCTTTCTTCCTAGAAAACTCGAATGTGTGGAGGATTTGACTCCAGGTGGACTCAAGTAGCGTATGCCAGCAGAAAACAAAAACTTACATGCTGAAATGCCTTCAAAACTGTAAAGTTCATAGAGAATGTCCAGAAAACACAAACACACACAGAGGCTGTAGCAAGATCTGGGATGGAGATAGCCACAACACACCAGATAGTTTTGTTTTCATCCAGGAGTATCTGGACAAATTGTTGTGGATTTCGGGTGAAATTTAACCAAAAATCACCGTGAAAGTGGCTTTGGAGAAAAGCACAATCTTCCTGTTCGGCAAATGCATCCAATGTCATGTTTACAAAAAGAAATATTTTGTTTTCTCAGGTTTCTGAAGCTTTCTTCCTAAAAAACTCGAATGTGTGGAGTATTTGACTCCAGGTGGAACCAATTAGCGTTTGCCAGCTGAAAACCAAACCTTACGTGCTAAAATGCATTCAAACCGTAAAGTCCATAGAGAATGTCCAGAAAACACAAACACACACAGAGGCTGTAGCAAGATCTGGGATTGAGATAGCTACAAATCACCAGATAGTTTTGTTTTCATCCAGGAGTATCTGTACAAATTGTTGTGGATTTCGGGTGAAATTTAACCAAAAATCACCATGAAAGTGGTTTTGGAGAAAAGCACAATCTTCCTGTTCGTCAAATGTATCCAATGTCATGTTTACAGAAAGAAATATCATATTTTCTCAGGTTTCTGAAGCTTTCTTCCTAGAAAACTCGAATGTGTGAAGTATTTGACTCCAGGAGCAACCAATTAGCGTTTGCCCGCAGAAAAAAAAAGGGTCCTCCTAAAATGCATGCAAAAACTGAAAGTCCATAGAGAATGTCCAGAAAACACAAACACACACAGAGGCTGTAGCAAGATCTGGAATTGAGATAGCTACAAATCACCAGATAGTCTTGTTTTCATCCAGGAGTATCTGGACAAATTGTTGTAGTTTTGAAGTGAAATTTAACCAAAAAATCACCGTGAAAGTGGTTTTGGAGAAAATCACAATCTTTCTGTTCAGCAAATGAATCCAATGTCATGTTTACAAATGCAAATATCATGTTTTATCAGGTTTCTGGAGCTTTCGTCCTGGAAAACTCGAATGTGTGGAGTATTTGACTCCAGGTTGAACCAATTAGCGTTTGCCAACTGAAAACCAAACCTTACATGCTAAAATGCATTCAAAACCATAAAGTCCATAGAGAATGTCCAGGAAACACAAACACACACAGAGGCTGTAGAAAGATCTGGGATTGAGATAGCTAAAAATTACCAGATTGTTTTGTTTTCATCCAGAGTAAATGGACAAAATGTTGTAGTATCCGGGTGAAATTTAACCAAAAATCACCGTGAAAGTGGTTTTGGAGAAAAGCAAAATCTTTCTGTTCAGCAAATGCATCCAATGTCATGTTTACAGAAAGAAATATCATGTTTTCTCAGGTTTCTGAAGCTTTCTTCCTAGAAAACTAGAATGTGTGGAGGATTTGACTCCAGGTGGAACCAATTAGCGTTTGCCAGCTGAAAACAAAAACGTACATGCTAACATGCATTCAAAACCGTAAAGTCCATAGAGAATGTCCAGAAAACACAAACATACACAGAGGCTGTCCCAAATCTGGGATTGAGATAGCTGCAAATCCCCAGATAGTTTTGTTTTCATCCAGAGTATCTGGACAAAATGTTGTAGTATCCGGTTGAAATTTAACCAAAAAATCACCGTGAAAGTGGTTGTGGAGAAAAGCACAATCTTTCTGTTCAGCAAATGAATCCAATGTCATGTTGACAAAAACAAATATCATGTTTTCTCAGGTTTCTGGAGCTTTCTTCCTAGAAAACTCGAATGTGTGGAGGATTTGACTCCAGGTGGAACCACTTAGCGTTTGGCAGCTAAAAACAAAAACTTGCATGCTACAATGCATTCAAAACCGTGAAATCCATAGACAATGTCCAGAAAACACAAACACACACAGAGGCTGTAGCAAGATCTGGGATTGAGTTAGCCACAACAAACCAGATAGTTTTGTTTTCATCCAGGAGTATCTGGACAAATTGTTGTGGATTTCGGGGGAAATTTAACCCAAAATCACCGTGAAAGTGCTTTTGCAGAAAAGCACAATCTTCCTGTTCGGCAAATGTATCCAATGTCATGTTTACAGAAAGAAATATCATGTTTTCTCAGGTTTCTGGAGCTTTCTTCCTAGAAAACTCGAATGTGTGGAGGATTTGACTCCAGGTGGAACCAATTAGCGTTTGCCAGCAGAAAACAAAAAGGGTCCTTCTAAAATGCATTCAAAACCTTAAAGTCCATAGAGAATGTCCAGAAAACACAAACACACACAGAGGCTGTAGCAAGATCTGGAATTGAGATAGCTACAAATCACCAGATAGTTTTGTTTTCATCCAGAGTATCTCGACAAAATGTTGTAGTATCCGGGTGAAATTTAACCAAAAAATCACCGTGAAAGTGGTTGTGGAGAAAAGCACAATCTTTCTGTTCAGCAAATGAATCCAATGTCTTGTTTAGAAATACAAATATCATGTTTTCTCTGGTTTCTGGAGCTTTCTTCCTAGAAAACTCGAATGTGTAGAGTATTTGACTCCAGGTGGAACCACTTAGCGTTTGGCAGCTAAAAACAAAAACTTGCATGCTAAAATGCATTTAAAACCGTGAAATCCATTGACAATGTCCAGAAAACACAAACACACACAGAGGCTGTAGCAAGATCTGGGATTGAGTTAGCCACAACACACCAGATAGTTTTGTTTTCATCCAGGAGTATCTGGACAAAATGTTGTAGTATCCGGGTGAAATTTAACCAAAAAATCACCGTGAAAGTGGTTTTGGAGATAAGCACAATCTTTCTGTTTAGCAAATGCATCCAATGTCATATTTACAGAAAGAAATATCATGTTTTCTCAGGTTTCTGGAGCTTTCTTCCTAGAAACCTCGAATGTGTGAAGTATTTGACTCCAGGTGGAACCAATTAGCGTTTGGCAGCTAAAAACAAAAACTTACATGCTAAAATGCATTCAAAACAGAAAAGTCCATAGAGATTGTCCATAAAACACAAAAATACACAGAGGCTGTAGCAAGATCTGGGATTGAGATAGCTACAAATCACCAGATAGTTTTGTTTTCATCCAGGAGTATCTGACAAATCGCTGTAGTTTTGAAGTGAAATTTAACCAAAATATCACCGTGAAAGTGGTTTAGGAGATAAGCACAATCTTTCTGTTCAGCAAATGCATCCATTGTCATGTTTACAGAAAGAAATATCATGTTTTCTCAGGTTTCTGAAGCTTTCTTCCTAGAAAACTCGAATGTGTGGAGGATTTGACTCCAGGTGGAACCAATTAGCGTTTGCTAGCAGAAAACAAAAAGGGTCCTGATTAAATGCATTCAAAACCTTAAAGTCCATAGAGAATGTCCAGAAAACACAAACACACACAGAGGCTGTAGGAAGATCTGGGATTGAGATAGCTAAAAATCACCAGATAGTTTTGTTTTCATCCTGGAGCATCTGGACAAATTGTTGTAGTTTTGAAATGAAATTTAACCAAAAAATCACCGTGAAAGTGGTTTTGGAGAAAAGCACAATCTTTCTGTTCATTTGTTAGAGTCTGAAAAAGCCCACCGCCCGAGGAACGACTCCAAGAGACTTTTCTCTCATGCAACCAGCAAAGTGTTAAAGATTTATTGATTATCCAGCATGCTGGGGCTGTCTGATCATACATGAACAGAGCAGCCCCGAATAACCAAAGGTTAGGGTTTATAAAGGCAAAAACCGCAAAACTGGGAACGGGGGAATACACGGTTGCTATGCACGGTTGCTATACACAGTTGCTAAAATCAAAAGAGAATACATAAAATCAAAAGAGAGTATATGGTTACTGGGGTCAACATAACCTAAAACCTAAGTGAAATTAATATTTATCATAATCTTGACAATACCAGTTACAATATTACAATTAGCAATTAGGACTTGACATTAATGCAAGACACAGACAAATCACATCTTTATTATTAGCCCAGGTAACCCAGGTGCAACCTTTCTACTTTTAAGCTTGAGCAATCATGCTAGGGGGTTTTTGTGCTCTGCCAAGGGTGATGTAGTGCGCTGCTATTGTCCGACTATTTGAGACTCTGGTTGCAAACCAGAGTCTCACGGTGCGGGGGTGCTTTCCCAGAATGGAGTCTCAAGTGCTCCAAAATGGAGTCCCTACTGTCAAGGTGCTACTTCACTCTGTCTTATTTTTACAGCTGTACCAGGAAGGTTTAAACCTGTAAGCTTAAACTTAACTTTTTACACCTGCACATATACAATTTTAACTCTTTATTCCCCACTCCTTGTTGTGAGGATCTCTAATCTTAGAGATTTTTTTTAATGTGATATATTGTTGTCTTATGACCATGAGTTTAACATTTTTAACTTGTTTTCACACGAAGGTGATGAGTTTATTTAACACACAAGGTCCTATGGTTACAATTAGGAGTAGAACAATTAAGGGTCCTGCTAGGGCTGACAGTAGGGTAGGGACCGGCCGAACCATGACTCAAACCATTTTTGTTGAGTTTCCCTCTCCCATTGCCGTTTTTCCAGTCGTTTTCTGAGTTTGGCCATGGAGTTTCTAACCACCTGGGTTCAGTCAGCATAAAAACAACATTTTTCCTTTAGGGCCGCACATAACACCCCCCCTCCTATGAAAATGAGATCCAACCACGCCTGTTCTGTAATACTGAAATGCAGATACTGGGCTGCATCTGGGAGATTGTGGAAGATTTGTCAGGCAGAAGGATCTCCACCTGGCAGGTTATCAGGTAGAAGGGGGCAGGGCAGGATGCAAAGGCCAGGCTGTCTGTGAAACATTGTCAGGATGACTGAGATGTAGATGCATATGGTGGGCACATTAGGCCTTTATGTCACACACACATAAGCTCATAACTGACTTTTTGCCTAATATTTTCCCCTCAAGAGGTAATACCCAAAATTCTTCTTTGGGATTATGGATGGAGTTCCGTCTTCTGTAACTTCTTCGAAGCTGGCATGTGGGTGTCGAGGGGGATTTGGGTATTTCCTCTTTCTACCTGTCTTATGGTGTGCAACAGTGGCCTTGGAAAGACTGTACTGCTTGGTCCAGAGGGCTGTTCAGGTAGTCCAGTGGAATGGGCTGGAAGCCTTGTCTGACGACCATTTGGAGTTAACAGCTTTTAGTCTGTTAGAGACAAAACAAATAAGGGCATTAAAAACACACGGTGTAAGGAGAAGCATCTATAGTTTCAGTACAGGAGTGGAGGGGACCACTTCCCCCTGGACTATTGGATAGACTTTTAAGGCCTGGCAGGGTGTGTGAGGCCCAGACCTATCCATAGGGTGCTGTTAAGAAAATTGTAAGAGATGCAAATCTCCTTTAAGGGAGGCACCCTGTTGACTCGCATTACATGGCTGGATTAGGAGAGTTAAATAGGAGGCTGATAGAAATAGGCATAGGCAACTTACGTTTTACTGACCCTAAGCCATCCCCAGTAGCAGTGGCTGGAATTGGAAGCTGGGCAGAGGCTGGGCAGAGCCAAAGGCTTTTTAGCTCGGGGCCACAGGGTCTGTAGTTCTGAACCAGGAGTCCTTCGACACCCAGGGCAGTTCCGTGTCCAGTGGCTGTGCTCTTGGCAGGGCTGACAGAAGGCATTTGCTGTCATGACAGCTGCTTGCCCAACGCCCTGGCTCCTTATATCAGCAACAGGTGCACAGTTTGGGGTGCACTGGCCTTGCTGGGTCTCCTTGACGGCAGATCACTGTGTAAAGCAGCCATTGATTGGCCTGTTGCCCATCCCTACATTGCTCCTGCTGCTAGCTTGCTCCTCATTCCCCTTGTCTCTAATAAAGTGGACCCTGGAGGCAGCCTCTATGATGCAAGTCAAGGGGGTGCCCAACCCAACCCTGATTTTGGGAGATTTTTTAATATCAGGGTGAGCTAGAAAAATTATGGTCATGGGCAAATTCTGACACTTAGTATTTTCCTGCGAGTTAAGACCGTGCCCATGAGGAGAACTATGACCCTTTAGGTAAGATCAACTGTGGTGACCTGTTTGTATACTTTGAGGTCGTCAGTTTAACTTTTTATCTATTTTTTAGTTTGGTTTAAAAGGGGAGTTCTGCCCATTTAACGCATACACTGAAAAATTGATCTAGTAGTTTAACCCCCCCCTTTTTTTTATGTTGTTTGGGGCCCTATACTGTGACCAGGCATTATTACAGAAAAGGTCAGTCATCCCTTACATAAGGTCTGGGGATCAAACCGTACGTCACAGTGGAGAGTCCTGCAGAACAGTAGTAACTTCCCTTCTGGAAGAGAAAAGAGGAGAAGTGAGGCAGCAAGTTGGGTCTCTAGCCTGACTTTCTGGGCTTTTAGATTTAACTGGCAGTTTAACCAGTGTTAACTGTGTAGCCTGACTTAGAGGAGAAATTGTGGCAGAGGTCTCTGCCATCCTTTGGCTTCCAGGTATTTACCGTGTAGCCTGTGGACACTAGTGCTTTCTTGGGTTTCTGGAACCCAGTTTTTTAGCATCTGCCGCATAACCATAACTTAACAGAGACAGTAGAGTACACAATGGATTAACATGAATTCTATGTCTCTTGTTGTCGAATAAACCAGAAATAAAAAAAAAAACCTTGTATATAAGAGTTTACATAATTTAGAATTATTTAACAGAGTCAAAAAGAGCTTACAGGACCTAACTCTAGAAATGGCAGAGTAATCGATTAAGCAGACACTGTTAAAATAGACGTTACAATTTTTGCAGAAACAGATTTTAAGATTTATGATTTAGATCATTTTTAGATATTTACTAACATTAGTACACTTTTTTTTTTAAACCCTATTGTTATAACAGAAGATTAGACTTTAACTTTAGGTCAGTGTAATTTTGGTATTAGCACTTAACTCTGTAAATAATATTTTAAAATTATAAACATTTTAAAACTTTTTATGACTTGTTTACACCTTTTGAAACTTTATACTTATAGTTATTTTTACATAGCCTTGAATTGTCATGTATGGCCAACCTATGAGAATACATGTTAACAAACGCAAACAGTTTTTTTTTTTTTATTGAATTTGAGATGTTAAAAGTATATATAATATATTTTTCCAAGTTTTACTTAGCACTGATGCCTAGATGACTTAAGACACTGAATTATTAATGAATACCACACCATTATCTGAAATAAAAGTTAAAATTACATTTGTATGTTTTTAAGTAACATGAGGATAACACCTCCTGGACAGCAAACATTAGTGCATGTTTACAACTTTGAAAAGATCTTCCTCATTAAGAGAAACAAGTTTAAAACATATCAAAGACATGTAAAACTGAGCAAGCAAGCCACTGAGCAAACTGAAGTGCATTTGCATTACCTCAATTTTCTGAACCAATCTGCATTGGCTTACTTTAGTTAACAATATAAAGGCTTGTATACACAGAATTTTACTCTTATTTTTATAAGACCGCTTTAGCTGGAAAGCAATAACATAAATACAGCATAGGTCTGACACCATTTATAACATTTTAATATATTTTATATAATTTGAATTGACCCAAGCAGCTGTTACTTTAACAAATTTAGAGTCTCATCCTTTGAGAGTTCCAGGGATCCGACTGGAAGCCCAAAGTTGGAAGACTCAGTTTAGAATTTAAGCTGTCAGAGAGTCAAACCATTTAGCCAAAATTAGTACATTTCTGATCAGTTGGGTAATTACTTAGACATTAAAAACAGATAAACAATGTAAACAAACTTCGCGCTGTAGTTTTTCCAATCAAGACTCATAATGGCAATAGAAAAACGCGAAACCTTCAAGACAGGTGAACGCTCTCAGATGAGTCAGGGACAGCAGCACAGAAAAGAGCTGATTATCAGCATATGAACCCACTGTTTAGGTTTTTATTAGCTGCAAAGAGAAAACCCATCAGGTTGGAAAGGGTTAATGGCTTAAGGTTCTGGCTCCCTTAGGTAAGGTCAGCAGTGGTATTGAATTGGAAATTCCTCCAGGAGAGGAAAAAGAAGCAGCCCTGGGGTGGGGGCTCTGCCTAGAGATATTTGGAGTGCAGAGAAAGGCTGTGTTCCCCCATTTACAGGGAAGACTGCACACACCGGGGCCTGGCAGGACTAATCGTGGGGTTGGGTAGGTGCGCCGTTTTACCAAGAGTGTTGGGAACCTCCTATAATTTAACCAAAGCCAGATCAATTAGGACTACTGCAGACACTCAGTCAATTACAACAGATAGTTAACTTTAGCTCTTTTCCAGATTTAGTCCTCAGGCAATCAAAGCTTAGCAACAGTAATAGTTCACAAAAAACTTTTAAGATGCACCAGAGCTACCATAAGCTGCAAAGATGGAAAACTTTTTACCCGGTTGGAAAGGGTTAACAGGTAACAGCTTTTCCCTGGGTGGAGAGACCTGTGGAATTTCCCTATCCCTTTCTCCTGCCCAGTGGTATAGGAATGGAGATGAGGAGAGCAAAAGAGTGGGGGAGGGAGCCCCAGGAGGAGGAGGAAGGCAGAAAGCAATGAAGCTCCTCATGAAATCTCCTATCGCTTAAGGTTACCCACTACCTAGTTGTCTGAGTTTACCTGAGGGCCAATATTAGCCTCGACCGAAGCTAAGCCCTGCTCGAGTAGCAGTAGGCAGTGTGATCAGGCGTCCCTCTGAGAGAGAGACCTGGTGCTTGGGTCACAGTCCGGCTGCCGGGAAGCCGAAGCGAGCTCAGGGGGTCTCCAGACTCTCAGCCAACTGCCCTTCCTAATCGCCCTCCCATTCCTTACAATCCCTCTGGAGTTTCGGCCGTAGCTAAGCCGTGGCCGGGGGGACTCCGCGTTCTCGGAGAGCTGTGGGGTGCCGGACACTCAACGGTCACTTCCACAGATCCGGTCCTGCTTGAGGGAAGGAATACTGACCTCCGATGTTTTCTCAAAATCCCGGTCTGGGTGCCCTTGACGGCCAGGCAGGAGAACGGCCTCTTTCACTTGGCGAATGAGTGGTAAATGGAGAGCCCTCCGGGGGCCAATCCACTCCCAGAGCTGGCCATTCAGAGGCACAGAAAGACTGCCACTTTACCTTCTTGACTGACAAAGAGAGGTTATGTGCCCGGTCGCTTACCTCCTACCAATGATTTAAAGTTAGAGACAAAGGTGTAGACACAGTCTGGCCCATGTTAGCAGACATCACAATGTACACAAACAGACAAACAGTGTAGAGAATCAGCACACAACAACCACACAAAGTGTCCATAAAAGAACTGGGATAAACTAGTGGTCGCGACGATGCTGGCAATACAAACACAGACTCTAGAACCGCCTCAGAGCCCTGTGAGGATGCCGGTAATACAAATGCAAGCTCCGGAACCACTTCAGAACCTACAAATGCAGACTCCAGAACCACTTCAGAGTCACGCGACCATGCTGGCAATACAAAAGCAGATTCCAAATCTACCAAACGGGAGCCATCACAGCGCCCCATACAATGCTAAATGACAAGAGAATACAATCAACAAACAACAAGACAACCAACAAAGCACCTTACAACTACAAAAGACTAATAATAAGAAGGCCTTACCAGCCACCCTGTCTGTGCTGGGAATGCAGACTCCACGCCTGCCCCGTCGGAAGTATCTGGGCATCCCCAGCCTTCCTTTGTCCTCCTGAGGCATCCCTCAGGGCCATAGCCTGTGGCCCCCGGGCACGTCTGCCGGCCACAGCCAGGAAGGGCTCACGCCCTGTCCCAGCAGCTACTACACCAGCACAGTTCCCAAAACCCCAGAGCGCTCACAAACCACCAAAATCCAGAATGAAGAGACACAAACCACAAATAGGCCGGCCGACAACACGAATAGGCGCCTGCACTTACCCCGAGAGATATCCATTGGAGACGACAACAGGCAGCAGTCAGATCTCGCTGGGGCCTCCAATGTTAGAGTCTGAAAAAGCCCACCACCCGAGGAACAACTCCAAGAGACTTTTCTCTCATGCAACCAGCAAAGGGTTAAAGATTTATTGATTATCCAGCATGCTGGGGCTGTCTGATCATACATGAACAGAGCAGCCCCGAATAACCAAAGGTTAGGGTTTATAAAGGCAAAAACCACAAAACCGGGAAGGGGGGAATACACGGTTGCTATGCACGGTTGCTATACACAGTTGCTAAAATCAAAAGAGAGTACATAAAATCAAAAGAGAGTATATGGTTACTGGGGTCAACATAACCTAAAACCTAAGTGAAATTAATATTTATCATAATCTTGACAATACCAGTTACAATATTACAATTAGCAATTAGGACTTGACATTAATGCAAGACACAGACAAATCACATCTTTATTATTAGCCCAGGTAACCCAGGTGCAACCTTTCTACTTTTAAGCTTGAGCAATCATGCTAGGGGGTTTTTGTGCTCTGCCAAGGGTGATGTAGTGCGCTGCTATTGTCCGACTATTTGAGACTCTGGTTTGCAACCAGAGGGTGCTTTCCCAGAATGGAGTCTCAAGTGCTCCAAAATGGAGTCCCTACTGTCAAGGTGCTACTTCACTCTGTCTTATTTTTACAGCTGTACCAGGAAGGTTTAAACCTGTAAGCTTAAACTTAACTTTTTACACCTGCACATATACAATTTTAACTCTTTACATCAAATGAATCCAATGTCTTGTTTACAAATACAAATATCATGTTTTCTCAGGTTTCTGGAGCTTTCTTCCTAGAAAACTTGAATGTGTGGAGGATTTGACTCCAGGTGGAACCAATTAGCGTTTGGCAGCTAAAAACAAAACCTTACATGCTAAAATGCATTCAAAACCGTAAAGTCCATAGAGAATGTCCAGAAAACACAAACACACACAGAGGCTGTAGCAAGATCTGGGATAGAGATAGCCACAACACACCAGATACTTTTGTTTTCATCCAGGAGTATCTGGACAAATTGTTGTGGATTTCAGGTGAAATTTAACCAAAAATGACCGTGAAAGTGGTTTTGGAGAAAAAAGCACAATCTTCCTGTTCGGCAAATGCATCCAATGTCATGTTTAAAGAAAGAAATATCATGTTTTCTCAGGTTTCTGAAGATTTCTTCCTAGAACTCGAATGTGTGCAGGATTTGACTTCAGGTGGAACCAATTAGCGTTTGCCAGCAGAAAACAAAAAGGGTCCTGCTAAAATGCATTCAAAACCGTAAAGTCCATAGAGAATGTCCAGAAAACACAAACACACACAGAGGCTGTAGCAAGATCTGGGATTGAGATAACTAAACATCACCAGATAGTTTTGTTTTCATCCAGAGTATCTGGACAAATTGTTGTAGTATCCGGGTGAAATTTAACCAAAAAATCACTGTGAAAGTGGTTTTGGAGAAAAGCACAATCTTTCTGTTCGGCAAATGCATCCAATGTCATGTTTACAAATACAAATATCATGTTTTCTCAGGTTTCTGGAGCTTTCTTCCCAGAAAACTCGAATGTGTGGAGGATTTGACTCCAGGTGGAACCAATTAGCGTTTGCCACCTGAAAACAAAAAGGGTCCTGCTAAAATGCATTCTAAACCGTAAAGTCCATAGAGAATGTCCAGAAAACACAAACACACACAGAGGCTGTAGCAAGATCTGGGATTGAGATAGCCACAACACACCAGATAGTTTTGTTTTCATCCAGGAGTATCTGGACAAATTGTTGTGGATTTCGGGTGAAATTTAACCAAAAAATCACCGTAAAAGTGGTTTTGGAGAAAAGCACAATCTTTCTGTTCAACAAATGAATCCAATGTCATGTTTACAGAAAGAAGTATCATGTTTTCTCAGGTTTCTGGAGCATTCCTCCTAGAAAACTCGAATGCATGGAGGATTAGACTCCAGGTGGAACCAATTAGCGTTTGCCAGCTGAAAACAAAAACCTTTATGCTAAAATAGCTGCAAAACCGTAAAGTCCATAGAGAATGTCCAGAAAACACAAACAAACACAGAGGCTGTAGCAAGATCTGCGATTGAGATAGCCACAACACACCAGATAGTTTTGTTTTCATCCAGAGTATCTGGACAAATTGTTGTGGATTTCAGGTGAAATTTAACCAAAAAATCACCGTGAAAGTGGTTTTGGAGAAAAGCACAATCTTCCTGTTCGGCAATATCATATTTACCGAAAGAAATATCATGTTTTCTCAGGTTTCTGAATCTTTCTTCCTAGAAAACTCGAATGTGTGGAGGATTTGACTCCAGGTGGAACCAATTAGCGTTTGCCAGCAGAAAACAAAAAGGGTCCTGCTAAAATGCATTCAAAACCGTAAAGTCCATAGAGAATGTCCAGAAAACACAAACACACACAGAGGCTGTAGCAAGATCTGGGATTGAGATGGCTACAAATCACGATAGTTTTGTTTTCATCGAGGAGTGTCTGGACAAATTGTGTGGATTTCGGGTGAAATTTAACCAAAAAATCACCGTGAAAGTGGTTTTGGAGAAAAGCACAATCTTCCAGTTCGGCAAAGTATCCAATGTCATGTATACAGAAAGAAATATCATGTTTTCTCAGGTTTCTGGAGCTTTCTTCCTAGAAAACTCGAATGTGTGGAGGATTTGACTCCAGGTGGAACCAATTAGCGTTTGCCAGCAGAAAACAAACAGGGTCCTGCTAAAATGCATTCAAAACCTTAAAGTCCATAGAGAATGTCCAGAAAACACAAACAAACACAGAGGCTGTAGCAAGATCTGGGATTGAGATAGCCACAACACACCAGATAGTTTTGTTTTCATCCAGGAGTATCTGGACAAATTGTTGTGGATTTCAGGTGAAATTTAACCAAAAAATCACCGTGAAAGTGGTTTTGGAGAAAAGCACAATCTTCCTGTTCGGCAAATGCATCCAATGTCATGTTTACAGAAAGAAGTATCATGTTTTCTCAGGTTTCTGAAGCATTCCTCCTAGAAAATTCGAATGCGTGGAGGATTTGATTCCAGGAGGAACCAATTAGCGTTTGCCAGCTGAAAACAAAAACTTTTATGCTACAATACATGCAAAACCGTAAAGTCCATAGAGAATGTCCAGAAAACACAAACAAACACAGAGGCTGTAGCAAGATCTGGGATTCAGATAGCCACAACACACCAGATAGTTTTGTTTTCATCCAGAGTATCTGGACAAATTGTTGTGGATTTCGGGTGAAATTTAACCAAAAAATCACCGTGAAAGTGGTTTTGGAGAAAAGCACAATCTTCCTGTTCAGCAAATGAATCCAATGTCATGTTTACAGAAAGAAATATCATGTTTTCTCAGGTTTCTGGAGCTTTCCTCCTAGAAAACTCGAATGTGTGAGGATTTGACTCCAGGTGGAACCAATTAGCGTTTGCCAGCTGAAAATAAAAACTTACATGCTAAAATGCATTCAAAACCGTAAAGTCCATAGAGAATGTCCAGAAAACACAAACACACACAGAGGCTGTAGCAAGATCTGGGATTGAGATAGCCACAACACACCAGATAGTTTTGTTTTCATCCAGGAGTATCTGGACAAATTGTGTGGATTTCGGGTGAAATTTAACCAAAAAATCACCATGAAAGTGGTTTTGGAGAAAAGCACAATCTTCCTGTTCGGCAAATGTATCCAATGTCATGTATACAGAAAGAAATATCATGTTTTCTCAGGTTTCTGGAGCTTTCTTCCTAGAAAACTCGAATGTGTGGAGGACTTGACTCCAGGTGGAACCAATTAGCGTTTGCCAGCAGAAAACAAACAGGGTCCTGCTAAAATGCATTCAAAACTTTAAAGTCCATAGAGAATGTTCAGAAAACACAAACACACACAGAGGCTGTAGCAAGATCTGGGATTGAGATAGCCACAACACACCAGATAGTTTTCTTTTCATCCAGGAGTATCTGGACAAATTGTTGTAGTTTTGAAGTGAAATTTAACCAAAAAATCACCGTGAAAGTGGTTTTGGAGAAAAGCACAATCTTTCTGTTCAGCAAATGAATCCAATGTCATGTTTACAAATACAAATATCATGTTTTCTCAGGTTTCTGGAGCTTTCTTCCCAGAAAACTCGAATGTGTGGAGGATTTGACTCCAGGTGGAACCAATTAGCGTTTGCCAGCAGAAAACAAAATCTTACATGCTAAAATGCATTCAAAACCGTAAAGTCCATAGAGAATGTCCAGAAAACACAAACACACACAGAGGCTGTAGCAAGATCTGGGATTGAGATAGCCACAACACACCAGATAGTTTTGTTTTCAACCAGGAGTATCTGGACAAATTGTTGTGGATTTCGGGTGAAATTTAACCAAAAATCACCGTGAAAGTGGTTTTTGAGAAAAGCACAATCTTCCTGTTCGGCAATATCAGGTTTACAAAAAGAAATATCATGTTTTCTCAGGTTTCTGAAGCTTTCTTCCTAGAAAACTCGAATGTGTGGAGGATTTGACACCAGGTGGAACGAATTAGCGTTTGCCAGCAGAAAACAAAAATGGTCCTGCTAAAATGCATTCAAAACCTTAAAGTCCATAGAGAATGTTCAGAAAACACAAACACACACAGAGGCTGTAGCAAGATCTGGGATTGAGATAGCCACAACACACCAGATAGTTTTGTTTTCATCCAGGATTATTTTGACAAATTGTGGTGGATTTCGGATGAAATTTAACCAATAAATCACCGTGAAAGTTGTTTTGGAGAAAAGCACAATCTTCCTGTTCGGCAAATGCATCCAATGTCATGTTTACAGAAAGAACTATCATGTTTTCTCAGGTTTCTGGAGCTTTCTTCCGAAAAAAATCTAATGTGTGGAGTATTTGACTCCAGGTGGAACCAATTAGCGTTTGCCAGCAGAAAAAAAAAAAAAAGGGTCCTGCTAAAATGCATCCAAAACCATAAAGTCCATAGAGAATGTCCAGAAAGCAGAAACACACACAGAGGCTGTAGCAAGATCTGGGATTGAGATAGCCACAACACACCAGATAGTTTTGTTTTCATCCAGGAGTATCTGGACAAATTGTTCTGGATTTCGGGTGAAATTTAACCAAAAAATCACCGTGAAAGTGGTTTTGGAGAAAAGCACAATCTTCCTGTTCAGCTAATGTATCCAATGTCATGTTTACAGATAGAAATATCATGTTTTCTCAGGTTTCTTGAGCTTTCTTCCCAGAAAACTCGAATGTGTGGAGTATTTGACTCCAGGTGGAACCAATTAGCGTTTGCCAGCAGAAAACAAAAAGGGACCTGCTAAAATGCATCCAAAACCTTAAAGTCCATAGAGAATGTCCAGAAAACACAAACAAACACAGAGGCTGTAGCAAGATCTGGGATTGAGATAGCCACAACACACCAGATAGTTTTGTTTTCATCCAGGAGTATCTGGACAAATTGTTGTAGTTTTTAAGTGAAATTTAACCAAAAAATCACCGTGAAAGTGGTTTTGGAGAAAAGCACAATCTTTCAGGTCAACAAATGAATCCAATGTTATGTTTACAGAAAGAAGTATCATGTTTTCTCAGGTTTCTGGAGCATTCCTCCTAGAAAATTCGAATGCGTGTAAGATTTGATTCCAGGAGGAACCAATTAGCGTTTGCCAGCTGAAAACAAAAACTTTTATGCTAAAATGCATGCAAAACCCTAAAGTCCATAGAGAATGTCCAGAAAACACAAACACACGCAGAGGCTGTAGCAAGATCTGGGATTGAGATAGCCACAACACACCAGATAGTTTTGTTTTCATCCAGGAGAATCTGGTCAAATTGTTGTAGTTTTGAAGTGAAATTTAACCAAAAATCACCGTGAAAGTGGTTTTTGAGAAAAGCACAATCTTCCTGTTCGGCTAATGTATCCAATGTCATGTTTACAGAAAGAACTATCATGTTTTCTCAGGTTTCTGGAGCTTTCTTCCCAGAAAACTCGAATGTGTGAAGTATTTGACTCCAGGAGCAACCAATTAGCGTTTGCCAGCAGAAAACAAACAGGGTCCTGCTAAAATGCATTCAAAACTTTAAAGTCCATAGAGAATGTCCAGAAAACACAAACACACACAGAGGCTGTAGCAAGATCTGGGATTGAGATAGCTAAAAACCACCAGATAGTTTTGTTTTCATCCAGGAGTATCTGGACAAATTGTTGTAGTTTTGAAGTCAAATTTAACCAAAAAATCACCGTGAAACTGGTTTTGGAGAAAAGCACAATCTTTCTGTTTGGCAAATGAATCCAATGTCATGTTTACAAATACAAATATCATGTTTTCTCAGGTTTCTAGAGCTTTCTTCCTAGAAAACTCGAATGTGTGGAGGATTTGACTCCAGGTGGAACCAATTAGCATTTGCCAACTGAAAATAAAACTTACATGCTAAAATGCATTCAAAACAGTAAAGTCCATAGAGAATGTTCAGAAAACACAAACACACACAGAGGCTGTAGCAAGATCTGGGATTGAGATAGCCACAACACACCAGATAGTTTTGTTTTCATCCAGGAGTATCTGGACAAATTGTTGTGGATTTCGGGTGAAATTTAACCAAAAATCACCGTGAAAGTGGTTTTCGAGAAAAGCACAATCTTCCGGATCGGCTAATGTATCCAATGTCATGTTTACAGAAAGAAATATCATGTTTTCTCAGGTTTCTGGAGCTTTCTTCCCAGAAAACTCGAATGTGTGGAGTATTTGACTCCAGGTGGAACCAATTAGCATTTGCCAGCAGAAAACAAAAAGGGACCTGCTAAAATGCATTCAATACCGTAAAGTCCATAGAGTATGTCCAGAAAACACAAACACACACAGAGGCAATAGCAAGATCTGGGATTGAGATAGCCACAACACACCAGATAGTTTTGTTTTCATCCAGGAGAATCTGTACAAATTGTTGTAGTTTTGAAGTGAAATTTAACCAAAAAATCACCGTGAAACTGGTTTTGGAGAAAAGCACAATCTTTCTGTTCAACAAATGAATCCATTGTCATGTTTACAGAAAGAAGTATCATGTTTTCTCAGGTTTCTGGAGCATTCCTCCTAGAAAATTCGAATGCGTGGAAGATTTGATTCCAGGAGGAACCAATTAGCGTTTGCCAGCTGAAAACAAAAACTTTTATGCTAAAATGCATGCAAAACCCTAAAGTCCATAGAGAATGTCCAGAAAACACAAACACACACAGAGGCTGTAGCAAGATCTGGGATTGAGATAGCCACAACACACCAGATAGTTTTGTTTTCATCCAGGAGAATCTGGTCAAATTGTTGTAGTTTTGAAGTGAAATTTAACCAAAAATCACCGTGAAAGTGGTTTTTGAGAAAAGCACAATCTTCCTGTTCGGCTAATGTATCCAATGTCATGTTTACAGAAAGAACTATCATGTTTTCTCAGGTTTCTGGAGCTTTCTTCCCAGAAAACTCGAATGTGTGGAGGATTTGACTCCAGGTGGAACCAATTAGCGTTTGCCAGCAGAAAACAAACAGGGTCCTGCTAAAATGCATTCAAAACTTTAAAGTCCATAGAGAATGTCCAGAAAACACAAACACACACAGAGGCTGTAGCAAGATCTGGGATTGAGATAGCTAAAAACCACCAGATAGTTTTGTTTTCATCCAGGAGTATCTGGACAAATTGTTGTAGTTTTGAAGTCAAATTTAACCAAAAAATCACCGTGAAACTGGTTTTGGAGAAAAGCACAATCTTTCTGTTTGGCAAATGAATCCAATGTCATGTTTACAAATACAAATATCATGTTTTCTCAGGTTTCTGAAGCTTTCTTCCTAGAAAACTCGAATGTGTGGAGGATTTGACTCCAGGTGGAACCAATTAGCATTTGCCAACTGAAAAAAAAACTTACATGCTAAAATGCATTCAAAACAGTAAAGTCCATAGAGAATGTTCAGAAAACACAAACACACACAGAGGCTGTAGCAAGATCTGGGATTGAGATAGCCACAACACACCAGATAGTTTTGTTTTCATCCAGGAGTATCTGGACAAATTGTTGTGGATTTCGGATGAAATTTAACCAAAAATCACCGTGAAAGTGGTTTTCGAGAAAAGCACAATCTTCCGGTTCGGCTAATGTATCCAATGTCATGTTTACAGAAAGAAATATCATGTTTTCTCAGGTTTCTGGAGCTTTCTTCCCAGAAAACTCGAATGTGTGGAGTATTTGACTCCAGGTGGAACCAATTAGCGTTTGCCAGCAGAAAACAAAAAGGGACCTGCTAAAATGCATTCAAAACCGTAAAGTCCATAGAGAATGTCCAGAAAACACAAACACACAAAGAGGCTGTAGCAAGATCTGGGATTGAGATAGCCACAACACACCAGATAGTTTTGTTTTCATCCAGGAGAATCTGTACAAATTGTTGTAGTTTTGAAGTGAAATTTAACCAAAAAATCACCGTGAAACTGGTTTTGGAGAAAAGCACAATCTTTCTGATCAACAAATGAATCCATTGTCATGTTTACAGAAAGAAGTGTCATGTTTTCTCAGGTTTCTGGAGCATTCCTCCTAGAAAATTCGAATGCGTGGAAGATTTGATTCCAGGAGGAACCAATTAGCGTTTGCCAGCTGAAAACAAAAACTTTTATGCTAAAATGCATGCAAAACCCTAAAGTCCATAGAGAATGTCCAGAAAACACAAACACACACAGAGGCTGTAGCAAGATCTGGGATTGAGATAGCCACAACACACCAGATAGTTTTGTTTTCATGCAGGAGAATCTGGTCAAATTGTTGTAGTTTTGAAGTGAAATTTAACCAAAAATCACCGTGAAAGTGGTTTTCGAGAAAAGCACAATCTTCCTGTTCGGCTAATGTATCCAATGTCATGTTTACAGAAAGAACTATCATGTTTTCTCAGGTTTCTGGAGCTTTCTTCCCAGAAAACTCGAATGTGTGGAGGATTTGACTCCAGGTGGAACCAATTAGCATTTGCCAGCAGAAAACAAAATCTTACATGCTAAAATGCATTCAAAACCGTAAAGTCCATAGAGAATGTCCAGAAAACACAAACACACACAGAGGCTGTAGCAAGATCTGGGACTGAGATAGCTAAAAACCACCAGATAGTTTTGTTTTCATCCAGGAGTATCTGGACAAATTGTTGTAGTTTTGAAGTGAAATTTAACCAAAAAATCACCGTGAAACTGGTTTTGGAGAAAAGCACAATCTTTCTGTTCAGCAAATGAATCCAATGTCATGTTTACAGAAAGAAGTATCATGTTTTCTCAGGTTTCTGGAGCATTCCTCTTGAAAACTCGAATGTGTGGAGGATTTGACTCCAGGAGGAACCAATTGGCGTTTGCCAGCTGAAAGCAAAACTTGTATGCTAAAATGCATGCAAATCCCTAAAGTCCATAGAGAATGTCCAGAAAACACAAACACACACAGAGGCTGTAGCAAGATCTGGGATTGAGATAGCTACAAATCACCAGATAGTTTTGTTTTCATCCAGGAGTATCTGGACAAATTGTTGTAGTTTTGAAGTGAAATTTAACCCAAAAATCACCGTGAAAGTGGTTTTGGAGAAAAGCACAATCTTCCGGTTCGGCTAATGTATCCAATGTCATGTTTACAGAAAGAAATATCATGTTTTCTCAGGTTTCTGGAGCTTTCTTCCCAGAAAACTCGAATGTGTGGAGTATTTGACTCCAGGTGGAACCAATTAGCGTTTGCCAGCAGAAAACAAAAAGGGACCTGCTAAAATGCATTCAAAACCGTAAAGTCCATAGAGAATGTCCAGAAAACACAAACACACAAAGAGGCTGTAGCAAGATCTGGGATTGAGATAGCCACAACACACCAGATAGTTTTGTTTTCATCCAGGAGAATCTGTACAAATTGTTGTAGTTTTGAAGTGAAATTTAACCAAAAAATCACCGTGAAACTGGTTTTGGAGAAAAGCACAATCTTTCTGATCAACAAATGAATCCATTGTCATGTTTACAGAAAGAAGTGTCATGTTTTCTCAGGTTTCTGGAGCATTCCTCCTAGAAAATTCGAATGCGTGGAAGATTTGATTCCAGGAGGAACCAATTAGCGTTTGCCAGCTGAAAACAAAAACTTTTATGCTAAAATGCATGCAAAACCCTAAAGTCCATAGAGAATGTCCAGAAAACACAAACACACACAGAGGCTGTAGCAAGATCTGGGATTGAGATAGCCACAACACACCAGATAGTTTTGTTTTCATGCAGGAGAATCTGGTCAAATTGTTGTAGTTTTGAAGTGAAATTTAACCAAAAATCACCGTGAAAGTGGTTTTCGAGAAAAGCACAATCTTCCTGTTCGGCTAATGTATCCAATGTCATGTTTACAGAAAGAACTATCATGTTTTCTCAGGTTTCTGGAGCTTTCTTCCCAGAAAACTCGAATGTGTGGAGGATTTGACTCCAGGTGGAACCAATTAGCATTTGCCAGCAGAAAACAAAATCTTACATGCTAAAATGCATTCAAAACCGTAAAGTCCATAGAGAATGTCCAGAAAACACAAACACACACAGAGGCTGTAGCAAGATCTGGGACTGAGATAGCTAAAAACCACCAGATAGTTTTGTTTTCATCCAGGAGTATCTGGACAAATTGTTGTAGTTTTGAAGTGAAATTTAACCAAAAAATCACCGTGAAACTGGTTTTGGAGAAAAGCACAATCTTTCTGTTCAGCAAATGAATCCAATGTCATGTTTACAGAAAGAAGTATCATGTTTTCTCAGGTTTCTGGAGCATTCCTCTTGAAAACTCGAATGTGTGGAGGATTTGACTCCAGGAGGAACCAATTGGCGTTTGCCAGCTGAAAGCAAAACTTGTATGCTAAAATGCATGCAAATCCCTAAAGTCCATAGAGAATGTCCAGAAAACACAAACACACACAGAGGCTGTAGCAAGATCTGGGATTGAGATAGCTACAAATCACCAGATAGTTTTGTTTTCATCCAGGAGTATCTGGACAAATTGTTGTAGTTTTGAAGTGAAATTTAACCCAAAAATCACCGTGAAAGTGGTTTTGGAGAAAAGCACAATCTTTCAGTTCAACAAATGAATCCAATGTTATGTTTACAGAAAGAAGTATCATGTTTTCTCAGGTTTCTGGAGCATTCCTCCAAGAAAATTCGAATGCGTGGAAGATTTGATTCCAGGAGGAACCAATTAGCGTTTGCCAGCTGAAAACAAAAACTTTTATGCTAAAATGCATTCAAAACCGTAAAGTCCATAGAGAATGTCCAGAAAACACAAACACACACAGAGGCTGTAGCAAGATCTGGGATTGAGATAGCCACAACACACCAGATAGTTTTGTTTTCATCCAGGAGAATCTGGTCAAATTGTTGTAGGTTTGAAGTGAAATTTAACCAAAAATCACCGTGAAAGTGGTTTTCGGGAAAAGCACAATCTTCCTGTTCGGCTAATGTATCCAATGTCATGTTTACAGAAAGAACTATCATGTTTTCTCAGGTTTCTGGAGCTTTCTTCCCAGAAAACTCGAATGTGTGGAGGATTTGACTCCAGGTGGAACCAATTAGCGTTTGCCAGCAGAAAACAAACAGGGTCCTGCTAAAATGCATTCAAAACTTTAAAGTCCATAGAGAATGTCCAGAAAACACAAACACACACAGAGGCTGTAGCAAGATCTGGGATTGAGATAGCCACAACACACCAGATAGTTTTGTTTTCATCCAGGAGTATCTGGACAAATTGTTGTAGTTTTGAAGTGAAATTTAACCAAAAAATCACCGTGAAACTGTTTTTGGAGAAAAGCACAATCTTTCTGTTCGGAAAATGAATCCAATGTCATGTTTACAAATACAAATATCATGTTTTCAGAAGTTTCTGGAGCTTTCTTCCTAGAAAACTCGAATGTGTGGAGGATTTGACTCCAGGTGGAACCAATTAGCATTTGCCAACTGAAAAAAAAACTTACATGCTAAAATGCATTCAAAACAGTAAAGTCCATAGAGAATATCCAGAAAACACAAACACACACAGAGGCTGTAGCAAGATCTGGGATTGAGATAGCCACAACACACCAGATAGTTTTGTTTTCATCCAGGAGTATCTGGACAAATTGTTGTGGATTTCGGGTGAAATTTAACCAAAAATCACCGTGAAAGTGGTTTTCGAGAAAAGCACAATCTTCTGGTTCGGCTAATGTATCCAATGTCATGTTTACAGAAAGAAATATCATGTTTTCTCAGGTTTCTGAAGCTTTCTTCCTAGAAAACTCGAATGTGTGGAGTATTTGACTCCAGGTGGAACCAATTAGCGTTTGCCAGCAGAAAACAAAAAGGGACCTGCTAAAATGCATTTAAAACCGTAAAGTCCATAGAGAATGTCCAGAAAACACAAACACACACAGAGGCTATAGCAAGATCCGGGATTGAGATAGCCACAACACACCAGATAGTTTTGTTTTCATCCAGGATTATTTTGACAAATTGTGGTGGATTTCGGATGAAATTTAACCAATAAATCACCGTGAATTTGTTTTGGAGAAAAGCAAAATCTTCCTGTTCGGCAAATGCATCCAATGTCATGTTTACAGAAAGAACTATCATGTTTTCTCAGGTTTCTGGAGCTTTTTCCGAAAAAAATCCAATGTGTGGAGTATTTGACTCCAGGTGGAACCAATTAGCGTTTGCCAGCAGAAAAAAAAAAAAGGGTCCTGCTAAAATGCATCCAAAACCTTAAAGTCCATAGAGAATGTCCAGAAAGCAGAAACACACACAGAGGCTGTAGCAAGATCTGGGATTGAGATAGCCACAACACACCAGATAGTTTTGTTTTCATCCAGGAGTATCTGGACAAATTGTTCTGGATTTCGGGTGAAATTTAACCAAAAAATCACCGTGAAAGTGGTTTTGGAGAAAAGCACAATCTTCCTGTTCATCTAATGTATCCAATGTCATGTTTACAGATAGAAATATCATGTTTTCTCAGGTTTCTTGAGCTTTCTTCCCAGAAAACTCGAATGTGTGGAGTATTTGACTCCAGGTGGAACCAATTAGCGTTTGCCAGCAGAAAACAAAAAGGGACCTGCTAAAATGCATTCAAAACCTTAAAGTCCATAGAGAATGTCCAGAAAACACAAACAAACACAGAGGCTGTAGCAAGATCTGGGATTGAGATAGCCACAACACACCAGATAGTTTTCTTTTCATCCTGGAGTATCTGGACAAATTGTTGTGGATTTCGGGTGAAATTTAACCAAAAATCACCATGAAAGTGGTTTTCGAGAAAAGCACAATCTTCCTGATAGACAATGACATGTTTACAGAAAGAAATATCATGTTTTTTCAGGTTTCTGGAGCTTTCTTCCTAGAAAACTCGAATGTGTGGAGGATTTGACTCCAGGTGGAAACAATAGTGTTTGCCAGAAGAAAACAAAAAGGGTCCTGCTAAAATGCACTCAAAACCGAAAAGTCCATAGAGAATGTCCAGAAAACACAAACACACACAGAGGCTGTAACAAGATCTGGGATTGAGATACCTAAAAATCACCAGATAGTTTTGTTTTCATCCAGGAGAATCTGTACAAATTGTTGTAGTTTTGAAGTGAAATTTAACCAAAAAATCACCGTGAAAGTGGTTTTGGAGAAAAGCACAATCTTTCTGTTCAACAAATGAATCCATTGTCATGTTTACAGAAAAAAGTATCATGTTTTCTCAGGTTTCTGGAGCATTCCTCCTAGAAAACTCGAATGTGTGGAGGATTTAACTCCAGGAGGAACCAATTGGCGTTTGCCAGCTGAAAACAAAAACTTTTATGCTAAAATGCATGCAAAACCGTAAAGTCCATAGAGAATGTCCAGAAAACACAAACACGCACAGAGGCTGTAGCAAGATCTGGGATGGAGATAGCCACAACGCACCAGATAGTTTTGTTTTCATCCAGGAGAATCTGGACAAATTGTTGTAGTTTTGAAGTGAAATTTAACCAAAAATCACCGTGAAAGTGGTTTTCGAGAAAAGCACAATCTTCCTGATAGGCAATGTCATGTTTACAGAAAGAAGTATCAGGTTTTCTCAGGTTTCTGGAGCTTTCTTCCTAGAAAACTCGAATGTGTGGAGGATTTGACTCCAGGTGGAACCAATAGTGTTTGCCAGCAGAAAACAAAAAGGGTCCTGCTAAAATGCATTCGAAACCGTAATGTCCATAGAGAATGTCCAGAAAACACAAACAAACACAGAGGGTGTAGCAAGATCTGGGATTGAGATAGCCAAAACACACCAGATAGTTTCGTTTTCATCCAGGAGTATCTGGACAAATTGTTGTGGATTTCGGGTGAAATTTAACCAAAAAATCACCGTGAAAGTGGTTTGGGAGAAAAGCACAATCTTCCTGTTCAGCAAATGAATCCAATGTCTTGTTTACAAATACAGATATCATGTTTTCTCAGGTTTCTGGAGCTTTCTTCCTAGAAAACTCGAATGTGTGGAGGATTTGACTCCAGGTGGAACCCATTAGCGTTTGGCAGCCCTAAGCAAAATCTTACATGCTAAAATTAATTCAAAACCGTAAAGTCCATAGTGATTGTCCAGAAAACACAAACACACACAGAGCCTGTAGCAAGATCTGGGATTGAGATAGCTACAAATCACCAGATAGTTTTGTTTTCCTCCAGGAGTATCTGGGCAAATTGTTGTGGATTTCGGGGGAAATTTAACCAAAAAATCACCGTGAAAGTGGTTTTGGCGAAAAGTACAATCTTCCTGTTTGGCAAATGCATCCAATGTCATGTTTACAAATACAAATACCATGTTTTCTCAGGTTTCTGAAGCTTTCTTCCTAGAAAACTCGAATGTGTGGAGGATTTGACTCCAGGTGGAACCAATTAGCTTTTGCCAGCAGAAAACAAAAAGGGTCCTGCTAAAATGCATTCAAAACCTTAAAGTCCATAGAGAATGTCCAGAAAACACAAACAAACACAGAGGCTGTAGCAAGATCTGGGATTGAGATAGCCACAACACACCAGATAGTTTTCTTTTCATCCTGGAGTATCTGGACAAATTGTTGTGGATTTCGGGTGAAATTTAACCAAAAATCACCATGAAAGTGGTTTTCGAGAAAAGCACAATCTTCCTGATAGACAATGTCATGTTTACAGAAAGAAATATCATGTTTTTTCAGGTTTCTGGAGCTTTCTTCCTAGAAAACTCGAATGTGTGGAGGATTTGACTCCAGGTGGAAACAATAGTGTTTGCCAGAAGAAAACAAAAAGGGTCCTGCTAAAATGCACTCAAAACCGAAAAGTCCATAGAGAATGTCCAGAAAACACAAACACACACAGAGGCTGTAACAAGATCTGGGATTGAGATACCTAAAAATCATCAGATAGTTTTGTTTTCATCCAGGAGAATCTGTACAAATTGTTGTAGTTTTGAAGTGAAATTTAACCAAAAAATCACCGTGAAAGTGGTTTTGGAGAAAAGCACAATCTTTCTGTTCAACAAATGAATCCATTGTCATGTTTACAGAAAAAAGTATCATGTTTTCTCAGGTTTCTGGAGCATTCCTCCTAGAAAACTCGAATGTGTGGAGGATTTAACTCCAGGAGGAACCAATTAGCGTTTGCCAGCTGAAAACAAAAACTTTTATGCTAAAATGCATGCAAAACCGTAAAGTCCATAGAGAATGTCCAGAAAACACAAACACGCACAGAGGCTGTAGCAAGATCTGGGATGGAGATAGCCACAACGCACCAGATAGTTTTGTTTTCATCCAGGAGAATCTGGACAAATTGTTGTAGTTTTGAAGTGAAATTTAACCAAAAATCACCGTGAAAGTGGTTTTCGAGAAAAGCACAATCTTCCTGATAGGCAATGTCATGTTTACAGAAAGAAGTATCAGGTTTTCTCATGTTTCTGGAGCTTTCTTCCTAGAAAACTCGAATGTGTGGAGGATTTGACTCCAGGTGGAACCAATAGTGTTTGCCAGCAGAAAACAAAAAGGGTCCTGCTAAAATGCATTCGAAACCGTAATGTCCATAGAGAATGTCCAGAAAACACAAACAAACACAGAGGGTGTAGCAAGATCTGGGATTGAGATAGCCAAAACACACCAGATAGTTTCGTTTTCATCCAGGAGTATCTGGACAAATTGTTGTGGATTTCGGGTGAAATTTAACCAAAAAATCACCGTGAAAGTGGTTTGGGAGAAAAGCACAATCTTCCTGTTCAGCAAATGAATCCAATGTCTTGTTTACAAATACAGATATCATGTTTTCTCAGGTTTCTGGAGCTTTCTTCCTAGAAAACTCGAATGTGTGGAGGATTTGACTCCAGGTGGAACCCATTAGCGTTTGGCAGCCCTAAGCAAAATCTTACATGCTAAAATTAATTCAAAACCGTAAAGTCCATAGTGATTGTCCAGAAAACACAAACACACACAGAGCCTGTAGCAAGATCTGGGATTGAGATAGCTACAAATCACCAGATAGTTTTGTTTTCATCCAGGAGTATCTGGGCAAATTGTTGTGGATTTCGGGGGAAATTTAACCAAAAAATCACCGTGAAAGTGGTTTTGGCGAAAAGTACAATCTTCCTGTTTGGCAAATGCATCCAATCTCATGTTTACAAATACAAATATCATGTTTTCTCAGGTTTCTGAAGCTTTCTTCCTAGAAAACTCGAATGTGTGGAGGATTTGACTCCAGGTGGAACCAATTAGCTTTTGCCAGCAGAAAACAAAAAGGGTCCTGCTAAAATGCATTCAAAACCGTAAAGTCCATAGAGAATGTGCAGAAAACACAAACAAACACAAAGGCTATTACAAGATCTGGGATTGAGATAGCCACACCACACCAGATAGTTTTGTTTTCATCCAGGAGTATCTGGACAAATTGTTGTGGATTTCGGGTGAAATTTAACCAAAAATCACCGTGAAAGTGGTTTTGGAGAAAAGCACAATCTTCCTGTTCGGCAAATGCATCCAATGTCATGTTTACAAATACAAACATCATGTTTTCTCACGTTTCTGGAGCTTTCTTCCCAAAAAAATCCAATGTGTGGAGTATTTGACTCCAGGTGGAACCAATTAGCGTTTGCCAGCAGAAAACAAAAACTTACATGCTAAAATGCATTCAAACGGTAAAGTCCATAGAGAATGTCCAGAAAACACAAACACAAACAGAGGCTGTAGCAAGATCTGGGATTGAGATAGCCACAACACACCAGATAGTTTTGTTTTCATCCAGGAGTATCTGGACAAATTGTTGTAGTTTTGAAGTGAAATTTAACCAAAAATCACCGTGAAAGTGGTTTTGGAGAAAAGCACAATGTTCCTGTTCCGCAAATGCATCCAATGTCATGTTTAGAAATACAAATATCATGTTTTCTCAGGTTTCTGGAGCTTTCTTCCTAGAAAACTCGAATGTGTGGAGGATTTGACTCCAGGTGGAACCAATTAGCGTTTGCCAGCAGAAAAAAAAAGGGTCCTGCTAAAATGCATTCAAAACCTTAAACTCCACAGAGAATGTCCAGAAAACACAAACACACACAAAGGCTGTAGCATGATCTGGGATTGAGATGGCTATAAATCACCAGATAGTTTTGTTTTCATCCAGGAGTATCTGGACAAATTGTTGTAGTTTTGAAGTGAAATTAAAAAAAAAATCACCGTGAAAGTGGTTTTGGAGAAAAGCAGAATCTTTCTGTTTGGCAAATGCATCCAATGTCATGTTTACAAATACAAGTATCATGTTTTCTCAGGTTTCTGGAGCTTTCTTCCTAGAAAACTCGAATGTGTGGAGGATTTGACTCCAGGTGGAACCAATTAGCGTTTGCCAGCTGAAAACAAAAACTTACATGCTAAAATGCATTCAAAACCATAAAGTCCATAGAGAATGTCCAGAAAACACAAACAAACACAGAGGCTGTAGCAAGATCTGGGATTGAGATAGCAACAACACACCAGATAGTTTTGTTTTCATCCAGGAGTATCTGGACATATTGTTGTGGATTTCGGGTGAAATTTAACCAAAAAATCACCGTGAAAGTGGTTTTGGAGAAAAGCACAATCTTCCTGTTCGGCAAATGCATCCAATGTCATGTTTACAGAAAGAAATATCATGTTTTCTCAGGTTTCTGAAGCTTTCTTCCAAGAAAACTCGAATGTGTGGAGTATTTGACTCCAGGTGGAACCAATTAGCATTTGGCAGCTGAAAACAAAAACTTACATGCTAAAATGCATTCAGAACCATAAAGTCCATAGAGAATGTGCAGAAAACACAAACACACACAGAGGCTGTAGCAAGATCTGGGACTGACATAGCCACAACACACCAGATAGTTATGTTTTCATCCAGGAGTATCTGGACAAATTGTTGTGGATTTCGGGGAAAATTTAATCAAAAATCACCGTGAAAGTGGTTTTGGAGAAAAGCACAATCTTCCTGTTCGGCAAATGTATCGAATGTCATGTTTACAGAAAGAAATATCATGTTTTCTCAGGTTTCTGAAGCTTTCTTCCTAGAAAACTCGAATGTGTGGAAGATTTGTCTCCAGGTGGAACCAATTAGCTTTTGCCAGCAGAAAACAAAAAGGGTCCTGCTAAAATGCATTCAAAACCGTAAAGTCCATAGAGAATGTCCAGAAAACACAAACACACACAGAGGCTGTAGCAAGATCGGGGATTGAGATGGCTATAAATCACCAGATAGTTTTGTTTTCATCCAGGAGAATCTGGACAAATTGTTGTAGTTTTGAAGTGAAATTTAACCAAAAAATCACCGCGAAATTGGTTTTGGAGAAAAGCATAGTCTTTCTGTTCAGTAAATGAATCCAATGTCATGTTTGCAAATACAAATGTCATGTTTTCTCAGGTTTCTGGAGCTTGCTTCCTAGAAAACTAGAATGTGTGGAGGATTTGACTCCAGGTGGAACCAATTAGCGTTTGCCAGCTGAAAACAAAAACTTACATGCTAAAATGCATTCAAAACCGTAAAGTCCATAGAGAATGTCCAGAAAACACAAACACACACAGAGGCTGTAGCAAGATCTGGGATTGAGATAGCCACAACACACCAGATAGTTTTGTTTTCATCCAGGAGTATCTGGACAAATTGTTGTGGATTTCGGGTGAAATTTAAACAAAAATCACCGTGAAAGTGATTTTGGAGAAAAGCACAATCTTCCTGTTCGACAAATGTATACAATGTCATGTTTACAGAAAGAAATATCATGTTTACTCAGGTTTCTGAAGCTTTCTTCCTAGAAAACTCGAATGTGTGGAGTATTTGACTCCAGGTGGAACCAATTAGCGTTTGGCAGCTATAAGCAAAATCTTACATGCTAAAATGCATTCAAAACCGTAAAGTCCATAGAGAATGTCCAGAAAACACAAACACACACAGAGCCTGTAGCAAGATCTGGGATTGAGATAGCTAAAAATCACCAGATAGTTTTCTTTTCATCCAGGAGTATCTGGACAAATTGTTGTAGTTTTGAAGTGAAATTTAACCAAAAAATCACTGTAAAAGTGGTTTTGGAGAAAAGCACAATCTTTCTGTTCAGCAAATGAATCCAATGTCATGTTTCCAAATACAAATATCATGTTTTCTCAGGTTTCTGGAGCTTTCTTCCTAGAAAACTCGAGTGTGTGGAGTATTTGACTCCAGGTGGAACCAATTAGCGTTTGCCAGCAGAAAACAAAAAGGGTCCTGCTAAAATGCATTCAAAACCTTAAAGTCCATAGAGAATGTCCAGAAAACACAAACACACACAGAGGCTGTAGCAAGATCTGGGATTGAGATAGCCACAACACACCAGATAGTTTTGTTTTCATCCAGGAGTATCTGGACAAATTGTTGTGGATTTCGGGTGAAATTTAACCAAAAATCACCGTGAAAGTGGTTTTGGAGAAAAGCACAATCTTCCTGTTCGGCAAATGTATCCAATGTCATGTTTACAGAAAGAAATATCATGTTTTCTCAGGTTTCTGAAGCTTTCTTCCTAGAAAACTCGAATATGTGGAGTATTTCACTCCAGGTGGAACCAATTAGCATTTGCCAGCAGAAAACAAAATCTTACATGCTAAAATGCATTCAAACCCGTAAAGTCCATAGAGAATGTCCAGAAAACACAAACACACACAGAGGCTGTACCAAGATCTGGGATTGAGATAGCCAAAAATCGCCAGATAGTTTTGTTTTCATCTAGGATTATCTGGGTAAATTGTTGTGGATTTCGGGTGAAATTTAACCAAAAATCACCGTGAAAGTGGTTTTGGAGAAAAGCACAATATTCCTGTTTGGCAAATGCATCCAATGTCGTGTTTACAAATACAAGTATCATGTTTTCTCAGGTTTCTGAAGATTTCTTCCTAGATAACTCCAATGTGCGGAGGATTTGAGTCCAGGTGGAACCAATTAGCGTTTGCCAGCAGAAAACAAAAAGGTTCCTGCTAAAATGCATTCAAAACCTTAAAGTCCATAGAGAATATCCAGAAAACACAAACACACACAGAGGCTGTAGCAAGATCTGCGATTGACATAGCTATAAATCACCAGATAGTTTTGTTTTCATCCAGGAGGATCTGGACAAATTGTTGTAGTTTTGAAGTGAAATTTAACAAAAAAATCACCGTGAAAGTGGTTTTGGAGAAAAGCACAGTCTTTCTGTTCAGTAAATGAATCCAATGTCATGTTTGCAAATACAAATATCATGTTTTCTCAGGTTTCTAGAGATTGCATTCTAGAAAACTTGAATGTGTGGAGGATTTGACTCCAGGTGGAACCAATTAGCGTTTGCCACCTGAAAACAAAAACTTACATGCTAAAATGCATTCAAAACCGTAAAGTCCATAGAGAATGTCCAGAAAACACAAACAAACACAGAGGCTGTAGCAAGATCTGGGATTGAGATAGCAAAACACACCAGATAGTTTTGTTTTCATCCAGGAGTATCTGGACAAATTGTTGTGGATTTTGGGGGAAATTTAACCAAAAATCACCGTGAAAGTGGTTTTGGAGAAAAGCACAATCTTCCTGTTCGGCAAATGTATCCAATGTCATGTTTACAGAAAGACATATCATGTTTTCTCAGGTTTCTGGAGCTTTCTTCCTAGAAAACTCGAATGTGTGGAGGATTTGACTCCAGGTGGAACCAATTAGCATTTGCCAGCAGAAAACAAAAAGGGTCCTGCTAAAATGCATTCAAAACCGTAAAGTCCATAGAGAATGTCCAGAAAACACAAACACACACAGAGGCTCTAGTAAGATCTGGGATTGAGACAGCCACAACACAGCAGATACTTTTGTTTTCATCCCGGAGTATCTGGACAAATTGTTGTGGATTTTGGGTGAAATTTAAACAAAAATCACCGTGAAAGTTGTTTTCAAGAAAAGCACAATCTTCCTGTTCGGCAAATGTATCCAATGTCATGTTTACAGAAAGAAATATCATGTTTTCTCAGGTTTCTGGAGCTTTCTTCCTAGAAAACTCGAATGTGTGGAGGACTTGACTCCAGGTGGAACCAATTAGCGTTTGCCACCTGAAAACAAAAACTTACATGCTAAAATGCATTCAAAACCGTAAAGTCCATAGAGAATGTCCAGAAAACACAAACAAACACAGAGGCTGTAGCAAGATCTGGGATTGAGATAGCAAAACACACCAGATAGTTTTGTTTTCATCCAGGAGTATATGGACAAATTGTTGTGGATTTTGGGGGAAATTTAACCAAAAATCACCGTGAAAGTGGTTTTGGAGAAAAGCACAATCTTCCTGTTCGGCAAATGTATCCAATGTCATGTTTACAGAAAGAAATATCATGTTTTCTCTGGTTTCTGGAGCTTTCTTCCTAGAAAACTCGAATGTGTGGAGGATTTGACTCCAGGTGGTACCAATTAGCGTTTGCCAGCAGAAAACAAAAAGGGTCCAGCTAAAATGCATTCAAAACCGTAAAGTCCATAGAGAATGTCCAGAAAACACAAACACACACAGAGGCTGTACCAAGATCTGGGATTGAGATAGCTAAAAATCACCAGATAATTTTGTTTTCCTCTAGGAGTATCTGGGCAAATTGTTGTAGTTTTGAAGTGAAATTTAACCAAAAAATCACCGTGAAAGTGGTTTTGGAGAAAAGTACAATCTTCCTCTTTGGCAAATGAATCCAATGTCTTGTTTACAAATACAAATATCATGTTTTCTCAGGGTTCTGGAGCTTTCTTCCTAGAAAGCTCCAATGTGTGGAGGATTTGACTCCAGGTGGAACCAATTAGCGTTTTCCACCTGAAAACAAAAAGGGTCCTGCTAAAATGCATTCAAAACCGTAAAGTCCATAGAGAATGTCCAGAAAACACAAACACACACAGAGGCTGTAGCAAGATCTGGGATTGAGATAGCTACAAATCACCAGATAGTTTTGTTTTCATCCAGGAGTATCTGGACAAATTGTTGTAGTTTTGAAGTGAAATTAAAAAAAGAAAATCACGGTGAAAGTGGTTTTGGAGAAAAGCACAATCTTCCTGTTCGGCAAATGAATCCAATGTCATGTTTACAAATACAAATATCATGTTTTCTCAGGTTTCTGAAGCTTTCTTCCTAGAAAACTCGAATGTGTGGAGGATTTGTCTCCAGGTGGAACCAATTAGCGTTTGCCAGCTGAAAACAAAACTTACATGCTAAAATGCATTCATAACCGTAAAGTCCATAGAGATTGTCCAGAAAACACAAACACACACAGAGGCTGTAGCAAGATCTGGGATTGAGATAGCTAAAAATCACCATATAGTTTTGTTTTCATCCAGGAGTATCTGGACAAATTGTTGTAGTTTTGAATAGAAATTATACCAAAAAATCACCGTGAAAGTGGTTTTGGAGAAAAGCACAATCTTCCTGTTTTGCAAATGTAGCCAATGTCAGGTTTACAGAAAGAAATATCATGTTTTCTCAGGTTTCTGAAGCTTTCTTCCTAGAAAACTCGAATGTGTGGAGGATTTGACTCCAGGTGGAACCAATTTGCGTTTGCCAGCAGAAAACAAATGCTAAAATGCATTCAAAACCGTAAAGTGCATAGAGAATGTCCAGAAAACAAAAACACACACAGAGGCTGTAGCCAGATCTGGGATTGAGATAGCCACAACACACCAGATAGTTTTCTTTTCATGCCGGAGTATCTGGACAAATTGTTGTGGATTTCGGGTGAAATTTAAACAAAAATCACCGTGAAAGTGGTTTTCGAGAAAAGCACAATCTTTTTGTTCGGCAAATGCATCCAATGTTATGTTTACAGAAAGAAATATCATGTTTTCTCAGGTTTCTGAAGCTTTCTTCCTAGAAAACTCGAATGTGTGGAGGATTTGTCTCCAGGTGGAACCAATTAGCGTTTGCCAGCTGAAAACAAAACTTACATGCTAAAATGCATTCATAACCGTAAAGTCCATAGAGATTGTCCAGAAAACACAAACACACACAGAGGCTGTAGCAAGATCTGGGATTGAGATAGCTAAAAATCACCAGATAGTTTTGTTTTCATCCAGGAGTATCTGGACAAATTGTTCTAGTTTTGAATAGAAATTATACCAAAAAATCACCGTGAAAGTGGTTTTGGAGAAAAGCACAATCTTCCTGTTTTGCAAATGTAGCCAATGTCATGTTTACAGAAAGAAATATCATGTTTTCTCAGGTTTCTGAAGCTTTCTTCCTAGAAAATTCGAATGTGTGGAGGATTTGACTCCAGGTGGAACCAATGAGCGTTTGCCAGCAGAAAACAAATGCTAAAATGCATTCAAAACCGTAAAGTGCATAGAGAATGTCCAGAAAACACAAACACACACAGAGGCTGTAGCCAGATCTGGGATTGAGATAGCCACAACACACCAGATAGTTTTCTTTTCATGCCGGAGTATCTGGACAAATTGTTGTGGATTTCGGGTGAAATTTAAACAAAAATCACCGTGAAAGTGGTTTTCGAGAAAAGCACAATCTTTCTGTTCGGCAAATGCATCCAATGTCATGTTTACAGAAAGAAATATCATGTTTTCTCAGGTTTCTGAAGCTTTCTTCCAAGAAAACTCAAATGTGTGGAAGATTTGACTCCAGGTGGAACCAATTAGCGTTTGCCAGCAGAAAACAAATGCTAAAATGCATTCAAAACAGTAAAGTCCATAGAGAATGTCCAGAAAACACAAACACACACAGAGGCTGTAGCAAGATCTGGGATTGAGACAGCTAAAAATCACCAGATATTTTTGTTTTCATCCAGGAGTATCTGGACAAATTTTTGTGGACTTCAGTTGAAATTTTCCCAAAAATCACCGTGAAAGTGGTTTTGGAGAAAAGCACAAGCTTTCTGTTCAGCAAATGCATCCAATGTCATGTTTACAAATACAAATATCATGTTTTCTCAGGTTTCTGGAGCTTTCTTCGTAGAAAACTCAAATGTGTGGAAGATTTGACTCCAGGTGGAACCAATTAGCATTTGCCAGCAGAAAACAAAAAGGGTCCTGCTAAAATGCACTCAAAACCTTAAAGTCCATAGAGAATGTCCAGAAAACACAAACACACACAGAGCCTGTAGCAAGATCTGGGATTGAGATAGCTAAAAATCACCAGATAGTTTTGTTTTCATCCAGGAGTATCTGGACAAATTGTTGTAGTTTTGAAGTGAAATTTAACCAAAAAATCACCGTGAAAGAGGTTTCGGAGAAATGCACAATCTTTCTGTTCAGAAAATGAATCCAATGTCATGTTTACAAATACAAATATCATGTTTTCTCAGGTTTCTGGAGCTTTCGTCCTAGAACCCTCGAATGTGTGGAGTATTTGACCCCAGGTGGAACCAATTAGCGTTTGCCAGCAGAAAACAAAAAGGGTCCTGCTAAAATGCATTCAAAACTGTAAAGTCCATAGAGAATGTCCAGAAAACACAAACACACACAGAGGCTCTAGTAAGATCTGGGATTGAGATAGCCACAACACACCAGATACTTTTGTTTTCATCCCGGAGTATCTAGACAAGTTGTTGTGGATTTTGGGTGAAATTTAAACAAAAACCACCGTGAAAGTGGTTTTCGAGAAAAGCACAATCTTTCTGTTCGGCAAATGCATCCAATGTCATGTTTACAGAAAGAAATATCATGTTTTCTCAGGTTTCTGGAGCTTTCTTCCTAGAAAACTCGAATGTGTGGAGGATTTGCCTCCAGGTGGAACCAATTAGCGTTTGCCAGCAGAAAACAAAAAGGGTCCTGCTAAAATGCATTCAAAACCGTAAAGTCCATAGAGATTGTCCAGAAAACACAAACACACACAGAGGCTGTAGCAAGATCTGGGATTGAGATAGCTACAAATCACCAGATAGTTTTGTTTTCATCCAGGAGCATCTGGACAAATTGTTGTTGTTTTGAATTGAAATTTAACCAAAAAATCACCGTGAAAGTGGTTTTGGAGAAAAGCACAATCTTTCTGTTTGACAAATGCATCCAATGTCATGTTTACAGAAAGAAATATCATGTTTTCTCAGGTTTCTGAATCTTTCTTCCAAGAAAACTCAAATGTGTGGAGGATTTGACTCCAGGTGGAACCAATTAGCGTTTGCCAGCTGAAAACAAAAACTTACATGCTAAAATGCATTCAAAACCTTAAAGTCCATAGAGAATGTCCAGAAAACACAAACACACACATAGGCTGTAGCAAGATCTGGGATTGAGATAGCCACAACACACCAGAAAGTTTGGTTTTCATCCAGGAGTATCTGGACAAATTGTTGTGGATTTCGGGTGAAATTTTACCACAAATCACCGTGAAAGTGGTTTTGGAGAAAAGCACAATCTTCCTGTTTGTCAAATGCATCCAATGTCATGTTTACAAATACAAATATCATGTTTTCTCAGCTTTCTGGAGCTTTCTTCCTAGAAAACTCAAATGTGTGGAAGATTTGACTCCAGGTGGAACCAATTAGCGTTTGCCAGCAGAAAACAAAAAGGGACCTGCTAAAATGCATTCAAAACCGTAAAGTCCATAGAGAATGTCCAGAAAACACAAACACACACAGAGCCTGTAGCAAGATCTGGGATTGAGATAGCTACAAATCACCAGATAGTTTTGTTTTCATCCTGGAGTATCTGGACAAATTGTTGTAGTTTTGAAGTGAAATTTAACCAAAAAATCACCGTGAAAGGTCTTTTTGGAGAAAAGCATAATCTTTCTGTTAAGCAAATGAATCCAATGTCATGTTTACAAATACAAATATCATGTTTTCTCAGGTTTCTGGAGCTTTCTTCCTAGAAAACTCGAATGTGTGGAGTATTTGTCTCCAGGTGGAACCAATTAGTGTTTGCCAGCAGAAAACAAAAAGGGTCCTGCTAAAATGCATTCAAAACCATAAAGTCCATAGAGAATGTCCAGAAAATACAAACACACACAGAGGCTCTAGTAAGATCTGGGATTGAGATAGCCACAACACACCAGATACTTTTGTTTTCATCCCGGAGTATCTGGACAAATTTTTTGTGGATTTCGGGTTGAATTTTACCAAAAATCACCAAGAAAGTGTTTTTCGAGAAAAGCACAATCTTTCTGTTCGGCAAATGCATGCAATGTCGTGTTTACAAATACAAATATCATGTTTTCTCAGGTTTCTGAAGCTTTCTTCCTAGAAAACTTGAATGTGTGGAGGATTTGACTCCAGGTGGAACCAATTAGCGTTTGCCAGCTGAAAACAAATGCTAAAATGCATTCAAAACTGTAAAGTCCATAGAGAATGTCCAGAAAACACAAACACACACAGAGGCTGTAGCAAGATCTGGGATTGAGTTAGCTAAAAATCACCAGATAATTTTGTTTTCATCCAGGAGTATCTGGACAAATTGTTGTGGATTTCGGTTGAAATTTTACCAAAAATCACCGTGAAAGTGGTTGTGGAGAAAAGCACAATCTTTCTGTTCAGCAAAGGAATCCAATGTCATGTTTACAAATACAAATATCATGTTTTCTCAGGTTTCTGGAGCTTTCTTCCTAGAAAAATCGAATGTGTGGAGTATTTGACTCCAGGTGGAACCAATTAGCGTTTGCCAGCAGAAAACAAAATCTTACATGCTAAAATGCATTCAAAACCGTAAAGTCCATAGAGAATGCCCAGAAAACACAAACAAACACAGAGGCTGTACCAAGATCTGGGATTGAGATAGCTACAAATCACCAGATAGTTTTGTTTTCATCCAGGAGTATCTGGAGAAATTGTTGTGGATTATGGGTGAAATTTTACCAAAAATCACCTGATTACAGAATCCACATGGAGAAATGAACTTCCACATGTGATCTGATATCCTTTGGTTGAGAAACGAGGTCACTAGTTTGCAATTCAGTCCTGCCAGCACAGCTCTTCTTAGGTTCTGAGTCAGGTTTTGTTTGATGCTAATAACAGAATAGTACAGACTCAGTAATTTAGAAAGAAATGGTATTTGTCTCATGGTTTGGGTCCAAGGTCGCAGGGCAGTATCTGTTGATGGTCATCTTGTTGGTAGAGGTTTGGGTGGCACAGAGACCATATGACCAAATAATGGAATTGCAGGAGGTTCAAATATGAAGTAGTTTCTATAGCACACAGCTGGGAATAAGCAGTCACTCAATAATCACATGAATCGATTTAGCCTAATCGCTTCATTAGGGTCCCACCTGTTCCCAATGATTAATCTCTCCTAATAGGTATTAACTGCCTTCACACCCTTGTGTGGAAAGTAAAATCTTTGTAAAGGCCAATCATTCTTCACTCCCCAACCCCAAGCTAACTGGTGTGAGAACTGAAACTCAAATAAACTGTTGAGCACACAGTAGTTTCATTATGCATGCAAATTTGGTTTAGTCAAATGATAGCTTGTAGCATTTGAGAATATCTCAGAATATCAGATTCTGCTGGCTATAAAATGGTTTATAAATTTGAGAGTTCATTTGTGACTGGTAAAAGAAAAAAAATTCTTTTCTCCTCAATTCCTGTACCTTTGATTTTAAGACTCAGATATTTCATGGGCAATATGAGTGGCTATGATTCTGTCTAATACACAAATTTCAGGCCATAGCTAAGCTCATGCAAATAAGATAGCTTTAGAGGGGATCTCTGGATAACTTCATAATTTTGACTGGAGCCAGAAAATCAAATACATGCTTTTCATTGGTATATGCCTGGGATGTGTTGACGCTAAAATCTTAATCCATTATGTCTACTAACTCTATATAATGGCAGAATTGAACTGTTGGTGAGTCACAGGTGTTATAGATGTGTTGTTTGATATTAAGCAAACAACACACATTTGGTGTTAGTGATCATGAAAATGACTGCACAGGTCACAGACTTAAACTGATTTTAAGTGTTTGATTTCTGGTGAGAATTAAGACCTTGGAGGAGGGAACCAATGCAAACTGTTGGGAGGGAAAAGTAAAAAGTGTGGAACTCTCAGAATTAAATGTTCTGGCTGCCGAGGTTTGTCTTAGTTCCTGAGAGTGAATCCCCTTAGTCTGCATCTCCTGAGAGTGATCCCCAAAGTCTGGGAACCTGAGTTTGGTGTCCCTTGATACCGTGGGATAAATAGGTTGCTTCCTTTCAATTGCACTTAGTACACCAGTTTAGAAATTATGTGCCATGATTTCATGTTAGACATATATACTCTTGCATAGATCCCTAATATACAGTAATAAAACCTGAAAAGAAGACAATTGTTGACATCTTTGTTTTCTGCTAAATTTGAATAAGAATGTTAACATCCATAGAACTAATATTCAGGAAAATATAGGGGCCTTGGTCAGTTCAGGTGTTTTCCCAATCTCTTCTACTTCTGCCCCCAAGAGGAAAGTCCTGGTTCTTTGATGTTTTTGTTTGCTTACTTTCTGTTTCTCTAAACCATGAGTTTTGCTAGCTTTGTTGGGTATTTGTGACAATATCCTTCTTGATTTTTGTTGCTCATCTGCTAATTCTTGGCCTTTTTTATTACATCATGGCAAAATGCTGTCATGTTATAGATTGTGTATAGACTGTGCTTCTGTAGGAAATATTGATAGTTAAAATGGATTGTCTATCTTTTCTTCCATATATGCTGATTTTTGTGCTTTTTCAACACTTGAAGTGACCTTATTTATTTATTTATTTATTTTCTCCATCTAGTGTTAGCTGATGTATCTGCACAATGACATATGGATAACTATTAATTACCCCTGGTTGGGTATTTATACCATTGTATTTATTTGTTCTGATAAACACTGGGCAATCCTTGCAGTTTTGTAAGCATTTTTCTTAAATATTCTGATGCTCTATCTATGAACACTGATATGAAACACTGTACTATCCTCATAGAAAATGATCTGCTCATCTCACTGTGTAACCCTTTTAAATTTTCTGACACAAATCCTGATTAACCTGAAGTGCATATTGCTTTTCCAGGCTTCAATGTAATGGTGTTATAATGGACCATGTTTCTGCATATTTTCTATTTAATCATTTTTATATCTTCATTCTATTTTACTTTTGAAATCTGTACATATGTATCTTAAGTTCACAAAAATGTAATGTATTTAGCACATAAAATTGGTTTGGAACACTATTTCTTTGGAAGCTCGGATATCTTATAAAAGAATGTTCTCAACTCTTTACTCCTATTGTTTATACAATTTCTGTCATTATTTTTAATGATCAGAAACTGTAACAACACTGTTCATTGTTAAGCTTTTATTAAAATGATAATATTATCTGTTAGGTTACATTGGAATAAAGAATACAAATATTTTGCTATACCTCCATTTGCTTTCAGCCTTTTCTTTACTTGGATGACTTCCAAGACTATGTTGCTCTTTATGTCTGATGAATTATTTTCTAATTTACTTGATAGAAAACAAGAGACAATGAATGAGAGAAAGAGCTCCTATTCACAAGTTCACTTTGCAAATGCTCACATCTTCCAGGGAGGGATCAGATCTAAACTTGAGAGCAGGTAACTCACTTCAGGTTTTCCATGTGGGTGGCACAAACCACATGTCTTGAGACATCATCATGACTTCCCAGGGTCTGCTTTAATTGGAAGCTGGAGTTAGGATCAGAATCAGGAAATGCACCCGGGTCCTCAATTGTGGAATACAGTTTTATTAAACTTAACAGTTACCCTAAGCCTTTTTTTAAACTGAAATACATGGATCCAAGTTTGAACATCATGCCTGTAATTTGGCAACAGTATTAAGAATGAATGAATGAAACAGTATAAAGGGATGGGGTCATGAGCAGTGAGTTAAGCCACGACTTGGGATGCCCTCTTCTCATATTTATCTTCCTCATTCAGGTCCTGGCCATTCCCCACTTCCATTCCAGATTCTTGCTACAATGTATCTGAGGGGCGTTTGATGATGTCTTAAGTACCCATGTACCTTCTGCCTACATTGGAGATACAAAAAGTGTTCCTGGCTCCTAGATTAAACTGGAACCAGTCCCAGGTTTTGCAAACATTGACAAGTGAACTAGTGGATGGAAGATCTATCCACTACTGTCCCTCCTCCTTTCAAGTAAATAAATACATATTAAAACCTTACAACTATTCTTCCATTTAGGTTCAAGTTTAGCTTTGCAACAATGGCATTCATAGAATATCAGAAAGGCATGCAAGGGATGAGCAGAAAGTTCAATGGGAAAGGCAACCTTGATGTTTAGATTTTAAGATTATTTAAATAATCCTTAGCAGGATTGGAGATTATTGCCTTATTACTTTCTTATGCTTTGTAAATGATGCAGTTTGGTTAATCACATATTGCAGACAGTTCATTGAGAGAATATAGAGATATTTCTGATTTTTAAAATTTTGCTCAGTCTTTGATTAACACTACTTTTATGTTATCACAGGATACAGTGCAACATTTGAGTACACACACAACATAATTTAATCAATCTAGAAAATGAGGATTTTCCTTGCTTATTTTGTGTTTAAGGCCTACAAGCTCCTCCATTCCAATTTTTTATACAGTGTATCTTATCATGAACTAATGTCACAACACTGTATTATGGAACACTGCCAGTGGTTCGTTCTTTCTAACTCTGTTTCTATATCTGTTATTGTACCACCCAGTATCTTCAGTAATGAATCTTCCCATCCTAATTAAAAACATTTATATTTATATCCACCATTTTTTAGAAACCCATATATCAGAGAACATGTGAAATTTACTTCTTCCTATGCCAGTCTTACTTCACTTAAGGATCTCCAGTTCCACCCATTTTGAAGCAAATAATATTTCAATCCTTTTTAATCACTGAATTAGGACTGGAAAGCCTGTAACACATTGATAGATTCCTAGGTTGGTTCCGAATATTTACTACTATGAATACTGCTGTAGTCAAAACAGAAAGCGGAAATCTCTTTTGCATGCAGATTGAATTTCCTTCTGATACATACACAATGGTTGGAGAGGTTTATCCCTTCTCATTTTTTGAGGGATGGCCATACTAAGTCTTCATAATGCTCAGGCTAACTTGCATTCTCATCAATATCTTATATTTTAAAATATTTATTTATTTGAAAGTCATAGTTACAGATAGAAAGCGAGAGATCTTCCCTCCACTGGTTCACTCCCCAAATGGCTGCAATGGCTAGAGCTGGGCCAAAACAAAGCCAGGAACCAGAAGCTTCCTCCTGGGTCTCCCATGTGGGAGCAGAGGCCTAAAGACTTGGGCCACCTTCCACTGATTTCCCAGGCCACAGAAGAGAGCTGGATCAGAAGTGGAGCAGCTGGGACTCAAGTCCCCATATGGGATTTTGGCACTGCAGGTGGTGGCTTTAATTGCTACACAACAGTGCAGTCTCCAATAACATATTAAAGTTTTCTTTTCTTCATACCCCGCTAGCATTTGTTAGTGAGGTGACACCTAGTGTGTTTTGATTTGCATTTTCCTATATAATAATTATATTGCATTTTTCCCATTTTTGTTGACCATGGGTATTTCTTCTTTACAGAAATGCCTGTTCAGATCCTTTCCCAATTCTTAGATATATTTGTGCATAATTTCAGCAGTTGCATATGTATTCTGAATTTCAGTTCTTCCTGAAATGCAGAATTGGCAAATACGTTATCCCAGTCTACTGGGGTATTAAAATAATTTTATTCATATAAGGTGAACAAATTTCATGTATTTCATATACACAGACTTAAGAGCATAATATTTCCCACCCTAACCTCCCTCTTGCCCATGTTCCGACCCTCTGTCCTCCTTCCTCTCTTATTTTTTCTTTTTATATCTATAATTGCATAATTTCAATTTATTTTATAATCACAAGCTGAACTCTGCACCAAATAAAGAATTGAATGGAACAAGTAGAAAAATCACTGCTTATCAAGAGTACAGACAAGGATTGTAAGCAATAACCAAAACTCAACATTGCATTTTTGTGCTTTGTTTCTTTGTGCTTTGTTTATTTGTTTATTTTGTGCTGGTTTATTTGACTGAGAATAATGGCTTCCATATGCATATACTTTGTTGTAAAAGACAAGATCTTATTAATTTATATAGCTGAGTAGTTTTGCATAGTGTATATATACCACATTTTCTTTAACCATTATTCAGTTGATGAATCTCTTGGTTGATGTCAGATCTTAGCTATTGATCTGCAATAAACATAAGGTGCAGACAAGTCTTCCTTATGCTGATTTCATTCCCTCTGGGTAAATATTTAGGAGTGGGATGGCTGTGTATACAGTAGAACAATTTTCAGATTACTGAAAAATTACCAGACTGTGTTCCATAATGGTTGTACTCTTTTACAATTTAACCAGCAGTGGATTATAGTATTTTATCACCCATATATTTGCTAACATTTATTGTTTTATAAATTTTGATAGATAGCCACTCTAATTGGGGTGAGGTTTCACCCTCATCATCCTTTTGGTTTGCATTTCCTGATGGCTAATGATCCTGAGCATTTTTAAATGTTTCTGTTGACCATTTGAATGTCATCCTTCAAAAATGTCTGTTTTGTCCTTTGCCCATTGCTTGACAGGATTTTTGTTGTTTTTGCTGTTCTGGATTACTTGAACTCTTTGTAGATTCTGGATATCAGACCTTTAACCATTGCAAGATTTGCAAATATTTTCTCCTGTTCTCTTGGATGCCTCTACAATATGTTGAGCAATTCCTTTGCAGTGCATAAGCATCTTAGCTTAATGCAATCCTATTTGTTTATTTTTGCTTTGATTGCCTATCATTCTGGGGTATTTAACAAGAATTCCGTGTGTATGCCAATGTCTTGCTGAGTTTCCCAATATTTTCATCTAGTAATTTGATGTTATCAGGTTATTGTTTTATATCATTGATCCATCTATAGTTCATTTCTGTATAAATTGTAAGGTGGTGGTCTTGTTTCATACTTCTACATGCAGAATCCAAGTTTTCCAGTAACATTTGTTGAAGAGTACCTTTTTTTCAGGCATTGATTTTGGCTCCTTTGTCAAAGATCGGTTGGGTGTATGTGGGGAGCAATCCAGACTAGACTGAGTTACTGGAATTAAGACTTATTCTATGCATCTGCTCTCCCACAATATGGCGCTGGGAGAGAAGAAAACAGCTTCTACACAGGTGCCTCCAGTTCAGCCAATAAACTGTAGGACTTGCTCCTGATTGGAGGAGAGCAGCGTACTCGGCGTGTGGGCAGCCGAGTTGGGATTGGCGGAGGAGGACTATAAAGGAGGAGAGAGACGGCATGCACCGGGAACATCTAAGGGGAACATCTAGCTGAAGGAACACCTGTGCAGCCCCCGAGAGAGCCGGCCGGCAGTGTGCCGCTCCCCTGTGGAAGTGGGGAATGTGGCCAGGGGGAACTGCCCTTCCACGGAGGTGGAAGGGATAGTAGCCAACCCGGGAAGAACCAGCAGAAAACCTGGGGAGGGCCGAGCAGATGAAAGAACAGCGCAGGGTCCTGTGTCGTTCTTCCACGAAGAGGGGGAGCGACATAATGGTGCCGTGACTCGGATAGGAAACCTAGGACGGATAGGAAACTTAGGAGGGAAGAAACGGGAAGAACTGGGAAAATACCGGAGAGAGAGACTAGCAAACAGCCTAGGGAAAAGCCGGACGAAAAAGGTGCCGGAAGAAGCTATTGAAAGCCTAGGCATAGACTCAGATACGGACTACGGGGGGAAGCTGGGAGAAATCTCTAAGGTCGAAAGCGAAAGTGAAAGCTAGAACAAACAGACTCGGATGTGGACTGTGGGGAGAGGCCAGGAGAAATGAGGGAGGAATATTGTTGGAGGAAAGCTTGGGGAAACATACCAGGTAGAGAAAAATGTTAGGGAAATTGAAGCTGCGGGGGGCAGGCCGAGGCGGAAACGAAAGCCACTTTGGGATTCTCAAGTTAGCCCAGGAATAGGGGGCGAAAAGTTAAAACCAGAAGCGGAAACGTAAGCCTGGTTGGGATCCGTCTGATTAGCCCAGGGAGCAAAGGACGGGAAGCCAAACCGTGGGGCGGAGACGTAAGCTGGGTTGAATTCGCCAGGCTAGCCCGGGGAACTTGGATTGAATGCTAGTGGTGGAGACGCAAGCTACGCTGTGTGACTCACGGAAGCCACCACGCGCAGAGAGAGCGTGCGGGGCTCAAGTAGATAGGGAACGCGGGGCTAGTGCGTAACCGCGGAGTGTGTGCGCAAAGCCGAGCCGCGCAGAAGAGAGAGGCGCGGGCTGAAGTGGCTCAGAGCCGGCGAGGCGCCGAGAAGCAGCCTCGGGGCGGAGCCCGCCGGCGGGGCAAGGCGCCGGGAAGCCGCACGGAGCCGTGAAGCTGCCGCGGGGCGGGCGCCGGGAAGCCGCGGGGATAAGAGAAACAGAAGTTTAGAAGTAAAATGAGAGCGGGAAGCTGCGGAGATAAGAGAAACAGAAGTTTAGAAGTAAAATGAGAGAAATAGGAATGCTGGAAGATAGAAGTAAAATGGGAGAAATAGGAATGCCCGGAGATAGAGAAGTAGAGAAATAGAAAGGCCTCCCCACAACACTGCAATGTGAGAGCTTGGATTCGGTCTGCCTGATTAAGTGAGGCGATGAGCACCTGCGGGCGGCTAGCAGCTTATGCGCCGGAGGTCACCGAAGACAGGCACGAATTAACATCAGTAAGGCCTCCCCACAATACAACAATTAGGAGGCTTGGATTCGGTCTGCCTGATTAAGGCGGTAAGCACCAGCAAGCGGCTCGACCAGAGTGTGAGCCGCAGGTCACCGAACATAGGCATGCATCAGCGCCTAAAGACCTCCTTACAACATGGCAAAGAGAGGACCCGGATTCGGTTTGCCTGATTGATAGGACTTGTAAGAACCTGTGGCAACTCTAGCAAGTAGAGCAGAGTGTGTGCCGCGGGACACCGAAGACAGGTGCGTATCAACACCAAAAATAAAAAGAAAGGGGGATCTGTAGGGAGCAATCTGGACTAGACTGAGTTACTGGAATTAAGACTTATTCTATGCATCTGCTCTCCCACAATATGGCGCTGGGAGAGAAGAAAACAGCTTCTACACAGGTGCCTCCAGTTCAGCCAATAAACTGTAGGACTTGCTCCTGATTGGAGGAGAGCAGCGTACTCGGCGTGTGGGCAGCCGAGTTGGGATTGGCAGAGGAGGACTATAAAGGAGGAGAGAGACGGCATGCACCGGGAACATCTAAGGGGAACATCTAAGGGGAACACCTGTGCAGCCCCCGAGAAAGCCGGCCGGCGGTGTGCCGCTCCCCTGCGGAAGTGGGGAATGTGGCCAGGGGGAACTGCCCTTCCACGGAGGTGGAAGGGATAGTAGCCAACCCGGGAAGAACCAGCAGAAAACCCGGGGAGGGCCGAGCAGACGAAAGAACAGTGCAGGGTCCTGTGTCGTTCCTCCACGAAGAGGGGGAGCGACAGGTGTACACGAGTGTATTAAGTTCTGGAATTTCTACTCCAGTCCACTGGTCTACATGTCTATTTTTGTGCCAGTATTAGGCTTTTTTGATTCTAACTGACCTGTAGTTGTCATGAAATCTGATATTGCGATGACTCTGGTTTTGTTTTTTTTTTTTTATCTTTTATTTAATGAATATAAATTTCCAAAGTACGACTCATGTGTTACAATGGCTTCCCCCCCATACTGTCCCTCCCACCCACAACCCTCCCCTTTCCCACTCCCTCTCCCCTTCCATTCACATCAAGATTCATTTTCGATTATCTTAATATACAGAAGATCAGCTTAGTATACCTTAAGTAAGGATTTCAACAGTTTGCTCCCACACAGAAACATAAAGTGAAAAATAATAGATGATTTTTTTAAATGATGATGAAATCAGATCAGACCTATTGTCATGTTTAATCCCAGTGAGAGTCAAGTTGGGAATTGATAATTTCTTTTTTTTTTTTTTACAGAAGATCAGTTTAGTGTACATTAAGTAAAGATTTCAATCGTTTGCACCCCCATAGAAACACAAAGTGAAATATACTGTTTGAGTACCAGGGGATTCCAATTCAATCCCATCAAGGTGGCATGTGCCAATGCCATCTCACTATCCCAAGTGATCAATTTCAGTTCACAATTGATCATAATGAAAGGACTAAGAGTCAAAGGGAGCACATAAACAAGTCTAGTATCTGCTAACACCAACCGATAGAATAAATAAAGGGGAGAGTGATCCAACATGGGAAGTGAGATACTCAGCAGACTCATAGAATGGCGGATGTCCTAAATAGCACTCTGGCCTCAGAATCAGCCCTAAAGGCACTCGGATCTGGCTGAAAAGCCCATGAGAGTATTTCAGGCATGGAAAGCCAAGACACTCTGGCAAAAAGATCTCTGTGAGTGAGATCCCAGTGGAAAGAACAGGTCTTCAAAGAGGGAGGTGCTTTTCTCTGAAGGGAGGAGAGAACCTCCACTTTGACTATGACCGTGTCTAAACAAGATAAGAGTCGGAGAACTCAAGGGGCTTCCATAGCCTTGGAAACTCATAACTGGTGCATAGGGAGATTACTGATGCCATAAACAGGAGTGTCAATTTGTAAAGTCAACAACAGGAGTCACTGTGCACTTACTCCTCATGTAGGATCTCTGTCCTTAACGTGCTGTACACTGAGGCTTAATGCTATAACGAGTACTCTGGTTTTGTTTTATTCTTTAAGTTTGCTCTAGCTATTCAGGATCTCTTGGGCTTCCATATGAATTTTAGCATCAATTTTTCTATCTTTCTTTTCAGAAGAATGTCGTTACTATTTTGATTGGGATCATATCGAACATGTAATTTGCTTTCAGTAGTATGGACATTTTGATTCTATTAATTCTTCTAATCCATGAACATGACAGATATTTCCCTTTTTATGTTCTCCTATTTATTTTAAAAATGTTTTGTAATTATCATTGTAGAGATATTTGACCTCTTTATTTAAATTTATTCCAATTTGTTTGGCTATTGTGAATTGAACTGATCTTGCATGTCCTTCTCAGCCATAGCATTGTCTTTTTATGCAAATGCTATTGAATTTTGTGTATTGATTTTATCTTGCAAATTTACCAACCTCTCTTGAGTTCCAATAGTCTCTTGGTGGAGTCTTTTGGCTTCCCTATATATAAAATCATATCTTCTATCAACAGTAATAATTTGACTTCAACCTTTCCAATTTGTATCCCTTTGCTTGGATTTTGCTTGCTGGTGGCTCTCAGTAAGCCTTCTAGAACTATATTGAATAGCAATTATGGGGGTGAGCATCCTTGTAGATCTTAGTGGAAATGCTTCCAATTTACCCACACAATTTGATGGTGGCTCTGTGTTTGTCATAAACTACCTTGAATGTGTTCATGAATATTCCTTCTATTCCCAGCTCAAGGTTTTTATCAAGGACATATTTTATCTAGTGCATTCCCACTTGGTCTGGGTGAATTATATTTCTAATGTGTTGTTATGTTTGATTAGCAAGTATTTTGAGGATTGTTTGCATCTGTATTTATCAAATATATTGGTCTTAGTTTGCTTTGTACATATACCTGGTTTTAGAATTAAAGTGATACTGGTTTTATAGGAGTTAAGGGGGGTTTTATCTTCACTCTGATGATTGTCTTCTTTGTTGCGAATTATCTTGTTAGTTTGATATAAGGTTTCTCTATTAGTTTTTTATTGCCTGTTCTTAGGGTATCTTATCAAGAAGCCATTGCTTATGTCAATGTCTTATAGTTTTCTCTATATTTTGTAAGTTTCAGTTTTTACATTTACATCCATGACTCACTTTCAGTTGACTTTGTATAGGAAAAGAGGGGTGGTCATCTGGGTTTAGTCATGTCCATATGGATATCCCGTTGCCTCTGGACAATTTACTGAATAGACTATACCTTTTCCAGTGTATTTTTGTTTGCTTTGTAAAAGATCCATTGTCTGTATGTATCGGTATTTCTTTTTGGGAGCCTCTATCCTCTTACACTGGTCTATTCATCAGTTTTTATGCCAGGGTTTACCATACATCTATGGTATGTATTGAACTCATTTGTTGTGACCCCAGACGTGTTCTGTTTCTCAAGAGTTATTTTCTATGTGGAACTTTGTTTAATATATGTGAAGACATGAGGTTTAGGTTTATTTTTCTAGATACATGATGAATTCCATTGATTTTGATGGAAAGCATATTGTATCTGTAAATTAACTTGGATAACATGGAAATATTAGAAAGTATTTCAATCTGTGAATATGAGCGGTCTTTTTTATCTCAGATTCTTTATCATGACTTTAGAATTGGTGCTGTAGAGGCATTTTACATCACAAGTCAAATTTATCCAGGATATTTTATTTCTTATTGTGAATTTAATTTCTTCTTTAATTTATTTTTTCAGTGAGTTCACAATAGTATAGGTATATAAAACTTATTCTGATTTTTTGTGCTTACTTTGTATCCTACAAATCTACCAGTCATTTACCAGTTCAGGTGGCCTGTTGTTGAACTCATTGCATTTCCATAAAATCATCTGGAAAAATAAATAATTTCAATTTCAATTTCTTCTTTTCTATATCTATGTCTTTTATTTCTTTCCCTTTTCTTTTTGTTTTGCCTAGACCTTACATTGCAGTATTGAATATAAAAGTAAAAAATGTGCATCATTTTATGGTTCCAATTATAGGGTAAATGCTTTCATTTTGTTAGCATTCAATAGAATCTGGCTCAGGTTCCTCAAATGCAAGGGTTTTGTAATTGAATTATATACAATCTGTAAGTGTTCTGCTCAATTTACTTCTCATAAGTGAATGTATAATTTTATACAAAATGTTTTCTGCATCTAGTTTATTATATTGATGTTTATTTTTGATTGATGTGAATTATTGGAATTATGAATTACATTCATATTTTCCCTGTTCCTATATTACATCTGACTTGATTATGATATCTGACTATTTTATTTTATTTTATTTTATTTTATTTTGGGATTCCAAACTGGATTCAATTACTATCAAATTTTCCACCTATATTCTAATATAAATTCTATTAGGATGACAATGTTGCATTATATTCAGCAGGGACTCTGCTGTGTAAATTTTTATTTGAAAAAAGAGAATCAGAGATAAACAGAGATCTTGCATCTATCAGGTCACTTTAGGAAAAACTGGCCTTATATGAGTTTGGAAAAGTTACCTCCCTAACAATTTGTATAATACTTTTCAAAAAATTGGTGTTTTTTTTAATTTTGTAGATTTTAGCAATGATGACATTTGTTGTTGATCTTTCATTTGAACACATTATTCCTCATTTAATGTTCTCAGTATTGCTCTATTCAGAGATGTTATTATTATTATAGAAAACTTTTTATAATTCCCTTAATTAAACTTAGGTTTATTTATTTATTTTTTAACTTTTATTTCATAAATATAAATGTCCAAAGTACAACTTTTGGATTATACTGGCTTCCCCCCCCCATAACCTCCCTCCCACCCGCAACCATCCCATCTCCCACTCCCTCTCCCATACCATTCACACCAAGATTCATTTTTTCAATTATTTTTATATACAGGAGATCAATTTAGTATATGCTAAGGAAAGATTTCAACAGTTTGCACATACACAGAAACACAAAGTATAGAGTACTGTTTTAGTAGTAGTTTTACCATGAATTCACATAGTACAACACATTAAGGACAGAGAATCTACATGGGGAGTAAGTGCACAGTGACTCCTGTTGTTGACTTAACAATTGACAATCTAATTGATGACATCAGTAATCACCAGAGGCTCTTGTCATGAGCTGTCAAGGCTGTGGAAGCCTCTTGAGTTCACCACCTCTGATCTTATTTAGACAAGGCCATAGTGAAAGTGGAAGTTCTCTCCTCCCTTCAGAGAAAGGTACCTCCTTCTTTGATGGCCCCATTCTTTCCACTGGGATCTCACTCACAGAGATCTTTCATTTAGTTTTTTTTTTCCCACAGAGTGTCTTGGCTTTCCATGCCTAAAATACTCTCATGAGCTCTTCAGCCAGATCCAAGTGCCTTAAGGGCTGATTCTGAGGCCAGAGTGCTGTTTAGGACAGCTGCCATTCTATGAGTCACTTCCCATCTTAGGTTGTTCTCTCCTTTTTAATTCTATTAGTCAGTATTATCAGATACTAGTCTTGTTTAGGTGATCCCTTTGACTCTCAATCCTGTCGTTATGATCAATTATGAATTGAAAGTGATCACTTTGACTAGTGAGCTGGCATTGGTACATGCCACCTTAATGGGATTGAATTGGAATCCCCTGGCATGTTTCTAACTCTACCACTAGGGGTATGTCTGATGAGCATGGGCCATACTGTACATCTCCCCCCTCTCTTATTTCCACTCTTATATTTAACAGAGATCACTTTTCAGTTAAATTTAAACACCTAAGAATAATTGCATGTTAATTAACGAGTTCAACCAATGGCATTAAGTAGAACAAAAAATACTAAAAGGAACAAAATAGTAAGTTGTTCTTCAACAGTCAGGACAAGGGCTGATCAAGTCATTTTTTCTCATAGTGTACATTTCACTTCAACAGGTTTCCTCTTAGGTGCTCAGTCAGTTGTCACTGCTCAAGAACATATGATATTTGTCCCTTTGGGACTGGCTTATTTCACTCAGCATGATGTATTCCAGATTCCTCCATTTTGTCACAAATGAACAGATTTCATTTCTTTACTGCTGTATAGTATTCTGTAGAGTGCATATCCCATAATTTCTTTATCCAGTCTTTTGTTGATGGGCATTTAGGTTGATTCCAGGTCTTAGCTATTGTGAATTGAGCTGCAATACACATTAAGATATAGACAGCTCTTTTATTTGCCAACTTAATTTCCTTTGGGTAAATTCCAAGGAATGGGATGGCTGGGTTGTATGGTAGGGTTATATTCAGGTTTCTGAGGAATCTCCAGACAGACTTCCATAATGGCTTTACCAGCTGGCCTCATATGATGAGTTTGGAAAAGTGACCTCTCTAACTTTTCAAAAGATTGGTGTTATTTTTTTAATTTTGTAGATTTTATTAATGAAGATATTTGTTGCTGATCTTTCATTTGAACACATTTTTCCTGATTTAATGTTCTTACTCAGTATTGCTCTATTCAGATATGTTATAATTATAGAAAACTTTTATTTAATAAATATAAATTTCAAAAGTACAACCTTTGGATTATAGTGATTCTTTGCTCTATAACCACCCTTCCACCCACAAACCATCCCATCTCCTACTCCCTCTCAATCCCATTATTCATTAAGGTTCATTTTAAATATCTTTATATACAGAAGATCAACTCTATACTAAGTAAAGATTTCAACAGGTTGCACCCACACAGAAAGACAAAGTATAATGCATGCTTTGAGAACTAGTTATAGTGTTAATTCTCATAGTAAAAAACATTAAGTACACAGGTCCCAATATAGGGAGCAAGTGCACAGTGACTCCTGTTGATGATTTAACAGTTCAGACTTTCATTTATGATATCAGTAATCCTCTGAGGCTCTTTTCATGAGCTGCCAAGGCTATGGAAGCCTCTTGAGTTCACAAAGTCCAACATTATTTATACAAGGTCATAATCAAACTGGAAGTTCTCTCCTCCCTTCAGAGAAAGGTACCTCATTCCTTAATGTCTGCTTCTTTCTGCTGGAATCTCACTCACAGAGGTCTTTCTTTAAGGTCATTTTTGCCACATTTTGTCCTGTGTTTCCATGCCTGAACTACTCTCATGTGCTTTGTAGCCAGATCCAAATGCCTTAAGGTGTGATTCTGAGGCCAGAGTTCTGTTTACGGCATTTGTCATTCTAAGAGTCTGCTCTGTGACCTGCTTCCCATCCTGGGTTGTTATCTCCTTTTTAATTCTGCAATTATTAGCAGACACTGGTCTTATTTGTGTGCCCCCCTGACACTTAATCCTCTTTATGATCAGTCATGGACTTAAACTGATCACTTTAATTAGTAAGGTGGCATTGGCACATGCCAATTTTTAGTATTTCGAGTCCCATGGCAAGTTTTAAGCTTTACCCTTAGGGGTAAATACCTGGGAGCATGTGCCAAACTGTATATCCCCTCCATCTCTTATTCCAACTCTTATTTTTTATTTCAATTTGATTTAAACACCTAAGAATAATTCTGTGTTAAGTAAAAAGCTCAACCAATGGTATTAAGTAGAAAAAGAAAATACTAAAATGAATAAAATAGTAAGCTGTTCCTTGACAGTCATCACAAGGGCTGATCAAGTCACTGCTTCTCATAGTGTCAGTTTCACTGGCTTATTTCACTCAGTATGATGTTTTCCAGATTCCTCCATTTTGTTGCAAATGACCAGATTTCATTTCTTTTACCACTGTGTAGTATTCTGTAGAATACATTAACATATCACTTAACTTCTTTATCCAGTCTTCTGTTGATGGGCATTTAGGTTGATTCCATGTCTTAGCCATTCTGAATTGCACTGCAATAAACATTGAGGTGTAGACAGCTCTTTTATTTGCCAATTTAATACTCCTTGGGTAAATTCCAAAGAATGGAATTGCTGGGTCATGTGGTAGGGATACATTCAGATTTATGAGGTATCTCCAAACTGTATCCATAGTGGCTTTACCAGTCTGCATTCCCACCAACAGTGGGTTATTGTGCCTTTGCCCCCACCACCTCACCATCATCTGTTGTTAGTTGATTTCTGTATGAAAGCCATACTAACTGGAGTGAGGTGAAACCTCATTGTGGTTTTGCTTTGCATTTCCCTGATGGCTAGTGATCCTGAACATTTTTTCATGTGTCTGCTGGCCATTTGGATTTCCTCTTGAAAAATGTCTATTTAGGCTCTTGGCCCATCTCTTAAGTGGGTTGTTTGTTTTGCTGTTGTGAAGTTTCTTGATCTCTTTGTAGATTCTGGTTATTTTTTTTACAGGCAGAGTTAGACAGTGAGAGAGAGAGAGACAGAGAGAAAAGTCTTCATTTTCCGTCGGTTCACCCCCCAAATGGCTGCTACACTGGCGCACTGCACCGATCCGAAGCAAGCAGCCAGATGCTCCCTCTGGTCCCCCATGTGGGTGCAGGGCCTAACCACTTGGGACATCCTTCACTGCCTTCCCAGGCCACAGCAGGGAGCTGGACTGGAAGAGGAGCAACTGGGACAGTACCTGGCACCCCAACCAGGACTATAACCCAGGGTGCCAGCTCCACAGGCTGAAGATTAGCCAAGTGAGCTGTGGTGCCTGCCAGATTTTGGTTATTAATCCTTTATCAGTTGCATAATTTGCAAGGATTTTCTCCCATTTTTTTTCAGTTACCTCTTCACTTTGATGACTTTTTTTTTTTTTTTTTGCAGACAAGAAACTTTTCAATTTGATGTAATCCCTGTTGTTAATTTTGGCTTTGACTGCCTATGCCACTGGAGATTTTTCCAAGAAGTCTTCCCTGTGCCTATATCTTGCAGACTTTCTCCAATGTTCTGTAATAATTTTATGGTGTTGGGTCATAGATTTAGATCTTTAATCCATGCTGAGTGGATTTTTGTGTAAGGTGTAACATAGGTATCTTGCTTCATACTTCTGCATGTGGAAATCCTGTTTTCCCAACAATATTTGTTTAAAAGACTCTCCTTGCTCCAGAAATTGGTTTTAGCTCCTTGATCAAATATGAATTGGTTGTAGATGTTTGGATTGATTTCTGGCGTTCCTATTCTGTTCTATTGCCTATCCATCTGTTTCTGTACAGTACCATGCTGTTTTGATTATAATGGCCCTGTAGTATGTCTTGAAATCTGGTATTCTGATGCCTCCAGCTCTGTTTTTGTTGTATAAGACTCATTTATCTATTTGAGGTCTCCCGTGCCTCAATATATGTTTCTATATGAATATCAGCATCATTTTTTCTAGATCTGATAAGAATATGTTTGATATTTTCATTGGTATCACATTGAATCTGTAAATTGCTTTTGGAGGAATGGACATTTTGATGATATTAATTCTTCCAATCAGTGAGCATGGAATATTTTTCCATTTTTTGGTATCCTCTTCTAGTTCTTTAAGATTTTGTAATTCTCATTATAGAAATATTTGACATCCTTGGTTAAGTTTTTTCCAAGTTATTTGTTTTTTTTTCTGGTAGCTGTTGTGAATGGGATTGACCTTAGAAGTTATTTCTCAGTTCTGGCAGTGTCTGTATACAAAGGCTGTTGATTTTTATGTATTGATTTTATATCCTGCAACTTTGCCAAATTCGTCTATGAGTTCCAATAGTCTCTTAGTGGAGTTCTTTGGATACCTTAAATAGAGTCACGTTGTCTGCAAAGATGTATAGTTTGACATTTTCCTTCCCTTTTTGTACCCCTTGTAATTTCTTTTTCTTGACTAATGGCTTGGCTAGAACTTCTAGTGCTATATTGAATAGCAATGGTGAGATTTGGCATCCCTGTCTGGAACTGGGTCTCAGTGGAAACGCTTCCAACTATTCCGCATTCAATAGGTTGCTGGCTGCGGGTTTTTTCATAAATTGCCTTAATTATGTTGAGGAATGTTGCTTCTATACACAATTTGGTTAGAGTTTTCATCACAAAATGGTTTTGTAATCTATCAAATGCTTTCTCTGCATCTATTGAGATAATATATGATTTTTCTTCTGCAGTTTGTTAATGTGATGTATCACATTGATTGATTTGTGAATGTTGAACCATCCCTGCATACAAGGATAAATCCCACTTGGTCAGGTTGGATGATCCTTCTAATTTGTTGTTGGATTATTTTGGCTTGAATTTTGTTGTGTATTTGTTGTATGTTCTTTAGAGAAATTGGTGTGTAATTCTCTTTCTCTGCTACATCTTTTTCAGGTTTAGGAATAAAGTGATACTGGCTTTGTAGAAAGAATTTGTGAGGATTCCCTCTCTTTCAATTGTTTTGAATAGCTTGAGAGGAATCGGAGTTATTTCTTCAGTAAATGTCTGATAGAATTCAGAAGCGAATCTCTCTTGTCCTGGACTTTTCTCTGTTGGGAGGGCCTTTATTACTGATTCAGTTTCTGACTTTCTTATGGGTCTTTTTTTGGTTTTCTATGTTTCTTGCTTCAATTTTTGTAGGTCGCCTATGCCCAGGAATCTATCCATTCCTGACAGATTTCCCTGATTGCTGGCATACAACTCTTGTAGTAATTCATAATGACTCTTGTTATTTCTGTGGTGTCTGTTGTTACATTTCCTTTTCATGTCTAATTTTATTGATTTGTGTCTTCTCTCTCCTTTATTTGGTTAGTTGTGCCAATGGTGAGTCAATTTTGTTCATTTTTTTTTTCAAAAAATCCTTTCAACATTTTGCTTCTCTTTTGTGTTTTTTTGGATTCAATTTTGTTGATTTTCTTCTCTGATATTAATTATTTCTCTTCTCCTACTAGATTTGGGTCTGGTTTGCTGTAGTTTTTCTAGATCTTTGAGATGCATTGATAGTTCATTTATTTGGTGCCTTTCCAATTTCTTGATGTAGGCACCTATTGCTATAAACTTTCCTCTTAACACTGCTTTTGCTGTATCCCATACGTTTTGATATGTTGTGTTGTTATCTTCATTTGTTTCCTGAGAGTTTTTGATTTCTCTTTTGATTTCTTCTATGACCCAGTGTTCATTCAGGAGCATGCTGACATTCTCCATGTGTTTACTTATGCTCTAGAGAATCCTGAGTTGCTGATTTCCAGCTTCATTCCATTGTGGTCTGAGATGTATGGTATGATTTTGATTTGTTTTAAATTTGCTTAGACTTGCTTTATGGCCTAATATGTGGTCTATCCTAGAGAAAGTCCCATGCACTAGTGAGAAGAATGTGTATTCTGTAACATTAGGATGAATATTTCTGTACATATCTCTTAGATCCGTTTGTTCTCTAGTGTCAAGTAAATCTACTGTTTCCTTGTTGATTTCTGTCTGGTTGATCTGTCCATTGCTAAAAGTGGAGCATTGAAGCCCCCCAATATTATTGTATTGGAGTCTAAGTCTCCCTTTAAGTTCCTTAACATATCTTTTAAATAAACTGGTGCCCTGTAATTAGGTGCATATACATTTATACTAGTTACATCTTCCTGTTGAATTGATACCTTAATCATTATATAGTGCCTTTCTTTGTCTCTCTTAACATTTTTTGTGTTAAAGTCAATTTTTTCTGATATTAAGGTGGCTATATCAGCTCTTTTTTTGGTTTCTTTTGGCATGGAATATCTTTTTCCAACCTTTCACTTTCAGTCTGCATGCATCTTTGTTGGAAAGATGTGTTTCTTGAAAGCAGCAAATAAATGGGTTTTGTTTTTTAATCCATTCAGCCAGGCTGTGTCTTTTATTTTAAACTTTTATTTAATGAATATAAATTTCTGAAGTACAGCTTATGGATTACAATGGTTCCCCCCCATAACTTTCCTCCCACCTGCAACCCTCCTCTCTCCCACTCCCTCTCCCCTTCCATTCACATCATGATTTTCAATTATCTTTATATGCAGATCAATTTAGCGTATATTAAGTAAAGATTTCAACAGTTTACACCCACACAGAAATACAATGTGTAAAATACTGTTTGAGCACTAGTTATAGCATTAAGTCAAAATGTACAGCACATTTAGGACAGAGATCCTACATGACGAGTAAGTGCACAGTGACTTCTGTTGTTGACTTAACAAATTGCAATTGTTGTTCATGGCATTAGTAATCACCCTAGGCTCTTGTCATGAGTTGGCAAGGCTATGGAGGCCTTTTCAGTTTTCCGACTCTGATCATATTTAGACAAGGCCATGGTCAAAGTGGAAGTTCTCTCCTCCCTTCAGAGAAAGGTACCTGATGACCTGTTCTTTCCACTGGGATCTCTAGAGAGTTGAGGCCATTTACTTTCAGTGCAGCTATTGATAAGAAGTGACTTTCCCCTGCTGTGTTCCCAAAGATATTTCTAATATATAGTTTGAACTTCCTGTGATCCCTTACTGCAAGGTTTTCTTCCTTTACCACCTTTCTGTTGATGACTGTGTTTCTGTGTTTCTGTTTGTAAAACATCTTCAGCATCCTTTTCAGGGATGGATGAGTGGTGACAAATTCATTCTGTTTGTTATGAAAGGCTTTTATTTCATCTTTATTCCCAAATGAGACCTTTGCAGGGTATAATATAATAGGATGACTGTATTTTCTCTAAGTCTTGGGCTATATCTCACCATTCTCTCCCAGCTTGCAGGGTTTCTGATTAGAAGTCTGATGTGAATCTAATTGGAGATCCTTGAAAGTAATCAGGCATTTATCTTTTGCACATTTTAGAATCTTTTTCCTATGCTTTGCTGTGGTGAGTTTGATTACAATGTGTTGTGTTGATGATCTTTTCTGGTCATGTCTGTTGGAAGTTCGCTAGTATTTTGCTTAAAAAAGGCATTCTAACACTTTCTCTTTCTCCATAACTTCAGAACCTACAAGAACCCAAAATCTTGTTTTTTATATATTGTATCCTATAGATTCTCAACACTATGTCTTAGATTTCTAATTTTCTCTTGCAGACTTTAGCTAGACTGTATACTTTTCTGTGCTCTGTCTTCTAAGTCTGATATTCTCTCTTCTGCCTGATTTGGATTTTAAGGTTCTCAAATGCATTTTTTATTTGTTCTGTTGAATTCTTCATTTTCATTTTGTTTTCTCTTCAATATCTCGATTTCATGTTCTATTGAGTTTTTTCATTTCAGTTTTATTCCTCCTTATAAATTAAATAGGCAAACAAAAAAGCTGTCTGCACATTAATGTTTATTGCAGCTCAATTCACAATAGCTAAGACCTGGAACCAACCCAAATGCCCATCAACGGTAGACTGGATAAAGAAATTATGGGACATGTACTCTATAGAATACTATCCAGCAGTCAAAAACAATGAAATCCGGTCATTTGCAACAAAATGGAGGAATCTGGAAAATATTATGCTGAGTGAATTAAGCCAGGCCCAAAGGGACAAATATCATATGTTCTCCCTGATAGGTGACAACTAACTGAGCACCAAAGGGGAAACCTGTTGAAGTGAAGTGGACACTATGAGAAACAGTGACTTGATCAGCTCTTGACCTGACTGTTGATGTACAATGTAATACTTTATCCATTTTAGTATTTTTTTGTTCTAGTACTACTGGATGAACTCTTTAATTAACACACAACTATTCTTAGGTGTTTAAATTTTAACTGAAAAGGGATCTCTCTTAAATATAAGAGTGGGAATAAGAGAGGGAGGAGATGTGCAATTTGGGACATGCTCAACCGGACTTGCCCCAAATGGTGGAGTTAGAAACGTGCCACAGGATTCCAATTCAATTCCATCAAGGTGGCAAGTACCAATGCTATCTCACTAGTCCAAGTGATGAACTTCAGTTCACAATTGATCACACTGATAGGTCTAAGAGTCAAAGGGATCACAAAACAAGAGTAGTGTCTGCAAATACTAGCTGACAGAATCAAAAAGGGAGAGAACGATCCAACGTTGGAAGCAGGATACACAGCAGACTCATAGAATGGCAGATGTCCTAAATAGCACTCTGGCCTCAAAATCAGCCCTTAAGGCATTCGGACCTGGCTGAAGAGCCCATGAGAGTATTTTAGGCATGGAAAGCCAAGACACTTTGGAAAAAAAAGAAAACCTAAATGAAAGATCTGCTCGAGTGAGCTCCCAGTGGAAAGATTGGGGCCATCAAAGCAGGAGGTACCTTTCTCTGAAGGGAGGAGAGAACTTCCACTTTGACTATGACCCTGTCAGAATAAGATCGAAGTCAGGGAACCCAAAATGCTTCTATAGCCTTGGCAACTCACGACTAGAGCCTAGGGAGATTACTGACGCCATAAACAAGAGTGTCAAATTGTTAAGTCAACAACAGGAATCACTGTGTACTTACTTCTCATGTGGGCTCTGTCCTTAGTGTGTTGTCCAATGTGAAGTAATGCTATAACTAGTACTGAAACTGTATTTTTACACTTTGTGTTTCTGTGTGGGTGTAAACTGATGAAATCTTTACTTAATATATACTGAATCGATCTTCTGTATATAAAGAGAATTGAAAATGAATTTTCATGTGAATGGAATAGGAGAGGGAGCAGGAGATGGGAGGAGTGCGAGTGGGAGGGAAGTTATGGGGGGGAGCCTATGTAATCCATAATCTGTACTTTGGTAATTTATATTTACTAAATAAAAAAATTAAAAAAGGATTTTAATTTCATGAGAGATTTTCTTTCATGTTCTCCATGGATTTTAGTAGTGCATGCTTTTGCTTTTGATTACTTCTGTATAATCTTATCATCAATTTTTGGAATTCTATTTCTTGCATTTCTTCTATCTCATCATCTTCATAATCTTGTATTGAAGTGTTCTGTTCTTTTGGGAGCATGATGTTGTCTTCCTTATTCTTGTCTCTTGGGTTGTTGCATTTGTTGTTCAGCATTTGTGGAGGTACTCGTTGGTTTCTTCTTTTTTTCCCCCACTTTGGCAGCTTTTATCATTGTACTATGACTGTATAGATGAGTGGAATGTCTGCTTTCAGTGAATGTCTAGAGGCTTGTAGTGGATGTAGCCAGAGAGCTCTGTTCAGTTCTCTAGAGTTAAGGGCATGCCTAAGTTGATACTCTCCGGTTTGACATGGTAAATCTTCACTCTCTTTTTTTAATCAGAAAGGAATTATTTCTGCTCAGCTGAGCTCTTCTCCTTGATGGAGTCCAGTGCCTGAGCACTAGCCAAAGTGGATATAATATTCCTCCGCTCTGTCCCAAGGACCGCACAAAGGATCTGGGCAATTCTCAGTATAAGTTAAGATTTTCCAGCAATGTCTCTCACCAGGTGTCCAGGACTTCTGGAGCTTGTGGCATCCCACTGAGACTGCTCAAAGTCTCATCCACACCATGAGTTCTTCCACACACACTCATTTTTTTCCCACAGTCCTGGTTCTGAAGCTTCACACATTCACAAGCTCCTAACCTTCTGTTATTTCTCCCCACTGGAGTCAGGAATCTCCATTCAGCTGATTGCCAGGCACAGAAATGAGCTGGCGCAGCTGTTATGTATGTCCAAATTGGCACCTGCTCTATTGGCTTGTATGGCTTTGTAAGGTGATCAGAGAGAAATGTGTTCATACCCTCTTTTTTTCTCTCCTCTAGTTAGGCTGGTGCACTTTCCCTCACATAGCTTCAAACCTCACTTCCTGTAGGGTCTTCCTTCTGCTTTTTCACCAGAGTCTCAGGCTCCTGCCATCTTCTCTCACCTCACTTTGCAGCAATGGTGCATAGGCTCTTGGATATTGGAGTCCTGAGCCATGGGTGCCCATGCCCTCCATGTAGTAGAGTTTCCTTTGCCTTTTTTTCATAACTCTTCCCCAAGACTACCACTTATTTAAAACTATTTTCCCCTGGGCTAGAGAAATAAGCTCCCTCCCTATTCTGCTATCTTGTAACCACCACTGGCTTGCCAATAGGCTTCTTCTAAAGGGCATTTGTAGATTGGCAGTGACAGCAAGCAGAAAGTAAGGTCACTGTGTACTTCCTACCTCCTGCTAGCAGGTGGCTTCCTCTATGACCAACCAACATCCTGCATGGAGAGCATGTTGGCTGCAGCTAAAGAACAACATTCACAATGATCATCACCCAAAGCCGCAACCCCGTGGGAGACCTGGATTCTCAGATATGTTATATCTACTTGGCTCAGTTTTGGTAGCTTATATGTATCCACAAATAAACATTTTTTTTACATTTTTTATTTATCCTTGTTAATATAAATTAGTGATGCCTATTATATCTGTGATATGCATTGTAGTTTCCCCTTCTTTGATTTTATTTACTTGAACCTAGTTTTTATAACCTAGTGAAAGGATTGTTTCTTCTATTAAAAATAAAATCTTTATTTTGCTTATCTTTAATGTTAACATTCCATTTATGACCTATGCTATTAATTTCATCTTGTATTTGGTTTATTCTTGTTTTCTAGGACTCTTGAGGTGGATACTTAGGTTGTTGATTGGAAATCTTTCTGTTTAGATGTTTGGCCATGGCAATGTCTGTGTATAGAAAGGCTATTAACTTTCGTGTGTTAATATTGTATTCTGCTACTTTAACAAAGTTTTTTTATGAATTCTAATCATCTACTAGTGGACTCTTTTGGCTTCCCTATATTGAGAACCATGTCATTTTCAAATAGGAATAATCTGAATTCCCACTTTTTAATTTGTATCCCTTTGATTTCCTCTTCTTATCAAATGGGTATGTCTAAAACTTCAAGGTGTATATTGTTTGTCTTTTTAAACAATAAAATTATGAACTGAATTAATAGAAAAATACATGATGAGGCAACAGAGATATATGACTAAGTATTTTTAATGATGGATCTGAAATGACTAGTGTTTGTAGCACACATTAGTTTGCAATGGGATTGGCCACTGCTTGCAATGCTGGCCTCCTATATTGTAGTGTTACTTTGTGTATATTCTATTAATGAACCTGGGAAGGCAATGGAACATGACCCAAATGCTTTGGAATGTGCCCATATAGCAGATGTAAATAAAATTACTTGCTCCTGGCTCTGTCCTCGCCAAAACCTGTTTATTTTAGCATCTTGGGAAGTGAGCCAAGAAAAAGATGCTTCATGTGTCTGTGTCTCTGTTTTTGTCTTTCATTTCTCTGCCTTTCAAATAATTAAATATTTAAAAAGAAAAGGCTAAATTCAGTTAATAACCCTTGAGGTTATTTTAATTAGCTAGACTCACTCTTTGTTCATCACTCCCTTTATTTATGCCACTTGGACTATATAATCTTCTGTATTCAGGACAAATTAATCACTATAGCTTCCTTATTAACTCAGAAGAGTCAAAGGAGTGGCTTATGATTAGCCAATTTTTGGTGAGTATGATGTTCACAATTTTTCTCATATTGGAGTTTCCCTTGGAAGCTATATCTCCATTCCCAGAAGGAACAACTCCTGTTGGCAGAGGTGTGTGATGAACAAAGAGAGCAAATTCCAGGAAAGGACATAGAAACTCACAAAGTCCATGGTGCTGAGCTAGCTCATTAATCCCTGAAATTTCATTTTTATCTCAAGCAATATGAAATTGAGACCTATTTTTTCATCATGTACTAGTTTCTGAGCTCTGAGATGAGGGAACCTAGGCTTGGAAGGTCAAGTTTAAGGTTCCCACATTTGTAGAATATCACTTAGGACAATGGCAGTATAGAGAAAACACAGGAATTTGAACAGGGAAAATCATATCTGTGCAATAAAGGAAACCAGGGAGATGTTGTGGGACTAAAACCAGTACACTGTCTTACTCCCACTGAAGTTCACATTAGCCATGGCCATTCCCTGTTAGACAAGAACAACAGTGGCAGTAGAGGCTCTATGTAATTCTTGTGTTGATATCTTGCATGAGTTATAGAAGAAACTAGCGAACAGAGAAAGTTAAGATCTGACTCTCAGAGCTATAAATAAAGATTTGATAGATCATCAGATGAATGTATAGAGAAATGGATTTCAAGAGTTTTGAATTAATTCCCAGAGACTGGAACTTTTGCTTTGTGCAATGAATTTAAATGCACCCACAGTAAGACTCATTATTTTATTCTAGTAAATGTACTGTAGTAGTTTTCTGAATTCTGGAATATTACCCATGAATAACACACTAATTATTTGATTAGGTCACAGCAAATAACTTGATGGAGTAGATATAAGTTGCCATAGGAATATTAGCTTCATGTTTAAGTATCTTAAAGTAGAATAGCATGATGTTTTCCATATTTTATACATGTATCTGTGACAAGCAGATGTGTGTTTAGAAATACAGTATGATTATCAGAATTGAAAACAAAGGGAAAGCAAATAATAATCATCATAAAACCTGTTCCCACATTTGAATGTATCCATTTTTAACTTTTATTTACTAAATATAAATTTCTAAAGTACAGTTTATGGATTACAATGGCTTCCCCCCCCATAAATTCCCTCCCACCCACAACCCTCCCATCTCCTGCTGCCTCTCCCATTCCATTCACATCAAGATTCATTTTCAATTATCTTTATGTACAGATCAATTTAATCTATGTTAAAAAAATTTCAACAGTTTGCACCCACACAAACCAATTAAGTGTAAAATACCGTTTGAGTACTAATTATAGCATTAATTCACATTGAACAACACAAGGACAGAGATCTACATGAGGAGTAGGTACACAGTGACTCCTGTTGTTAACTTAACAAATTGACACTCTTGTTTAAGGCATCATTAATCACCCTAGGCTCTAGTCATGAGTTGCCAAGGCTATGGAAGCATTGTGAGTTCACTGACTTCGATCTTATGTCAACAATACATAGTCAAAGTGGAAGTTCTCTCCTCCCTTCAGAGAAATGTACCTCCTTCTTTGATGGCCCCGTTCTTTCCACTGGGTTCTCACTCACAGAGATCTTTCCTTTAGGGTGTGTTTTTTTTTTTTTTTTTTTTTTTTTTTTTTTTTTTTTTTTTTTTTTTTTTTTGCCAGAGTGTCTTGGCTTTCCATGCCTTAAATCCTCGCATGGGCTCTTCAGCCAGGCCCGAATGCCTTAAGGGCAGATAGTGAGGCCAGGGTGCTGTTTAGGACATCTGCCATTCTATGAGTCTGCTGTGTATCCTGCTTCCCACGTTGGATGGTTCTCTCCCTTTTTAATTCTATCAGTTAGTATTAGCAGACACTAGTCTTGTTTCTGTGATCCCTTTGACTCGTAGGCCTATCAGCATGATCAATTGTAAACTGAAGTTGATCACTTGGACTAGTGAGATGGCATTGGTACTTGCCACCTTGATGGAATTGAATTGGAATCCCGTGGCACGTTTCTAATTCCACCATTTGGGGCAAGTCCGATTGAGCATGTCCCAGATTGTACATCTCCTCCCTCTCTTATTCCCACTCTTACATTTAACAGAGATCACTTTTCAGTTGAATTTAAATACCTAAGAATAATTGTGTGTTAATTAAAGAGTTCAACCAATAGTTCTAAGTAGAATGAAAAAATACTAAAATGGATAAAGTATTACATTGTACATCAACAGTAAGACAAGGGCTGATCAAGTCACTGTTTCTTATAGTATCCATTTCACTTCACCATGTTTCCCTTTTGGTGCTTGGTTAGTTGTCACCAATCAGGGAGAACATGTGATATTTGTCCCTTTGGGACTTGCTTAATTCACTGAGCATGATGTTTTCCAGATTCCTCCATTTTGTTGCAAATGACAAGATTTAGTTGTTTTTTACTGCCGTATAGTATTCTATGGAGTACATGCCCCATAATTTCTTTATCCAGTCTACTGTTGATGGGCATTTGGGTTGATTCCAGGTTCTAGCTATTGTGAATTGAGCTGAAATAAGAATTCATCTATTTTTAACACATGCCTTTCAAATGTGAGTTTGAAACCCTAAAATTTAACCACTAGAGTTCCACTTCGTTAGTGTGTGGTTGAAGATGAATTCTTTTGCATCATGCATTTTGTCTTGGAAGTCAAGCGATTACTCAGGAAACATACAAATCATTCCTCTTGTTTCTTTTTATATCTCAAAGAAACATTTTATTTAATGAGTACCAATCTCATCAGTACACCTTTAGGAATATAGTGATTCTTCTCACTATGCTGCCCTCCCTCCTCCACTCTCACCCCACTCTTCTTCCCTTGCTCATTCCAAGTTCCATTATCCTTTAAGATACATTTTTATTTAACTTTATACATAGAAGACCAACTTTTACAAAGTAGATTTCAACAATTTACACACACGAACAAACACACACTGACAAACACACACACAAACCGAGAACCAGTTTTACAGTTAATTCTCATAATACAATTCATTGTGGACAGAAGTCCTTTATGAAGAGTATGTGCACAGTGACTCCTGTTGTTAATTTAACAAATAACACTCTTATGTATGATATCAGTGATCACCCGAAACTCTTGTCATGAGCTGCCTAGGTTATAGAAGCTACAAAGGCTATAGTAGCCTTTGTATCCAAAATCTGTGTCAGTATCTAGACAAGTCCACAAGCAAAGTTGAAGTACTCTCCACCTGTCAGACAAAAGTACATCCTTCTTTTATGGCCACTTATTTCCACTGGGGTCTCTCTCACAAAGATCCTTTATGTAGAACATTTTTTACCACATTGTCTTGGCTTTTGATGCTTGAGTTGCTCTCATGCAACTTTAACCTGACCAGAATGCCTTATGGGCTGATTCTGAGGACAGAGTGTTTTTTAATGTGATTCTCATTCTATGTTTCTTCTCTGTGTACTGCTTCCCATGTTGGAATATTCTCTCCTTTTTAATTCTGTTTATTTTGACCAGACATTTCATATTATTTATATGATCCATTTAACATGTAATCCCATCTATATTATCAATTTACCACTTAATATGTTCACTTTAAAAATTTTTACTATCCAGTTTGATGGGATTTGAGGTCCCATACCAAAATTTTAAACTGTACCTTTAGATGTAATCTGTAGGAAAGTATGCAGGACAATAGAGCTTCACAGTTACAAAATTCCTCCTTCCTGTGTTATTCCAAACATTATGCTTAATGAGATTTATTTTCAATTGACTTTATAACCCTCCACTGTGATACGGCATTGACTAAACAAGTTCAGAGTTGGTGAACTCCAGGGGCTCCCATAGCCTAGACAGCTCATGACAAGAGCCTCGGGTGATTGCTGGCATCATAAATAAGAGTGCCAATTGTTAAATCAACAACGGGAGTCACTGGGTACATACTCCCCATGTAGGATCTCTGTCCTTAATGTGCTTTACTATGAAACTTAAAGACAACATTGCTAGTTGAACAATACCCTATACCTTGTGCGGTTGTGTAAAGGCAGCCTGTTGAAATCCTTGCTTAGTATATACTAAGTTGATTTCTGTATATGAAGGTAATTGAAAATGAAACTCGATGAAGAGCAGGATGGGAGAGCGAGTGGGAGAGGGAAGGGTCACAGGAGGGAGGGAGGATGGGGGGAAGCCAAAACAATACAAAAGTTGCACTTTGTAAATTCACATTTATTAAATAAAAAAAACACATGATTAACACAATGTTATTTTTTTCTCTTTCCTTTTTTTTAACTTTTATTTAATGAATATAAATTTCCAAAGTACAGCTTATGGATTACAATGGCTTCCCCCCATAACGTCCCTCCCACCCACAACCCTCCCCTTTCCCACTCCCTCTCCCCTTCCATTCACATCAAGATTCATTTTCAATTCTCTTTATATACAGAAGATCAGTTTAGCATACATTAAGTAAAGATTTCAACAGTTTGCTCCCACACAGAAACATAAAGTGAAAAATACTGTTTGAGTACTAGTTATAGCATTAAATCTCAATGTACAGCACACTAAGGACAAAGATCCTACATGAGGAGTAAGTGCACAGTGACTCCTGTTGTTGACTTAACAAATTGACACTCTTGTTTATGGCCTCAGTAATCACCCTAGGCTCTTGTCATGAGCTGCCAAGGCTATGGAAGCCCCCTGAGTTCACTGACTCTGATCCTATTTAGACAAGGCCATGGTCAAAGTGGAAGTTCTCTCCTCTCTTCTGAGAAAGGTACCTCCTTCTTTGATGACCTGTTCTTTCCACTGGGATCTCACTCGCAGAGATCTTTCATTTAGTTTTTTTTCCCACAGAGAGTCTTGGCTTTCCATGCCTGAAATACTGTCGTGGGCATTTCAGCCAGATCTGCATGCCTTAAGGGCTGATTCTGAGGCCAGAGTGCTGTTTAGGACATCTGCCATTCTATGGGTCTGCTGTGTATCTCACTTCCCATGTTGATCATTCTCTCCCTTTTTGATTCTATCAGCTAGTATTTGCAGACACTAGTCTTGTTTCTGTGATGCCTTTGGTTCTTAGTCCTATCATTATGATCAATTGTAAACAGAAATTGATCACTGGGACTAGTGAGATGGCATTGGTACATGCCACCTCGATGGGATTGAATTCAAATCCCCTGGTATGTTTCTAACTCTACCGTTTGAGGTAAGTCAGCTTGAGCATGTCCCGAATTGCACATCTCTTCCCTCTCTTATTCCCACTCTTATATTTAACAGCGATCACTTTTCAGTTAAGTTTCAGCACTTAAGAAGAATTGTGTATTGATTACAGTATTCAACCAAAAGTATTAAGTAGAATAAACAAAAAAAAATACTAAGAGGGATAACATATTAAGCTGCTCATCAACAGTCAGGGTGAGGGCTGATCAAGTCACCATTTTTCATAGTGTTCATTTCACTTTAACAGGTTTCCTTTTTGGTGCTCAGTTAGTTGTCACCTATCAAGGAGAACAAGTGGTATTTGTCCCTTTGGGATTGGCTTATTTCACTCAACATAATGTTTTCCAAATTCCTAACAGGGATCACTTTTCAGTTAAAATTTAAACACCTAAGAATAGGTGGTCTTCCCAGGCCAAAGAAAATGAACACACCACCAGTAAGTTGTTTATTTTTGTTTGCATTATATTGTGATATAGCAGATTTATGAGTGTATTTTATTAAAATTGTGAAATAAATATTTGACAACATAAAATTATGATTATAAAGCATTAGAAATATCAAGCCTGATATCAAATTTGTTTCTAGTCTCTGTGCTGCTATAACAGTAACATGTTTATCATGTTATTCAAATTGGAACATAGAATCTCCTAAATTTTTGTAAAACATAAAGTCTGAATTTGTATTTATTGGTCTTATCGATGATATAGTAGAGGTGGTTCATTACCAACATAGTTATATACACTGAACTAGTAAAAAGTTGGGGCCAGCACTGTGGCACAGTGGGTTAATGCCCTGGCCTGAAGTGCTGGCATCTCAAATGGGTGCCGGTTTGAGACCTGGCTGTTCCACTTCTTTTTGGTTTTTTTTTTTGTTTGTTTAAACTTTTATTTAGTAAAAAAGTACAGCTTATGGATTACAATGGCTTCCCCCCCCATAACTTCCCTCCCACATGCAACTTTCCCATCTCCCGCTCCCTCCATTCCATTCACATCAAGATTCATTTTCAATTCTCTTTATATAGGAGATCAATTTTGCATATATTAAGTAAAGATTTCAACAGTTTGCAGCCACATAGAAACACAAAGTGAAAACTACTGTTTGAGTACTAGTTATAGCATTAAATCACAATGTACAGCACATTAAGGACAGAGATCCTACATGGGGAGTAAGTGCACAGTGACTCCTGTTGTTGACTTAACAAATTGACACTCTTGTTTATGGCGTCAGTAATCTCCTTAGGCTCTTGTCATGAGCTGCCAAGGCTATGGAAGCGTTTTGAGTTCTTCAACTCCGATCTTATTTAGACAAGGTCATAGTCAAAGTGGAAGTTCACTCCTACCTTAAGAGAAAGGTACCTCTTCTTTGATGGCCTGTTCTTTCTACTAGGATCTCACTAGAGGAGATCTTTCATTTAGGTCCTTTTTTTTTTTTGCTAGAGTGTCTTAACTTTCCATGCCTAAAAAACTCTCATGGGCTCTTCAACCAGATCCAAATGCCTTAAGGGCTGATTCTGAGGCCAGAGTGCTGTTTAGGACAGCTGCCATTCTATGAGTCTGTTGTGTATCCCGCTTCCCATATTGCATCATTCTCTCCCTTTTTTATTCTATCAGTTAGTATTAGCAGACATTAGTCTTTTTTTAACTTTTATTAAATATATATAAAATCCAAAGTTCAGCTTATGGAGTACAATGACTTCTTCCTCAATGACTTCCCTCCCACGCACAATCCTCCCCTTTCCTGCTCCCTCTCCCCTTCCATTCACATTAAGATTCATTTTCAATTCTCTTTATATACAGAAGGTCAGTTTAGCATATATTAAGTAAAGGTTTCAACAGTTTGCACCCACACAGAAACACAAAGTGAAAAATACTGTTTGAGTACTAGTTATAGCATTAAATCACACTGTACATCACTGTACACACTGTGTGTCTTGCTCCCATGTTGGATTGTTCTCTCCCTTTTTGATTCTATCAGCTAGTATTTGCAGACACTAGTCTTGTTTCTGTGATCCCTTGGGCTCTTAGTCCTATCATTATGATCAATTGTGAACTGAAGTTGATCACTGGGACTAGTGAGATGGCATTGGTACATGCCACCTTGATGGGATTGAATTGGAATAACCTGGTATGTTTCTAACTCTACCGTTTGGGGCAATTCAGCTTGAGCATGTCCCGAATTGCACATCTCTTCCCTCTCTTATTCCCACTCTTATATTTAACAGCAATCACTTTTCAGTTAATTTTCAACACTTAAGAATAACTGTGTATTGCCCTTCGGCTCCGAGCTAACCCTCCGGAGGGCAGTGTCATCTGGGCGGCGCTGCCAAGACCTCCACCCAGGACGGCTCCCCCTCCCCAGGCCTCTCCCCTCTTGCCCGCGAGACCCCTCATCTCGTAGACCGCTGGAATCTGATATCGTGGGGGTGAGGTGAGAGCAGACCCAGGGAGGGAGGTTACCACTGAGGAGCTGCAGCCGCTATCAAGATGATAGAAGTACTGACAACAACTGACTCTCAGAAACTGCTACACCAGCTGAACACTTTGTTGGAACAGGAGTCTAGATGTCAGCCAAAGGTCTGTGGCTTGAGACTAATTGAGTCTGCACACGATAATGGCCTCAGAATGACTGCACGGCTGAGGGACTTCGAAGTGAAAGATCTTCTTAGTCTCACTCAGTTTTTTGACTTTGACACGGAGACATTTTCTCTAGCTGTGAATTTACTGGACAGATTTCTGTCTAAAATGAAGGTACAGCCCAAGCACCTTGGATCTGTTGGTCTGAGCTGTTTTTATTTGGCTGTAAAATCAATAGAAGAGGAAAGGAATGTGCCACTGGCAACTGACTTGATCCGGATAAGTCAGTATATGTTCACGGTTTCAGACTTGATGAGAATGGAAAAGATTGTATTGGAGAAGGTGTGTTGGAAACTCAAAGCTACTACTGCCTTTCAGTTTCTGCAACTCTATTATTCACTCATTCAAGAGAACTTGCCATTTGAAAGGAGAAATAACCTTAATTTTGAAAGACTGGAAGCTCAACTTAAGGCATGTCACTGCAGGATCATATTTTCTAAAGCAAAGCCTTCTGTGTTGGCTTTCTCTATCATTGCCTTGGAGATCCAAGCACAGCAGTGTGTGGAGTTAACAGAAGGAATAGAATGTCTTCAGAAACATTCCAAGATAAATGGCAGAGATTTGACCTTCTGGCAAGAACTTGTATCAAAGTGTTTAACTGAGTATTCATCAAACAAGTGTTCAAAACTGAATGTTCAGAAGTTGAAATGGATTGTGTCTAGGCGTACTGCTCGGCAATTGAAGCATAGTTACTACAGAATAGCTCACCTTCCAACAATTCCTGAAATGGTTCCTTAATTCATGAACTTGGATCATTGTTATTCTCCATAAAGGAAATTATCAGTGCTATAATTTTCTTTTACAATGGAAGAATTAAAATATCATTTCTTTTCAAAGTAAACAAAATGGAGTTGCAATAGCAAAGGGGAAGTTTCTACACTGATTTGTTCAGCTAATATTTGAAGACATTTAGTATATACAGAACCCTAAGGGTAAGGAATTATCTAACCTCTGATATGTATGTTAGGCATTTCATTAATCAGCATAAAAAAAAAGTATGTCCTCAACAACCCAAGTTTTAAAAGTAGCATTAAAATCATATTTTCTTATTGAACATCATCTTGCTCTCTGAAGACCTAAGCTCTGGCTCATTTAAAGATACACTAGCTGAGTAGGACAATAGGACCAAACTTTTGGATATTTGGACTAATTTGAGAATGTTAGCTTATAAGCAAAATCAGTATGAAGTTTGATAGTGTATTTAAAGAAAAAGAAGATACAGCCAATCAGTCTTGATGTTGGGTGTCTGGAAACTGCAAGGGCGTCTCAACACTGTAGTTACTATAATATTTGGAATTCTGGGAAAGTAGTTACATGCATAAAAGATAAACTTGGGGTCACTGGATATATATTCTTGCCATTTAAATTTCTTAACTAGTAATAATGATTTACCTTTTTCCATTCAAAATTAAATTAACATTTAACATATCTATGATTATGAAATTTAACCTGAACAGTTAGTTCACTTTTAATAGTAATATTTCACAGATGTCTGATAAGTTGGGTTTTTTTTGTTGTTGTTGATTTAAGGAGGATTATTACAGCAACAACAATGAAAACTCTGAACCCTACAGCCCTGAGCTATGGATTCCATGATGTTTTCATGAGTTTAGATTTCAAGCCTTAAAACTTTACAACTAGATGAATATGATGTTCTCATGCTTGGGGAAACTGCCTAATTAGTATTATGCTATAGTGGAATTATGTTTAGATATAAATTCATCTATGAAGCAGTAAATCAAAGTTAAAAGCATAAATATGAAGCACTAATCACAAGCTTTGGAAAGTAAACTGTGAATCTTCATTTCTTAACATTGATTTAACTTTCTATATTTGATTGATATACTTAGGTAGTATTGAAAATGCTAACCTACATAATTTAAATGTTTTAAATTATGAGGTTTTCATCAAAATAACATTTCACAGATGCACTTTTAAGATACAACAAAGGTTAGTGTTTTAGGCAGTTTAAATGGTTTTCTGTTGCCCAAAATGCGAATAATGTAATCCTGAGAAGGGGAAAGGGGACACAAATTTGAAGGCATTTTGTAGAAAGCAAACAAAAAAAAACAGTAAATTTGGCAAGTTCATAATCTTTAATATTTTCTCAAGAAAACAGATGATGTTTGTATGTGTGATAAGATCTTTTATATAGAATCTACTGCCCCAGTCTAGTCCAATCAAGAAAATTGTTTTCTATTTTATTAGTTGCTCAAATTATCACTCTGAGGACTTACTTTACTCCACTAAAGTAAGTTCAGACTAGATTTAACACTCCAGAAGTCTTTACTGAGTATTGTTTTCAGAAAATTGTCATTGCTTCTAATTTAGATTAGAATAATATTCTAAAGAATATGCTTTCACTAATGACCTTACTGCATCTTAAGAAAAGTCAGTCGACACCTTCATAAGTAGATCACTGAGGCAGTGTTCAAGAAACAGTCTTCAGTCAGTCAGTGAATGTAAGGAGGTGTACAGTGTGATGGTGTCATGGATGATTAATGGAGCAGTGCATAGCCTGCGTTCATTCAGAGTGGCTGTGATCATTTCTGACATGATGTTGTGGACAAATACGCAATAAAAAATAAAAACCAAAAAAAAAAAGAATAACTGTGTATTGATTACAGTATTCAACCAAAAGTATTAAGTAGAACAAACAAAAAATTACTAAGAAGGATAACGTATTAAGTTGTTCATCAACAGTCAGGGTAAGCGCTGATCAAGTCACCGTTTCTCATAGTGTTCATTTCACTTTAACAGGTTTCCTTTTTGGTGCTCAGTTAGTTGTCACCGATCAGGGAGAACATATGATATTTGTCCCTTTGGGACTGGCTTATTTCACTCTGCATAATGTTTTCGAAATTCCTAACAGGGATCACTATTCAGTTGAAATTCAAACACCTAAGAATAATTGTGTGTTAATTACAGAGTTCAACCAATTGTACTAGAACAGAAAAATACTAACATGGATAAAGTATTACATTGTACATCAAAAGACAGGACAACAGCTGATCAAGTCACTGTTTCTCATCGTGTCCATTTTACTTCAACAGGTTTCCCCTTTGGTGTTCAGTTAGTTGTCACCAATCAGGGAGACCATATAATATTTGTCCCTTTGGGCCTGGCTTAGTTCACTCAGCATAATGTTTTCCAGACTCCTCCATCTTGTTGCAAATGACCGGGTTTCGTTGTTTTTGACTGCTGGATAGTATTCTATAGAGTATATGTCCCATAATATCTTTATCCATTCTACTTTTGATGGGCATTTGGGTTGGTTCCAGGTCTTAGCTATTGTGAATTGATTGAGCTGCAATAAACATTAATGTGCAGACAGCTTGTTTGTTTGCCAATCTCATTTCCTTTGGGTAAATTCCAAGGAGTGGGATGGCTGGGTTGAACAGTAGGGTTATATTCAGGTTTCTGAGGAATCTCCAGACTGACTTCCATAGTGGCTTCACCAGTTTGCATTGCCACCAACAGTGGGTTAGTGTCCCTTTTTACTCACATCCTCTCCAGAATCTTCTGTTGGTAGATTTCTGAATGTGAACCATGCTAACCGGGGTAAGGTGAAACCTCATTGTGGTTTTGATTTGCATTTCCCTGATTGCTAGTGATCTTGAACATTTTTTCATGTGCCTGTTGGCCATTTGGATTTCTCTTTGAAAAATGTCTATTGAGGTCCTTGGCCCATCTCTTAAGTGGGTTGTTTGTTTTGATGTTGTGGCGTTTCTTGATCTCATTGTTGATTCTGGTTATCAACCCTTTATGTGTTGCATAGTTTGCAAATATTTTTCCCATTCTGTCAGTTGCCTGTTCACTCTCCTGACTATTTCTTTTGCAATACAAAAACTTCTCAATTTGATGCAATCCCAAATGTTAATTTTGGCTTTGACTACCTGTGCTTCTGGGGTATTTTCCAAGAAGTCTTTGCCAGTACCTATATCTTGCAGGGTTTCTCCAATGCTTTCTAATAATTTGATGGTGTCAGGTCATAGATTTAAGTCTTTAATCCATGTTGAGTGGATTTTTGTGTAAGGTGAAAGGTAGGCGTCTTGCTTCATGCTTCTACCTGTGGAAATCCAATTTTCACAGCACCATTTATTGAATAGACTGTCCTTACTCCAGGGATTGGTTTTGGATCCTTGATCAAATATAAGTTGGCTGTGGATGTGGATTGATTTCTGGAGTTTCTATTCTGTTCCATTGGTCTATCCATCTGTTTCTGTATCAGTACCATGCTCTTTTGATAACAACTGCCCTGTGGTATGTCCTGACATCTGGTATTGTGATGCCTCCAGTTTGTTTTTGTTGTACAAGATTGCTTTAGCTATTCGAGGTCTCCTGTGTCTCCATATGCATTTCAGCATCATTTTTTCCAGATCTGAGAAGAATGTCTTTGGTATCTTGATTGGTATTGCATTGAATGTTTAAATTGCTTTTGGGAGAATGGACATTTTGATGATGTTGATTCTTCTAATCCATGAGCATGGAAGATTTTTCCATTTCATGGTATCCTCTTCCGTATCTTTCTGTAAGGTTTTGTAATTTTCATCGTAGAGATCCTTAACATCCTTGGTTAAGTTTATTCCAAGGTATTTGATTGTTTTTGTAGCTATTGTGAATGGGATTGACCTTAGAAGTTCTTTCTCAGCCATGGCATTGCCTGTGTATATATAGACTGTTGATTTTTGTGCATTGATTTTATATCCTGCTACTCTGCCAAACTCTTATATGAGTTCCAATAGTCTCTTAGTAGAGTTCTTTGGGTCCCCTAAATAAAGAATCATATCATCTGCAAAGAGGGATAGTTTGAGTTCTTCCTTCCCAATTTATATCTCTTTAATTTCTTTTTCTTGCCTAATCGCTCTGGCTAGAACCTCCAGAACTATATTGAATAGCAGTGGTGAGAGTGGACATCCCTGTCTGGTACCAGATCTCAGTGAAAATGCTTCCAACTTTTCCCCATTCAATAGGATGTTGGCCGTGGGTTTTTCATAAATTGCTTTGATTGTATTGAGCAATGTTCCTTCCATACCCAGTTTGTTTAGAGTTTTCATCATGAAAGGGTGTTGTATTTTATCATATGCCTTCTTGGCATCTATTGAAATAATCACATTGTTTTTCTTCTGTAGTCTGTTAATGTGGTGTATCGCATTGATTGTTTTACGCACATTGAACCATCCCTGCATGCCAGGGATAAATCCCACATGGTCTGGGTGGATGATCTTTGTGATGTGTTGTTGCATTCTATTGACCAGAATTTTATTGAGGATTTTTGCATCTATGTTCATCAGGGATATTGGTTTGTAATTCTCTTTCAATGCTGCATCTTTTCCCAGCTTAGGAATTAAGGTGATGTTGGCTTCATAGAAAGAATTTGGGAGCACTCCCTCTTTTTTGATTGTTCTGAATAGTTTGAGAAGAATTAGAGTCAGTTCTTCTTTAAATGTCTGGTAGAATTCAGCAGTGAATCCATCTGGTCCTGGGCTTTTCTTTGTTGGGAGGGCCTTTATTACTGTTTCCATTTCTGTCTCAGTTATGGGTCTGTTTAGGTTTTCTATGTCTTCCTGGTTCAATTTAGGTAGGTTGCATGAGTCCAGGAATCTATCCATTTCTGATATGTTTCCCTGTTGCTGGCATACAGGTCGTTGTAGTAATTTCTGATGATTCTTTTTATTTCTGTGGTGTCTGTTGTTACATTTCCTTTTTCATCTCTGATTTCATTGATTTGGGTCTTTTCTCTTATTTTTTTTAGTTAGTTGGGGCAATCGGGTGTCAATTTTGTTTATTTTTTCAAAAAACCAGCTCCTCGTTTGGCTGATTTTTTGTAATTTTTTTTATTCAATACTGTTAATTTCTTCTCTGAATTTAATTATTTCTCTTCTCCTACTAGATTTGGGTCTGGTTTGCTGCAGATTTTCTAGATCCATGAGATGCATTGAATGCTCATCTATTTGGTGCCTTTCCAATTTCTTGATGTAGGCACCTATTGATATAAACTTTCCTCTTAACCCTGCTTTTGCTGCATCCCATACATTTTGGTATGTTGTGCTGTTATCCTCATTTACTTCCAGAAAATTTTTGATTTCTCTTTTAATTTCTTCTATGACCCATTGTTCATTCAGGAGCATGTTGTTCAATCTCCCTGTGTTTGCATACGCTCTAGGGATTCCTGAGTTGCTAATTTCCAAACTTCATTCCTTTATGGTCTGAGAAACTGCATGGTATGATTCTAATTCTTTTAAATTTGCTGAGACTTGCTTTATGGCCTAGTATGTGGTCAATCCTAGAGAAGGTTCCATGTACTGCTGAGGATAATGTAAATGCTTTCTGTGTAGGATGAAAAGTTCTGTAGATATCTGTTAGATCCATTTGGGCTATAGTGTTGTTTAAACCTACTGTCTCCTTGTTGATCTTCTGTCCTGTTGATCTGTCTATTTCTGAGAGTGGAGTATTGAAGTCCCCCAGTACTATTGTAGTGGGGTCTAAATCTCCCTTTAAGTCCCTTAACAAATCTTTTAAATAAACCTGTGCCCAGTAGTTAGGTGCATATATGTTGATAATCATTGTATCTTCCTGTTGAATTGATCCCTTGATCATTATATAGTGCCCCTCTTTGTCTCTCTTAAGTTTTTGTGGTAAAGTTTACGTTCTCTGATATTAAGATGGCTACATCCACTCTTTTTTCATTTCTGTTGGCACGGTATATCTTTTTCCAGCCTTTCGCTTTCAGTCTGTATGCATCTTTGCTGGAAAGATGTGTTTCTTGTAAGCATCAAATAGATGGGTTTTGTTCCTTTACCCAGTCAGCCAATCGGTGTCTTTTAACTGGACACTTCAGGCCATTAACGTTCAATGTGACTATTGCTAAGTAGTAACTTTGCCCTGCCATTTGCCAAAGATATTTTCTAATATATGTTTTGAACTTCCTGTGATCTTTTGCTGTGAGGTTTCCTTCCTTTACCTTCTTTCATATTGATGACCGTGTTTGTGTGTTTCTGTGTGTAACGCATCTTTAAGCATCTGTTGCAGGGCTGGACGAGTGGCAACAAATTCTTTCAATTTCTGTTTGCTATGAAAGGTCTTTATTTCACCTTCATTCACAAATGATAGCTTAGCAGGATATAATATTCTGGGCTGGCAGTTTTTCTCTCTTAGTACCTGGGCTATATCTCGCCATTCCCTCCTAGCTTGTAGGGTTTCTGATGAGAAGTCAGCTGTGAGTCTGATTGGAGATCCTCGGAGAGTAATCTGACGTTTCTCTCTTGCACATTTTCGGATCTTTTCTTTATGTTTCACTGTGGTGAGTTCTATTAGCTTCCTGTACTAGGATGTCTCTGTCCTTCTCCAAACCTGGGAAATTTTCTGCTAGTATCTCACTAAAAAGGCCTTCTAATCCTTTCTCCCTCTCCATGTCTTTAGGAACTCCTAGAACTCGAATTTTTGGTTTTTTAATAGTATCTTGAAGATTCCCAACAATATTTTTTAGATTTCTAATTTCCTCTTCTTTTCTTTGGTCTGACTGTATATTTTCCTGTGTTCTGTCTTCTAAGTCCAATATTCTCTCTTCGCTTCACCCATTCGGTTTTTAAGGCTCTCTAATGTGTTTGGCATTTGATCAATTGAATTCTTCATTTCATTATGATTTCTCATCACTTTTGCAGTTTACTGTTCTACTAGTTGTTTCATTTCATTTTGATTCCTCCTTAATATTTCATTTTCGCGTGAGAGATTTTCTATCTTGTCCATTAAGGATTTCTGTAGTTCAAGAATTTGTTTTTGAGAACTTCTTAATGTTGTTATCAATTTTTTGAGATTCGCTTCTTGCATTTCTTCTATCTCATCATCTTCATAATCTTGAATTGGGGTGCCTATGTCATTTGGGGTGTCATAGTGTCTTCCTTGTTCTTGTTACCTCAGTTTCTGTGTTTGTTGTTTGGCATATTGGAGATGTTTGGTTTCTTCTCGTTAACCTGTGACTCTAGATTAAATGGACTGTCTGCTTTTGATGGATCCTTAGAGGCTGTGATGGGTGTGGCCAGAGAGTTCTGTTTGGTTCTTTGGGGATAAGGGTGTGCCAAAGGTGACTCACCCAGATTGTTCTCTCACTTGCTCACTCTCTCTCATTCTCTCTCTTTTTTTTTCTGACTCAGTTGGGAAGTAATTCCACACAGCTGAGTGGAATTGGGGGTAGTTGATGTATGAAATCTCACACCTGTGGGTATTTGTCTGGTTACCCCTGGGACCACACAAAGAGTTTATGCAGCCCTCAGTGTGGTCTCAAATTTTTCAATAGTCTCTCCCCAGTTTGCCCAAGTTGCCGAGTTTGTGTACTTGGTGAGTTCTCTTGCCCACCTCAGATTTTCAGTCTCAGTTTGTTAGCTCCTCACTTTCACTAACTAGGTCTTAACCTCCTGTTATTTCTCCCCACCAGAGTCAGGTTTTTCTGCTTGGCTAATGGCCAGCGCCTCTTTCCATATGTAAAATGGTGCCAGCTCTTTGTCTTGCTCAGCTTTGTAAGGTGAGTGGAGAGAGAAGTTAATGTCCGTGCCAGTTCCCTTTATTTGCTTGTTTTTTCTCTCCTCCAGTCTGCCTGGTGAGCTTTCCCCAGTGGGGCTTTCGTTCCCTCTAGCTTTTTCTGCCTTTCCCCGAAATGTCTTGGGTTACTGAGGTTTTTATCTCACCTCCCCTTCCAGCGCTAGCGCGCAGACTCTGCGGTGTGGTTTCTGCAGCGGCGCAGCTTCTTGGTCTCAGTTTCAGCTTCTGCTTCTGTGGCGGCGCAGCTCCCGTGGCTCAGCTTCCATGTGGTGGGCGACCTTGCTCTCCTCGTAGGTCCTCCGTGTCACCTCCACTAGATCTGGGAGAGTTTCCTCTGCAATTTTTCCCTGAGCCTTTTCCTGTGGCTACAGTAACTCCACTTTTATTAAACTGTCTTTTCCCGGACTATCAGTGCGTGCCCTCACTATTCCTCCATCTTGGCTCTGCCTGTTTGTTTTTTTGACAGGCAGAGTTAGACAGTGAGAATGGCTGATCCAAAGCCAGGAGCCAAGTGCCCATATGGGATGCTGGCACTGCAAGCTGGAACTTTAACCTACTGTGCCACAGCGCTGGTCCTGGATCTTTTTAAAATATTTATTTTTCAACATTTTTTCTCCTTACTTGCTAGTATAGCATTCTCCCTTGGTGCTGCTGCTCTCTGTGGACTTGTCCTCCTCAGCCTCTGACTAGAGCACAGCCACCTCTCCAATGCTGACATCCTCTGACACATGTTTCACTCTTCTGTTCTCTCTAAACTGCAGACTCTTGGGCAACCTGACTTTCATGCATAAACTTGCATAGACACACACACCTGAGGACTCCAGAGTCTTGGATTTCAGGTTGTAATTAACTTTCATTTTCAGAGGACTGGTGAAAAAAGCAAGTCTGGAAGCCAGGGTGTAGCCTTGTGGTTCAGATGCCTGTGTCCCACATTGGAGTTTCTGGGCTTGATTCCCGGTTCCAGCCCCTGCCTCCAACTTCCTGATCATGCAGACCCTGGGAGCTAGCAAGTGATGGCTCAGATGATTGGGTTCCCTGCTCCTGGGCAAGCCCTGGCCACTGTGGACATTTCAGCAGTGAACTAGAGGGTGAATACCACTTCTCTGTCTACTTGTTCATTTCTTTGCATCTCAAATTAAAAAACAAAACAAGTATGTTTGTATCATCCATTAAAATAACTTCCTCATTGGAAAAAAGTAGTTTCATTGTTAAATTTGGGGAAAAATAATGCTTCTTGGTTTTAAATGATATTTGAATAATGCATAACTGTAAATCAGACTTCCATAGTGGATAAGGAAGAGAAAGATGGAAGCAATAATTTTTACTTCTGGCTTTGGTACTTGTCATGTAACCTTGAAAAATTCCTTTAAACTCATGGGGCCTGAGTGTCCTTAAAATTACAGGCTCATCGAGTTGAGGCAGGTGATGTAAGGGGAGGTGGCAGGAAGCTGAGAGCTTTCCTTGTTTCTGTGCCGACAGAGCTAAGTGACATTAGCAAGTCATTTGACCCCTCTGGATCTTCCTCCCTTGTGAGATAAGATTGTCTTTATAGTTAAAGGATTTATTCTACACAGTCCTATCTTATGGTAAGGTTCACATGACTGTGAAGTGTTTTATAAACTGGCAGTGTAATAATCGAGTTGACACTGAAGATGAAATGTTAAACAGCATAGCACTTCTAAGGCTTGTAGTTCTATTAGGAGCTACACAGAAACATTTAAGTTCATGGGCATTTTTAAATTTAAAAACAGAATCATTGAATCATTGTTCAGAATCAGTATAGTTACTAAAATTCTTATTTATAATCACTGAGATTGGTAGTGTAATTACTGATAGCATACTCCTAGTGTTGTATATTTTAGTTTATACAATACTTAGACTATATAAAATATAGGTAGCATGGGAAGTGGGATACACAGCAGTCTCGTAGAATGGCAGATGTCCTAAACAGCACTCTGGCCTCACAATCAGCCCTTAAGGCACTTGGATCTGGCTGAAGAGCCCATGAGAGTATTTTAGGCATGGAAAGCCACTCTGGCAAAAAAAGAAAAAAAAAGGACCTAAATAAAAGATCTCTGTGAGTGAGATCCCAGTAGAAAGAATGGGCCATCAAAGAAGGAGGTACCTTTTTCTGAAGGGAGGAGCGAACTTCTACTTTGACTATGACCTTGTCTAAATAAGATCGAAGTCAGTGAACTCAAGAGGCTTCCATAGCCTTGGGAACTCATGACTAGAGCCTAAGGAGATTACTGATGCCATAAACAAGAGTGTCAAATTGTTAAATCAACAACAGGAATCACTGTGTGCTTGCTCCTTTTGTGGGATCTCTGTCCTTAATGTGTTGTCCAATGTGAAGTAATGCTATAACTAGTACTCAAACAGTATTTTACACTTTATGTTCTGTGTGGTGCAAACTGATGAAATCTTAATATATACTAAATCGATCTTCTGTGTATAAAGATAATTGAAAATGAATCTTGATGTGAATGGAATGGGAGAGGGAGTGGGAGATGGGAGGGGTGTGGGTGGGAGGGAAGTTATGGGGGGGAAGCCTTTGTAATTCATAAACTGTACTTTGGAAAATTATATTTACTAAATAAAGTTTTAAAAATTAAATAAAAAATAAATAAAAATATAGGTAGCAATATTTAATGCTTCTCTTACTTTTACTGGATTGGATTATAGCATACGTTAATAAACCTTTTTTAAAGATTTATTTATTTATTTGAAAGACAGAATTATAGAGAGAGACACATAAATAGACAGAGATGTTCTGTCTGCTGTTTTACTCCCCATGTGGCTGCAAGCAGCTGGAGCTGGGCTAATCCAAAACCAGGTGCTTCTTCCAGGTCTCCCACATGGATTCAGGGGCCCAAGTATTTGGGCCATCTCCTGCTGCTTTCCCAGGCATATTAGCAGGTAACTAGATTAGAAGCAGAGCAGCTGGGACATGAACCAGTGCCCATAAGGTATGCCAGCACTGCAGGTGGTGGCTTTACCTTATATGCCACAGCACCAGCTACAGCCTATTCATTTTAAATTAACTAAAGATTGTCCACTGTTCAGCCTCCAGGATTTGGCTTGGCCCAGCCTCTGCTGTTGTGGACATTTGGGGAGTGAACCAGAGGTTGAAAGATCTCTCTTCTTATGTCTCTCCCTATCTAACCTTGCCTTTCAAATAAATAAATGAGTCTTTGAAATAAAAATACATACATACACACACACACACACACACGGTACCAACACAGTGGGTAAAGCCATGGCCTGCTGTGCCAGCATCCCATATGGGTGCTGATTCAAGTCCCAGCTGCTCCACTTCCAATCTATCTCCCTGCTAATGTGCCAGGGAAAGCGTCAGAAGGTGGCCCAAGTGCTTGAACCACTACATTCATATGGGAGGCCTGGAAGAAGCGCCTGGCTTTAGCTTGGCTCAGCTGAGGCCAATTTGGGAAGTGAACCAGCAGATGGAAGATCTGTCCCTACCCCTTCTCTGTAACTCTGCCTTTCAAATAAATAACAGATTTTAAAATTGGGGGAAAAGGGCAGTTCTGTTGCCTTCCCTTTACCTAGAGTAACATAATCAAAATGTGTTAGGCAAATGAATAAGGGAAATTCTGAGATCATGCATTGACCACAGAAGAGAATGGATTCCCTGTACATTTTCTGGAAGCCCATGCTAGTTGGAACCAAGGGAAGGATAACAAAAAAAGGGGAGGCCTATATCCCTCTTATTTGTCTTCTTTGTTCATTGGAGCAGTGGAGAGTTGAGTACTGTAACATTGGTGTTTGTCTCCATACAGATCACTTCTATTTTGCTGGTTCTTTTTTTTTTTTTTTGCATTTCTTTTTTATTTATTTTAAGAGATTTATTTGAAAGGCATAGAGACGGGGGTCTTCCATCTGCTGGTTTGATCCCCCAATGTTTGGGTGAGGCTGAAGACCCACGCGCCCCCACCCAGGTCTCCTGCGTGGTGTGGGGTCCAAGCACCTGTCCATCACCGCTGCACTCATTGGCTGGAGTGGGATAGGAAGTGGGGTGGCAGGGACGCAAACTGGCGCCCATGATGTGGGCCCTGCAGGCTGTGGTTGCACCCCCATGCCACGGCACCGACCTTGATAAACCTTTCTTTAAAGTGGAATTAGGGGTAAAAATGGTGTGAGGTACACATGCGGTTCCATTGTGAGAGGGGCTGAGGCCCCGTTGGTGCCCGGGGGCCAACAGGAACACCTGCAGCCTTGGCCCACAGGTCCTGTGCATCTCCCCTCTGCTTCTTTCCACCCATGGGCCAGGCCCAGGACCCAGTGGTGCCTCAGGGATTTCTGCCCTGAACTGGTCACTTTAGGTCACTTTGTGATCCCTGACCTCTGCCCAAGGAAGGAAGCAGGAAGTGGCCCAGCAGGCTTCCCCTGACCTCTGGAGCCCCGTGCTGCAGTGCTGGCCCATGACCCGGGGAGCCCATGACCATTCTGGGCCAGCCATTGGGACCTGCGACCCCCGACCCTGGGCCCCAACCCCTTCGACGTCACCACCGCAGCCTGCTATTTAGCTGGTTCTTAATCCTCAAGAAGGGATTTAGGTCAATGTTCTATTCTCATCAAAGACCTTGATGTTTAATAAAAGATTCTGTTAGAATTTTAACCCTGGGTCATTCTAAAGATGTGCTGTGACTTAGGTTTAGAAAAGAGCATCTTCCTTGCCACGCTCATCTCAGCTCTGGGGGCTGTCAGTTCTCCCTGCACAGATTCAGTAATGCATGCTTCTTCTCTACTACAAAGATCTTATGTTGGTCATATTTCCAGTTACCAAAATCAAATCAACTCACACCTGGACTCTGAGTATTCAATGACATTATTTATCAAAATAAATGTATTCAAATATTCAAAGACCACTTCAAAGCTTAGCTGCCTTCAAGAGTTTTTGGCACTTGGAACAGCCACTGTGGTTTTCTACACACGAGCACTCACTATTTTAAATACCATTTAACAATTCAAACATCACTTCCGGTTCAGCAATACACAACAATAGAATGGATGATTCTACATAATAAACAAGTTACATTAGTTTGGACTTAAAACCTAGAACTAAAACCATGTGGTGACATGGATGGATTTAAGGAAAGATGTAGAGCTAGTTAGCTAAGGCCACAGAATCCCAGACCTATTGATTTTAAGTGAGTCTAGATCAACAGCATTCCATTGCATTATCTTCCATCTCAGAGTCCTGCTTTTCCAGTGAGACCCACCCCACTCAGACCACGTATTTCCTGCCTGTGTCTTCACGGTGGTGGAAGCTGTTCTGATACAGGTATCTCCTTGACAGTCACCAGCTTCCTGATTTACTACCTGAACTGGAATCAACAGTTGTGAGGGATGTTTTTCAAACACCCAGGCTGAATTGAATGTCAGTCTCTGGCAGTCAAAATCTTCTGCCTTAGGAAACAGAACATGTACTCTACTCTGGGGCTCCTTTTTCTTCTCATGGGGTTCTGTGGTGATCTGTGGTTTTCAACACAAGTCCTGCTAGCATTCTGACTCAAAAGAAAGACCAGGGATAAGAGTTCTTTCTGGGGGCTGGTGCTGTGGCATAGCAAGTTACACTGCTGCCTGCAGCACTAACATCCCACATGGATGCCAGTTTGACTCCCAGCTGCTCTACTTCTTCCCCAGCTCTTTGCTGGGTAAAGCAGCAGAGAATGGCCCAAGCGCTTGGTCCTCTGCCCCCACATGGGAGACCTGGAGGAAGGGAGTGAACCTCTGTCTTTCCCTCTTTTTTTCTCTCTGTAACTCTGCCTTGCAAATAAATACAACTTCAAAAAGTTATTCTCCATCAAGCAATACACCCTTTTCCAGGCAGCTGTAAAGCTGGGAGTTGTAGCTTCTTGTATATTTTGGATAATAAGAGTTTTGGTTTGAAAGCATGTTCATCTGAAACAAAGGTCACTCATTATCCTTTGTTAGAGAAGGGGGCTCTGCTCTTTGAAAGTGAAAATCAGAAGCTGTAATGTGTGATGAGCTTCACCTGCCAGGTAGGGGGATACTTATTTGAAAGCCAGGACACCAGGAGAGGAAGCTTTTCAGATGCCTGGCCCTTGCTTTAGTCTTATGTCTTTGCTTCTTCTGTTGCTTCTTGATGTCAAGAGTGTACACTTTATGCTGAAATGAGGAATTGTGTCTTACCTCTTTTGGGCCTTTTTCTAAGAAGAGTGCATATATTTATCTTGGATATAAGGATAGCTTCTGGGGTGGGTGGATTTTTTTGGAAGTTTTCACAAGCCAGCCAGTAGCCTATATTTTCTTCACAGAATTCAGTTTTTAGAAAAGCCTCCAATACAGCCAGACCATCTGTAGGTAGGGAAGAGAAGGTAGAAAAAGAAAAAGAAACATGAGGAATATGAGGAAACTAATGATCAAATAATCCCTGTGCTTTTCTAGTACTAAGATTAGCTATTCTCTAGTTTTTACTCAATCCTGTAATCCTGTGGATTTAGCTCTTTAAAGACAAAGGTGCCAGTAGGCAAAATACTTAAGTTGGTTCCATACTACTAAAACATAAATACTTCAGTTTGTTTTAATGCCAACAATGTATTTACAGGAGAGGCATAAATCCTCAGGGAACTAAGTCTCTTGCAAACACTGCATGCAATGAAAAGCATCCTCAGCCTCAACCAAGAGCACTGCCATTGCAGAGCTGAAGGGTGATTTATCTTCCCCACATGGTGTGAATATGCTGAGAAATAAATGGAGATAAACAGAACTTCTAGGTTAAGTCGAATTCTCCTTGGTGAGATGCTCATTTGAGGACACAGCCTTTCTGCACTCTTGTGATACTTGCAATGGATTAAATTCAAGTCTAATTCACATTTGCTGGCCAGCAGCTCCTGGAATGCTTCTGACCACAACAGTGCTTCCTTCAGGGAAGGTCTGCAAGAGCAGTTCTCTAATGAGTTGTGCTCAGAGCAGTTGCCCTCCCAGCTCAGCAGTGAGCTGTTCAGATTGCAAACACAGGAATCTCAACTTACTTGATGAAAGCTTGCTACCTGCTTTTCTTGCCAATTGTGGCCTTCCCAGGAATGGTGGAGTTTTGCCATAGGTAGCTCAACCCAGTCTTCAATACTCTTAATCTTAAAAAAAAAAAAAAGACAATTCACTAAGTGGTCATCCTTGAATACACTACTGAGCCTGAATGCATTTTTACCAAATAAAGTCACCTAATAGCTATAAACCAAAAGCCAACAACAGGCTTACCCACCTAATATTACACTCAGTCCCAAAGTACTGAGCAGTTTCATCAGTTCCTCAGAATGTAACAACGCTGTGAGGACTAAAGATAGGACTGCCCAAATTTTAATTATCAATACACTGCACAGCTAATAAAGCAGATGCTGTCTCTGGCCCACAAAAGGAGACAGTTTCCCTGCAAGGTTTACCACAATCGGGAGACATTTTGCTCCTGATGGAACCCGCAGCGGGACTGCCTTGAGCCAGCTCCTCTGCTTCCCTTTCCACCTTCGGTCCTGGATGGGCCAGAGACCACGCACAGGAGGTGCCATCAGTCACCCGTGTCCCCCTGTCCACCTGCAACGCTCCTGGGAGGCAGATGCCGCAGAACAGTGATTTGTTCCATGATTGCCACTGTGTGAGATCAGCCCATCATGAGAAAATATCCATGGACTCGAATGAGATATCAACGGCAGAAGCACTGCCCCCAGCAGCAGTGCAGGAGGGTGGATGATGGAAGCACAGCACAGCCAGAATCTCTAGGGACCCCGCAGGACTCTGCTGCCCTGGATGCCTACAGCAGGCAGCAGCACAAGGGCCCAGTGCGCCTCCAGAGCCCTCCTACCAAGCCCTTCCCCCTGTTCGCCCATGCAGACCACACAGATGCTGCGTCAGTGAGCAAATCAGCACCACACACTTGGTTTTCCTGCTAAGACTCGGCCTTCATTGCTTCCCCAAGTGCAGCACGTTCTGCAAGCCTCAGCCAGCAGGGCTGGCGGGAGAGGTGGGTGGTCACACTCACCAGGTCTGTCTCTTCTTCTCCTGCCCCTCCTGACTCTCGGGTCACCACCTGCATTCTAGCCCCAAGGTACAAAATGGACAAGAACCTAACACCACCCACGTCACCCGCACACACTGCAACTACCAGCTGCCCACCAATGACCACCACCTTTATAGCCAGCCCAGCATGGGGCGCGTCTGGCAGCCCTGGTCCTGCCCCAGGGCAGCGAAGATTGGCCCAAGGCCCCCCGCCAGGTCGAGCCTGAGCTGCCCTGCAGCAGATTCTGGAAGCAAGGGAGCTGCTGATGGCTGAGGCCCTGACTCAGAGCACACTTAGGGAGACCCCATGCCTGGCAAGGGCACTGGGGCCCTGGACTTTCCCAGGCTGCAGTCCTAGGGTGGAGGCTGGCTCGGCCCTTCTTCCCCCAGCCCTGCCCGCAGGTGGAGTGGGGTTCCCATGGGGGCATCTTCCTTTGTGGGAGAGCGGGTGAACCCCAAATGCCATGACTCCCGGTGCCGGGTGCTGGCCTGCAGCCTTCCGGGAGGGAGTAGGAGACAGTGACTTTGTGGGGAGGTGACACTTGAGCTGGGCCTGTATTTTGGGTTAGCTCTGGATGCACATCCCAGTGCGCCTGGACCTGCAGGGCTGCTGCAGGCCTCCTGGAGGCTCTGGGAGCCAGACGTCCTGGTGGTGAGGGCAGGAGGGCAGGAGGGCAGGAGGGCAGGAGGTCGAGGCGCTGAGCTCCTGTTGGGTGCACCAGGCACTTTGGAGCTGTTCAGAGTAAGGAGTCGAGGTCACCTCCTGAACCACTCCTGGTCCCAAACTCCTGGTTTGGGGTTTGCCAGAACCCTGAATTAGGGGTGTGGTGGGGGTGGTAGTGGTTGGCTTCAATGCACTTTATTTGTGAATTATTCAAACACAGCTTCTCCCTACTCCTTCAGGCTTTCAGGTGATTGACAGGACAGAGTCCCTCAGCTGCAAAGTGACTGAATTTTGGAAACTACATCCAGAACTTCACAGTGTGTATTCAGTTGGTCATCCTTCAGGCCTGCAGGTGGACAGCAAGAGCAACAGTAAGGTATTAATCACTGTAGACACTCTCCTTTCTTTCCGGTAGACCCACCAAAAGAGAATGGGAGATGAGTACTTGAACATTGGAACCAGTCACCATGCTAAGGTGAGCTGCCAGTACTTGGAGCTTAGGAGTGGACATGGAGAGCAAAACATGCATTGCTACTAAAGAGGACAGTTAGGTATTTTACTGTGAAAAGGGAAATCATTTAGATGTGAGAAAGACACCTTAAGAAAAGGTCTGTATATTTATTTTTGTTTATTTGCAAGCAGAGAGAGCCCTTGCATTTACTGCTCATTCCTCAAATGTCTGCACCAACCAGAGCTGGGTCAGGCTGAAGCCAGGAACTCAGTGTGGGTCTCCCACATAGGTGGCAGGGACTCAAGTACTTGAGCCATCAGCTGCTGCCTCCCAGGGTTCTGTTAGCAGGAAGCCAGAAGCAGAAGCAGGGCTAGGGCTTGAGCCCCGGGCATTCTGACTGGGATGTGGAAGGCTTTCCCACTATGCCAAACACATGCTCCAGTAAGGTGTTTCAACACGTTTGCAAAATGTAAGAATGTGGTTTTAAATATATGCTCTTCATCTTAAAAATTTGCATAATCTTATATTCAGTTTCATATGATTCAATACTTATTATGAAATACAAGTAACATTTAGACACATGCTTTACTCACCAATACAAACCTCAGTAATTTTTTCACTTAGAACCTTGAATATTAGCATTCATTCAGACTGAAGTTCACTCATAGGCTGGGAATTATGACAAAGAGACAGTAGGGAAAAAAAATCTAGATGTGTATCTGATACCTAATAAGATTCTGAACCTGACTGATAGAATCTGAGTAACTGTTCAGAGAGTCACTTCATACCTCTCCCCTCAGTAATGAGAAGACTGTGTCCTTTGGCCACTTTCACATGATGTTATGTAAATCTTACCTGAAAAGCCTTTTATAAATTCTGAAGTACCATACAGAAGCATATTATGCATTTCCATATGTGTGCAAAAAAGGCAATGTCAAAGGCATGGCTATTCCAGAGAGAAGTTAGGAGGATTAGCTCAGTTTGGAAGTGTGTAAGTACCATTAAATACCAACATATTTGAAACAGATTTATAGAGTGTGAAGTTCATGATAGATATTTAATGAATGCACTCTGGATAATAAGCAAATATCAGAAATAATTCCACACCCATCAGTGTTTAAACTCTTCAGACAGCTCCATGCCAGGGAAGTGCAGTGATCCCTGTAAATTAACAAAAATCAATCTGTGTATACCCATGGAAGCAACTGGTTTATATGCAGCCTATACTAGAGGTTTTTGTGTTTAGTAAAATTACTTGATTTTTTTAATGAATGCTTTCAGACTGATACCTGATACTGAATGGCAGACAATTTTTTCTGAAAAGTATGTGGTTGCAAAATATAAATATAAATCAGTTTATAATTTTTGTGTCTGAATATTTTTATGCATTGAGACAATACCTGCAATAATCAGAAGACTTTTCCTCAAAAAGTTGCTATATGGATGCATTTTCATTTATTTATGTAATGTATGTTTAGGTAAAAGGAAGAGAGAGAGAGAGAGAGAGAGAGATCTCTGTCTTTCATCTGCTGGCTCACTTCCAGATGGCCACAATATCTGGGGCTGAGCCAGGCCGAAACCAGGACCCTGGAACTCTGTCCCAGTCCCCCATGTGGGTGCAGGAACCCAAACTCTTGGGCAATCTTTGCTGCTTTCCCAAGCAAAGAGCTGGATGAGAAGTGAAGGAGGTGAGTCTCAAAGCAGTGCCATAAGGCATGCTGCTGTTGCAGTTGGCAACTTACCCCTTTGTGCCACAATGCTGGCCCTGGATTGATGACATATTTAAGTGCTGCCACTGGCTTTTGGCTAAATAGGATGACTTAACATGTTTTCTACTCTGTGGAAGAGGAACAAATAAGGCAGTTGGTTGTAAAAGTTGCCCATGGAAACCACAGCCTGAGAAGGATGAATCAACTCACCTTGCATTTTCCACGTTGCATCTACACCACCCTTTTCTGGACAAACATCTGATTGTATGCCCTTGTGATGGAGGTTCTCAGGGTGCTGGAACTTGTTGTAAGTTTTTACAAATATAGATTAAGAAGAAGGCAAATAAACAAAAAATTATAAACTGCTGCCAATACCAAGAAGAGATTATTGAGAGTAAAAGGTCACCTGTTGGAGCCAGCACTGTGGCACATCAGGTTAAAGCCCTGGCCTGAAATACAGGCATCCCATATGAGTGCTGGTAGAGTCCCAGATGCTCCACTTCCAGTCCAGCCTCCTGCTAATGCACCTGGGAAAGCAGTAGAGGATGGCCCAAGTCCTTGGGCCTTTTCGCCCAAGCTCCTGGCTCCTGGATTCAGATCAGCTCAGCTCTGTCCATTGTAGCCATTTGGGGAGTGAACCAGCAGACAGAAGATTCTCTCTCTCTCTCTCTCTCTCTCTCTCTCTCTCTCTTTCTCTCTACCTCACTCTCTACCTCTCTATATAACTTTTTCAAATACATAAAATGATTTTTTTTAAAAAGGTATCCTGCCATACTTCTTTCTTCCCTGTTAATTACTAGGAATTAAACATTGTTACAGGGCCAGCACTGTGGCAAAATGGGTTATACCAGCACCTGCAGCACTAGCATCCTCTATGGGCACCAATTGCATGTTCTACTACTGATCCAGCTCCCTGCTAACATACCTGGGAAAGCAGCAGAATATGGTACAAATCCTTGGGTCCTGCACCCAAGTGAGAGACCTGGATGAAATTTCCCTGACTCCTGGATTTTTTTTAAAGATTTGTTTATTTGAGTTACACACACACACACACACACACACACAGAGAGAGAGAGAGAGAGAGAGAGGTCTTCCATCTGATGGTTTACTCCCCAAATGGTTGCAATGGCTGGAGCTGCACTGATCTGAAGCCAGGAACCAGGAGCTTCTTCCATGTCTCCCACTTAGTTGCAGGGGCCCAAGGACTTGGGCCATCTCCTACTGCTTTCCCAGGCCATAAGCTGAAAGCTCAATCAGAAGTGGAGCAGCCGGGTCTTGAACCAGTACCCTTATGGGATGCCAGTGCTACAGGCCAGGGTGTTAATCTGCTGTGCCCTAGCACTGGCCCCTACTCCTGGCTTTGCCCGGGCCCAGCCCCAGGTTTTCAGTAATTTGGGGAATGAACCAGCAGATGGAATACCTTTCTCAAGTAAATAAAACAAATCTTAAAAATATATAAATATATTTATGTAATAATCATGTTCATGGTTTAGAAATTTAGGGACCAAAATATATGCTTTTCTGTATATTGCTCTTTGCTTTGCTTTTTTCAATCATTAAGATGTTTTAGGTCCTGAATTTATCAGTGCTGTAAGCTTCTTTCTTGTATACCTTTGAAAGCTTAAGTGGTTTTTATTTTTATTTTTTCCTTTTTTTTTTTTTTTTTTTTTTGGACAGGCAGAGTGGACAGTGAGCGAGAGAGACAGAGAGAAAGGTCTTCCTTTGCCGTTGGAAGGAAAATTCATGCATGTATTTGAAAATGTAGCAGAGTGGAAGAGAGATTATCTATCTGCTGGTTTACTCCTCAGGTGGCTGCAGTGGCCTGGGCTGGGCCAGACTGAAGACAGGAACTTCATCTGGGTGTCCCATGTGGGTGGCAAGGCCCCAGTTATCTTCTGTTGCTTTTCTGGGACCATTAGCAGGAAGCCAGATTGGAAGGGGAGCTGCAGGGACTCAGCTAGCACCCATATGGAATACCGGCATTGCAGGCAGTGTCTTACCTCATGCTACAGCATTGGCACCAAGTGGTCACATTTTACCTAGGGAAAAGAAAATTTAAAACCTAGGAAATTAAATGTCATGGGAAAAGGATGTGGTGAGTGGAAAAAATGAAAACTTTTAGTACCTAGTGGTTAGTCATATGAAAGAAGTGGGACACTTACCTATATTATTACCTTTAGTCCAGTTTGAGTTTCTTTAATTTTTTTTTTTACTTAATTGGGAGGCAGAGGGAGAGAGAATGAAAATGCACTCTGATTCTCTGCTTTACTCCCCAAAATGCCTGCAACAGCCAGAACTGGGTCAGTCTGAAGCCAGGAGTGTGAACTCAATTTTTTTATTTATTTGACAGGTAGAGATAAGGATAGTGAGAGAAACAGAAAGAAAGGTCTCCGTCTGCTGGCTCATTCCCCAAATGGCCACTACAGCTGGCACTATGCCAATTCAAAGCCAGGAGCCAGGTGCTTCTTCCTGGTCTCCCATGAAGGTGCAGGAGCCCAAGCACTTGGGCCATCCTCCACTGCCCTCCCAGGCCACAGCAGAGAGCTGGACTGGAAGAAGAATAACCAGGACTAGAACCTGGCACCCAAATGGGATGCCAGTGCTACAGGCAGAGGATTAACCAAGTGAGCCATGGCACCAGCCCATGAACTCAATCTTAATCTCCCATGTGTGGGCAGAAACCTGAATACTTGAGCCATCAGTGCTGCCTTATAGGATCGGTATTTGCAGGAAGCTGGAGTTAGGAACCAGAGCTAGGCACTGAACCCCAGTACTCTGATGTAAGACTTGGACATCTTTTTTTTTTTTCAAAGATTTATTTATTTATTTGAAAGGCAGAGTTACATAGAGACAGAGAAGTCTTCCATCTGCTGGTTCACTTTCCAGTTGGCTGCAATGGCTGGAGCTGGGCTCATCCAAAGCTAGGAGCCAGGAGCTTCAAGCTCTCCCATGCATGTGCATGGGCCCAAGCACTTGGGCCATTTTCTACTGCTTTCCCAGACCATAGCAAGGAGCTGGATCAGAAGTGGAGCAACAAGGACTCAAACCAGTGCCCATATGGGATGCCCATAATGTTTTCTTTAATTGGAGAAATGTTCCTTTGATAGAATGAGTGTATGACCCCACAATATTCTCTACTTACTCATAATAGGGTCTGACATGTAAAAGTCATGGTTAATTTCTTAGAATAAAATTTACATACCCAGAAGCAAAGAGAGAAAATTAACCTTTTATTTTTCTCATGAATGAATCAAAGTTTAAAAACTAACACTTAACTTGTATTTTAGAGGAGTTAATGACTTAACCAACTCTTCTATTAGAAATACTACATTGTGGCCAGTGCTGTGGCACAGCAGGTTAAAGCACTGGCCTGAAGTGCCAGCATCCCATATGGGCTCCAGTCCTAGTCCCGGCTGCTCCTCTTCTGATCCAGCTCTCTGCTATGGCCTGGGAAAGCAGTAGAAAATGGCCCAAGTCTTTGGGCTGTTCTGAGGCTCTTAGCGTAGTGAAGATATCTTAGATTCTCATTAGTGAAATCTTTAGAAATGTCAAAAAGCATGTAACTTTCTTTAACGATCTGAAACAGAGATGAGATCCATAAGGGCAGAACTGCTCAGCAGCCACACTTCAGGAATATGTATCTTTCTGATGATATCTTCATCTGCTTCTTGCAGTTGCAGCCAGTCTATGAGCTCTTGGTCTGTTTCCTGCCCTTGGGAGGGCCTAGGGTGCTCTATATTATCTGTAAGGATGCAAAATTTGTTGTATATTAGTGTCTAATCATAAAATTTCCTAAGTGACAAGCTGGATGTAATAAACTATGCCAGAATGCAAAAAAAAAAGAAAAGAAAATACAAACATGGTGTACTGTCTATAAAGTACAGCGGTAAATCTGTATTATAGAGATACACATCTCTACACAATTCTCTGTTTCTTTCACTCTGAAAGTCTACATTCAGCTCTCGATGTTACGATTACTTAGGAATAGATTTCATATACTTTCATAATCAGTGAACTCGGAATTATTATTGTAGTATTGAGGATTGTACTGACTAAAACACTATGTTTATTCCATGTTAAATAACATCATCGTATCTTTGGATTCCATTTGTCCTGCTACTGATGTATTCACAGGAGAGGGGAGGTAGGAGGAAAACCCAAAATCCATCAGGGTGGAGGAGGAATGTCAGAGGCTGTGGTTCTATTGTACTGCAGCTTTGGTTCTGGAAGAACACATTAATGGACCCAGATGGCTTGAAGCTAACTGAGGGCCTATGTACTGTACGCTTGTCTGTGGTACTGCATTTTCATTTATGTAAAATTTATTTTCTTCAAGTAATCTATTAATTTGGATGGAAATGAAGATGTTAAGGAATTTTCAGAATGGGTCTGTTTAACCCTCATTGGCTTTGTTTTTAGTCACTTAGAAAAGATAGAAAAATACATTTTGGGTTCTCTTCATCTCTACCATGGCACTCTTTGGTTAAGATTTGTCATTTTGTCATATTTGATTCTCTAGACTCCCTGAAAAATCCCCTACTTCATTAGATGGAGTCCGTGTCTCACCATGGCAGTGAAAAGTTTAAAATGTTCCAGGTTTGCTAGGTCATGGACACATGCCATGGCACTTGCCAGCCAATTGTGTCAGGGACATCATCTGAATCAGAATTACTTGCATGAAAAAAAGGAGTTGCAGATTCTTCCAGTGAAAGTGGAGAGGAGCAGGAGCTGCAGAACACTGCCAGGGGTGAGTGTGCCATGGGATGCCATGTGGTGGCTGGTGTCTGGGGTGCTGGTTCTACAGAAGATAGGGCTTATGGGGGCTGGTGCTCTGGCGTAGCAGGTAAGGCTGCCACCTGCAGTGCCAGCATCCCATATGGTCACCGGTTCAAGTCCCGGCTGTTCCACTTCCAATCCAGCTGTGCTATGGCCTGAGAAAGCAGTAGAAGATGGCCCACGTCCTTGGACCCCTGAACCCACATGGGAGACCTGGAAGAAGCTCCTAGCTCCTGGCTTTGGATCAGCTCAGCTCTGGCCATTGCATCCAATTGGGAGTAAACCAGCAGATGGAAGGAAGATTCTCTCTCTCTCTCTCTCTCTCTCTCTCTCTTTCTCTCTCTCTGCCTCTCCTCTCTCTGTGTAACTCTGACTTTCAAATAAATAAATCTTTTCTTTAAAAGAGCTTATGCTTACGGGTAGTGGTCATGGAAAATGTATGGGACATTTTGCAGCAAGATTTTGGATGAATTTTCCAACTCCTGAACCTCCTAGAGATTAGAATAGACTTCTAATGCATAACTTCCTCTTATGCTTAATTAGGTTTTTGTTTTGAATTGTTTTGATGATAGAGCAAGGAATTCTGAGTTATAGACTTCCTATTTCAGAGACAGGAAAACACTGATGCCTGCATTATAATTAAATAATGCCTATCACCCTTTCTTAAGCAACAAATGATCACAGATTCTCTCTTTGCTGCTAATTAATGAGCATGGTGATTCTTCCCACGGTAACCACCTTCCCACCTACACTCCCTCCCCTCTTCCTCCTCCCTCTCCTATTGACATGGAATGCCTTACATAGCTAGGGTGAACATTTAACCCGCTTGGCCCTAGGTGTTCATACACTTCAACTCTGTGTAATTATTAATATGCCCTTTTCATGACCAAGCTTATGTCAGAACAACAAATTATATATTCACCTAATACTGAGAGTCATCAAATTGATTTCTATTTCCTTCTCTATTAGGCAGTTATTGAGAGGCAGAAATATTTATTTTGTATATCATTTATTTATTCAACTAAATGACTGTCAAGATGCTGAGTTTTAGTGTCAAAGCAAATATGTTTCTAGACCCCATGAAGTTTACAGTCTGGCAAGAAAGAGCAATCTACCCAAAGAATATTGTTTAACATAGTGAATGCTGGTGTGAAGTCAGTGGATAAAGATTTAAGCATTCTTAATCTAGCACCAACTCTAATCCCATGATCTCTAATCGAGAGAAGTAATCAGAAACACGGAACTCCATGTTACCCAGTTATCTCTTTAAATTTCTGCTTAAAAAATAAAACATATCAAACAACAAAATACCTAGGAGTGCGTAATATTTATATACTACCTTGATATTAAAAGTAAGAAAAAATAACCATGAAATAAGAGCAACTTTGAATCTCCTTTGTTTTCTAGACAAGTTATAATCCTATGTGGTTCTTTATGGTAAATTATTACAGTAAATTATAGTAAATCATTACAGTAAATTATTACAGTAAATAATTACAGTAAATTATTTTTTAGGTACTCTTCATCTCTCTCACATTTTTCCCTTTGAGAAATCAGATTTTAAAAACTGAGACCCAAGACAAAAGAAAGATTTTTAAGCTAGTATTATATGTTGATTAGCTCTCTAAAAAAGATTTATTTATTTATTTGAAAGTCAGAGTTACACAGAGTAGAAGGGGAGAGAGAGAGAGAGATCTTCCATCTTTTGGTTCACTCACCAATTGGTCACAATGGCTGGAGCTGTACTGATCCGATGCCAGGAACCAGGAGCTTCTTCTGGGTCTCCCACACAGGTGCAGCTGCCCAAGGACTTGGGCCATCTTCCACCACTTTCCCTGGCCATAACAGAGAGTTGGATTGAAAGCAGAGTAGCTGGGACTCAACCTCCACCCATATGGAATGTCAATGCTGGTGGTAGCTTTACCTGCTATGCCACAGTGCTGGCCCCTTGATTGGCCTTTAACTTAGACTTTTTAATGATATTAAAAAACACCATGTTTTTCTAAGCTCTTTCCATTCAGTTTCTACTTTGTAAACTCCAGATAATACTGTCCCCAGAATTAATCTAAGGTATAAATGATATGCTATAAGGCATTTAACCCCTTAACCTGTCTCCTTGAATACTCAGCTATGTAAGCTCTGTGTCCATTCTTCTGTCTCTGTACTAGATGAATAAAAAGACAGTGTAAAATGATTTGAAAAGAACTATAAGGGGTCGGCGCTGTGGCGCTGCTGCCAACTGGGGAGTGAACCAGCAGATGGAAAACCTCTCTCTCTCTCTCTCTCTCTGCATCTCCTTCTCTGTAACTCTGACTTCTAAATAAATAAATAAATCTTAAAAGAACTATAAACATCAATAAATCACAAATGAAAATTGTATTCTCAAAACTGGATATTAAACCGTGCCTTCTACACCTCTGTTAAAAGTTACATTCTATCATAGCCATTTATGATTTCTAGGGCCAAAGTAGTAAATAAGATTTTTCTGGAAGAGACAGAGGCTATGAGGGAGCCAGGATTTGGGGTCAGTTAGCAGCAGTGTCACTCTTTAAGATTTGATTCAGGAAAGGAAGAAGAGAAACTGATCCTTGAGATTTTGGGGTGGGAAGGAAAGGAAGGAGGGACTTAACAAAAGCAAATGCCCTCTGGTTTTGGGCACCCACCCCAGACTGCAGCCCTTGGGGAGGGCCAGCTGGTGTCTCTAGGGATGTTGCAGCCTGGACTCCATTTCCCAGAGTTCCCAGGAGCTCCGATGTATTCTGCCTTCCGAATGCCTGTGCGCACGCACATGCTAGTGCCAGTCCGTGGGGCTCTGAGTTGGACCAGAGGGAGTTCATTCCCTGCTCAGGGTCAGCCCTGGGGGCTGTGCTGCTCCTTCTCTGGCATTTACTGCATCTCCTGCTCTGCACACGGGATCCCAGGCAGTTTCCGAGTGCTCACCCCAAGCCTGCCTCCTGCTGCTTCTTCCCTCTTCATCCTCTGCCTGTGGGTCCTACGTGCCAGGGACTCTCTTCCCTGCACTCCCCACTTCGCTCCCCGTGTGTCCAGAAGAAAGGGTACCTGCTCCCAGGACTTTCTGCTGCAGGTTTGGCATGCAGGAAGGGGTGGCGACATGTGTGGGAGAAGGGTGGGTGCCTGGGCGCCAGAGATCATGGCAGTTTCCCCTGAGGTCAGGGCTGGGACCCGGGCTGCTCTGTCTCCCACCTCTGCTTCCCAGGCTCCCAGCACCCAGACTCTCCCCTGCAGAACCTCACCCAAACTGTCCTTAATGTACTTTATTTAGTGGTTACAGGAGAGAGAGGGCACCGTTCTGGGAACCTGCACATGCAGGGAAGGAAGGCGGAAAGACTCCCGCTCTCCACAGTTAAATAAGCCGGGTTCCCACTGTGGGTGGTCTCAGAATGCAGTCTGGCCAGGTCTCTTGATGTTTCCTGGGCTGGTTCCTGCAGGGTGGGGCTGGATGGCCTTCAGCAGGGAGCCTGGGGCAGCAGAGGGGTGGGAAGGAGGATCTGACTAGGATCTGCACCTCATCTTCCTGGTGGGGTCCCCATGGACACACCTGCCGGGTGTGGCCCTGAGTGTTCAGATTTTTCCCAGAGGGAGCAGTGTGAAGCGTGAATAGCTGCTTTGTGCATTGATCCCTCTCAAGTATTAATTATCAGATTTTTCCAATCTGGAATTTGAAGCTGTTACAGAAACCTGGGGTGGGAAAACTCCCTTCTTTCAAACAGGCACAGAGACAGTGGAGAATCCAAGGAGTTTATATTAATGGCCCTAGGCTCAACTGGAATGATTTCCTGAGAATTGAGCATCAAATTCAAGTGTCTTAGCTGTTACAGCATTGGTGAGTTTAAATGGCAGCCTACATGACTTAGGACCACATTTCCAATGGTCAGTGGGTCCAGTATGCTTGTAAAAGAGATGCCAGGGACAGATTTATTAGGACAGATTTATGACTGGAGTTTACAGAAGCAGAACTTAGGACATCTTCCCTCCCTAGAAAAGATTTCAGTGGGCAGCTGTTTCACTCGTTAATTGTGAGCATCCACTTTTAAAGGTTTGTGTTGGATGGGGTCCACTTCTCTTTCTTTGATGATTTATTTGGCTGCTTTTCATTTTCTGTCTTCAACTATTTCTTCTCCTGTTAGCAAGGCTGTCAACTGTTTTTACCTGCCACTGATCCCTTTGCAAAGTGAGAAGGGAACTAAAATCAATGCAAGTCTACTGTGTTGTCAATAACTGGAGCTACTTTTTAAAGATTTATTTATTCATTTGAAAGAGTTACACAGGGAGGAGAGAGAGAGAGAGAGAGAGAGAGAGAGAGAGAGAGAGAGAGAGGTCTTCCTTCCGATGGTTCACTCCCCAATTGGCAGCAACAGCTGGAGCTGTGGCAGTCTGAAGCCAATAGCCAGGAGCTTCTTCTGGGATGAAGCTGTTTTTTAAAATAATTATTTATTTATTTGAAAGGCAGAGTTACAGAGTGGCAGAAGCAGAGATAGATGGCTGGAGCTGTTTGGATCCAAAACCAGGAGCCAGGAGCTTTTTCCAGGTCTCATAGATGGGTGCAGGAGATAGGGGATTTGGGCCATCTTCAACTGTTTTCCCAGGCCACAGCAGAGAGCTGGATGGGAAGTGCAGCAGCCAGGATCCCAACCGGCACCCATATGGGATGCTGACACTGCAGGCAGTAGGTTTACCCACTATGCAACAGTGCTGCCCACTAACTGGAGCTCTTTTAATCTGAGTTTGCATAAAGTGGAGAATTACAGCATCATAAATACAGATAAGTAACAGTTTTCCTCTGCCCAGTACTTTACAGTTACCCACTGATCCACTGAGAATCTTACATTCCACACTGTGTAATTAAGAAGGCCAGTTACTTGTCTTATTTTGGGTTCTGTGTTTAAACCCATGACATTTTTGACATGGGAGGATATTAGTTCTACAACTTCATAGAGACTGGTCTGTGGAAGCATCTATAGAAGTTATAACTGTGAAAGTGGTAAGAAAGAAGAGGGGAAGAAATAAGTGCCCCTTTCCCCAGACAGAGATGTCCGCAAGTGGAGTAGAAGATGTGCCCTTGAAAACTATGGCTGACTTTCTGGGACAAACTGTGTTTGAATGTTTCACATGTTCTGATAGAAAGGTATTGCCACCAGGTTATTACTATATTTATTTAGTTAGTTTTTAAAGATTTATTTATTTATTTGAAAATCAGAGTTACACAGAGAGAGAAGGAGAGGCAGAGAGAGAGAGAGAGAGAGAGAGAGAGAGGTCTTCCATCAGGTTCATTTCCCCAATGGCTTCGTCATTGTGAACTTTGCTCAGTTCCTGACCTATACCTTTCCTTTAACCTAGTACTTTGCCATGTAGTATCCCATGAAAACTGCAGACTGCATAAATGAATGAATACTTTGAGGGTTGTGATTTCTTAGAGGAACATCATGAGATAGAAGGAATAAAACAAAACAAAAGTATCCTCAGTATATAGAAGGTATACTGGTTTTGCAAGCCACAGAGAAGAGGAAGAAGAAGGAAAGTGGTGAGACTGGAAAGTATGAGGCAAAGGTAATAGGCACTGGTCAAGAATTTAACAAGCCCATTAGGAAAACATTAAGGTTTCCTTACTTCCATGTAGACTCTGCCCTCTAATGGTGAACAGGGTCCTCTAAACCCACTTGTTGCACAAATGAAAACCCAAGCATTGTCTTCTCCCACAGATGGAGTCTGCTATTGGTTTTGGTTTACATTTCCCTAATGGCTAGTGATATTGGGCATGTTCATATATGTCTTGACCATTTAGATTTCTTCTTCTGAGAAACATCTATTCTGATCATTGCCCATTTCTTAACTGTACATTTTGCTTCTTGTTTGGAGTTTTTCCAGTTCTATATATGTATGTTCTGGCTATCAATCGTTTGTCATATTCAGAGTTTTCAATGTTTTCTACCATTCTGCCCATTGTATCTTCACTCTGTTGATTACTTTGTTGTGAAGATGTATCTTAATTTGATATGCTCAAATTTGTATATTTTATTTTTGTTACTTGTGCTTTTGGAATCTTACCCACAACTGTTGTCTATGCTAATGTTTTACAGTTTCTCATATGTTTACTTAGTTTTTGGTTTTATATTTAGACTTTTAATTCACCTTGAGTTGCTCTTACATAGTGTATGAGGTGTTGGGGCATATTTTCAGGCTTCTACATATGGATAATCACTTTCCTTTAAACCATTTGCTAAAGGGATTCTTCTTTCTCCTGTTTGTTTTATTTCCTTTGTTAAATAGGAGTTGCCTGTAGAAAAGTCAGTTTATTTCAGCTGCCTATTCTTTTCCATTGAACTATGTGTCTGTTTTTCCAACAGTGCTAACACTGCTTCTATTTTTTTAAGATTTATTTATTTATTTGAAAGGCCAGATGCTTCTTCCAAGTCTCTCATGTGGGTGCCAGCACCCAAAAACATGGGCCATCTTCCACCGATTTCCCAGGTGCATTAGTAGGGAGCTGGATTGGAAGTGGAGCACCTGGTCTCCTAGCAGCAATATATGGGATGCATGCACAGCAGGTCAAGGCTTTAACCCACTACGCCACAGCACCAAACCCTTCCTTATTTATTTCTGCTGTGATCTTTCATTATTCACTTTTTTCTACTGCCCTGCAACTTGACTCATTCCTGTTTTTTTCTGGGTCCTGGAGGATGGTAGTAGGTTGCTTCTGGGATATCTTTTTTGTGTTAGTAGATACTTGGTAATCTAAAATCATAGTTTTTAGTTTCTATATGTGTCTGCTAATCACAAGGACCTTCTAGATGACAGCAGAAAATGCTGGCAGAAATGAGGATATATTAATTTGCTAAGAAAATACCACAGAGAATATGATTTAAATCATGGAATTTTACTTCTCAGAGTTGTGAGGTTGAAAATATCAGATCAAGGTCCTAATAGGCTCAATTTTTCCAGAAGACACATCTATCATTTGATCTGCTTAAAAGCACTTTCTTCAGGTAGAGTCATGTTGGTGGTTAGCACTTCAGTGTTTGAGTTTTAGGGAGGCACATTTCAGTCCATAACAGCAAAAGGGGGCCCTGTGGTCTACTTCAATGACAGCCATCTCTGCAGAGGACAGAAAGTATGAAATCAGCGTTAGGATTTCTCACAGTATTACTGTCAGTGCTATCTCCATCAAATGTGCATTCATGTACACACAAACAAAACTGCCTGTACACATAAACACATTCAACAGTGGAAATGCCTGACGGTTATGTACAGGTAACATCAATATAATAATCCATAAGATGACCTATTAGCAGACATTAAAAAGAGAATTAGAAAGAATGACAACAAAATCTGCAGTTACCTATATTTATGTATATATGTATGATATTCAGTATTTATAGTTGCTAAAAGATGAATACTGATGTGTGGGAATAAAAGCTAAACCTTACCTTGCAATATTGCAGCCTAGTCTACATGAAAGATGTCTTCCTAAAACCTTTCACTGGGCCCACTCTGTGGCATAGTAGAGTAAGCATCCACCTGCAGCACCAGCATCCCACATGGGCACCAATTTGAGTCCCTGCTTCTGCACTTCCAATCCAGCTCTTTGCTAATGGCCTAGGAAAGCAGTGGAATATGCCCTGAGTGCTTGGGCCCCGGCACCCATGTGAGAAACCTGGAGGAAGCTGCTGACTCCTGGCTTCTGGCACCTGGCTTCAGATCGGCCCAGCTCCAGCCATTCTGGCCATTTAGGGGTGAACCAGTGGATAGAAGACCTCTCTTTCTCTTCCTCTCTATATCTGTAACTCTGCCTCACAATAAATAAATACATTTTTTAAAAACCTTTCACATTTTAAATTTCTTATTTTTTAAAGATTTATTTATTTATTTACAAGTCGAGTTACAAACAGAGAGGAGAGCCAGAGAGAAAGAGAGAAGTCTTCCATCTAATGTTCACTCCCTAATTGATTGCAACTGCCAGAGCTGTGCTGATCCAAAGCCAGGAGCCAGGAGCTAGTTCCAGGTCTCCCAGATGGGTACTGGGGCCCAAGGACTTGGGCCATTTTCTACTACTTTCCCAGGCCATAGCAGAGAGCAGGATCAGAAGTGGAGCATCTGAGTATTGAACCGGCCCCCATATGGGATGCTGGCGCTTCAGGCCAGGGTGTTAACCTGCTCCACCACAGCAACAGTCCAACATTTTAAATTTCTGATACTCTAAAGTAGCACAGGACTGCATTACATATAGGAAAGATGCATTTAAAAATTATAAATCTAGCGCATTTTAGCAGAAGTTTTAACAAATACTTCTGATTTTCTCAGCATTATGTAATAAATAAATGACATAATGAGTCAATGTCAGATTTTTAGCTCTTTGACAGCCACTTATAATATTTAACAGCATTTTGAAATTTATTGCTAGTGTGTTTTTCTCAACACATGCACTGGATTTTACCAGTTTAGTGAACATGGAGTTGCCTATTATAGGATTTGCATTTCAATGGGTTTTCATGGCACATGTAATCAACATCTGCAAAGCCTCTAAAACACATAAATAATAACATGAATCAGATTTTTTTTCTTAAAGATTTATTTATTTATTTGAAAGAGTTGCACAAATAGAGGAGAGGTAGAGAGAGAGAGACACAGACAGACAGACAGACAGAGACAGTGAGGTCTTCCATCTGCTGGTTTACTCCCAGTTGGCCGCAATGGCTGGTCTGTGTCGATCCGAAGCCAGGAGCTTCTTCCGAGTCTCTCACATGTGTGCAAGGCCCCAAGGACGTGGGCCACCTTCTACTGCTTTCCCAGGCCATAGCAGAGAGCTGGTTCAGAAGTGGAACAGCCACGACTTGAACTGGCACCCATATGCCTTACCAGCACTGCAGGCAGCAACTTTATCTGCTATGCCACAGCGCCAGCCCTGCATTGCATCTTTTTAAGATGATATGGATTTAAGTTCATGAAAAATTATTAGCAGAGTGGGAACTGATAGATATGGATGAAGCAGGATGGACTTGTTAGGAGTGGTGATGTTAATTTTCTTATAAAATAAATAAATAAGAAATTAAATATGGTCAGACATAAATGAAGACTAAATTTTATTAGTGGTGATCCAGAAAACATTGATCTCAGGCTTTTTCTTCTAGTGTTAAGTTTATATTTTTAAATGCATATTAAGTGAACAAATTTCATGTAATTTATATATACAGATTGAAGAGCAAACTGATAACATCCTACCCTATCTTCCCTTGGTCTCATATTTCCAACTCCCTCCTTCTTGTTTTATTTTCTTTTAATTTTTACAGCTGCATGCTTTGATTTTATTTTAGAATCACAAGCTTTAACCCTCTACAAAATAAAGAATTCAGCAAGTAGTAGCAGAAATATCAATGAGTATATGTTGTATACTCTATCAAAGAGTACAGAAAAGTGCTATGAACAATACTCAAATCTCAAAATGTCAATTTAACTCCTATGCTACTTTTTGTTGTCTATATATAAATTACCACCAGCCAGAGAAAACATATGGTATTTGTCTTTTGGGGACTGGCTTCTTTCATGAAGCATAATTGTTTCCAGTTCATCCATTTAGTTACAAAGGATAGGATTTCATTCTCAATTGTGGCTGAATAGTATTTTACACTGTATATATAGCTCATATTCTTTTTCCATTCACAAGCTGATGGACATCTGGGTTGATTCCATGTTAGCTATTGTGAATTGAGCTGTAATAAACAAGAGGGTACAGATAACTCATGCCTATGCATATTCTATTTCATTTCATGTGGATAAATTCCCAGGAGTCAGATGGCAGGATCATATGGTATGTTTTCAGATTTCTGAGGAACTTTTATACTACCTTCCATAATGGCTGTACTAGCTTCATTCCCACCAACAGCAGGTTAGGGTACCTTTTTCTCTACCTCTCCACCAGCCTTTATTGTTTGTTGACTTTTTCAAAAGAATTATTTATTTGAACGGTGGAGCTACAGAGAGGGAGAGGCAGAGGCAGAGGCAGAGAGACATAAGTATTTTATCTCCTTGTTTATTCTCCATATAGCCCAACAGGTGGTGCTGGTCCAATCAGAAGCCAGAGTTAGGAGCATCTCCCTGATCACCCAAGTGGGTGCAGGGACCCAGGCACTTGAGCCATCCTCCACTGCCCTCCCAGTCCAGAGCAGAAAGCTGGACTTGAAGAGAAGCAACCAGGACCAGAATTGGCACCCATATGGGATGCCAGCTCCACAGGTGGAGGATCAACCCAGTGTGCCACAGCACTGGCCCCCATCAGGGATATTTTTCTATAGTTCTCTTTCTCCACTGTATCTTTTTCTAGTTTAAGAATTAAGGTGATGCAGGGTTAATAGAAGGAGTTTGAGAGGATTGTCTCTCTTTCAATTGTTTTGAATAGTTTGAGAAGAATTGGAATTAGTTCTTTAAAAGTCCTGTAGAATTCAATAGTGAGGCTGTCTGATCCTGGACTTTTCCTTGTTGGGAGGGTCTTTATTACTCATCCAATCTCTGTCTTGGTTTTTGATTTGTTTAGCTTTTCTATGTGTCTTCATGACTCAATTTTGGTATATTGTGTATGTCCAGGAATCTGTTGATTTTTCCTCTAGGTTTTCCAATTTGTTAGCCGTCACAATGGATGCCCACATCCTATATTGCAGTGCTAATCTGAGTTTTGGGTACTCCACTTCCAAATCAGTTTCATGTTAATATCCCTGGGAAGCAATGGATGATAGCTCAAATTCTTTCATTCCTGTCATCTAATTTGGAGAACTGTAACCTAAATGGGGACTTGAGAACCTGGTCTTGCACAGTTGTAGCCATATAGAAAGTGAACCAGCAGATGGGAGATCTCTCTGCTTCTCTTTCCTTCTTGCTTTGTCTCTGTGTCTCTCTGCCTTTTTTTATCATATTAAAATATTTAATTACTTATTTGAAAGAGTTACAGAGAGAGGGAGACGCAGAAATCTTCTACCACCTAATTCATTTTTGAGATGACTTCAATAGCCAGAGTGTGGCCAGGTTGAAGACAGGAGCTTTCCTCCGATGTGCGTGGCAGCATCCCAGGCACTTGGACCATCTTTCACTGCTTTTTCAGTCCATTGGTAAGGAGCTGGATCAGAAATGCAATAGTTGGTACTTGAACTGGTGCACATACAGGATGCCAATGTAATAGATAGCAGCTTTGTCCACTTCACCACAACCACCAGCTCCTCTTTCTGCCTTTCCAATAAATAAATCTTTTGAAAAAGAACTTAAGGTAGTAAAAGTCATCATGACTGAGCAATGGCAAATTTATTGAAGTGATCTACTTTCTAAAAGATCTATTTAAGAACTTGAAAGGCAGCACTAGAAAGAGAGAGTGGGAGAGATTGATCTTCCTCCTGGTTTGTTCACTCCTCAAATGGCTGCAATGACTGTGGCTAGGCCAGACTGATATCAGGAGCCAGGGGCTTCTTCCAGGTCTCTCACATGGGTGCAGGAGCCCCAATATTTGAGTCATCCTGTGCCACTTTTCCAGACACGTTAGCAGGGAACTGGATCAGTTTGGAGCATTAATGTCTATGATACTCTCTTGCAGTTAAAGGATTTAGAATCCATTTCGTTTATGGGTGGGCCAAGTACAACAGCTTCCAATTGTCCAAGGTTTGGATTAGATGGGTTCTGAGAATTTTTTTTTAAATAGTTATTAATCATAACTCTCAGTTTAAGCTTTTCTTACCAAATTTTCATGTTTGATGATGTTTATATCTATGGGAAAATTGGGTCCTGGATTGCAACCAATGAAAGCATCCAGACTAACAGTAATAAGGTCAACAGTCAGCAGAATGATGTCCAGCTGAACTGAAATAGCTTTTCTTATTTGGTAGAGGGGTTGCCTCCTGCATTATACTGACATACAGACATAGACAGTAGATATTGGAGCCTGTCCCTTCTGCCAAATGGAGAATGCCACATTTTGGTCCATCATATATATATTTATATATATATATGTATGTTATAATATATTATATTATGTAGTTCTTTATATAATATATTGTATTATGTATTATAATATATTATATATTATATAATATTATATTATATATTTCTATATATAATATAGAATTACATATAATTATTATAAATATATGAGATATAATTATTATATATACATTTATTATTTATATACAAACATATAATTATTTCTGATCCAGCTCCTTACCAATGGATTGAAAAAGCAGTGAAAGATGGTCCAAGTGCCTGGGTTGCTGCCACACACATTGGAGGAGAAGCTCCTGGCTTCAACCTGGCCACACTCTGGCTATTGAAGTAATCTCCATAATATATATATATAGTACATATAATAAATTATATAATATTATCTGTTTCTTTTTCATTTTTGATTCTCTTTATATACAGAAGATCAGTTTAGCATACATTAAGTAAAGATTTCAACAGTTTCCTCCCACACAGAAACATAAAGTGAAAAATAATAGATGATTTTTTAAATGATGATGAAATCAGATCAGACCTTTTGTCATGTTTAATCCCAGTGAGGGTCAAGTTGGGAATTGATAATTTCTTCTTTTATTTCACAGAAGATCAGTTTAGTATACATTAAGTAAAGCTTTCAACAGTTTGCACAAACATAGAAACACAAAGTGAAATATATTGCTTGAGTACTCATTATAGCATTAAATGTCAATGTACAGCACATTAAGGACAGAGATCCTACATGAGGAGTAAGTGCACCATGACTCCTGTTGTTGACTTTACAAACTGACACTCCTGTTTATGGCATCAGTAATCTCCCTATGCTCCAGTCATGAGTTTACAAGGCTATGGAAGCCCCTTGAGTTCTCTGACTCTTATCTTGTTTAGACAAGGTCATAGTCAAAGTGGAGGTTCTCTCCTCCCTTCAGAGAAAGGTACCTCCTTCTTTGAAGACCTGTTCTTTCCACTGGGATCTCACTCACAGAGATCTTTCATTTAGGTTTTTTTTAATTTTGCCAGAGTGTCTTGGCTTTCCATGCTTGAAATGCTCTCTTGGGCTTTTCAGCCAGATTGGAATACCTTTAGGGCTGATTGTGAGGCCAGAATGCTGTTTAGGAAATCTGCCATTCTATGAGTCTGCTGAGTATCTTGCTTCCCATGTTGGATCACTCTCCCCTTTATTTATTCTATCAGTTAGTATTAGCAGGTATTACACTTGTTTATGAGCTCCCTTTGACTCTTAGTCCTTTCATTATAATCAATTATGAACTGAAATTGATCACTTGGACTAGTAAGATGGCATTTGTACATGCCACCTTGATGGGATTAAATTGGAGTCCCCTGGTATGTTTCTAACTCTAACATTTGCGGCAAGTCAGCTTGAGCATGTCCCAAATTGTACATCTCTTCCCTCTCTTATTCCCACTCTTATGTTTAACAGGGATCACAATTCAGTTAAATTTCAACACTTAAGAATAACTGTGTATTAATTACAGAATTAAACCAGTCATATTAACTAGAACAGACAAAAAAACTACTAAGAGGGATAATGTATTAAGTTGTTCATTAACCGTCAGGGCTATGCTGATTAAGTCACTGTTTCTCATAGTGTCCATTTCACTTCAGGAGGTTTCCTTTTTGGTGTTCAGTCAGTTGTCACCGATCAGGGAGAACATATGGTATTTGTCCCTTTGGGACTGGCTTACTTCACTCAGCATGATGTGTTCCAGATTCCTCCATTTTGTTGCAAATGACTGGATTTCGTTCTTTCTTACTGCAGTATAGTATTCTAAAGAGTACATATCCCATAATTTCTTTATCCAGTCTACCGTTGATGGGCATTTAGGTTGGTTCCAGGTCTTGGCTATTGTGAATTGTGCTGCAATAAACATTAGGGTGCAGACCGCTTTTTTGTTTGTCAATTTAAACTCCTTTGGGTAAATTCCAAGGAGTGCGATGGCTGGGTCAAACGGTAGGGTTATATTCAGGTTTCTGAGGAATCTCCAGACTGACTTCCATAGTGGCTTGACCAGTTTGCATTCCCACCAACAGTGGGTTAGCACCTACACTTATAATTAACATCCACATTTATAATTGTATCTTTCTATGAATGATCTGACAGGAATTATTATCTGGGATGGATAATTAACAACTCCTTTTACAATTTTTATAATGTACCAAAAATTGAACTTTGAATCCTTTGGGAATTGGATAAGCTAGATATATTTGTATATGATGAGTCCAGGCTGAGAACTTGTAAGCACAATACCAACCATAATACCTACTAAAAAATTAAATACCTTGGAATAAATGTAACTAAGAATTTGAAAGATTTTAACAATGAAAATTACAAAACATTAAAGGAAAAAATAGAAGAACACACAAAAAATGGAAAAATATTTCATGTTTGTGAACTGGAAAAATAAATATCATCAAAATTTTTATACTACCCAAGGTGATTTATAGATTCAATGAGATCCCAATCAAAACTCCAAGAACATTCTTCTCAGATCTAGAAAAAAGAATGCTAAAATTTGTGTAGAAACACAAGAGACCCCCAAATAACTAAAGCAATGTTAAAGAAGAAAAAATTGGAAGTATCAGAAGACCAGATTTCAAGACATACTACAGGGCAGTTACAAACAAAATAGCCTGGGACTGGAAGAAAAAAAGACATGTATACCAATGAAACAAAATATAAACCAAAAAAATTAATCCATGCAGCTACAACCAACTAGTCTTTGACAAACCAGCTAAAATCAATCCCTGGAGAAAGGACAGTCTCTTCAACAAATAGTGTTGGGAAAATTGGATCTCAACATGCAGACATATGAAACAAAACCTGTACTTCCACCCATACAAAAATCAACTCACAACTGATCATGAATCTAAATCTATGACCTGATATCAACATATTACTAGAGGAAAACATTGGGAAAACTCTGCAAGATATTGGCATAGGAAAGACTTCTTGGAAAAGTCCCCAGAAGCACAGGCAATGAAAGCAGAAATAGACAAAAGGGATTACATCAGGCTTAGAAGATTTGTGCTGCAAAGGAAACACTAAGCAAAGTAAAGAGTGGTAGCAAATATTTGCAAACTATATAACTGATAAAGGGTTAATATCTTGAAGTAACACCTTAACAGTAGGGACTCCAGTTTGGAGCACTTGAGACTCCATTCTGGAAAGGTGCCCCCCCACACACCATGAGATTCTGCTCTGAAACTATGATCTAAAACAGTTGAATAATAGCAGTCCACTACATCACACTTGGCAGAGCACAGAACCCCCTAGCATGATCAATCAAGCTTGGAAGCAGATAGACTACACATAGATTAATGATAAAAATGTAATTTGTCTATGTTCTACGTATGATTAAAATCAATACCTGGATTAATGTCAAGATTATAATTGGAATTGTTAAGATTGTAACTTGTATTTTCAATATTATAATTGATACTAGTTTACTGATACTAGATTACTGATACTAGCTTATAATTGATACCAGTTTCACATAGGTTTTAAGTCAGTAACCAGTAACCAGATCTTGGATTGAGATAGCCACAACACACCAGATATTTCTGCTTTCCTCCAGGCATATCCACACAAAATGTGGAATTTGGGTGAAATTTAACCCAAAAATCATCATCAAAGTTGTTTTGGGAAAAGCACAAACTTTCTCTTCGGCTTGTGGATCCAATGTCATGTTTACAAACAAAATATCATGTTTGCTTTGATTTCTGAAGCTTTCTGCCTAGAAAACTTGAATGTGTGGAGGATTTGAGTCCATGTGCAACCAATTAGCGTTTGCCCGCAGAAAACAAAAAGTTAGATTATAAAATTCGTTCAAAACCTAAACTTCGTAGATAATTCAAGAAAACACAAACAAACACAGAGGCTATAACAAGATCTCGGATTGAGATAGCCAAAACACACCAGATATTTCTGCTTTGTTCCAGGCATATCCAGTCAAAGTGGTGTGGAATTCAGGTTAAATTTAACCAAGAAATCACCATCAAAATTGTTTTAGAGGAAATTGGAATCTTTCTTTCGGCAACTGAATCCAGTGTCATGTTTACAAAAGCAAATATCATGTTTGCACAGGTTTCTGAAGCTTTCTGCCTAGAAAACTCCAATGTGTGGAGGATTTGACTCCACGTGGAACCAATTAGGGTTTGCCGGCAGAAAAGCCAAAATTACATGCTAAAATTCACTCAAAACCGTAAAGTCCTTAGATAATGTCCAGAAAACACAAACAAACACAGAGGCTGTACCAAGAACTAGGATTGACATAGCCACAACTCACCAGATATTTCTCCTTTCCTCCAGGCAGATCCAGAAAAAGTGTTATGGAATTCGTGTGAAATTTATCCAAAAAATCACCGTCAAAGTGGTTTTGGAGAAAAACACACTCTTTCTGTTCGGTGAATGGATCCAATGTCATGTTTACAAACACAAATAGCATGTTTGCTCAGGAGTCTGGAGCTTTCTGCCAAGAAAACTCAAATGTGTGGAGGATTTGACTCCATGTGGAACCAATTAGCATTTGCCAGCAGAAAACTAAAAGATTATAAAATTCACTCAAAACCGTAAAGTCCATAGATAACGTCCAGAAAACACAAACACACACAGAGGCTGTAGCAAGATCTGGGATTGAGACAATCACAACACACCAGATATTTCTGCTTTCATCCAGGCATATCCAGACAAAGTGTTGTGGAATTCGGGTGAAATTTAACCTAAAAATCACCGTCAAAGTGGTTTTGGAGAAAAGCACAATCTTTCTCTTCGGCCAGTGAATCTAATGTCATGTTTACACACAGAAATATCACCTTTGCTCAAGTTTCTGAAGCTTTCTGCCAGGAAAACTCCAATGTTTGGAGGATTTGACTCCATGTGCAACCAATTAGCGTTTGGCAGCAGAAAACAAAATGTTAGATTATAAAATTCATTCAAAACCTAAAGTTTGTAGATAAAGTCCAGAAAACACACAAAAAAAACAGAGGCTGTAGGAAGATGAGGATTGAGATAGCCACAACACACCAGATATTTCTGCTAGCATCCAGGCATATCTGGAAAATGTGGTGTGGAATATGGGTGAAATATAACCAAAAAATCACCGTCAAAGCATATTTAGAGAAAATCACAATCTTTCTCTTCAGCAAGTGGATTTAATGTCATGTTTAAAAACAGAAATAGTATGTTTCCTCAGGTTACTTAAGCTTTCTGAAAGGAAAACTCAAATGTGTGGAGGATTTGACTCCATGTGGAACCAATTAGTGTTTGCCAGCAGATAACTGAAGGTTACATGCTAAAATGCATTCAAAACCTTCATGTCGGCAGATAATGTCAAGAAAACACAAACAAACACAGAGGCTGCAGCAAGATCTGGGATTGACATAGCCACAACACACAGATATTTCTGCTTTCATCCAGGCATATCTAGACAAAGTGTTGTGGAATTCAGGTGAAATTTAACCAAAAAATCACCTTCAAAGTGGTTTTGGAGAAAAGCACATTCTTTCTCTTCGGCAAGTGGATCCAATGTCATGTTTACAAACACAAATGTCATATTTTCATGGGTTTCTGAAGCTTTCTGCCAGGAAAATTCAAATGTGCGGAGGATTTGACTCCATGTGGAACCAATGAGCATTTGCCAGCAGAAAACTAAAGTTAGATTTTAAAATTCACTCAAAACCTTAATGTCCATAGATGATGTCCAGAAAACACAAACACAGAGGCTGTAGCAAGATCTGGGATTGACATAGCCACAACACAACAGATATTTCTGCTTTCATCCAGGCATATCTGGACATCAGATATGGAATTTGGGTGAAATTTAACCAAAAAATCACCTTCAAAGTGGTTTTGGAGAAAAGCACAATCTTTCTCTTCAGCAAGTGGATCCAATGTCATGTTTACAAACACAAATATCATATTTCATGGGTTTCTGAAGCTTTCTGCCAGGAAAATTCAAATGTGTGGAGGATTTGACTCCACGTGGAACCAATTAGCGTTTGCCAGCAGAAAACTAAAAGTTAGATTATAAAATTCACTCAAAACCTAAAGTTTGTAGATAAAGTCCAGAAAACACAAACACAGAGGCTGTAGCAACATCTGGGATTGACATAGCCACAACACAACAGATATTTCTGCTTTCACCAGGTATTTCGGGACTATGTGGTGTGGAATTCGGGTGAAATTTAACCAAAAAATCACCGTCAAAGTGGTTTTGGAGAAAAGCACAATCATTCTGTTTGGCGAATGGATCCAATGTCATGTTTATAAACACAAATCGCATGTTTGCTCAGGTTTCTGGAGCTTTCTGCCAGGAAAACTCGAATGTGTGGAGGATTTGACTCCATGTGGAACCAATTAGCATTTGCCAGCACAAAATTAAAAGATTATAAAATTCACTCAAAACCGTAAAGTCCATAGATAATGTCCAGAAAACACAAATAAACACAGAGGCTATAGCAAGATCTGGGATTGACATAGACAAAACACACCAGATATTTCTGCTTTCATCCAGGCATATCCAGACAAACTGGTGTAGAATTTGGATGAAATTTGAGAGGAGGCAAGATTGCGCAATAGGAAGGGAGCACATTGACAGTCTGGGGAGAGACAGTTTAATAAAAGTGGAGATACTGCAGGTTCAAGGAAGAGTAGGGGAAGAAACAGCAGAGGTACTCTTCTGGAACGCATGATTCACAGTGGACCTGCATGGAGTGCATGGGAGCCCACAGTTTGGGACACCAGTGGCAGACTCAACACACCAGCGCTGGAACGCGAGGTGAGCCAAACCTTAATAGCCCAAGACACCGGCAGGCAAGTGGAAAGAGGAGACTAGAGGGAATGACCCCTGGGGGGGGAGTTCACCAGGCTAACTAGAAGAGAGAGAGAGAGAAAAGAAAAAAAAAGTGACTGGTACGGACACGGGTTTCTCTCTCTCTGCTCAGCTCTCAAAGGTGAGCAAGACAAAGAGCAGGCGCCATCTTGGACATACGTCATAAGCAGAGCGACCTCAGGTCTGCACGGGCCCTGAGCCTAGCAGAAAAACCTGACTCTGGGGGGGGCGAATTAACAGGAGATTAGGACCTAGTAAATTTGTGCTGCTACTGAACTGAGACTGTGAAAAAAGAGACGGTGGGGGAGAGAACTCATGGAATTCACATGAGTACTCTAGAGACACTACAATTCCATAACTTTGGCAACCCAGTGGGAGACTGAAGGATAATTTGAGCCCACTCTGAGGGCAGAACAGATTCCCTGTGTGGTCCTTGGGAAAGAGCTTCCAATCTCTTGCTCCTGTGGGTATATCATTTGCCTGCTAACTACCTCCAACTTCGTTCAGCAGTGCAGAATTACTTCCCTTTTGAATCAAAAAAAGAAAGAAACAGAGAGAGTGAGATCTACCATGCCTAATCTGGGAGTGTCACCTTTGGCACACCAAACAGAGCTCTCAGGCAACACCCATCTCAAGCCTCTAAGGCTCCATCAAAAACAGACAGTCCACTTAATCTAGAGTCATAGTATAGCAAGAAAAAGCACCACAGTGAAGAAACCAAATATCTCCAATATGCCAAATAACAAACGCAAAAACCGAGGTAATAAAAACAAGGAATTAACCATGACGCCCCCAAATGAAAAAGACACCACCATTCAAGATTATGAAGATGATGAGATAGAAGAAATGCAAGAAGCAGATCTCAAAAAATTGATAAGAACATTAAGAAGTTCTCAAAAACAAATTCTTGAACTACAGAAATCCTTAATGGACAAGATAGAAAATCTCTCTCATGAAAATGAAATATTAAGGAGGAATCAAAATAAAATGAAACAACTAGTACAACAGGAAACTGTGATAGTGATGAGAAATCATAATGAAGTGAAGAATTCAATAGATCAAATGAAAAACACAATAGAGAGCCTTACAAACAGAATGGGTGAAGCAGAAGAGAGAATATCGGACTTAGAAGACAGAGCACAGGAAAATATACAGTCAGACCAAAGAAAAGAAGAGGAAATTAGAAATCTAGAACATATTGTCTGGAATCTTCAGGATACTATTAAAAAACCCAACATTAGGATTCTAGGAGTGCCTGAAGGCATGGAGAGGGAGAAAGGATTAGAAGGCCTTTTTAGTGAGATATTAGCAGAAAATTTCCCAGGTTTGGAGAAGGAAAGAGAAATCCTAGTACAGGAAGCTCACAGAACCCCTAATAAACATGACCAAAAGAGATCCTCACCACGACACGTTGTAATTAAACTCTCCACAGTGAAAGATAAAGAAAAGATCCTAAAATGTGCAAGAGAGAAACGTCAGATTACTCTCAGAGAATCTCCAATCAGACTCACAGCTGACTTCTCATCAGAAACTCTACAAGCTAGGAGGGAATGGCGAGATATAGCCAGGTACTAATTGAGAAAAACTGCCAGCCCAGAATATTATATCCTGCTAAGCTATCATTTGTGAATGAAGGTGAAATAAAGACTTTTCATAGCAAACAGAAATTGAAAGAATTTGTTGCCACTCGTCCAGCCCTGCAACAGATGCTTAAAGATGTGTTACACACAGAAACACAGAAACACAGCCATCAATATGAAAGAAGGTAAAGGAATGAAACCTCACAGCAAAAGATCACAGGGAATTCAAAGCATATATTAGAACTTATCTTTGGCAAATGGCAGGGCAAAGTTACCACTTATCATTAGTCACATTGAACGTTAATGGCCTGAACTGTCCAGGTAAAAGACACCGATTGGCTGATTGGGTTAAGGAACAAAACCCATCTATTTGCTGCTTACAAGAAACACATCTTTCCAACAAAGATCCATATAGACTGAAAGTGACAGGCTGGAAAAAGATATACCATGCCAACAGAAATGAAAAAAGAGTGGGCGGAGCCATCTTAATATCGGACAACATAAACTTTACCCAAAAAACTGTTAAGAGAGACAAAGAGGCACACTATATAATGATTAAGGGATCCATACAACAAGAAGATATACAATTATCAATGTATATGCACCTAACTACAGGGCAACGGTTTATCTAAAAGATTTGTTAAGGGACTTAAACGGAGATTTAGACCCCATTACAATAGTACTGCGGGACTTCAATACTCCACTCTCAGAAATAGACAGATCAACAGGACAGAAGATCAACAAGGAGACAGTAGATTTAAATGACACTGTAGCCGAAATGGATCTAACAGATATATACAGAACTTTCAATCCTACAGCTAAAGATTTTACATTCTTCTCAGCAGTACATGGAACCTTCTCTAGGATTGACCACATACTAGGCCATAAAGCAAGTTCAGCAAATTTAAAGGAATTAGAATCATACTATGCAGTTTCTCAGACCATAAAGGAATGAAGTTGGAAATTAGCAACTCAGGAATCCCTAGAGCATACGCAAACACAGGGAGATTGAACAACATGCTCCTGAATGAACAATGGGTCATAGAAGAAATTAAAAGAGAAATCAAAAAATTTTTGGAAGTAAGTGAGGATAACAGCACAACATACCAAAACGTATGGGATGCAGCAAAAGCAGGATTAAGAGGAAAGTTTATATCAATAGGTGCCTACATCAAGAAATTGGAAAGTTACCAAATAGATGACCTTTCAATTCACCTCAAGGATCTAGAAAACCTACAGCAAATCAGACCCAAATCTAGTAGAAGAGAAATAATTAAAATCAGAGAAGAAATCAACAGGATTGAATAAAAAAAATTACAAAAAATCAGCCCAACGAGGAGCTGGTTTTTTGAAAAAATAAACAAAATTGACACCCCTTTGGCCCAACTAACTAAAAAAAGAAAAGACCCAAATCAATAAAATCAGAGATGAAAAAGGAAACGTAATAACAGACACCACAGAAATAAAAAGAATCATCAGAAATTACTACAAGGACCTGTATGCCAGCAAACAGGAAAATCTATCAGAAATGGATAGATTCCTGGACACATGCAACCTACCTAAATTGAACCAGGAAGACATCAAAAACCTAAACAGACCCATAACTGAGACAGAAATTGAAACAGTAATAAAGGCCCTCCCAACAAAGAAAAGCCCAGGACCAGATGGATTCACTGCTGAATTCTACCAGACATTTAAAGAAGAACTGACTCCAATTCTTCTCAAACTATTCAGAACAATCAAAAAAGAGGGAGTCCTCCCAAATTCTTTCTATGAAGCCAACATCACCTTAATTCCTAAGCCGGGAAAAGATGCAGCATTGAAAGAGAATTACAAACCAATATCCCTGATGAACATAGATGCAAAAATCCTCAATAAAATTCTCGCCAATAGAATGCAACAACACATCAGAAAGATCTTCAACCCAGACCAAGTGGGATTTATCCCTGTTATGCAGTAATGGTTCAACATTCGCAAATCAATCAATGTGATTCACCGCATTAACAGACTGCAGAAGAAAAACAATGTGATTATTTCAATAGATGCCAAGAAGGCATATGATAAAATTCAACACCCGTTCATGATGAAAACTCTAAGTAAACTGGGTTTGGAAGGAACATTCCTCAATACAATCAAAGCAATCTATGAAAAACCCACAGCCAACATCCTATTGAATGGGGAAAAGTTGGAAGCATTTCCACTGAGATCTGGAACCAGACAGGGATGCCCACTCTCACCACTGCTATTCAATATAGTTCTGGAAGTTCTAGCCAGAGCTATTAGGCAAGAAAAAGAAATTAAAGGGATATAAATTGGGAAGGAAGAACTCAAACTATCCCTCTTTGCAGATGATATGATTCTTTATTTAGGGGACCCAAAGAACTCAACTAAGAGACTATTGGAACTTAAAGAAGATTTTGGCAAAGTAGCAGGGTATAAAATCAATGCACAAAAATCAACAGTCTATATATACACAGGCAAAGACATGGCTGAGAAAGAACTGCTAAGATCAATCCCATTCACAATAGCTACAAAAACAATCAAATACCTTGGAATAAACTTAACCAAGGACGTTAAAGATCTCTATGATGAAAATTACAAAACCTTAAAGAAAGAAGTAGAAGAGGATACCATGAAATGGAAAAATATTCCATGCTCATGGATTGGAAGAAACAATATCATCAAAATGTCCATTCTCCCAAAAGCAATTTATAGATTCAATGCAATATCAATCAAGATACCGAAGACCTTCTCAGATCTGGAAAAAATGGTGCTGAAATTTATATGGAGACACAGGAGACCTTGAATAGCTAAAGCAATCTTGTACAACAAAAACAAAGCTGGAGACATCACAATACCAGATTTCAGGACATACTACAGGGCAGTTGTAATCAAAACAGCATGGTACTGGTACAGAAACAGATGGATAGACCAATGGAACAGAATAGAAACACCAGAATTCAATCCAAACAGCTACAGCCAACTCATATTTGATCAAGGATCCAAAACCAATCCCTGGAGTAAGGACAGTCTATTCAATAAATGGTGCTGTGAAAATTGGATTTCCACGTGCAGAATCATGAAGCAAGACCCCTACCTTTCAAATTACACAAAAATCCACTCAACATGCATTAAAGACTTATATCTACGACCTGACACCATCAAATTATTAGAGAGCATTGGAAAAACCCTGCAAGATATAGGTACCCGTAATGACTTCTTCGAAAACACCCCAGAAGCACAGGCAGTCAAAGCCAAAATTAACATTTGGGATTGCATCAAATTGAGAAGTTTCTGTACTGCAAAAGAAACAGTCAGGAGAGTGAAGAGACAACCGACAGAATGGGAAAATATATTTGCAAACTATGCAACTGATAAAGGGTTGATAACAAGAATGTACAAAGAAATCAAGAAACTCCACAAGATCAAAACAAACAACCCACTTAAGAGACGGGCCAAGGACCCCAATAGATATTTTTCAAAAGAGGAAATCCAAATGGCCAACAGGCACATGAAAAAATGTTCAAGATCACTAGCAATCAGGGAAATGCAAATCAAAACCACAATGAGGTTCCACCTCACCCCAGTTAGAATGGCTCACATTCAGAAATCTACCAACAATAGATGCTGGAGAGGATGTGGTGAAAAAGGGACACTAACCCACTGTTGGTGGCAATGCAAATTGGTTAAGCCACTATGGAAGTCAGTCTGGAGATTCCTCAGAAACCTGAAGATAACCCTACTGTTCAACCCAGCCATCCCACTCCTTGGAATTTACCCAAAGGAAATTAAATTGGCAAACAAAAAAGCAGTCTGCACATTAATGTTTATTGCAGCTCAATTCACAATAGCTAAGACCTGGAACCAACCCAAATGCCCATCAACAGTAGACTCGGTAAAGAAATTATGGGACATGTACTCTATTGAATACTATACAGCAGTCAAAAACAACGAAACCCGGTCATTTGCAACAAGATGGAGGAATTTGGAAAACATCATGCTGAGTGAATTGAGCCAGTCCCAAAGGGGCAAATGTCATATGTTCTCCCTGATTGATGACAACTGAGCACCAAAGGGGAAACTTGTTGAAGTGAAATGGACACTGTGAGAAACAGTGACTTGATCAGCTCTTGTCCTGACGGTTGATGTACAATGTAATACTTTATCCATTTTAGTTTTGTTTTGTTCTAGTACCATTGGTTGAACTTTGTAATTAATACACAATTGTTCTTAGGTGTTTAAATTTTAACTGAAAAGTGATCCCTGTTAGGAATTTGGGAAACATTATGTTGAGTGAAATAAGCCAATCCCAAAGGGACAAATACCACTTGTTCTCCTTGATAGGTGACAACTAACTGAGCACCAAAAAGGAAATCTGTTAAAGTGAAATGAACACTAGGAGAAATGGTGACTTGATGAGCCCTCACCCTGACTGTTGATGAGCAGCTTAATATGTTATCCCTCTTAGTATTTTTTTGTTTGTTCTACTTAATACTTTTGGTTGAATACTGTAATCAATACACAATTCTTCTTAAGTGCTGAAACTTAACTGAAAAGTGATCGCTGTTAAATATAAGAGTGGGAATAAGAGAGGGAAGAGATGTGCAATTCGGGACATGCTCAAGCTGAGTTACCTCAAACGGTGGAGTTAGAAACATACCACGGGACTTGAATTCAATCCCATCGAGGTGGCATGTACCAATGCCATCTCACTAGTCCCAGTGATCAATTTCTGTTTACAATTGATCATAATGATAGGACTAAGAAGCAAAGGGATCACAGAAACAAGAATAGTGTCTGCAAATACTAGCTGATAGAATCAAAAAGGGAGAGAATGATCCAACATGGGAAGTGAGATCCATAGCAGACCCATAGAATGGCAAATGTCCTAACAGCACTCTGGCCTCATAATCAGCCCTTAAGGCATGTGGATCCGGCTGAAATGCCCATGAGAGTATTTCAGGCATGGAAAGCCAAGACACTCTGCGGGAAAAAAAAAAAAAAAAAAAAAACTAAATGAAAGATCTCTGCGAGTGAGATCCCAGTGGAAAGAATGGGTCATCAAAGAAGGAGGTACCTTTCTCAGAAGGGAAGAGAGAACTTCCACTTTGACCATGGCCTTGTCTAAATAGGATCAGAGTCAGTGAACTCAGGGGGCTTCCATTGCCTTGGCAGCTCATGACAAGAGCCTAGGGTGATTACTGAGGCCATAAACAAGAGTGTCAATTTGTTAAGTCAACAACAGGAGTCACTGTGCACTTACTCCTCATGTAGGATCTTTGTCCTTAGTGTGCTGTACATTGAGATTTAATGCTATAACTAGTACTCAAACAGTATTTTTCACTTTATGTTTCTGTGTGGGAGCAAACTGTTGAAATCTTTACTTAATGTATGCTAAACTGATCTTCTGTATATAAAGAGAAACGAAAATGAATCTTGATGTGAATGGAAGGGGAGAGGGAGTGGGAAAGGGGAGGGTTGAGGGTGGGAGCGATGTTATGGGGGGAAGCCATTATAATCCATATTCTGGACTGTGGAAATTTATATTCATTAAATAAAAGTTAAAAAAAAAAAAGAATTCAGGTGAAATTTAACCAAAAAATCACCATCAAAATTGTTTTCCAGAAAAGCACAATCTTCCTCTTGGGCCAGTGGATCTAATGTCATGTTTACACACAGAAATGTCATCATTGCTCAGGTTTCTGAAGCTTACGGACAGGAAAACTCGAATGTTTGGAGGATTTGACTCCATGTGTAACCAAATAGCATTTACGGTGGAAAAAAAATGTTACATTCTAAAGTGCATTTATAAACATAAAGTCCATAGATAATCTCCAGAAAACAAAAAAAAAAACACAGAGGCTGTAGCAAGATCTAGGATTGAGATAGCCACAACACACCAGATATTTCTGCTTTCATCCAGGCATATCCTGACAAGGTGGAGTGCAATTCGAGTGAAATTTAACCAAAAAATCACCATCAAAGTGGTTTTGGAGTAAAGCAAAATCTTTCTCTTTGGCAAGTGGATCCATTGTCATGTTTTTACAAACACAAATATCATGTTTGCTTGGGTTTCTGAAGCTTTCTGCCTAGAAAACTCGAATGTGTGGAGGATTTGACTCCATGTGCAACCAATTAGCGTTTGGTAGCAGAAAACAAATTGTTGGATTATAAAATTCATTCAAAACCTAAAGTTTGTAGATAAAGTCCAGAAAACACAAAAAAAACACAAAGGCTGTAGGAAGATCAGGATTGAGATGGCCACAATACACCAGATATTTCTGCTTTCATTCAGGCATATCTGGAGAATGTAGTGTGGAATTTGGGTGAAATTTTTCGAAAAAATCACTGTCAAAGCGGTTTTGGAGAAAAGCACAATCTTTCTCTTCAGCAAGTGGATCTAATGTCATGTTTAAAAACAGAAAGAGCATGTTTCCTCAGGTTACTTAAGCTTTCTGAATGGAAAACTCAAATGTGTGGAGGATTTGACTCCATGTGGTACCAATTAGCGTTTGCCAGCAGAAAACTAAAAGTTACATGCTAAAATGCATTCAAAACCTTCATGTTGATAGATAATGTCCAGAAAACAGAAACACACACAGAGGCAGTAGCAAGATCTAGGATTGACATGGCCACAACACACAGATATTTCTGCTTTCGTCCAGGCATATCTAGGCAAAGTGTTGTGGAATTCGGGTGAAATTTAACCAAAACATCACCTTCAAAGTAGTTTTGGAGAAAAGCAAATTCTTTTTATTTGGCAAGTGAATCCAATGTCATGTTTACACACACAAATGTTTGCTTGGGTTTCGGATGTTTTCTGCCTAGAAAACCCAAATGTGTGGAGGATTGACTCCATGTGGAACCTACTAGTGTTTGCCAGAACAAAACTAAAAGATTATAAAATTCACTCAAAACTGTAAAGTCCATAGATAATGTCCAAAAAAAACACAAACACAGAGGCTATAGCAAGATCTGGGATTGAGATAGACAAAACACAACAGATATTTCTGCTTTCATCCAGGCATACATATCCAAACTGGTGTGGAATTCAGGTGAAATTTAACCAAAAAAATCACCATCAAAATTGTTTTGGAGAAAAGCACAATCTTTCTTTTCGGCAAGTAGATCCAATGTCATGTTTCCAAAAAGAAATATTATGTTTTCTCGGGTTTCTGAAGCTTTCTTCCTAGAAAACCAGAATGTGTGGATGATTTGACTTCATGTGGAACTAATTAGCATTTGCCAGTAGAAAACAAAGTCACATGCTAAAATGCATTCAAATGCCTAAAGTCCATAGATAATGTCCAGAAAAAACAAACAAACACAGGGGCTGTAGCAAGATCTCGGATTGAGACACTCACAACACACCAGATATTACTGCTTTCCTCCAGGCATATCCGGACAAATTGGTGTGGAATTCGGGTGAAATTTAACCAAAAATCACCCTCAAAGTGATTTTGGAGAAAAGCACAATCTTTCTCTTTGGCAAGTGAACCAATGTCATGTTTATAAATGCAAATATCATGTTTGCTCGGGTTTCTGAAGCTTTCTGCCAGGAAAACTCGAATGTGTGGAGGATTTGACTCCATGTGGAAATAATTAGCGTTTGCCGGAAGAAAACAGAAAGTTACATGATAAAATGCATTCAAAAACATCAACTCTGTAGATTTTTCCAGAAAACACAAACAAACACAGAGGCTATAGCAAGATCTCGGATTGATATTGCCACAACACACCAGATATTTCTGCTTTCCTTCAGGCATATCAGGACAAAGTGTTGTGGAAACAGGTGAAATTTAACCAAAAATCACCGTCAAAGTGGTTTTGGAGAAAAGCACAATCTTTCTGTTCGGCAAGTGGATCCAATGCCAGGTTTACAAACACAAATATCACAAATATCATGTTTGCTCGGGTTTCTGAAGCTTTCTGCCAGGAAAACTTGAATGTGTGTGGAGGATTTGACTCCATGTGGAAATAATTAGCATTTTCCGGAAAAAAAAAAAGTTACATGCTAAGATGCATTCAAAACCATAAAGTCTGTAGATATTGTCCAGAAAACACGAACAAACACAGAGGCTGCAGCAAGATCTCAGATTGAGATACCCACAACACACCAGATATTTCTGCTTTCCTGCATGCATATCCGGACAAAGTGGTTTGGAATTTGGGTAATATTTAACCAAAAATCACCATCAAAGTGGTTTTGGAGAAAAGCACAATCTTTCTGTTCGGCAAGTGGATCCAATGTCATGTTTACAAATACAAATATCATATTTGCCCGGGTTTCTGAAGCTTTCTGTCAGGAAAACTCGAATGTATCTAGGAGTTGACTCCATGTGAAACCAATTAGCGTATGCCGGTAGAAAACAAAAAGTTACATGCTAAAATGCATTCAAAACCGTCAAGTCCATAGATAATGTCCAGAAAACACAAACAAACACAGAGGCTGTAGCAAGATCTCGGATTGAGATACCCACAACACACAAGATATTTCCGCTTTCATCCAGGCATATCCGGACAAAGTGGTCTGGAATTCGGGTAAAATTTAACCAAATAAATCACTGTCAAAGTGGTTTTTGGAGAAAAGCACAATCTTTCTCTTAGGCAAGTGGATCTAATGTCATGTTTATCAACACAAATATCACGTTTGCTCGGGTTTCTGAAGCTTTCTTCCAGGAAAACACGAATGTCTGGAGGATTTGACTCCATGTGGAACCAATTAGCGTTTGCTAGCAGAAAACTAAAAGTTACATGCTAAAATGCATTCAAAACCTTCATGTTGATAGATAATGTCCAGAAAACACAAACAAACACAGAGGCTATAGGAAGATCTAGGATTGAGATACCCAAAACACACCAGATATTTCTGCTTTCCTCCAGGCATATCCCGACAAAGTGGTATGGTTTTCAGGTACAATTTAACCAAAAAATCACCGTCTAAGTGGTTTTGGAGAAAAGCACAATCTTTCTCTTCGGAAAGTGGATCCAATGTCATGTTTATAAATGCAAATATCATGTTTGCTCGGGTTTCTGAAGCTTTCTGCCAGGAAAATCTAATGTATGAAGGATTTGACTCCATGTGGAAATAATTAGTGTTTGCCGGCAGAAAACAAAAACATGCTAAAATGCATTCAAAACCATCAAGTCTGTAGATTTTTTCCAGAAAGCACAAACACACACAGAGGCTATAGCAAGATCTCGGATTGATATTGCCACAACACACCAGATATTTCTGTTTTCCTCCAGAAATATCCGGACAAAGTGTTGTGGAAACAGGTGAAATTCAACAAAAATTCACTGTCAAAGTGGTTTTGGAGAAAAGCACAATCTTTCTCTTTGGCAAATGGATCCAATGTCATGTTTACAAACACAAACATCATGTTTGCTCGGGTTTCATAAGCTTTCTGCCAGGAAAACTCGAATGTGTGGAGGATTTGACTCCATGTGGAAATAATTAGCGTTTCCAGTAGAAAAAAAAAAAGTTGCCATCAAAAATTCATTCAAAACCGTCAAAGTGGTTTTGGAGAAAAGCACAATCTTTCTCTTTGGCAAATGGATCCAATGTCATCTTTACAAACACAAACATCATGTTTGCTTGGGTTTCTGAAGCTTTCTGCCAGGAAAACTCAAATGTGTGGAGGATTTGACTCCATGTGGAACCAATTAGCGTTTGCCGGTAGAAAACAAAAAGTTACATGCCAAAAGGCATTCAAGCCGTAAAGGCCATAGACATTGTCCAGAAAACACGAACAAACACAGAGGCTGTAGCAAGATCTCGGATTGAGATACTCACAAAACACAAGATATTTCTGCTTTCTTCCAGGCATATCCGGACAATGTGGTGTAGAATTCGGGTAAAATTTAACCAAATAAATCACTGTCAAAGTGGTTTTTGGAGAAAAGCACAATCTTTCTCTTAGGCAAGTGGATCCAACATCATGTTTACAAATACAAATATCACGTTTGCTCGGGTTTCTGAAGCTTTCTGCCAGGAAAACTTCAATGTGTGGAGGCCATGACTCCATGTGGAACCAATTAGCGTTTGCCAGCAGAAAACAAAAAGGTAAATGCTAAAATGCATTCAAAACAGTAAAGGCCATAGATAATGTCCAGAAAACACAAACAAACAAAAAGGCTGTGGCAAGATCTGGGACTGTGATAGCCACAACACACCAGATATTTCTGCTTTCCTCCATGCATATCTGGACAATGTGTTGTGGCATTTGGGTGAAATGTAAGCCAAAAATCACCGTCAAAGTGGTTTTGGAGAAAAGAACAATCTTTCTCTTCGGCAAGTGGATCAATGTCATGTTTATAAACAGAAATATAATGTTTGCTCTGGTTTCTGAAGCTTTCTGCCAGGAAAACTCGAATGTGTGGAGGATTTGACTCCATGTCGAACCAATTAGGGTTACACAAGAAATCAATCCAAACACCTACATCCAACTCATATTTGATCAAAGATCCAAAACCGATCCCACGAGAAAGGACAGTCTATTCAATAAACGGTGCTGGGAAAATTGGATTTCCATGTGCAGAATCATAAAGCAAGATCCCTACAATTCCCCTTACACAAAAATTCACTCAACATGGAGTAAAGACTTAAATCTATGACCTGAAACCATCAAATTATTAGAGATTTTTAGGTGAATTCAATTAGTTTCCAAAGCCAGTCAAGCACAATATCACAAAGGACTCTTGCATTTCCTTGGCTTTTTTCACATTGTTCTTATTTATCATGGGTTATAATGAATTTTCTGATGTGAGCTTTGACTTTGAGGCTGGAATATGGAGTTCAAGACACGGAAGGAATGGGCTTTTTCAATCAGGGCACAGCTGTTGGCTTGCTCCAATTCTGGCTTTCTGTCATTGTTGTGGGTGCTTCAGCTGACTTTTGGTTTCTTGAGCGGCAATTTGCTAAATGGTTTCTGGGTCTGAGTTGGTTTTGCCTTCTTCCCTCCCACATTTTGTATTCTGACGTAATACAAACAAGGGTTTAGACAGAGGATCCATTAGGAAATAAAAACCACAACCAATTGGGGTGTCATGCTTAGAAATCTCCAGGCAGCACGACCAAGATCAGTTTTTGTGGTTTGGAAAAAGAAATGGAATCCTTTTGCAGAGGGGACTGATAATTAATTCCCCTCCAATCCAGTTGGATGGAGATTTTCAGGCGAATTCAATTAGATTCCAAAGGCAGACAGCTGGGAGGGGTGGATGAATCCGGAAACAGACGGTTTCCTTGTGACTAAATCAAGCCCAATATCACAAAGGACTCTTGCATTTCTTTGGCTTTGTCACATTTTTCTTATTTATCATGTTTTGCAATGAATTATCGGATGTGAGCTTTGACTTTGATGCTGGAATATGGAATTCAAGACAAGGAAGGAATGGGCTTTTTCAATCAGGGCACAGCTGTTGGCTTGCTCCAATTCTGGCTTTCTGTCATTGTTTTGGGTACTTCAGCAACTTTTCGGTTCTTGAGCGGCAATTTCCTAAATGGATTCTGGGTCTGAGTTGGTTTTGCCTTCTTCCCTCCCACATTTTTTATTCTGACGCAATACAAACAAGAGTTTAGACAGAGGATCCATTAGGAAATAAAAAACACAACCAATTAGCGTGTCATGCTTAGAAATCTCCATGCAGCACGACCAAGATGAGATTTTGTGTTTTGGACAAAGAAATGGAACCCTTTTGCAGAGGGGACCGATAATTAATTCCCCTCCAATCAAGTTTGACGGAGATTTTCAGGTGAATTCAATGAGTTTCCAAAGCCAGTCAGCTGGGAGGGGTGGATGGATCTGGAAAAAGACAGTTTCCTTGTGACTAAATCAAGCCAAATATCACAAAGGACTCCTGCATTTCTTTGGATTTTTTCACATTTTTCTTATTTCTTATGGTTTGTAATGAATTTTCTGATGTGAAATTTGACTTTGAGGCTGGAACATGGAGTTCAAGACACGGAAGGCATGGGCTTTTTCAATGAGGGCACAGCTGTTGGCTTGCTCCAATTCTGGCTTTCTCTCATTGCTGTGGGTGCTTCAGCCGACTTTTAGTTTCTTGAGCGCCAATTTGCTAAATGCTTTCTGGGTCTGAATTGGTTTTGCCTTCTTTCCTCCCACATTTTGTATTCTGACACAATACAAACAAGAGTTTAGACAGAAGATCCATTGGGAAATAAAAAACATAACTAATTGGTGTGTCAAGCTTAGAAATCTACAGGCAGCACGACCAGGATGAGTTTTTGTGTTTTGGACAAAGAAATGGAACCCTTTTGCAGAGGGGACCGATAATTTATTCCCCTCCAATCAAGTTAGATGGAGATTTTCAAGTGAATTCAATTAGTTTCCAAAGGCAATCAGCTGGGAGGGGTGGATGAATCCAGAAACAGATGGTTTACTTGTGCCTAATCAAGCCCAATATCACAAAGGACTCTTGCATTTCTTTGGCTTTTGTCACATTTTTCTTATTTATCATGTTTTGCAATGAATTATCGGATGTGAGCTTTGACTTTGATGCTGGAATTTGGAATTCAAGACACGGAAGGAATGGGCTTTTTCAATCAGGGCACAGCTGTTGGCTTGCTCCAATTCCGGCTTTCTGTCATTGTTTTGGGTGCTTCAGCCAACTTTTGGTTACTTGAGCAGCAATTTCTTCAATGGATTCTGGGTCTGAGTTGGTTTTGCCTTCTTTCCTACCACATTTTGTATTCTGACGCAATACAAACAAGAGTTTAGACAGAGGATCCATTAGGAAATAAAAAACACAACCAATTGGCGTGTCATGCTTAGAAATCTCCATGCAGCACGAACAAGATGAGTTTTTGTGTTTTGGAAAAAAAATGGAACCCTTTTGCAGAGGGGACCGATAATTAATTCCCCTCCCATCAAGTTTGATGGAGATTTTCAGGTGAATTCAATTATTTCCAAAGCCAGTCACCTGGGAGGGGTGGATGAATCTGAAACAGCCGGTTTCCTTGTGACTAAATCAAGCCCAATATCACAAAGGACTCTTGCATTTCTTTGGCTTTTGTCACATTTTTCTTATTTATCATGGTTTGTAATGAATTTTCTGACCTCAGCTTTGACTTTGAGGCTGGAATATGGAGTTCCAGACATGCAAGGAATGGGCTTTTTCAATCAGGGCACAGCTGTTGGCTTCCTCCAATTCTGGCTTTCTGTCATTGTTGTGGGTGCTTCAGCTGACTTTTGGTTTCTTGAGCCGCAATTTGCTAAATGGATTCTGGATCTGAGTTGGTTTTGCCTTCTTCCCTCCAACATTTTGTATTCTGACGCAATACACACAAGTGTTTAGACAGAGGATCCATTATGAATTAAAAAACACAACCAATTGGCTGTCATGCTGGGAAATCTCCAGGCAGCATGACCAAGATGAGCTTTTGTGTTTTGGAAAAAGAAATGGAACCCTTTTGCAGAGGGGACCGATAATTAATTCCCCTCCAATCTTGTTTGACGGAGATTTTCAGGAGAATTCATTTAGTTTCCAAAGCCAGACAGCTGGGAGGGGTGGATGAATCTGAAACAGCTGGTTTCCTTGTGACTCAGTCAAGCCCAGTATCACAAACGACTCTTGCATTTCTTTGGCTTTTTTCACATTTTTCTTATTTATCATGGGTTATAATGAATTTTCTGATGTGAGCTTTAATTTTGAGGCAGGAATATGGAGTTCAAGACACAGAAGGAATGGGCTTTTTCAATCAGGGCACAGCTGTTGGCCTGCTTCAATTCTGGCTTTCTGTCATTGTTTTGGGTGCTTCAGCTGACTTTTGGTTTCTTCAGCCGCAATTTGCTAAATGGATTCTGGGTCTGAGTTGGTTTTGCCTTCTTCCCTCCCACATTTTGTATTCTGATGCAATACAAACAAGAGTTTAGACAGAGGATCCATTAGGAAATAAAAAACACAACCAATTGGCGTGTCATGTTTAGAAATCTCCAGGCAGCACAACCAAGATGAGCTTTTGTGTTTTGGAAAAAGAAAAGGAACCCTTTTGCAGAGGGGACCGATAATTAATTCCCCTCCAATCAAGTTTGACGGAGATTTTCAGGTGAATTCAATGAGTTTCCCAAGCCAGTCAGCTGGGAGTGGTGGATGAATCTGAAACAGCCTGTTTCCTTGTGACTAAATCAAGCCCAATATCACAAAGGACTCTTGCATTTCTTTGGCTTTTTTCACATGTTTCTTATTTATCATGGTTTGTAATGAATTATCGGATGTGAGCTTTGATTTTCAGGCTGGAATATGGAGTTCAAGACACGGAAGGAATGGTCCTTTTCAATCAGGGAGCAGCTGTTGGCTTGCTCCCATTCTGGCTTTCTCTCATTGTTGTGTGTGCTTCAGCCGACTTTTGGTTTCTTGAGCGGCAATATCCTAAATGGTTTCTGGGTCTGAGTTGGTTTTGCCTTCTTCGCTCCCAAATTTTGCATTCTGACGCAATACAAACCAGAGTTTAGACAGAGGATCAGTTATGAAATAAAAAACACAACCAATTGGCTGTCATGCTTAGAAATCTCCAGGCAGCACGACCAAGATGAGCTTTTGTGTTTTGGACAAAGAAATGGAACCCTTTTGCAGAGGGGACCGATAATTAAATACCCTCCAATCACGTTGTACTTCAATTTTCAGGTGAATTCAATGAGTTTCCAAAGCCAGTCAGCTGGGAGGGGTGGATGAATCCAGAAACAGCCGGTTTCCTTGTGACTAAATCAAGCCCAATATCACAAAGGACTCTTGCATTTCTTTGGCTTTTTTCACATTTTTCTTATTTATCATGGTTTGTAATGAATTATCGGATGTGAGCTTTGATTTTGAGGCTGGAATATGGAGTTCAAGACACAGAAGGAATGGTCCTTTTCAATCAGGGCACAGCTGTTGGCTTGCTCCAATTCTGGCTTTCTCTCATTCTTTTGGGTGCTTCAGCCGACTTTTGGTTGCTTGAGTGGCAATTTCCTAAATGGTTTCTGGGTCTGAGTTGGTTTTGCCTTCTTCCTTCCCAAATTTTGCATTCTGACGCAATACAAACAAGAGTTTAGACAGAGGATCCATTAGGAAATAAAAAGCACAAGCAATTGGCTGTCATGCTTAGAAATCTCCATGCAGCACGACCAAAATGAGATTTTGTGTTTTGGAAAAAGAAAAGGAACCCTTTTGCAGAGGGGACCGATAATTAATTCCCCTCCCATCAAGTTTCACGGAGATTTTCAGGTGAATTCAATTAGTTTCCAAAGCCAGTCAGCTGGGAGGGGTGGAGGAATCCGGAAACAGCCAGTCTCCTTGTGTCTAAATCAAGCCCAATATCACAAAGGACTCTTGCATTTCTTTGGCTTTTGTCACATTTTTCTTATTTATCATGGTTTGTAATGAATTTTCGGATGTGAGCTTTGATTTTGAGGCTGGAATATGGAGTTCAACACACAGAAGGAATGGTCCTTTTCAATCAGGGCACAGCTGTTGGCTTGCTCCAATTCCGGCTTTCTGTCATTGTTGTGGGTGCTTCAGCCGACTTTTGGGTTCTTGAGCGGCAATATCCTAAATGGTTTCTGGGTCTGAGTTGGTTTTGCCTTCTTCCTTCCAAAATTTTGCATTCTGACGCAATACAAACAAGAGTTTAGACAGAGGATCCATTATGAAATAAAAAACACAACCAATTGGCTGTCATGCTTAGAAATCTCCAGGCAGCACGACCAAGATGAGATTTTGTGTTTTGGACAAAGAAATGGAACCCTTTTGCAGAGGGGACCGATAATTAATTCCCCTCCAATCAAGTTCTACTTCAATCTTCAGGTGAATTCAATGAGTTTCCGAAGCCAGTCAGCTGGCAGGGGTGGATGAATCTGAAACAGCCGGTCTCCTTGTGTCTAAATCAAGCCCAATATCACAAAGGACTCTTGCATTTCTTTGGCTTTTATCACATGTTTCTTGTTTATCATGTTTTGTAATGAATTATTGGATGTGAGCTTTGATTTTGAGGCTGGAATATGGAGTTCAAGACACGGAAGGAATGGTCCTTTTCAATCAGGGCACAGCTGTTGGCTTGCTCCAATTCTGGCTTTCTCTCATTGTTGTGGGTGCTTCAGCCGACTTTTGGTTTCTTGAGCAGCAATTTCCTAAATGGTTTCTGGGTCTGAGTGGTTCGGCCTTCTTCCTTCCCAAATTTTGCATTCTGTCGGAATACAAACAAGAGTTTAGACAGAGGATCCATTATGAAATAAAAAGCACAACCAATTGGCTGTCATGCTGGGAAATCTCCAGGCAGCACGACCAAGATGAGCTTTTGTGTTTTGGACAAAGAAATGGAACCCTTTTGCAGAGGGGACCGATAATTAATTCCCCTCCAATCAAGTTTGATGGAGATTTTCAGGTGAATTCAATTAGTTTCCAAAGCCAGTCAGCTGGGAGGGGTGGATGAATCCGGAAACTGCCGGATTCCTCGTCACTAAATCAAGCCCAATGCCACAAAGGGCTCTTGCATTTCTTTGGCTTTTTTCCCATTTTTCTTATTTATCATGGTTTGTAATGAATTTGCTGATGTGAGCTTTGACTTTGAGGCTGGAATATGGAGTTCAAGACATGGAAGGAATGGTCCTTTTCAATCAGGGCACAGCTGTTGGCTTGCTCCAAGTCTGCTTTCTCTCATTGTTGTGGGTGCTTCAGCCAACTTTTGGTTTCTTGAGCGGCAATATCCTAAATGGTTTCTGGGTCTGAGTTGGTTTTGCCTTCTGCCTTCCCAAGTTTTGCATTCTGACGCAATACAAACAAGAGTTTAGACAGAGGATCCATTATGAAATAAAAAACACAACCAATTGGCTGTCATGCTTAGAAATCTCCAGGCAGCATGACCAAGATGAGCTTTTGTGTTTTGGAAAAAGAAATGGAACCCTTTTGCAGAGGGGACCGATAATTAATTCCCCTCCAATCAAGTTCTACTTCAATTTTCAGGTGAATTCAATGAGTTTCCCAAGCCAGTCAGCTGGGAGTGGTGGATGAATCTGAAACAGCCTGTTTCCTTGTGACTAAATCAAGCCCAATATCACAAAGGACTCTTGCATTTCTTTGGCTTTTTTCACATTTTTCTTATTTATCATGGTTTGTAATGAATTATCGGATGTGAGCTTTGATTTTGAGGCTGGAATATGGAGTTCAAGACACAGAAGGAATGGTCCTTTTCAATCAGGGCACAGCTGTTGGCTTGCTCCAATTCTGGCTTTCTCTCATTGTTGTGGGTGCTTCAGCCGACTTTTGGTTGCTTGAGTGGCAATTTCCTAAATGGTTTCTGGGTCTGAGTTGGTTTTGCCTTCTTCCTTCCAAAATTTTGCATTCTGACGCAATACAAACAAGAGTTTAGACAGAGGATCCATTAGGAAATAAAAAGCACAAGCAATTGGCTGTCATGCTTAGAAATCTCCATGCAGCACGACCAAAATGAGATTTTGTGTTTTGGAAAAAGAAAAGGAACCCTTTTGCAGAGGGGACCGATAATTAATTCCCCTCCCATCAAGTTTCACGGAGATTTTCAGGTGAATTCAATTAGTTTCCAAAGCCAGTCAGCTGGGAGGGGTGGAGGAATCCGGAAACAGCCGGTCTCCTTGTGTCTAAATCAAGCCCAATATCACAAAGGACTCTTGCATTTCTTTGGCTTTTGTCACATTTTTCTTATTTATCATGTTTTGCAATGAATTATCGGATGTGAGCTTTGACTTTGATGCTGGAATTTGGAATTCAAGACACGGAAGGAATGGGCTTTTTCAATCAGGGCACAGCTGTTGGCTTGCTCCAATTCCGGCTTTCTGTCATTGTTTTGGGTGCTTCAGCCAACTTTTGGTTACTTGAGCAGCAATTTCTTCAATGGATTCTGGGTCTGAGTTGGTTTTGCCTTCTTTCCTACCACATTTTGTATTCTGACGCAATACAAACAAGAGTTTAGACAGAGGATCCATTAGGAAATAAAAAACACAACCAATTGGCGTGTCATGCTTAGAAATCTCCATGCAGCACGAACAAGATGAGTTTTTGTGTTTTGGAAAAAAAATGGAACCCTTTTGCAGAGGGGACCGATAATTAATTCCCCTCCCATCAAGTTTGACGGAGATTTTCAGGTGAATTCAATTATTTCCAAAGCCAGTCACCTGGGAGGGGTGGATGAATCTGAAACAGCCGGTTTCCTTGTGACTAAATCAAGCCCAATATCACAAAGGACTCTTGCATTTCTTTGGCTTTTGTCACATTTTTCTTATTTATCATGGTTTGTAATGAATTTTCTGACCTCAGCTTTGACTTTGAGGCTGGAATATGGAGTTCCAGACATGCAAGGAATGGGCTTTTTCAATCAGGGCACAGCTGTTGGCTTCCTCCAATTCTGGCTTTCTGTCATTGTTGTGGGTGCTTCAGCTGACTTTTGGTTTCTTGAGCCGCAATTTGCTAAATGGATTCTGGATCTGAGTTGGTTTTGCCTTCTTCCCTCCAACATTTTGTATTCTGACGCAATACACACAAGTGTTTAGACAGAGGATCCATTATGAATTAAAAAACACAACCAATTGGCTGTCATGCTGGGAAATCTCCAGGCAGCATGACCAAGATGAGCTTTTGTGTTTTGGAAAAAGAAATGGAACCCTTTTGCAGAGGGGACCGATAATTAATTCCCCTCCAATCTTGTTTGACGGAGATTTTCAGGAGAATTCATTTAGTTTCCAAAGCCAGACAGCTGGGAGGGGTGGATGAATCTGAAACAGCTGGTTTCCTTGTGACTCAGTCAAGCCCAGTATCACAAACGACTCTTGCATTTCTTTGGCTTTTTTCACATTTTTCTTATTTATCATGGGTTATAATGAATTTTCTGATGTGAGCTTTAATTTTGAGGCAGGAATATGGAGTTCAAGACACAGAAGGAATGGGCTTTTTCAATCAGGGCACAGCTGTTGGCCTGCTTCAATTCTGGCTTTCTGTCATTGTTTTGGGTGCTTCAGCTGACTTTTGGTTTCTTCAGCCGCAATTTGCTAAATGGATTCTGGGTCTGAGTTGGTTTTGCCTTCTTCCCTCCCACATTTTGTATTCTGATGCAATACAAACAAGAGTTTAGACAGAGGATCCATTAGGAAATAAAAAACACAACCAATTGGCGTGTCATGTTTAGAAATCTCCAGGCAGCACAACCAAGATGAGCTTTTGTGTTTTGGAAAAAGAAAAGGAACCCTTTTGCAGAGGGGACCGATAATTAATTCCCCTCCAATCAAGTTTGACGGAGATTTTCAGGTGAATTCAATGAGTTTCCCAAGCCAGTCAGCTGGGAGTGGTGGATGAATCTGAAACAGCCTGTTTCCTTGTGACTAAATCAAGCCCAATATCACAAAGGACTCTTGCATTTCTTTGGCTTTTTTCACATGTTTCTTATTTATCATGGTTTGTAATGAATTATCGGATGTGAGCTTTGATTTTCAGGCTGGAATATGGAGTTCAAGACACGGAAGGAATGGTCCTTTTCAATCAGGGAGCAGCTGTTGGCTTGCTCCCATTCTGGCTTTCTCTCATTGTTGTGTGTGCTTCAGCCGACTTTTGGTTTCTTGAGCGGCAATATCCTAAATGGTTTCTGGGTCTGAGTTGGTTTTGCCTTCTTCGCTCCCAAATTTTGCATTCTGACGCAATACAAACCAGAGTTTAGACAGAGGATCAGTTATGAAATAAAAAACACAACCAATTGGCTGTCATGCTTAGAAATCTCCAGGCAGCACGACCAAGATGAGCTTTTGTGTTTTGGACAAAGAAATGGAACCCTTTTGCAGAGGGGACCGATAATTAAATACCCTCCAATCAAGTTGTACTTCAATTTTCAGGTGAATTCAATGAGTTTCCAAAGCCAGTCAGCTGGGAGGGGTGGATGAATCCAGAAACAGCCGGTTTCCTTGTGACTAAATCAAGCCCAATATCACAAAGGACTCTTGCATTTCTTTGGCTTTTTTCACATTTTTCTTATTTATCATGGTTTGTAATGAATTTTCGGATGTGAGCTTTGATTTTGAGGCTGGAATATGGAGTTCAACACACAGAAGGAATGGTCCTTTTCAATCAGGGCACAGCTGTTGGCTTGCTCCAATTCCGGCTTTCTGTCATTGTTGTGGGTGCTTCAGCCGACTTTTGGGTTCTTGAGCGGCAATATCCTAAATGGTTTCTGGGTCTGAGTTGGTTTTGCCTTCTTCCTTCCAAAATTTTGCATTCTGACGCAATACAAACAAGAGTTTAGACAGAGGATCCATTATGAAATAAAAAACACAACCAATTGGCTGTCATGCTTAGAAATCTCCAGGCAGCACGACCAAGATGAGATTTTGTGTTTTGGACAAAGAAATGGAACCCTTTTGCAGAGGGGACCGATAATTAATTCCCCTCCAATCAAGTTCTACTTCAATCTTCAGGTGAATTCAATGAGTTTCCGAAGCCAGTCAGCTGGCAGGGGTGGATGAATCTGAAACAGCCGGTCTCCTTGTGTCTAAATCAAGCCCAATATCACAAAGGACTCTTGCATTTCTTTGGCTTTTATCACATGTTTCTTGTTTATCATGTTTTGTAATGAATTATTGGATGTGAGCTTTGATTTTGAGGCTGGAATATGGAGTTCAAGACACGGAAGGAATGGTCCTTTTCAATCAGGGCACAGCTGTTGGCTTGCTCCAATTCTGGCTTTCTCTCATTGTTGTGGGTGCTTCAGCCGACTTTTGGTTTCTTGAGCAGCAATTTCCTAAATGGTTTCTGGGTCTGAGTGGTTCGGCCTTCTTCCTTCCCAAATTTTGCATTCTGTCGGAATACAAACAAGAGTTTAGACAGAGGATCCATTATGAAATAAAAAGCACAACCAATTGGCTGTCATGCTGGGAAATCTCCAGGCAGCACGACCAAGATGAGCTTTTGTGTTTTGGACAAAGAAATGGAACCCTTTTGCAGAGGGGACCGATAATTAATTCCCCTCCAATCAAGTTTGATGGAGATTTTCAGGTGAATTCAATTAGTTTCCAAAGCCAGTCAGCTGGGAGGGGTGGATGAATCCGGAAACTGCCGGATTCCAGTTTCCGGATTCCTCGTCACTAAATCAAGCCCAATGCCACAAAGGGCTCTTGCATTTCTTTGGCTTTTTTCCCATTTTTCTTATTTATCATGGTTTGTAATGAATTTGCTGATGTGAGCTTTGACTTTGAGGCTGGAATATGGAGTTCAAGACATGGAAGGAATGGTCCTTTTCAATCAGGGCACAGCTGTTGGCTTGCTCCAAGTCTGCTTTCTCTCATTGTTGTGGGTGCTTCAGCCAACTTTTGGTTTCTTGAGCGGCAATATCCTAAATGGTTTCTGGGTCTGAGTTGGTTTTGCCTTCTGCCTTCCCAAGTTTTGCATTCTGACGCAATACAAACAAGAGTTTAGACAGAGGATCCATTATGAAATAAAAAACACAACCAATTGGCTGTCATGCTTAGAAATCTCCAGGCAGCATGACCAAGATGAGCTTTTGTGTTTTGGAAAAAGAAATGGAACCCTTTTGCAGAGGGGACCGATAATTAATTCCCCTCCAATCAAGTTCTACTTCAATTTTCAGGTGAATGCAATGAGTTTCCCAAGCCAGTCAGCTGGGAGTGGTGGATGAATCTGAAACAGCCTGTTTCCTTGTGACTAAATCAAGCCCAATATCACAAAGGACTCTTGCATTTCTTTGGCTTTTTTCACATTTTTCTTATTTATCATGGTTTGTAATGAATTATCGGATGTGAGCTTTGATTTTGAGGCTGGAATATGGAGTTCAAGACACAGAAGGAATGGTCCTTTTCAATCAGGGCACAGCTGTTGGCTTGCTCCAATTCTGGCTTTCTCTCATTCTTTTGGGTGCTTCAGCCGACTTTTGGTTGCTTGAGTGGCAATTTCCTAAATGGTTTCTGGGTCTGAGTTGGTTTTGCCTTCTTCCTTCCAAAATTTTGCATTCTGACGCAATACAAACAAGAGTTTAGACAGAGGATCCATTAGGAAATAAAAAGCACAAGCAATTGGCTGTCATGCTTAGAAATCTCCATGCAGCACGACCAAAATGAGATTTTGTGTTTTGGAAAAAGAAAAGGAACCCTTTTGCAGAGGGGACCGATAATTAATTCCCCTCCCATCAAGTTTCACGGAGATTTTCAGGTGAATTCAATTAGTTTCCAAAGCCAGTCAGCTGGGAGGGGTGGAGGAATCCGGAAACAGCCGGTCTCCTTGTGTCTAAATCAAGCCCAATATCACAAAGGACTCTTGCATTTCTTTGGCTTTTGTCACATTTTTCTTATTTATCATGGTTTGTAATGAATTTTCGGATGTGAGCTTTGATTTTGAGGCTGGAATATGGAGTTCAACACACAGAAGGAATGGTCCTTTTCAATCAGGGCACAGCTGTTGGCTTGCTCCAATTCCGGCTTTCTGTCATTGTTGTGGGTGCTTCAGCCGACTTTTGGGTTCTTGAGCGGCAATATCCTAAATGGTTTCTGGGTCTGAGTTGGTTTTGCCTTCTTCCTTCCAAAATTTTGCATTCTGACGCAATACAAACAAGAGTTTAGACAGAGGATCCATTATGAAATAAAAAACACAACCAATTGGCTGTCATGCTTAGAAATCTCCAGGCAGCACGACCAAGATGAGATTTTGTGTTTTGGACAAAGAAATGGAACCCTTTTGCAGAGGGGACCGATAATTAATTCCCCTCCAATCAAGTTCTACTTCAATCTTCAGGTGAATTCAATGAGTTTCCGAAGCCAGTCAGCTGGGAGGGGTGGATGAATCTGAAACAGCCGGTCTCCTTGTGTCTAAATCAAGCCCAATATCACAAAGGACTCTTGCATTTCTTTGGCTTTTATCACATGTTTCTTGTTTATCATGTTTTGTAATGAATTATTGGATGTGAGCTTTGATTTTGAGGCTGGAATATGGAGTTCAAGACACGGAAGGAATGGTCCTTTTCAATCAGGGCACAGCTGTTGGCTTGCTCCAATTCTGGCTTTCTCTCATTGTTGTGGGTGCTTCAGCCGACTTTTGGTTGCTTGAGCGGCAATTTCCTAAATGGTTTCTGGGTCTGAGTGGTTCGGCCTTCTTCCTTCCCAAATTTTGCATTCTGTCGGAATACAAACAAGAGTTTAGACAGAGGATCCATTATGAAATAAAAAGCACAACCAATTGGCTGTCATGCTGGGAAATCTCCAGGCAGCACGACCAAGATGAGCTTTTGTGTTTTGGACAAAGAAATGGAACCCTTTTGCAGAGGGGACCGATAATTAATTCCCCTCCAATCAAGTTTGATGGAGATTTTCAGGTGAATTCAATTAGTTTCCAAAGCCAGTCAGCTGGGAGGGGTGGATGAATCCGGAAACTGCCGGATTCCTCGTCACTAAATCAAGCCCAATGCCACAAAGGGCTCTTGCATTTCTTTGGCTTTTTTCCCATTTTTCTTATTTATCATGGTTTGTAATGAATTTGCTGATGTGAGCTTTGACTTTGAGGCTGGAATATGGAGTTCAAGACATGGAAGGAATGGTCCTTTTCAATCAGGGCACAGCTGTTGGCTTGCTCCAAGTCTGCTTTCTCTCATTGTTGTGGGTGCTTCAGCCAACTTTTGGTTTCTTGAGCGGCAATATCCTAAATGGTTTCTGGGTCTGAGTTGGTTTTGCCTTCTGCCTTCCCAAGTTTTGCATTCTGACGCAATACAAACAAGAGTTTAGACAGAGGATCCATTATGAAATAAAAAACACAACCAATTGGCTGTCATGCTTAGAAATCTCCAGGCAGCATGACCAAGATGAGCTTTTGTGTTTTGGAAAAAGAAATGGAACCCTTTTGCAGAGGGGACCGATAATTAATTCCCCTCCAATCAAGTTCTACTTCAATTTTCAGGTGAATGCAATGAGTTTCCCAAGCCAGTCAGCTGGGAGTGGTGGATGAATCTGAAACAGCCTGTTTCCTTGTGACTAAATCAAGCCCAATATCACAAAGGACTCTTGCATTTCTTTGGCTTTTTTCACATTTTTCTTATTTATCATGGTTTGTAATGAATTATCGGATGTGAGCTTTGATTTTGAGGCTGGAATATGGAGTTCAAGACACAGAAGGAATGGTCCTTTTCAATCAGGGCACAGCTGTTGGCTTGCTCCAATTCTGGCTTTCTCTCATTCTTTTGGGTGCTTCAGCCGACTTTTGGTTGCTTGAGTGGCAATTTCCTAAATGGTTTCTGGGTCTGAGTTGGTTTTGCCTTCTTCCTTCCAAAATTTTGCATTCTGACGCAATACAAACAAGAGTTTAGACAGAGGATCCATTAGGAAATAAAAAGCACAAGCAATTGGCTGTCATGCTTAGAAATCTCCATGCAGCACGACCAAAATGAGATTTTGTGTTTTGGAAAAAGAAAAGGAACCCTTTTGCAGAGGGGACCGATAATTAATTCCCCTCCCATCAAGTTTCACGGAGATTTTCAGGTGAATTCAATTAGTTTCCAAAGCCAGTCAGCTGGGAGGGGTGGAGGAATCCGGAAACAGCCGGTCTCCTTGTGTCTAAATCAAGCCCAATATCACAAAGGACTCTTGCATTTCTTTGGCTTTTGTCACATTTTTCTTATTTATCATGGTTTGTAATGAATTTTCGGATGTGAGCTTTGATTTTGAGGCTGGAATATGGAGTTCAACACACAGAAGGAATGGTCCTTTTCAATCAGGGCACAGCTGTTGGCTTGCTCCAATTCCGGCTTTCTGTCATTGTTGTGGGTGCTTCAGCCGACTTTTGGGTTCTTGAGCGGCAATATCCTAAATGGTTTCTGGGTCTGAGTTGGTTTTGCCTTCTTCCTTCCAAAATTTTGCATTCTGACGCAATACAAACAAGAGTTTAGACAGAGGATCCATTATGAAATAAAAAACACAACCAATTGGCTGTCATGCTTAGAAATCTCCAGGCAGCACGACCAAGATGAGATTTTGTGTTTTGGACAAAGAAATGGAACCCTTTTGCAGAGGGGACCGATAATTAATTCCCCTCCAATCAAGTTCTACTTCAATCTTCAGGTGAATTCAATGAGTTTCCGAAGCCAGTCAGCTGGGAGGGGTGGATGAATCTGAAACAGCCGGTCTCCTTGTGTCTAAATCAAGCCCAATATCACAAAGGACTCTTGCATTTCTTTGGCTTTTATCACATGTTTCTTGTTTATCATGTTTTGTAATGAATTATTGGATGTGAGCTTTGATTTTGAGGCTGGAATATGGAGTTCAAGACACGGAAGGAATGGTCCTTTTCAATCAGGGCACAGCTGTTGGCTTGCTCCAATTCTGGCTTTCTCTCATTGTTGTGGGTGCTTCAGCCGACTTTTGGTTGCTTGAGTGGCAATTTCCTAAATGGTTTCTGGGTCTGAGTGGTTCGGCCTTCTTCCTTCCCAAATTTTGCATTCTGTCGGAATACAAACAAGAGTTTAGACAGAGGATCCATTATGAAATAAAAAGCACAACCAATTGGCTGTCATGCTGGGAAATCTCCAGGCAGCACGACCAAGATGAGCTTTTGTGTTTTGGACAAAGAAATGGAACCCTTTTGCAGAGGGGACCGATAATTAATTCCCCTCCAATCAAGTTTGATGGAGATTTTCAGGTGAATTCAATTAGTTTCCAAAGCCAGTCAGCTGGGAGGGGTGGATGAATCCGGAAACTGCCGGATTCCTCGTCACTAAATCAAGCCCAATGCCACAAAGGGCTCTTGCATTTCTTTGGCTTTTGTCACATGTTTCTTGTTTATCATGGTTTGTAATGAATTTGCTGATGTGAGCTTTGACTTTGAGGCTGGAATATGGAGTTCAAGACATGGAAGGAATGGTCCTTTTCAATCAGGGCACAGCTGTTGGCTTGCTCCAAGTCTGCTTTCTCTCATTGTTGTGGGTGCTTCAGCCAACTTTTGGTTTCTTGAGCGGCAATATCCTAAATGGTTTCTGGGTCTGAGTTGGTTTTGCCTTCTGCCTTTCCCAAGTTTTGCATTCTGACGCAATACAAACAAGAGTTTAGACAGAGGATCCATTATGAAATAAAAAACACAACCAATTGGCTGTCATGCTTAGAAATCTCCAGGCAGCATGACCAAGATGAGCTTTTGTGTTTTGGAAAAAGAAATGGAACCCTTTTGCAGAGGGGACCGATAATTAATTCCCCTCCAATCAAGTTCTACTTCAATTTTCAGGTGAATGCAATGAGTTTCCCAAGCCAGTCAGCTGGGAGTGGTGGATGAATCTGAAACAGCCTGTTTCCTTGTGACTAAATCAAGCCCAATATCACAAAGGACTCTTGCATTTCTTTGGCTTTTTTCACATTTTTCTTATTTATCATGGTTTGTAATGAATTATCGGATGTGAGCTTTGATTTTGAGGCTGGAATATGGAGTTCAAGACACAGAAGGAATGGTCCTTTTCAATCAGGGCACAGCTGTTGGCTTGCTCCAATTCTGGCTTTCTCTCATTCTTTTGGGTGCTTCAGCCGACTTTTGGTTGCTTGAGTGGCAATTTCCTAAATGGTTTCTGGGTCTGAGTTGGTTTTGCCTTCTTCCTTCCAAAATTTTGCATTCTGACGCAATACAAACAAGAGTTTAGACAGAGGATCCATTAGGAAATAAAAAGCACAAGCAATTGGCTGTCATGCTTAGAAATCTCCATGCAGCACGACCAAAATGAGATTTTGTGTTTTGGAAAAAGAAAAGGAACCCTTTTGCAGAGGGGACCGATAATTAATTCCCCTCCCATCAAGTTTCACGGAGATTTTCAGGTGAATTCAATTAGTTTCCAAAGCCAGTCAGCTGGGAGGGGTGGAGGAATCCGGAAACAGCCGGTCTCCTTGTGTCTAAATCAAGCCCAATATCACAAAGGACTCTTGCATTTCTTTGGCTTTTGTCACATTTTTCTTATTTATCATGGTTTGTAATGAATTTTCGGATGTGAGCTTTGATTTTGAGGCTGGAATATGGAGTTCAACACACAGAAGGAATGGTCCTTTTCAATCAGGGCACAGCTGTTGGCTTGCTCCAATTCCGGCTTTCTGTCATTGTTGTGGGTGCTTCAGCCGACTTTTGGGTTCTTGAGCGGCAATATCCTAAATGGTTTCTGGGTCTGAGTTGGTTTTGCCTTCTTCCTTCCAAAATTTTGCATTCTGACGCAATACAAACAAGAGTTTAGACAGAGGATCCATTATGAAATAAAAAACACAACCAATTGGCTGTCATGCTTAGAAATCTCCAGGCAGCACGACCAAGATGAGATTTTGTGTTTTGGACAAAGAAATGGAACCCTTTTGCAGAGGGGACCGATAATTAATTCCCCTCCAATCAAGTTCTACTTCAATCTTCAGGTGAATTCAATGAGTTTCCGAAGCCAGTCAGCTGGGAGGGGTGGATGAATCTGAAACAGCCGGTCTCCTTGTGACTAAATCAAGCCCAATATCACAAAGGGCTCTTGCATTTCTTTGGCTTTTGTCACATGTTTCTTGTTTATCATGGTTTGTAATGAATTTGCTGATGTGAGCTTTGACTTTGAGGCTGGAATATGGAGTTCAAGACATGGAAGGAATGGTCCTTTTCAATCAGGGCACAGCTGTTGGCTTGCTCCAAGTCTGCTTTCTCTCATTGTTGTGGGTGCTTCAGCCAACTTTTGGTTTCTTGAGCGGCAATATCCTAAATGGTTTCTGGGTCTGAGTTGGTTTTGCCTTCTTCCTTCCCAAATTTTGCATTCTGACGCAATACAAACAAGAGTTTAGACAGAGGATCTATTATGAAATAAAAAAACACAACCAATTGGCATGTCATGCTTAGAAATCTACAGGCAGCACGACCAAGATGAGCTTTTGTGTTTTGGACAAAGAAATGGAACCCTTTTGCAGAGGGGACCGATAATTAATATCCGCTCCTGTCAAGTTTGACGGAGATTTTCAGGTGAATTCAATTAGTTTCCAAAGCCAGTCAGCTGGGAGGGGTGGATGAATCCGGAAACAGCCGGATTCCTCGTCACTAAATCAAGCCCAATATCACAAAGGACTCTTGCATTTCTTTGGCTTTTGTCACATGTTTCTTGTTTATCATGGTTTGTAATGAATTTTCGGATGTGAGCTTTGATTTTGAGGCTGGAATATGGAGTTCAAGACACGGAAGGAATGTTCCTTTTCAATCAGGGCACAGCTGTTGGCTTGCTCCAATTCTGGCTTTCTCTCATTGTTTTGGGTGCTTCAGCCGACTTTTGGTTTCTTGAGTCGCAATTTCCTCAATGGTTTCTGGGTCTGAGTTGGTTTTGCCTTCTGCCTTCCCAAATTTTGCATTCTGACGCAATACAAACAAGAGTTTAGACAGAGGATCTATTATGAAATAAAAAAACACAACCAATTGGCATGTCATGCTTAGAAATCTACAGGCAGCACGACCAAGATGAGATTTTGTGTTTTGGACAAAGAAATGGAACCCTTTTGCAGAGGGGACCGATAATTAATTCCCCTCCTGTCAAGTTTGACGGAGATTTTCAGGTGAATTTAATGAGTTTCCAAAGCCAGTCAGCTGGGAGGGGTGGATGAATCCAGAACCAGCCGGATTCCTCGTGACTCAATCAAGCCCAATATTACAAAGGACTCTTGCATTTCTTTGGCTTTTGTCTCATGTTTCTTGTTTATCATGGTTTGTAATGAATTTTCGGATGTGAGCTTTGATTTTGAGGCTGGAATATGGAGTTCAAGACACGGAAGGAATGTTCCTTTTCAATCAGGACACAGCTGTTGGCTTGCTCCAACTCTGGCTTTCTCTCATTGTTTTGGGTGCTACAGCCGACTTTTGGCTTCTTGAGCGGCAATTTCCTCAATGGATTCTGGGTCTGAGTTGGTTTTGCCTTCTTCCTTCCCAAATTTTGCATTCTGACGCAATACAAACAAGAGTTAGACAAAGGATCCATTATGAAATAAAAAACACAACCAATTGGCGTATCATGCTTAGAAATCTACAGGCAGCACCACCAAGATGAGCTTTTGTGTTTAGGAAAAAGAAATGGAACCCTTTTGCAGAGGGGACTGATAATTAATTCCCCTCCAATCAAGTTTCACAGAGAATTTTAGTTGAATTCAATGAGTTTCCGAAGCCAGTCAGCTGGCAGGGGTGGATGAATCTGAAACAGCCGGTTTCCTTGTGACTAAATCAAGCCCAATATCACAAAGGACTCTTGCATTTCTTTGGCTTTTGTCACATGTTTCTTGTTTATCATGGGTTGTAATGAATTTTCTGATGTGAGCTTTGACTTTGAGGCTGGAATATGGAGTTCAAGACACGGAAGGAATGGTCCTTTTCAATCAGGGCACAGCTGTTGGCTTGCTCCAATTCTGGCTTTCTCTCATTCTTTTGGGTGCTTCAGCCGACTTTTGGTTTCTTGAGTCGCAATTTCCTAAATGTTTTCTGGGTCTGAGTTGGTTTTGCCTTCTTCCTTCCCAAATTTTGCATTCTGACGCAATACAAACAAGAGTTTAGACAGAGGATCCATTATGAAATAAAAAAACACAACCAATTGGCATGTCATGCTTAGAAATCTACAAGCAGCACGACCAAGATGAGATTTTGTGTTTTGGACAAAGAAATGGAACCCTTTTGCAGAGGGGACCGATAATTAATATCCGCTCCTGTCAAATTTGACGGAGATTTTCAGGTGAATTTAATGAGTTTCCAAAGCCAGTCAGCTGGGAGGGGTGGATGAATCCAGAACCAGCCGGATCCCTGTGACTCAATCAAGCCCAATATTACAAAGGACTCTTGCATTTCTTTGGCTTTTGTCTCATGTTTCTTGTTTATCATGGTTTGTAATGAATTTTCAGATGTGAGCTTTGATTTTGAGGCTGGAATATGGAGTTCAAGACACGGAAGGAATGTTCCTTTTCAATCAGGGCACAGCTGTTGGCTTGCTCCAATTCTGGCTTTCTCTCATTGTTTTGGGTGCTACAGCCGACTTTTGGCTTCTTGAGCGGCAATTTCCTCAATGGATTCTGGGTCTGAGTTGGTTTTGCCTTCTTCCTTCCAAAATTTTGCATTCTGACGCAATACAAACAAGAGTTAGACAAAGGATCCATTATGAAATAAAAAACACAACCAATTGGCGTGTCATGCTTAAAAATTTCCAGGCAGCACGACCAAGATGAGCTTTTGTGTTTTGGACAAAGAAATGGAACCCTTTTGCAGAGGGGACCGATAATTAATTCCCCTCCAATCAAGTTTGATGGAGATTTTCAGGTGAATTCAATTAGTTTCCAAAGCCAGTCAGCTGGGAGGGGTGGATGAATCCGGAAACAGCCGGATTCCTCGTCACTAAATCAAGCCCAATATCACAAAGGACTCTTGCATTTCTTTGGCTTTTGTCACATGTTTCTTGTTTATCATGGTTTGTAATGAATTTTCGGATGTGAGCTTTGATTTTGAGGCTGGAATATGGAGTTCAAGACACGGAAGGAATGTTCCTTTTCAATCAGGGCACAGCTGTTGGATTGCTCCAATTCTGGCTTTCTCTCATTGTTTTGGGTGCTTCAGCCGACTTTTGGTTTCTTGAGTCGCAATTTCCTCAATGGTTTCTGGGTCTGAGTTGGTTTTGCCTTCTTCCTTCCCAAATTTTGCATTCTGACGCAATACAAACAAGAGTTTAGACAGAGGATCTATTATGAAATAAAAAAACACAACCAATTGGCATGTCATGCTTAGAAATCTCCAGGCAGCACGACCAAGATGAGATTTTGTGTTTTGGACAAAGAAATGGAACCCTTTTGCAGAGGGGACCGATAATTAATTCCCCTCCTGTCAAGTTTGACGGAGATTTTCAGGTGAATTTAATGAGTTTCCAAAGCCAGTCAGCTGGGAGGGGTGGATGAATCCAGAACCAGCCGGATTCCTCGTGACTCAATCGAGCCCAATATTACAAAGGACTCTTGCATTTCTTTGGCTTTTGTCTCATGTTTCTTGTTTATCATGGTTTGTAATGAATTTTCGGATGTGAGCTTTGATTTTGAGCCTGGAATATGGAGTTCAAGACACGGAAGGAATGTTCCTTTTCAATCAGGGCACAGCTGTTGGCTTGCTCCAACTCTGGCTTTCTCTCATTGTTGTGGGTGCTACAGCCAACTTTTGGCTTCTTGAGCGGCAATTTCCTCAATGGATTCTGGGTCTGAGTTGGTTTTGCCTTCTTCCTTCCCAAATTTTGCATTCTGACGCAATACAAACAAGAGTTAGACAAAGGATCCATTATGAAATAAAAAACACAACCAATTGGCGTGTCATGCTTAAAAATTTCCAGGCAGCACGACCAAGATGAGCTTTTGTGTTTTGGACAAAGAAATGGAACCCTTTTGCAGAGGGGACCGATAATTAATTCCCCTCCAATCAAGTTTGATGGAGATTTTCAGGTGAATTCAATTAGTTTCCAAAGCCAGTCAGCTGGGAGGGGTGGATGAATCCGGAAACAGCCGGATTCCTCGTCACTAAATCAAGCCCAATATCACAAAGGACTCTTGCATTTCTTTGGCTTTTGTCACATGTTTCTTGTTTATCATGGTTTGTAATGAATTTTCGGATGTGAGCTTTGATTTTGAGGCTGGAATATGGAGTTCAAGACACGGAAGGAATGTTCCTTTTCAATCAGGGCACAGCTGTTGGCTTGCTCCAATTCTGGCTTTCTCTCATTGTTTTGGGTGCTTCAGCCGACTTTTGGTTTCTTGAGCAGCAATTTCTTCAATGGATTCTGGGTCTGAGTTGGTTTTGCCTTCTTCCTTCTCAAATTTTGCATTCTGACGCAATACAAACAAGAGTTTAGACCGAGGATCCATTATGAAATAAAAACACAACCAATTGGCGTGTCATTCTTAGAAATCTCCAGGTAGCACAACCAAGATGAGATTTTGTGTTTTGGACAAAGAAATGGAACCCTTTTGCAGAGGGGACCGATAATTAATTCCCCTCCAATCAAGTTTGACGGAGATTTTCAGGTGAATCCAATTAGTTTCCAAAGCCAGTCAGCTGGGAGGGGTGGATGAATCCGGAAACTGCCGGATTCCTCGTGACTCAATCAAGCCCAATATCACAAAGGACTCTTGCATTTCTTTGGCTTTTGTCACATGTTTCTTGTTTATCATGTTTTGTAATGAATTATCGGATGTGAGCTTTGATTTTGAGGCTGGAATATGGAGTTCAAGACACGGAAGGAATGTTCCTTTTCAATCAGGGCACAGCTGTTGGCTTGCTCCAATTCTGGATTTCTCTCATTGTTGTGGGTGCTTCAGCCGACTTTTGGTTGCTTGAGTGGCAATTTCCTAAATGGTTTCTGGGTCTGAGTTGGTTTTGCCTTCTTCCTTCCCAAATTTTGTATTCTGACGCAATACACACAAGAGTTAGACAGAGGATACATTATGAAATATAACACCGCAACCAATTGGCGTGTCATGCTTAGAAATTTCCAGGTAGCATGACCAAGATGAGCTTTTGTGTTTAGGAAAAAGAAATGGAACCCTTTTGCAGAGGGGACCGATTGTTAATTCCCCTCCAATCAAGTTTGACGGAGATTTTCAGGTGAATTCAATTAGTTTCCAAAGCCAGTCAGCTGGTAGGGGTGGATGAATCCGGAACCAGCCGGATTCCTGGTGACTAAACCAAGCCCAATATCACAAAGGACTCTTGCATTTCTTTGGCTTTTTTGACATTTTTCTTATTTATCATGTTTTGTGCCTCAAGGGAGTTGAGGGATCCTAGGAGGCGCCCAGGAGCACAGGAGTGCCCAGACTGGGCTCCTGCAGGGAACACGCGAGTGCCCACGCTTGGCTGCTCAGGCTCAGGAGGCCATTGTGGGACAGCCCGCACCCCAGCTCCGAGCTCATCTCGACTGGATGGCCCCAGTGGACATCAGGACTGGGAGTGTCCCAGCAGCAGCCCCAGGGAACGTGCCCCGCCCTTGCAGCCCCTAGCCCAGCAAGGCCCTGGCTGAGGGCGCATGCGCAAGCCTGGGGGCAGACATGCTAGCCAGCGGAGGACTCTGCCGGGGGGTGGAGGCCCCTCCCCACCCCAGCTTCCCTCAGAGGATGCTTGTGGGGCTCAGGGAGGCCCAGAGGCTTGCTCCTGAGGCTGGCCACTGCCTCTGGCTAGCACCTGTGGCCACTTGGCAGTGCCTGCTGGCTGGGTCCTGAAGGCTGCAGTTGCGAATGGCCTACGGAAGCTGAGGGGGCCAGCCTGCTCCTAAGCTTGCTGTGGCCAGAAACACAGGGCATGGGGGGGGGGGTCGCGTCTAGGTTTGCCTTCCGGTGCAAGAGCACAGCAGCCAGGTGAGGTACAGCCAGCTCCATCTCCTGGAACTGCCAGCAGAGGCCTCCTGGGAAGAGTGCACTGGGAACTCTGGGCTTGGACTGGAGACCTCCCACATCTGTTCCTCAGTTGTCCAGCAGGCAGGAGGGTCGGGCGCGGTCGTGGGTCTATGGAGCTGGCTGCCCAAGGGCAGGGCCTGCAAGCGCAAAGTGGCACAGGCTGTCCTGGGGCTGTGCCTCATCCTGGCCCAAGGGAGGTGGGGGATCCTATGAGGCGCCCTGGAGTGTAGGAGTGCGCAGACTGCAGTCCTGCAGGGAACACGCGAGGGCCCATGCGTGGCTGCTCAGGCTCAGGAATCCGTCGAGGGACAGCCCGTACCCCAGCTCCGAGCTCATCTTGCCTGGATGGCCCCAGTGGGCGTCAGGACTGGGTGTGTCCCAGCAGCAGCCCCAGGGAACGTGCCCCGCCCTGGCCGCCCCTAGCCCAGGAAGGCCTTGGCTGAGGCCACATGCACAAGCCGGGGAGCAGGCAAGCCAGCCAATGGAGGACTCTGCCGGTGGTGGAGGCCACTCCCCACCCCAGCTTCCCTCAGAGGATGTTTGTGGGGCTCGGGGAGGCCCGCAGGCTTGCTCCTGAGGCCGGCCACTGCCTCTGGCTAGCACCTGTGGCCACTTGGCAGTACCGGCTAGCTGGGTCCTGAAGGCTCCGGCTGCGAATGGCCTACGGATGCCAAGGGGGGCCAGCATGCTCCTAAGCTTGCTGCGGCCAGAAACACAGGGCATGGGGGGGTCACGTCTAGGTTTGCCTTCCAGTGCAAGAGCGCAGCATCCAGGTGAGGTTCAGCCAGCTGCATCTCCTGGAAACCGCCAACAGAGGCCTCCTTGGGAGCGTGCAGTGGGAACTCTGGGCTTGGCCTGGAGACCTCCCTTCTCTGTTCCTCAGCTGTCCAGGCAGGCTGGAGGGTCGGGCGTGGCCATGGGTCTATGGAGCTGGCTGCCCGTGGGTGGGGCCTGCAAGCGCAAGGTGGCACAGGCTGTCCTGGGGCTGTGCCTCATCATGGCCCAAGGGAGGTGGGGGATCCTAGGAGGCGCCCGGGAGCACAGGAGTGCCAAGACTGCGGTCCTGCAGGGAACAAGCGAGCGCCCACGCTTGGCTGCTCAGGCTCAAGAGGCCGTTGTGGGACAGCCCGCACCCCAGCTCCGAGCTCACCTCACCTGGATGGCCCCAGTGGGTGTCAGGGCTTGGTGTGTCCCAGCAGTGGCCCCAGGGAATGTGCCCCGCCCTTGCAGCCCCTAGCCCAGGAAGGCCTTGGCTGAGGGCGCATGTGCAAGCCGGGGAGCAGGCAAGCCAGCCAGCGGAGGACTCTGCCGGGGGGTGGGGGCCCCTTCCCACCCCAGCTTCCCTCAGAGGATGCTTGTGGGGCTCGGGGAGGCCTGCAGGCTTGCTCCTGAGGCCGGCCACTGCCTCTGGCTAGCACCTGTGGCCACTTGGCAGTGCCGGCTGGCTGGGTCCTGAAGGCTCCAAGTTCGAATGGCCTATGGAAGCCGAGGGGGCCAGCCTGCTCCTAAGCTTGCTGTGGTCAGAAACACAGGGCATGGGGGGGTCGCGTCTAGGTTTGCCTTCCAGTGCAAGAGCGCAGCATCCAGGTGAGGTTCAGCCAGGTCCATCTCCTGGAAACTGCCAGCAGAGGCCTCCTTGGGAGCGTGCACTGGGAACACTGGGCTTGGACTGGAGACCTCCCACATCTGTTCCTCAGCTGTCCAGGCAGGCTGGAGGATCGGGCGTGGCCATGGGTCTATAGAGTTGGCTGCCCGTGGGTGGAGCCTGCAAGCGCAAGGTGGCACAGGCTGTCCTGGGGCTGTGCCTCATCATGGCCCAAGGGAGGTGGGGGATCCTAGGAGGCGCCCGGGAGCACAGGAGTGCCTAGACTGCAGTCCTGCAGGGAACACACGAGCGCCCACGCATGGCTGCTCAGGCTCAGGAGGCCGTTGTGGGACAGCCCATACCCCAGCTCCGAGCTCATCTTGCCTGGATGGCCCCAGTGGGTGTCAGGACTGGGTGTGTCCCAGCAGCAGCCCCAGGGAACATGCCCCGCCCTTGCAGCCCCTAGCCCAGCAAGGCCCTGGCTGAGGGCGCATGCGCAAGCCGGGGAGCAGGCAAGCCAGCCAGCGGAGGACTCTGCCGGGGGGTGGGGGCCCCTCCCCACCCCAGCTTCCCTCAGAGGATGCTTGTGGGGCTTGGGGAGGCCCACAGGCTTGCTCCTGAGGCCGGCCACTGCCTCTGGCTAGCACCTGTGGCCACTGGCCGTGCCGGCTGGCTGGGTCCTGAAGGCTCCGAGTGCGAATGGCCTATGGAAGCCGAGGGGGTCAGCCTGCTCCTAAGCTTGCTGCGGCCAGAAACACAGGGCATGGGGGGGTCACATCTAGGTTTGCCTTCCGGTGCAAGAGCACAGCAGCCAGGTGAGGTACAGCCAGGTCCATCTCCTGGGAACTGCCAGCAGAGGCCTCCTTGGGAGCGTGCAGTGGGAACTCTGGGCTTGGCCTGGAGACCTCTCATCTCTGTTCCTCAGCTGTCCAGGCAGGCTGGAGGCTCGGGCGTGGCCGTGGGTCTATGGAGCTGGCTGCCCAAGGGCAGGGCCTGCAAGCGCAAGGTGGCACAGGCTGTCCTGGGGCTGTGCCTCATCCTGGCCCAATGGTGGTGAGGGATCCTAGGAGGCGCCCGGGAGCGCAGGAGTGCCCAGATTGCGGTCCTGCAGGGAACACGCGAGGGCCCATGCATGGCTGCTCAGGCTCAGGAGGCTGTCATGGGACAGCCCGCACCCCAGCTCTGAGCTCATCTCGCCTGGATGGCCCCAGTGGGTGTCAGGACTGGGTGTGTCCCAGCAGAAGCCCCAGAGAATGTGCCCCGCCCTTGCAGCCCCTAGCCCAGGGAGGCCCTGGCTGAGGGCGCTTGCGCAATCCAAGCTGTGGAGCAGGCAAGCCAGCCAGCGAAGGACTCTGCCGGGGGTGCCTCCCCACCCCAGCTTCCCTCAGAGAATGCTTGTGGGGCTCGGGGAGGCCCGCTAGGGCTAGAGTTATGACTTGTGTTAGAGCTAGGGCAAGGGATAGGGTGAGGGTTAGGGCTAGGGCTAGGGCTAGGGTTTTAGTTAGGGTTAGATTTCGCTAGTGCTAGGACTAGGTTTAGGGTGACAATGAGTGTTAGGGTTAAGCTTAGGGCTAGGGCTAGGGCTAGGGCTAGGGCTAGGGTTAGGGTTAGGGCTAGGGCTAGGTCTAGGGTTAGGGCTAGGTCTAGGGCTATGGTTAGTGTTAGGGCTAGTGTTAGTGCCAGGGCTAGGTCTAGGATTAGGGTTAGAGTTAGGTCTTGTCTAGGTTTAGGGTTAGGGCTAGGGCAATGGTTAGTCTTAGGATTTGGGTAGGGCTAGTGTTAGGGCTAGGGCTAGGGCTTGGGTTAGGGTTAGAGCTAGGGATAGGGATAGGGTTAGGGTTAGGGCTAGGGCTAGGTCTAGGGTTAGGTTTAGGGTTAGACTTAGGGTTAGTTCTAGGGCTAAGGCTAGGGTTAGGGTTATTGTAGGGTTAGGGCTAGGGTTATGGCTAGTGTTAGAGCTAGGGCTAGGGTTAGGGTTACATTTAGGGCTAGTGTTAGGGCTAGGGTTTGGGTTAGAGTTAGATTTGGGCTAGGGCTAGAGCTAAGTCTTGGGTTAGGTTTAGTGTTAGGGTTAGGGGTAGTTCTAGGTCTAAGGCTAGGGTTAGGGCTGTGGTTAGTGTTAGGGTTACTGTTAGGGTTAGTGTTAGGGCTAGAGCTAGGGTTAGAGCTAGGGCTAGGGTGAATGTTGGGTTAGGGTTAGGGTTAGGTTTAGAGCTAGGGCTTTGGTAAGGTTTATAGTTAGGTCTACAGCTAGGGCTAGGGCTATGGTTAGGGTTAGGGCTAGTGTTAGGGTTAGGATTAGAGCTAAGGATAGAATTAGGGTTAGGGTTAGGTTTAAAGTTAGGGTTAGAGCTAGGTTAGGGTTAGGGTTATAGTTAGGGTTAGAGCTAGGGCTAGATTTAGGGTTAGGGTTAGGGTTAGGTCTAGGTCTATGGCTAGTGTTAGCATTAGTATTAGATCTAGCACTAGGGCTAGAGTTATGGTTAGGGTGAGGGTGAGTGTTCAGGGTTATTGCTAGGGTTAGGGCTAGGTTTAGAAGGCTAGGGATAGGGCTAGGGTTAGGTTGAGAGCACTATAGGGTTAGGGTTAGGATTAGGGCTAGGGCTAGGGTTAGGGTTAGGGCTAGTGTTAGGTCTAGGGTGGGGTTAGGGTTAGGATTAGAGTTAGGGCAGGGCTAGGGTTAGGGCTTGGGCTTGGGCTAGGGCAAGCTCTAGGGCTAGGGTTATGTCTAGGGTTAGGGTTGGGGTTAGGGTTAGGGCTATGGTTAGGGCTAGGGCTAGAGCTAGGTTTAGGGTTCGTGTTAGGACTAGGGCTAGGCTAGGGTTAGGGTTAGGGGAAGATTTAGGGCTAGGGCTAGGGGTAGGGCTAGAGCTAGGTTTATGGTTAGGCTAGGGCTAGGCCTAGGTTTATGGTTAGGGTTAGGTCTAGGGCTAGGGTTAGGGTTAGGCCTAGGGCTAAAGTTAGGGTTAGGGTAGTGTTAGGGTTAGTTTTTGGGCTAGGGCTAGGGCTAGGGTTAGGGTTAGGCCTAGGACTAGGGTTAGGGTTAGGGTTAGGGTTAGGGCTAGTGTTAAGTCTAGGGCTAGTATTAGGGTTAGGGTTAGGGTTAGGGCTAGGGTAGTGCTAAGGCTAGGTCTAGGGTTCGGGTTAGGGTTAGGGCTAGGGTTAAGGCTAAGGCTATGGTTAGGGTTAGGGTTAGCATTCGTGTGAGGGCTAGGGCTAGGGCTAAGGCCAGGGCTAGGGCTAGGGCTAGGGCTATTGTTAGCGTTAGGGTTAGTGTTAGGGCTAGGGCTAGGTCTAGGATTAGGGTTAGAGTTAGGGCTGGTCTAGGGTTAGGGTTAGGGCTAGTGCTAGGGTTAGCATTAGGGTTAGAGCTAGGGTTAAGGTTAGGGCTAGTGTTAGGGTTAGGGTTATTTCAAGGTCGAGGGCTAGAACTAGGATTAATGGTAAGACTAGGCTAGGGTGAGGGTTAGGGTTAGGGCTAGTGTTAGGGTTAGGATTAGGATTGGGGTTGGGTCTAGGGCTAGGGCTAGTGTTAGGGAAGAGGTAGGGCTAGGGATAGGGATAGGGTTAAGTTTAGGGCTATGGCTAGGGCTGGGGCTAAGGTTAGGTTTAGGGTTGGGCTTAGGGTTAGTTCCAGGGCTAAGGCTAGGGTTAGGGTTAGGGTAGGGTTAGGGCTAGGGTTATGGCTAGTGTTAGAGCTAGGGCTAGGGTTAGGGTGAGGGTTAGGCCTAGGGCTAGCACTAGGGCTAGGGTTATGGCTAGTGTTAGAGCAAGGGTAAGGGATAGGGTGAGGGTTAGGGCTAGGGCTAGGGTTTGGTTAGGGTTAGATTTGGGCTAGGGCTAGGACTAGGTTTAGCATGACAATGAGTGTTAGGGTTAAGCTTAGGGCTAGGTCTAGGGCTAGGGTTAGAGTTAGGGCTACGGCTACTGTTAAGGTTAGGTTACAGCTATGCTAGGGCTAGGGTTACGGTAAGGATAAGGGTTAGGGTTAGGGCTAGTGTTAGGGTTAGGGTTAGGTTTAGGGCTAGGGCTACGACTGGGGTTAGGGTTCAGGTATGGGTTAGGTCTAGGCCTAGGGCTAGGATAAGGGTTAGGGTTAAGGCAAGGGTTAGGTTTAGGGTTAGGGCTAGGGCTATGGCTAGGTCTAGAATAGGATTAAGGTTAAGACTAGGGTTAAGGTGAGCATTATGGCTAGGTCTACAGTTAAGTTTATGTTTAGGGGTAGGGTAGGGCTAGGGTTAAGGTTAGGGCTAGTGCTTGAATTAGGATTAGGATTAGTGTTAAGTCTAGGGCTAAGGCTAGGGTTATGTAAAATGAGTCTCCTACACTCAGGCTGCAGAACTCCTGTAAACTGCCTCTCTGTACACCCAGCTTACAGAACTCCAGTAAGCTGCGTCTCCTACACTCAGGCTACAGAAATCCCAAATAATGCGTATGCCTACTCCCAAGCTACAGACCTCCCATAAACTATGTCTACTACACTCAGGCAGCAGAACTCCTGTAACCAGCTTTGCTCTAGAGCTAGCTTACACAACACCTGTAAACTATGTCTCCTACACTCATGCAACAAAAATCCCGCATACTACGTATGGCCACTCTCATGCTACAGAACTGCAAGAAACTGAATCTCCTATACTCAGGCTGAAAAATCCTATAAACTGCTTCACTGCACACCACGCTTCCAGAACTCCAGAATTGCCACATAGTGCATATGCCTAGTCAGAATCTACTGAACACCCATAAACTGACTCTACGACACTCAGGCTGCAGAACTCCTGTGAACTGCCTCTCTGTACACCCAGCTTACAGAAGCTGCGTCTCCTACACTCAGACTGGAGAAATCCTGCATACTGCGTATGGCTACGCCCGTGCTACAGAACTTCCTTAAACTGAGTCTCCAACACTCAGGCTGCACAACTCCTGTAAACTGCCTCTCTGCACTGCCAGCTTACAGAACTCCAGTAAGCTGCGTCTCCTGCACTCAGGCTACAGAAAACCTACATACTAGGTAAGGCTAATTCCTTGCTAAAGAACTCCCATAAACTGAGAATCCTACCTCAGGCAGAAGAATTCCTGTAAATGTCCTAGCTCTAGAGCTAGCTTACACAACACCTGAGAACTCTATGTCCTAAACTCATGATATAGAAATCCCGCATAGTGTGTATGCCTACTCAGAATCTACAGAACTCTAGTAAACTGAGTCTCCCACACTCAGGTTGCAGAAATCCTATAAACTGCCTCTATGTACATCCACTTACAGAAATCCCGTAAGCGGTGTCTCCTACACTAATACTACAGAAATCCCGTACACTGCCTATGCCTACTCCAAAGCTACAGAACTCCCATAAGCTGTGTCTACTGCACTCAGGCTGCAGAACTCCTGTAAACTGCCTATCTCGACATCTAGCTTACAGAAATCCTATAAGCTGCATCTCCTACACTCATGCTACAGAAATCCCGCTTACTTCGTAAGGCTATTCCCATGCTACTGAATTCCCGTAAACTGAGTCTCCTACACTCAGGCTGCAGAACTCCTGTAAACTGCCTCTCTCATCATCCAGCTTACAGAAATCCGGTAAGCTGCATCTCCTACATTTCTGACAGAAATCCCGCTTACTGCATATGATTATTCCCATGCTAGAGAACTCCGGTAAACTGAGTCTCCTACACTCAGGCTGCAGAACTCCTGTAAACTGCCTCTCTGTACACCCAGCTAAAAGAACTGCTTTGCCTGCATCTCCTACAATCAGGCTACAGAAAGCGGGCAAAGTGCATATGCCTACTCCCAAGCAACAGAACTCCCATAAACTTGTCTTATACATTCAAGATGCAGAACTACGATGATATGCGTCCCCTACATACGTGTTACAAAACTCCCATAAAGTATTTTCCTATACTCATGCTACAGAACTCCTGCATAGTGCGAATGCCTTCTCAGAATCTACAGAAATCTGGTAAACTGAGCCTCCTATGCTCAGGCTGCACAACTCCAGTAAACTGCCTCTCTCGACATCTAGCTTACAGAAATCCTGTAAGCTGCATCTCCTACACTCATGCTACAGAAATCCCGCTTACTTCGTATGGCTATTCCCATGCTACAGAACTCCCATAAACTGAGTCTCCTACACTCAGGCTGCAGAACTCCTGTAAACAGCCTCTCTGTACACCCAGCTAAAAGAACTGCTTTACCTGCATCTCCTACAATCAGGCTACAGAAAGTGCGCTAACTGCATATGCCTACTCCCAAGCAACAACTCCCATAAACTGTGTCTTACACATTCAGGCTGCAGAACTACTGTGATATGCGTCTCTCTGCATTTGTGTTACAAAACTCCCTTAAAGTGATTTCCTATACTCATGCTAAGGAAATCCCGCATAGTGCAAATGTCTTCTCATAATCTACAGAAATCTGGTAAACTGAGTCTCCTACACTCAGGATGCAGAACTCCTCTAAACTGCCTCTCCTTACACCCAGCTTATAGAACTGCTTTAAGCTGCGTCTCCTACATTCAGGCTACAAAAAGCTGCATAGGGGTATGCCTACTCACAAGCAACAGAACTCCCAAAAACTGTGTCTACTACACTCAGGCAACAGAACTCCGTAAATGGCCTTGCTCTAGAGCTAGCTCACAAAACGCCCATAATATGTGTCTCCTGCACGAATGCTATAGAAATCCCGCACAGTGCGTATGCCTAGTCAGAATCTACAGAACTCCCGTAAACTGAGTTTCCTACACTCAGGCTGCAGAACTCCTGTACACTGCATCTCTGTACTGCCAGCTTACAGAACTCCAGTAAGCTGTGTCTCCTAAACTCAGGCTACAGAAAGCACTCACACTGCATATGCCTATTCCCAAGCAACAGAACTCCCATAAACTGCATCTACTACACTCAAGCTGTAAAACTACTGTGATCTGCGTCTCTCTACATCCGTGTTACAAAACTCCCGTAAAGTGATTTCCTATACTTATGCTAAGGAAATCCCGCATAGTGCAAATGTCTTCTCATAACCTACAGAAATCTGGTAAACTGAGTCTCCTACACTCGGGCTGCAGAACTCCTGTAAACAGCCTCTCTGTACACCCAGCTAAAAGAACTGCTTTACCTGCATCTCCTACAATCAGGTTATAGACAGCGCGCACACTGCATATGCCTACTCCCAAGCAACAGAACTCCCATAAACTGTGTCTTATACTTTCAGGCTGCTGAATTACTGTGATATGCATCTCTCTACATCCGTGTGACAAAACTCCCGTAAAGGGTTTTCCTATACTCATGCTACAGAACTCCTGCATAGTGCGAATGCCTTCTCAGAATCTACAGAAATCTGGTAAACTGAGTCTCCTATACTCAGGCTGCACAACTCCTGTAAACTGCCTCTCTCGACATCTAGCTTACAGAAATCCTGTAAGCTGCATCTCCTACACTCATGCTACAGAAGTCCCGCTTACTTCGTATGGCTATTCCCATGCTACAGAACTCCTGTAAACTGAGTCTCCTACACTCAGGCTGCAGAACTCCTGTAAACTGCCTCTCTGTACACCCAGCTTATAGAACTGCTTTAAGCTACGTCTCCTACATTCAAGTTCCAAAAAGGCCGCATAGGGGTATGCCTACTCACAGGCAACAGAACTCCCATAAATTCTGTCTACTACACTCAGGCAGTAGAACTCCTGTTAACAGCCTTGCTCTAGAGGTAGCTCACAAGACGCCCATAATATGTGTCTCCTGCACGAATGCTATAGAAATCCCGCAGAGTGCATATGCCTAGTCAGAGTCTACAGAACTCCCATAAACTAAGTCTCCTACACTCAGGCTGCAGAACTCTTGTAAACTGCCTCTCTGTACTGCCAGCTTACAGAACTCCAGTAAGCTGCGTCTCCTAACCTCAGGCTACAGAAAGCGCGCACACTGCATATGCCTATTTCCAAGCAACAGAACTCCCATAAACTGCATCTACTACACTCAAGCTATAAAACTACTGTGATCTGTGTCTCTCTACATCCGTGTTACAAAACTCCCGTAAAGTGTTTTCCTATACTCATGCTACAGAAATCCCGAATAGTAGGAATGCCTTCTCAGATTCTACAGAAATCTGGTTAACTGAGTCTCCTATACTCAGGCTGCACAATTCCTATAAACTGCCTCTCTCGACATCCGGCTTACAGAAATCCTGTAAGCTGCGTCTCCTACACTCAGGCTACAGAAATCCCGCTTACTTTCTATGGCTATTCTCATGCTACAGAACTTCCTTAAACTGAGTCTCCTACGCTCAGGCTGCAGAACTCCTTTAAACTGCCTCTCATCATCCAGCTTACAGAAATCCGGTAAGCTGCATCTCCTACACTCTTGACAGAAATCCCTCTTACTGCATAAGACTACTCCCATGCTACAGAACTCCGGTAAACTGAGTCTCCTACACTCAAGCTGCAGAACTCCTGTAAACTGCCTCTCTGTACTGCCAGCTTATAGAACTGCTTTTAAGCTGCGTCTCCTACATTCAGGCTACAAAAAGGCCGCACAGGGGTATGCCTACTCCCAAGCAACAGAACTCCCTTAAACTGTGTCTTATATTTTCAGGCTGCTGAATTACTGTGATATGCATCTCTCTACCTCCGTGTTACAAAACTACCGTAAAGTGTTTTCCTATACTCATGCTAAGGAAATCCCGCATAGTGCTAATGCCTTCTCAGAATCTACAGAAATCTGGTAAACTGAGTCTCCTACACTCAGGCTGCAGAACTCTTGTAAGCTCTCTCTCTGTACATCCAACTTATACAAATCTGTCAGCTGCGTCTCCTAAACTCAGGCTACAGAAATCCCGCATAGTGCATATGCCCAGTCAGAATCTACAGAACTCCCGTAAACAGAGTCTCCTACACTCTGGCTACAGAACTCCTGTAAACAGTCTCTCTGTACACCCAGCTTACAGAACTGCTTTATGCTGTGTCTCCTACACTCAGGCTGCATAAGGCTACACCCATGCTACAGAACTCCCTTAACTGAGTCTCCTACACTCACGCTGCAGAACTCCTGTAAAAGGCCTCTCTACATCAACCTTACAGAAATCCTGTAAGCTGCATCTCCTAAACTCATGCTGCAGAAATCCCACATACTGAGTATGGTTACTCCCAAGCTACAGAACTCCCATAAACTTTGTCTACTACACTCAGGTTCAGGAACTCCTGTAAATGGCCTTGCTCTAGAGCTAGCTTACACAACGCTCATAAATGGTGTCTCCTACTTGCATGCTGGAGAAATCCTGCTTACTGCGTATGCCTACTCCCAAGCTACAGAACTCCAGTCAAATGAGTTTCCTACATTCAGGATGCAGAAATCCTGGAGACTGCCTTTCTCTACACACAGCTTACAGAAATCCTGTAAGCTGCATCTCCTACACTACTGCTACAGAAATCCCGATTACTGCATATGGCTACTCCCATGCTACAGAACTCCGGGAAACTGAGTCTCCTACACTCAGAGGGCAGAACTCCTGTAAACTGCCTCTCTGTACACCCAGCTTATAGAACTGCTTTAAGCTGTGTCTCCTACATTCAGGCTACAAAAGGCCGCACAGGGGTATGCCTCTCCCAAGCAACAGAACTCCCATAAACTGTGTCTACTACACTCAAGCTGTAAAACTACTGCGATCTGCGCCTTTCTACATCCATGTTACAAAACTCCCATAAAGTGATTTCCATACTCATGCTAAGGAAATTCCCATAGTGCAAATGTCTTCTCATAATGTACAGAAATCTGGTAAACTGAGTCTCCTACACTCAGGCTGCAGAACTCTTGTAAACTCTCTCTCTGTACATCCAACTTCTACAAAATCTGTAAGCTGCGTCTCCTAAACTCAGGGTACAGAAAGCGCGCACACTGCATGTGCCTATTCCCAAGCAACAGAACTCCCATAAACTGCATCTACTACACTCAAGCTGTAAAACTACTGTGATCTGCGTCTCTCTACATCCGTGTTACAAAACTCCCGTAAAGTGATTTCCTATACTTATGCTAAGGAAATCCTGCATAGTGCAAATGTCTTCTCATAACCTACAGAAATCTGGTAAACTGAGTCTCCTACACTCAGGCTGCAGAACTCCTGTAAACAGCCTCTCTGTACACCCAGCTAAAAGAACTGCTTTACCTGCATCTCCTACAATCAGGTTATAGACAGCGCGCATACTGCATATGCCTACTCCCAAGCAACAGAACTCCCATAAACTGTGTCTTATACTTTCAGGCTGCTGAATTACTGTGATATGCATCTCTCTACATCCGTGTGACAAAACTCCCGTAAAGGGTTTTCCTATACTCATGCTACAGAACTCCTGCATAGTGCGAATGCCTTCTCAGAATCTACAGAAATCTGGTAAACTGAGTCTCCTATACTCAGGCTGCACAACTCCTGTAAACTGCCTCTCTCGACATCTAGCTTACAGAAATCCTGTAAGCTGCATCTCCTACACTCATGCTACAGAAGTCCCGCTTACTTCGTATGGCTATTCCCATGCTACAGAACTCCTGTAAACTGAGTCTCCTACACTCAGGCTGCAGAACTCCTGTAAACTGCCTCTCTGTACACCCAGCTTATAGAACTGCTTTAAGCTACGTCTCCTACATTCAAGTTCCAAAAAGGCCGCATAGGGGTATGCCTACTCACAGGCAACAGAACTCCCATAAATTCTGTCTACTACATTCAGGCAGTAGAACTCCTGTAAACGGCCTCGCTCTAGAGCTAGCTCACAAAACGCCCATAATATGTGTCTCCTGCACGAATGCTATAGAAATCCCGCAGAGTGCAAATGTCTAGTCAGAGTCTACAGAACTCCCGTAAACTGAGTCTCCTACACTCAGGCTGCAGAACTCTTGTAAACTGCCTCTCTGTACTGCCAGCTTACAGAACTCCAGTAAGCTGCGACTCCTAACCTCAGGCTACAGAAAGCGCGCACACTGCATATGCCTATTTCCAAGCAACAGAACTCCCATAAACTGCATCTACTACACTCAAGCTATAAAACTACTGTGATCTGTGTCTCTACATCCGTGTGACAAAACTCCCGTAAAGTGTTTTCCTATACTCACGCTACAGAAATCCCGAGTAGTAGGAATGCCTTCTCAGATTCTACAGAAATCTGGTTAACTGATGGGCGTCAGGAGTAGTTGTGTCCCAGCAGGAGCCCCTAGGAACAGCCCCGCCCTACCAGCTCTTAGCACAGGGAGTCCTGGTCTGCACATGCATGAGCCAGGGATCCAGAGGAGGACGCTGCCGTGGGCTCTAACTGTCCTCAGAGAATGTTGGTATGACCCGGGGATCCAAGGCAGGTGGGGGGAACCTCGGAGGCGCCCAGGAACGCAGGAGGTCATAGACTGCGGCCCTGACGGCCCTAGGAGAGGGACCACACGTGTCTGCTCGGGCGTCCTGACCCAGTGGGCATCAGGAGTAGGTGTGTCCCAGCAGCAGCCACCCCCCACCCCGGGAACGGCCCCTCCCTAGACAAGCCTTTCCTGTGGGGAGTCCTGGACTGCGCACGCGCGAGCCGGCGAGCCCGCCAGCCAGAGGGTGATGCTGCCTGGGGCTCCTCTTCCCTCAGAGAATGTTTGTGCGGCCCGGGGGCACCCGCAGGTGTGCTCCCGAGGCCTGCCGCTGCCTCTAGCTAGCACCTGGGGCCAGTTGGCAGTGCCGGCTGGCCAGCCTCCTAGAGACAGGGCTGGGGCAGGCTCCGCGGGCGGGCGGGCGGGCGAAGGGCAGATGGCAGCTGAAGGGGGCCCTCCTGCTCTGATTCCTAAGCATGCCCTGCAGCCCAGGAACCCCAGGGGGCAGAAGTGGGTTTGGCTTTGCATTGCCTGACCAGCAGGAGGGAGCCAGCCAGGGGCAGCCAGTTGCATCCTCCCGGAACTGCCAGCAGAGTCTTTTGGGGCGCGCGCTGCCAACTCTTGGCTTGGCCACGGGAGACCTGCCGTCTGTGTGCCTCCAGCTGGCCAGCAGGCTGCAGGGTCAGGTGCAGCAGCCGTGGGGCTCTGGAGCTTGCTGCCCTGCCCGTGGGCGGGGCCTCCACGGGCCACCCAGGTGGCACAGGGTTCCTGGGGCTGCACTTCGTCCCGGCCCGGCCCGGCCCGGCCCAAGGGACGTGGGGGAACCTCGGAGGCACCCAGGAACGCAGGAGGGCCCAGACTGCGGCCCTGCCGGCACTCGCAGTGGGCCCACGCGTGTCTGCTCGGGCTCAGGAGGCCACGGTGGGACAGCCAGTACCCCAGCACCGAGCTCATCTCGCGTGGACCACCCAGTGGGCGTCAGGAGTAGGTGTGTCCCAGCAGCAGCCGCCCCCCACCCTGGCAACGGCCCCTCCCTAGACAAACCTTTCCTGTGGGGAGTCCTGGACTTCGCATGCGCGAGCCCAAGGGCCAGTCAGCCAGAGGGAGATGTTGCCTGGGGCTCCTCTTCCCTCAGAGAATGCTTGTGCGGCCTGGGGGCTCCGGCATGTGTGCTCCCGAGGCCTGCCGCTGCCTCTAGCTAGCACCTGGGGCCAGTTGGCAGTGCCGGCTGGCCAGCCTCCTAGAGTCAGGGCTGGCTGCAGCAGGCTCGGCGCGCGCGCGGGCGGGCGGGCGGGCGGGCGGGAAAAGGGCAGAGGGACGCCGAAGGGGGCCCGCCCGCTCCAATTCCTAAGCCCGCCCTGGAGGCCAGGAACCCCAGGGGGCAGAAGTGGGTTTGGCTTTGCATTGCCTGAGCAGCGGGAGGGAGCCAGCCAGCCAGGGACAGCCAGTTGCGTCCTCCCGGGAACTGCCAGCGGAGGCTTTTGGGGAGCGCGCTGCCAACACTTGGTTTGGCCGGGGCAGACCTGAACTCTCTGTGCCTCCAGCCTTCCAGCAGGCTGCAGGGTCGGGCGCAGCGGCCGTGGGGCTCTGGAGCTTGCTGCCCTGCCCGTGGGCGGGGCCTCCACGCGCCAGCCAGGTGGCACAGGGTTCCTGGGGCTGCGCTTCGGCCCAGCCCGGCCCGGCCCAAGGGAGGTGGGGGGAACCTCGGAGGCACCCAGGAACGCAGGAGGGCCCAGACTGCGGCCCTGCCGGCCCTCGCAGAGGGCCCACGCGTGTCCGCTCGGGCTCAGGAGGCCACGGTGGGACAGCCAGTACCCCAGCACCGAGCTCATCTCGCGTGGACCACCCAGTGCGCGTCAGGAGTAGGTGTGGCCCAGCAGGAGCCCCTAGGAACAGCCCCGCCCTACCAGCTCTTAGCACAGGGAGTCCTGGTTTGCACATGCATGAGCCAGGGAGCCAGAGAGCCAGAGGGGGACGCTGCCATGGCCTCTAACTCTCCTAAGAGAATGTTGGTATGACCCAGGGATCCAAGCGAGGTGGGGGGAACCTCAGAGGCACCGAGGAACGCATGAGGGCCCAGACTGCGGCCCTGCAGGCACTCGCAGAGGGCCCTTGCGTGTCCGCTCGGGCTCAGGAGGCCATGGCGGAACAGCCCGTACCCCAGCAGCGAGCTCATCTCGCGTGGACCACCCAGTGCGCGTCAGGAGTAGGTGTGGCCCAGCAGCAGCCGCCCCCCACCCCGGGAACGGCCCCTCCCTAGACAAGCCTTTCCTGTGGGGAGTCCTGGACTGCGCATGTGCGAGACGGAAGGAGCTGCTGCCTGGGGCTCCTGCTTCCCTCAGAGAATGCTTGTGCAGCCTGGGGGCACCCGCAGGTGTGCTCCTGAGGCCTGCCGCTGCCTCTAGCTAGCACCTGGGGCCAGCTGGCAGTGCCGGCTGGCCAGCCTCCTAGAGCCAGGGCTGCAGCAGGCAGGCTCCGCGGGCGGGCGGGCGGGCAGGCGAAAGGCAGAGGGAAGCCGAAGGGGGCCCGCCCGCTCCGATTCCTAAGCGAGGGATGCCAAAGGGGGCCGCCTGCTCCGATTCCTAAGCGAGGGAAGCCGAAGGGGGCCCGCCCGCTCCGATTCTTAAGCGCGCCCTGGAGGCCAGGAACCCCAGGGGGCAGAAGTGGGTTTGGTTTTGCATTGCCTGACCAGCAGGAGGGAGCCAGCCAGGGGCAGCCAGTTGCATCCTCCCGGAACTGCCAGTGGAGGCTTTTGGGGAGCGCGCTGCCAACTCTTGGCTTGGCCATGGCAGACCTGCCGTCTGTGTGCCTCCAGCCATCCAGCAGGCTGCAGGGTCGGGCGCAGCGGCCGTGGGGCTCTGGAGCTTGCTGCCCTGCCCGTGGGCGGGGCCTCCACGCGCCAGCCAGGTGGCACAGGGTTCCTGGGGCTGCGCTTCATCCCGGCCCGGCCCAAGGGAGGTGGGGGGAACCTCGGAGGCACCCAGGAACGCAGGAGGGCCCAGACTGCGGCCCTGCCGGCCCTCGCAGAGGGCCCACGCGTGTCCGCTCGGGCTCAGGAGGCCACGGTGGGACAGCCAGTACCCCAGCACCGAGCTTATCTCGCGTGGACCACCCAGTGCATGTCAGGAGTTGGTGTGGCCCAGCAGGAGCCCCTAGGAACAGCCCCGCCCTACCAGCTCTTAGCTCAGGAAGTCCTGGTCTGCACATGCATGAGCCAGGGTGCCAGAGAACCAGAGGAGGATGCTGCCGTGGGCTCTACCTGTCCTCAGAGAATGTTTGTATGACCCGGGGACCCAAGGCAGGTGGGGGGAACCTCGGAGGCGCCCAGGAACGCAGGAGGGCCCAGGCTCCGGCTCTAGCAGCACTCTGAGGGGGCCCTTGCGTGTCCGCTCGGACTCAGGAGGCCACGGGAGGACAGCCCATACCCCAGCACAGAGCTCATCTCGCGTGGACCGCCCCAGTGGGCGGTAGGTGTGTCCCAGCAGCAGCCGCCCCCCCCAGGAACGGCCCCTCCCTAGACAAGCCTTTCCTGTCGGGAGTCCTGGACTGCGCACGCGCGAGCCTGTGAGCCCGCCAGAAAGAGGGACATGCTGCCTGGGGCTCCTCTTCCCTCAGAGAATGTTTGTGCGGCCTGGGGGCACCCGCAGGTGTGCTCCCGAGGCCTGCCGCTGCCTCTAGCTAGCACCTGGGGCCAGTTGGCAGTGCCGGCTGGCCAGCCTCCTAGATCCAGTGCTGCGGCAGGCTCCACGGGCGGGCGGCAGGGCGAAAGGCAGACGGAAGCTGAAGGGGGCCCTCCCTTTCTGAATCCTAAGTGCGCCCTGCAGCCCAAGAACGCCAGGGGGCAGAAGTGGGTTTGGCTTTGCATTGCCTGACCAGCGGGAGGGAGCCAGCCAGGGGCAGCCAGTTGCATCCTCCCGGAACTGCCAGCGGAGGCTTTTTGGGAGCCCTCTGCCAACTCTTGGCTTGGCCGGGGGAGACCTGCCGTCTGTGTGCCTCCAGCCGGCCAGCAGGCTGCAGGGTTGGGCGCAGCGGCCGTGGGGCTCTGGAGCTTGCTGCCCTGCCTGTGGGCGGGGCCTCCACGCGCCAGCCAGGTGGCACAGGGTTCCTGGGGCTGCGCTTCGGCCCGGCCCAGCCCGGCCCAAGGGAGGTGGGGGGAACCTCGGAGGCACCCAGGAACGCAGGAGGGCCCAGACTGCGGCCCTGCCGGCCCTCGCAGAGGGCCCACGCGTGTCCGCTCGGGCTCAGGAGGCCACGGTGGGACAGCCAGTACCCCAGCACCGAGCTCATCTCGCGTGGACCACCCAGTGCGCGTCAGGAGTAGGTGTGTCCCAGCAGCAGCCGCCCCCCACCCCGGGAACGGCCCCTCCCTAGACAAGCCTTTCCTGTGGGGAGTCCTGGACTGCACACGCACGAGACGGAAGGAGCTGCTGCCTGGGGCTCCTGCTTCCCTCAGAGAATGCTTGTGCAGCCTGGGGGCACCCGCAGGTGTGCTCCTGAGGCCTGCCGCTGCCTCTAGCTAGCACCTGGGGCCAGCTGGCAGTGCCGGCTGGCCAGCCTCCTAGAGCCAGGGCTGCAGCAGGCAGGCTCCGCGGGCGGGCGGGCGGGCAGGCGAAAGGCAGAGGGAAGCCGAAGGGGGCCCGCCCGCTCCGATTCCTAAGCGAGGGATGCCAAAGGGGGCCGCCTGCTCCGATTCCTAAGCGAGGGAAGCCGAAGGGGGCCCGCCCGCTCCGATTCTTAAGCGCGCCCTGGAGGCCAGGAACCCCAGGGGGCAGAAGTGGGTTTGGTTTTGCATTGCCTGACCAGCAGGAGGGAGCCAGCCAGGGGCAGCCAGTTGCATCCTCCCGGAACTGCCAGTGGAGGCTTTTGGGGAGCGCGCTGCCAACTCTTGGCTTGGCCATGGCAGACCTGCCGTCTGTGTGCCTCCAGCCATCCAGCAGGCTGCAGGGTCGGGCGCAGCGGCCGTGGGGCTCTGGAGCTTGCTGCCCTGCCCGTGGGCGGGGCCTCCACGCGCCAGCCAGGTGGCACAGGGTTCCTGGGGCTGCGCTTCATCCCGGCCCGGCCCAAGGGAGGTGGGGGGAACCTCGGAGGCACCCAGGAACGCAGGAGGGCCCAGACTGCGGCCCTGCCGGCCCTCGCAGAGGGCCCACGCGTGTCCGCTCGGGCTCAGGAGGCCACGGTGGGACAGCCAGTACCCCAGCACCGAGCTTATCTCGCGTGGACCACCCAGTGCATGTCAGGAGTTGGTGTGGCCCAGCAGGAGCCCCTAGGAACAGCCCCGCCCTACCAGCTCTTAGCTCAGGAAGTCCTGGTCTGCACATGCATGAGCCAGGGTGCCAGAGAACCAGAGGAGGATGCTGCCGTGGGCTCTACCTGTCCTCAGAGAATGTTTGTATGACCCGGGGACCCAAGGCAGGTGGGGGGAACCTCGGAGGCGCCCAGGAACGCAGGAGGGCCCAGGCTCCGGCTCTAGCAGCACTCTGAGGGGGCCCTTGCGTGTCCGCTCGGACTCAGGAGGCCACGGGAGGACAGCCCATACCCCAGCACAGAGCTCATCTCGCGTGGACCGCCCCAGTGGGCGGTAGGTGTGTCCCAGCAGCAGCCGCCCCCCCCAGGAACGGCCCCTCCCTAGACAAGCCTTTCCTGTCGGGAGTCCTGGACTGCGCACGCGCGAGCCTGTGAGCCCGCCAGAAAGAGGGACATGCTGCCTGGGGCTCCTCTTCCCTCAGAGAATGTTTGTGCGGCCTGGGGGCACCCGCAGGTGTGCTCCCGAGGCCTGCCGCTGCCTCTAGCTAGCACCTGGGGCCAGTTGGCAGTGCCGGCTGGCCAGCCTCCTAGATCCAGTGCTGCGGCAGGCTCCACGGGCGGGCGGCAGGGCGAAAGGCAGACGGAAGCTGAAGGGGGCCCTCCCTTTCTGAATCCTAAGTGCGCCCTGCAGCCCAAGAACGCCAGGGGGCAGAAGTGGGTTTGGCTTTGCATTGCCTGACCAGCGGGAGGGAGCCAGCCAGGGGCAGCCAGTTGCATCCTCCCGGAACTGCCAGCGGAGGCTTTTTGGGAGCCCTCTGCCAACTCTTGGCTTGGCCGGGGGAGACCTGCCGTCTGTGTGCCTCCAGCCGGCCAGCAGGCTGCAGGGTTGGGCGCAGCGGCCGTGGGGCTCTGGAGCTTGCTGCCCTGCCTGTGGGCGGGGCCTCCACGCGCCAGCCAGGTGGCACAGGGTTCCTGGGGCTGCGCTTCGGCCCGGCCCAGCCCGGCCCAAGGGAGGTGGGGGGAACCTCGGAGGCACCCAGGAACGCAGGAGGGCCCAGACTGCGGCCCTGCCGGCCCTCGCAGAGGGCCCACGCGTGTCCGCTCGGGCTCAGGAGGCCACGGTGGGACAGCCAGTACCCCAGCACCGAGCTCATCTCGCGTGGACCACCCAGTGCGCGTCAGGAGTAGGTGTGTCCCAGCAGCAGCCGCCCCCCACCCCGGGAACGGCCCCTCCCTAGACAAGCCTTTCCTGTGGGGAGTCCTGGACTGCACACGCACGAGACGGAAGGAGCTGCTGCCTGGGGCTCCTGCTTCCCTCAGAGAATGCTTGTGCAGCCTGGGGGCACCCGCAGGTGTGCTCCTGAGGCCTGCCGCTGCCTCTAGCTAGCACCTGGGGCCAGCTGGCAGTGCCGGCTGGCCAGCCTCCTAGAGCCAGGGCTGCAGCAGGCAGGCTCCGCGGGCGGGCGGGCGGGCAGGCGAAAGGCAGAGGGAAGCCGAAGGGGGCCCGCCCGCTCCGATTCCTAAGCGAGGGATGCCAAAGGGGGCCGCCTGCTCCGATTCCTAAGCGAGGGAAGCCGAAGGGGGCCCGCCCGCTCCGATTCTTAAGCGCGCCCTGGAGGCCAGGAACCCCAGGGGGCAGAAGTGGGTTTGGTTTTGCATTGCCTGACCAGCAGGAGGGAGCCAGCCAGGGGCAGCCAGTTGCATCCTCCCGGAACTGCCAGTGGAGGCTTTTGGGGAGCGCGCTGCCAACTCTTGGCTTGGCCATGGCAGACCTGCCGTCTGTGTGCCTCCAGCCATCCAGCAGGCTGCAGGGTCGGGCGCAGCGGCCGTGGGGCTCTGGAGCTTGCTGCCCTGCCCGTGGGCGGGGCCTCCACGCGCCAGCCAGGTGGCACAGGGTTCCTGGGGCTGCGCTTCATCCCGGCCCGGCCCAAGGGAGGTGGGGGGAACCTCGGAGGCACCCAGGAACGCAGGAGGGCCCAGACTGCGGCCCTGCCGGCCCTCGCAGAGGGCCCACGCGTGTCCGCTCGGGCTCAGGAGGCCACGGTGGGACAGCCAGTACCCCAGCACCGAGCTTATCTCGCGTGGACCACCCAGTGCATGTCAGGAGTTGGTGTGGCCCAGCAGGAGCCCCTAGGAACAGCCCCGCCCTACCAGCTCTTAGCTCAGGAAGTCCTGGTCTGCACATGCATGAGCCAGGGTGCCAGAGAACCAGAGGAGGATGCTGCCGTGGGCTCTACCTGTCCTCAGAGAATGTTTGTATGACCCGGGGACCCAAGGCAGGTGGGGGGAACCTCGGAGGCGCCCAGGAACGCAGGAGGGCCCAGGCTCCGGCTCTAGCAGCACTCTGAGGGGGCCCTTGCGTGTCCGCTCGGACTCAGGAGGCCACGGGAGGACAGCCCATACCCCAGCACAGAGCTCATCTCGCGTGGACCGCCCCAGTGGGCGGTAGGTGTGTCCCAGCAGCAGCCGCCCCCCCCAGGAACGGCCCCTCCCTAGACAAGCCTTTCCTGTCGGGAGTCCTGGACTGCGCACGCGCGAGCCTGTGAGCCCGCCAGAAAGAGGGACATGCTGCCTGGGGCTCCTCTTCCCTCAGAGAATGTTTGTGCGGCCTGGGGGCACCCGCAGGTGTGCTCCCGAGGCCTGCCGCTGCCTCTAGCTAGCACCTGGGGCCAGTTGGCAGTGCCGGCTGGCCAGCCTCCTAGATCCAGTGCTGCGGCAGGCTCCACGGGCGGGCGGCAGGGCGAAAGGCAGACGGAAGCTGAAGGGGGCCCTCCCTTTCTGAATCCTAAGTGCGCCCTGCAGCCCAAGAACGCCAGGGGGCAGAAGTGGGTTTGGCTTTGCATTGCCTGACCAGCGGGAGGGAGCCAGCCAGGGGCAGCCAGTTGCATCCTCCCGGAACTGCCAGCGGAGGCTTTTTGGGAGCCCTCTGCCAACTCTTGGCTTGGCCGGGGGAGACCTGCCGTCTGTGTGCCTCCAGCCGGCCAGCAGGCTGCAGGGTTGGGCGCAGCGGCCGTGGGGCTCTGGAGCTTGCTGCCCTGCCTGTGGGCGGGGCCTCCACGCGCCAGCCAGGTGGCACAGGGTTCCTGGGGCTGCGCTTCGGCCCGGCCCAGCCCGGCCCAAGGGAGGTGGGGGGAACCTCGGAGGCACCCAGGAACGCAGGAGGGCCCAGACTGCGGCCCTGCCGGCCCTCGCAGAGGGCCCACGCGTGTCCGCTCGGGCTCAGGAGGCCACGGTGGGACAGCCAGTACCCCAGCACCGAGCTCATCTCGCGTGGACCACCCAGTGCGCGTCAGGAGTAGGTGTGTCCCAGCAGCAGCCGCCCCCCACCCCGGGAACGGCCCCTCCCTAGACAAGCCTTTCCTGTGGGGAGTCCTGGACTGCACACGCGCGAGACGGAAGGAGCTGCTGCCTGGGGCTCCTGCTTCCCTCAGAGAATGCTTGTGCAGCCTGGGGGCACCCGCAGGTGTGCTCCTGAGGCCTGCCGCTGCCTCTAGCTAGCACCTGGGGCCAGCTGGCAGTGCCGGCTGGCCAGCCTCCTAGAGCCAGGGCTGCAGCAGGCAGGCTCCGCGGGCGGGCGGGCGGGCAGGCGAAAGGCAGAGGGAAGCCGAAGGGGGCCCGCCCGCTCCGATTCCTAAGCGAGGGATGCCAAAGGGGGCCGCCTGCTCCGATTCCTAAGCGAGGGAAGCCGAAGGGGGCCCGCCCGCTCCGATTCTTAAGCGCGCCCTGGAGGCCAGGAACCCCAGGGGGCAGAAGTGGGTTTGGTTTTGCATTGCCTGACCAGCAGGAGGGAGCCAGCCAGGGGCAGCCAGTTGCATCCTCCCGGAACTGCCAGTGGAGGCTTTTGGGGAGCGCGCTGCCAACTCTTGGCTTGGCCATGGCAGACCTGCCGTCTGTGTGCCTCCAGCCATCCAGCAGGCTGCAGGGTCGGGCGCAGCGGCCGTGGGGCTCTGGAGCTTGCTGCCCTGCCCGTGGGCGGGGCCTCCACGCGCCAGCCAGGTGGCACAGGGTTCCTGGGGCTGCGCTTCATCCCGGCCCGGCCCAAGGGAGGTGGGGGGAACCTCGGAGGCACCCAGGAACGCAGGAGGGCCCAGACTGCGGCCCTGCCGGCCCTCGCAGAGGGCCCACGCGTGTCCGCTCGGGCTCAGGAGGCCACGGTGGGACAGCCAGTACCCCAGCACCGAGCTTATCTCGCGTGGACCACCCAGTGCATGTCAGGAGTTGGTGTGGCCCAGCAGGAGCCCCTAGGAACAGCCCCGCCCTACCAGCTCTTAGCTCAGGAAGTCCTGGTCTGCACATGCATGAGCCAGGGTGCCAGAGAACCAGAGGAGGATGCTGCCGTGGGCTCTACCTGTCCTCAGAGAATGTTTGTATGACCCGGGGACCCAAGGCAGGTGGGGGGAACCTCGGAGGCGCCCAGGAACGCAGGAGGGCCCAGGCTCCGGCTCTAGCAGCACTCTGAGGGGGCCCTTGCGTGTCCGCTCGGACTCAGGAGGCCACGGGAGGACAGCCCATACCCCAGCACAGAGCTCATCTCGCGTGGACCGCCCCAGTGGGCGGTAGGTGTGTCCCAGCAGCAGCCGCCCCCCCCAGGAACGGCCCCTCCCTAGACAAGCCTTTCCTGTCGGGAGTCCTGGACTGCGCACGCGCGAGCCTGTGAGCCCGCCAGAAAGAGGGACATGCTGCCTGGGGCTCCTCTTCCCTCAGAGAATGTTTGTGCGGCCTGGGGGCACCCGCAGGTGTGCTCCCGAGGCCTGCCGCTGCCTCTAGCTAGCACCTGGGGCCAGTTGGCAGTGCCGGCTGGCCAGCCTCCTAGATCCAGTGCTGCGGCAGGCTCCACGGGCGGGCGGCAGGGCGAAAGGCAGACGGAAGCTGAAGGGGGCCCTCCCTTTCTGAATCCTAAGTGCGCCCTGCAGCCCAAGAACGCCAGGGGGCAGAAGTGGGTTTGGCTTTGCATTGCCTGACCAGCGGGAGGGAGCCAGCCAGGGGCAGCCAGTTGCATCCTCCCGGAACTGCCAGCGGAGGCTTTTTGGGAGCCCTCTGCCAACTCTTGGCTTGGCCGGGGGAGACCTGCCGTCTGTGTGCCTCCAGCCGGCCAGCAGGCTGCAGGGTTGGGCGCAGCGGCCGTGGGGCTCTGGAGCTTGCTGCCCTGCCTGTGGGCGGGGCCTCCACGCGCCAGCCAGGTGGCACAGGGTTCCTGGGGCTGCGCTTCGGCCCGGCCCAGCCCGGCCCAAGGGAGGTGGGGGGAACCTCGGAGGCACCCAGGAACGCAGGAGGGCCCAGACTGCGGCCCTGCCGGCCCTCGCAGAGGGCCCACGCGTGTCCGCTCGGGCTCAGGAGGCCACGGTGGGACAGCCAGTACCCCAGCACCGAGCTCATCTCGCGTGGACCACCCAGTGCGCGTCAGGAGTAGGTGTGTCCCAGCAGCAGCCGCCCCCCACCCCGGGAACGGCCCCTCCCTAGACAAGCCTTTCCTGTGGGGAGTCCTGGACTGCACACGCACGAGACGGAAGGAGCTGCTGCCTGGGGCTCCTGCTTCCCTCAGAGAATGCTTGTGCAGCCTGGGGGCACCCGCAGGTGTGCTCCTGAGGCCTGCCGCTGCCTCTAGCTAGCACCTGGGGCCAGCTGGCAGTGCCGGCTGGCCAGCCTCCTAGAGCCAGGGCTGCAGCAGGCAGGCTCCGCGGGCGGGCGGGCGGGCAGGCGAAAGGCAGAGGGAAGCCGAAGGGGGCCCGCCCGCTCCGATTCCTAAGCGAGGGATGCCAAAGGGGGCCGCCTGCTCCGATTCCTAAGCGAGGGAAGCCGAAGGGGGCCCGCCCGCTCCGATTCTTAAGCGCGCCCTGGAGGCCAGGAACCCCAGGGGGCAGAAGTGGGTTTGGTTTTGCATTGCCTGACCAGCAGGAGGGAGCCAGCCAGGGGCAGCCAGTTGCATCCTCCCGGAACTGCCAGTGGAGGCTTTTGGGGAGCGCGCTGCCAACTCTTGGCTTGGCCATGGCAGACCTGCCGTCTGTGTGCCTCCAGCCATCCAGCAGGCTGCAGGGTCGGGCGCAGCGGCCGTGGGGCTCTGGAGCTTGCTGCCCTGCCCGTGGGCGGGGCCTCCACGCGCCAGCCAGGTGGCACAGGGTTCCTGGGGCTGCGCTTCATCCCGGCCCGGCCCAAGGGAGGTGGGGGGAACCTCGGAGGCACCCAGGAACGCAGGAGGGCCCAGACTGCGGCCCTGCCGGCCCTCGCAGAGGGCCCACGCGTGTCCGCTCGGGCTCAGGAGGCCACGGTGGGACAGCCAGTACCCCAGCACCGAGCTTATCTCGCGTGGACCACCCAGTGCATGTCAGGAGTTGGTGTGGCCCAGCAGGAGCCCCTAGGAACAGCCCCGCCCTACCAGCTCTTAGCTCAGGAAGTCCTGGTCTGCACATGCATGAGCCAGGGTGCCAGAGAACCAGAGGAGGATGCTGCCGTGGGCTCTACCTGTCCTCAGAGAATGTTTGTATGACCCGGGGACCCAAGGCAGGTGGGGGGAACCTCGGAGGCGCCCAGGAACGCAGGAGGGCCCAGGCTCCGGCTCTAGCAGCACTCTGAGGGGGCCCTTGCGTGTCCGCTCGGACTCAGGAGGCCACGGGAGGACAGCCCATACCCCAGCACAGAGCTCATCTCGCGTGGACCGCCCCAGTGGGCGGTAGGTGTGTCCCAGCAGCAGCCGCCCCCCCCAGGAACGGCCCCTCCCTAGACAAGCCTTTCCTGTCGGGAGTCCTGGACTGCGCACGCGCGAGCCTGTGAGCCCGCCAGAAAGAGGGACATGCTGCCTGGGGCTCCTCTTCCCTCAGAGAATGTTTGTGCGGCCTGGGGGCACCCGCAGGTGTGCTCCCGAGGCCTGCCGCTGCCTCTAGCTAGCACCTGGGGCCAGTTGGCAGTGCCGGCTGGCCAGCCTCCTAGATCCAGTGCTGCGGCAGGCTCCACGGGCGGGCGGCAGGGCGAAAGGCAGACGGAAGCTGAAGGGGGCCCTCCCTTTCTGAATCCTAAGTGCGCCCTGCAGCCCAAGAACGCCAGGGGGCAGAAGTGGGTTTGGCTTTGCATTGCCTGACCAGCGGGAGGGAGCCAGCCAGGGGCAGCCAGTTGCATCCTCCCGGAACTGCCAGCGGAGGCTTTTTGGGAGCCCTCTGCCAACTCTTGGCTTGGCCGGGGGAGACCTGCCGTCTGTGTGCCTCCAGCCGGCCAGCAGGCTGCAGGGTTGGGCGCAGCGGCCGTGGGGCTCTGGAGCTTGCTGCCCTGCCTGTGGGCGGGGCCTCCACGCGCCAGCCAGGTGGCACAGGGTTCCTGGGGCTGCGCTTCGGCCCGGCCCAGCCCGGCCCAAGGGAGGTGGGGGGAACCTCGGAGGCACCCAGGAACGCAGGAGGGCCCAGACTGCGGCCCTGCCGGCCCTCGCAGAGGGCCCACGCGTGTCCGCTCGGGCTCAGGAGGCCACGGTGGGACAGCCAGTACCCCAGCACCGAGCTCATCTCGCGTGGACCACCCAGTGGGCGTCAGGAGTAGGTGTGTCCCAGCAGCAGCCGCCCCCCACCCCGGGAACGGCCCCTCCCTAGACAAGCCTTTCCTGTGGGGAGTCCTGGACTGCACACGCGCGAGACGGAAGGAGCTGCTGCCTGGGGCTCCTGCTTCCCTCAGAGAATGCTTGTGCAGCCTGGGGGCACCCGCAGGTGTGCTCCTGAGGCCTGCCGCTGCCTCTAGCTAGCACCTGGGGCCAGTTGGCAGTGCCGGCTGGCCAGCCTGCTAGAGCCAGGGCTGCAGCAGGCAGGCTCCGCGGGGAGGCGGGCGAAGGGCAGAGGTTAGCCAAGGGGGCCCACCCGCTCGGATTCCTAAGCGCACCCTGGAGGCCAGGAACCCCAGGGGGCAGAAGTGGGTTTGGCTTTGCATTGCCTGAGCAGCGGGAGGGAGCCAGCCAGGGGCAGCCAGTTGCATCCTCCCGGAACTGCCAGCGGAGGCTTTTGGGGAGCGCGCTGCCAACTCTCGGCTTGGCCATGGCAGACCTGCCGTCTCTGGGACTCCAGCCGTCCAGCAGGCTGCAGGGTCGGGCGCAGCGGCCGTGGGGCTCTGGAGCTTGCTGCCCTGCCCGTGGGCGGGGCCTCCACGCGCCAGCCAGGTGGCACAGGGTTCCTGGGGCTGCGCTTCGGCCCGGCCCGGCCCGGCCCAAGGGAGGTGGGGGGAACCTCGGAGGCACCCAGGAACGCAGGAGGGCCCAGACTGCGGCCCTGCCGGCCCTCGCAGAGGGCCCACGCGTGTCCGCTCGGGCTCAGGAGGCCACGGTGGGACAGCCAGTACCCCAGCACGGAGCTCATCTCGCGTGGACCACCCAGTGCGCGTCAGGAGTAGGTGTGGCCCAGCAGCAGCCGCCCCCCACCCCGGGAACGGCCCCTCCCTAGACAAGCCTTTCCTGTGGGGAGTCCTGGACTGCGCACGGGCAAGACGGAAGGAGCTGCTCCCTGGGGCTCCTGCTTCCCTCAGAGAATGCTTGTGCAGCCTGGGGGCACCCGCAGGTGTGCTCCTGAGGCCTGCCGCTGCCTCTAGCTAGCACCTGGGGCCAGTTGGCAGTGCCGGCTGGCCAGCCTGCTAGAGCCAGGGCTGCAGCAGGCAGGCTCCGCGGGCAGGCGGGCGAAGGGCAGAGGTTAGCCGAAGGGGGCCCGCCCGCTTGGATTCCTAAGCGCACCCTGGAGGCCAGGAACCCCAGGGGGCAGAAGTGGGTTTGGCTTTGCATTGCCTGAGCAGCAGGAGGGAGCCAGCCAGGGGCAGCCAGTTGCATCCTCCCGGAACTGCCAGCGGAGGCTTTTGGGGAGCGCGCTGCCAACTCTCGGCTTGGCCATGGCAGACCTGCCGTCTCTGGGACTCCAGCCGTCCAGCAGGCTGCAGGGTCGGGCGCAGCGGCCGTGGGGCTCTGGAGCTTGCTGCCCTGCCCGTGGGCGGGGCCTCCACGTGCCAGCCAGGTGGCACAGGGTTCCTGGGGCTGCGCTTCGGCCCGGCCCGGCCCGGCCCAAGGGAGGTGGGGGGAACCTCGGAGGCACCCAGGAACGCAGGAGGGCCCAGACTGCGGCCCTGCCGGCCCTCGCAGAGGGCCCACGCGTGTCCGCTCGGGCTCAGGAGGCCACGGTGGGACAGCCAGTACCCCAGCACCGAGCTCATCTCGCGTGGACCACCCAGTGCGCGTCAGGAGTAGGTGTGGCCCAGCAGCAGCCGCCCCCCACCCCGGGAACGGCCCCTCCCTAGACAAGCCTTTCCTGTGGGGAGTCCTGGACTGCACACGCGCGAGACGGAAGGAGCTGCTGCCTGGGGCTCCTGCTTCCCTCAGAGAATGCTTGTGCAGCCTGGGGGCACCCGCAGGTGTGCTCCTGAGGCCTGCTGCTGCCTCTAGCTAGCACCTGGGGCCAGTTGGCAGTGCCGGCTGGCCAGCCTCCCAGAGCCAGGGCTGCAGCAGGCAGGCTGCGCGGGCGGGCGGGCGGAGGGGCGAAGGGCAGACAGAAGCTGAAGGGGGCCCGCCCGCTCGGATTCCTAAGTGCGCCCTGGAGGCCAGGAACCCCAGGGGGCAGAAGTGGGTTTGGCTTTGCATTGCCTGAGCAGCGGGAGGGAGCCAGCCAGGGGCAGCCAGTTGCATCCTCCCGGAACTGCCAGCGGAGGCTTTTGGGGAGCGCGCTGCCAACTCTCGGCTTGGCCATGGCAGACCTGCCGTCTCTGGGACTCCAGCCGTCCAGCAGGCTGCAGGGTCGGGCGCAGCGGCCGTGGGGCTCTGGAGCTTGCTGCCCTGCCCGTGGGCGGGGCCTCCACGTGCCAGCCAGGTGGCACAGGGTTCCTGGGGCTGCGCTTCGGCCCGGCCCGGCCCGGCCCAGGGGAGGTGGGGGGAACCTCGGAGGCACCCAGGAACGCAGGAGGGCCCAGACTGCGGCCCTGCCGGCCCTCGCAGAGGGCCCACGCGTGTCCGCTCGGGCTCAGGAGGCCACGGTGGGACAGCCAGTACCCCAGCACCGAGCTCATCTCCCGTGGACCACCCAGTGCGCGTCAGGAGTAGGTGTGGCCCAGCAGGAGCCCCTAGGAACAGCCCCGCCCTACCAGCTCTTAGCACAGGGAGTCCTGGTCTGCACATGCATGAGCCAGGGAGCCAGAGAGCCAGAGGAGGACGCTGCCGTGGGCTCTAACTGTCCTCAGAGAATGTTGGTATGACCCGGGGATCCAAGGCAGGTGGGGGGAACCTCGGAGGCGCCCAGGAACGCAGGAGGGCCCAGACTGCGGCCCTGCCGGCCCTCGCAGAGGGCCCACGCGTGTCTGCTCGGGCTCAGGAGGCCACGGTGGGACAGCCAGTACCCCAGCACCGAGCTCATCTCGCGTGGACCACCCAGTGGGCGTCAGGAGTAGGTGTGTCCCAGCAGCAGCCGCCCCCCACCCCGGGAACGGCCCCTCCCTAGACAAGCCTTTCCTGTGGGGAGTCCTGGACTGCGCACGGGCGAGACGGAAGGAGCTGCTGCCTGGGGCTCCTGCTTCCCTCAGAGAATGCTTGTGCAGCCTGGGGGCACCCGCAGGTGTGCTCCTGAGGCCTGCCGCTGCCTCTAGCTAGCACCTGGGGCCAGTTGGCAGTGCCGGCTGGCCAGCCTGCTAGAGCCAGGGCTGCAGCAGGCAGGCTCCGCGGGCAGGCGGGCGAAGGGCAGAGGTTAGCCGAAGGGGGCCCGCCCGCTCGGATTCCTAAGCGCACCCTGGAGGCCAGGAACCCCAGGGGGCAGAAGTGGGTTTGGCTTTGCATTGCCTGAGCAGCGGGAGGGAGCCAGCCAGGGGCAGCCAGTTGCATCCTCCCGGAACTGCCAGCGGAGGCTTTTGGGGAGCGCGCTGCCAACTCTCGGCTTGGCCATGGCAGACCTGCCGTCTCTGGGACTCCAGCCGTCCAGCAGGCTGCAGGGTCGGGCGCAGCGGCCGTGGGGCTCTGGAGCTTGCTGCCCTGCCCGTGGGCGGGGCCTCCACTCACCAGCCAGGTGGCACAGGGTTCCTGGGGCTGCGCTTCGGCCCGGCCCGGCCCAAGGGAGGTGGGGGGAACCTCGGAGGCACCCAGGAACGCAGGAGGGCCCAGACGCCGGCCCTCGGAGAGGGCCCACGCGTGTCTGCTCGGGCTCAGGAGGCCACGGTGGGACAGCCAGTACCCCAGCACCGAGCTCATCTCGCGTGGACCACCCAGTGCGCGTCAGGAGTAGGTGTGGCCCAGCAGCAGCCGCCCCCCACCCCGGGAACGGCCCCTCCCTAGACAAGCCTTTCCTGTGGGGAGTCCTGGACTGCGCACGGGCGAGACGGAAGGAGCTGCTGCCTGGGGCTCCTGCTTCCCTCAGAGAATGCTTGTGCAGCCTGGGGGCACCCGCAGGTGTGCTCCTGAGGCCTGCCGCTGCCTCTAGCTAGCACCTGGGGCCAGTTGGCAGTGCCGGCTGGCCAGCCTCCCAGAGCCAGGGCTGCAGCAGGCAGGCTGCGCGGGCGGGCGGGCGGAGGGGCGAAGGGCAGACAGAAGCTGAAGGGGGCCCGCCCGCTCGGATTCCTAAGTGCGCCCTGGAGGCCAGGAACCCCAGGGGGCAGAAGTGGGTTTGGCTTTGCATTGCCTGAGCAGCAGGAGGGAGCCAGCCAGGGGCAGCCAGTTGCATCCTCCCAGAACTGCCAGCGGAGGCTTTTGGGGAGCGCGCTGCCAACTCTCGGCTTGGCCATGGCAGACCTGCCGTCTCTGGGACTCCAGCCATCCAGCAGGCTGCAGGGTCGGGTGCAGCGGCCGTGGGGCTCTGGAGCTTGCTGCCCTGCCCGTGGGCGGGGCCTCCACGCGCCAGCCAGGTGGCACAGGGTTCCTGAGGCGGTTGGGCAGGGGGGCAAAAGGCAGACGGAAGCCGAAGGGGGCCTGCCTGCTCTGCTCCTAAGTGCGCCCCCAGGCCAGGACCCCAGAGGGTAGAAGTGGGTCTGGCTTTGTGTGGGCAGCCACAGGTAGTCGCTCCCTTTGTGTACACTTAAACATATGAATGGAGACAATTGGGCATAGACAGTTGTGCTAGGGAGATTCCGGGAAGAGGCAGGAAGAACCTAAACCTTTCGCAATTGATGATACAGATAATCAGTCACACCTGAAACCTGCATTTATCACCCTAGTGTTTTATTGTACCCTTGTAATCAATAATTAAGAACCTTATTGGGAACTCTTTGTAACCTTAGGAGCCTTTTTGATATGTAAATCTTTTGTGCTCCTTCTTGTAAACAACTGGTCATGTTTAAATACTACTGGATTTATTCAATAACTGAGCCTGCCTCAGGACTTGTCTTGGCTCCATTCTTTGCGTCCTTGTCCCCGCATTCCCACTCTCTGTTTCAGGAAACCCATTTCATTGTGCCGCAGGCCGGCAGAAGTGGCTCCCGAACGTGGGACCTGAGAATTAGAGAAGCAGTGAGGAACCTTTATTCACGGAGTCGTGACTATAGAGGTATACAATTTGTGGTGAATACCCGACACCAAAATTGTGGAGATTTATTTTGAGCAGGCATTATGGGACAAGCATCGGGAAAAATCCCCCAATAGTAAAGGCAGTGAAGGCATTATTGCAGACGCAAGGAATAGGGTTAAAAAAGAAAGTAATAGAGCAATTTATAGAAACCATAGAAATTGCATGTCCTTGGTTTATTGAAGAAGGCCTTGTAGATGAGATGCATCGGGAGGACATGAGAAAATTTGAGGAAGCCAGAAGCTGTGATGGCGAGGGTAATCGATCCTGCCGATCCTCTAGTTCTATGGAAAAGGTTACTCCCTCTGCCCCTCCCTTTAAATTATTTATAAAAAATAATGATAAAAAATTATCCCTTTGTCAAGAAGGGGAATGTTTGCCAAATATCTTAAAAAGAGTGTCACTCAAACCCTGAGAAAAGCAGCAGAGCAAGGCCAGGAGGAAGCCAAAATCTTTTTTGATGCTTTTCCAGTGAAAGTACATACAGAAGATGGCCAAGAAATGCCAGTCACCATCCAGTCCCCTTTAAAATGTTAAAGGATTTAAAATCTGCTCATGATGCATATGAGCCCATGCTCCCTATACCTATGGCCAGGAGAAAGAGAGAGGAAAAATTCCACAGGTATCTTGACCTAGAGAGAAGTCTTGATTCAATAACACTTTCCAACCTGATAAATGTTTTTCCATCTTTGCAGCTTATGGTAGTTCCGGTATGTCTTGAAAAGCTTTTGTACGCTATTAATTATCTGTTTTAATTGAGTGGTTGCAGTAGCCCTGATTGGATCTGGCTCTGGTTGAAGATCTCAACTTGGTGGCTGTTTTAATCAGAGTAGGCGCTATGGAGTTTCCCAGCACTCTTGGTGAAACGGCGCACCTACCCAACCCCACAGCCAGTCCTGCTAGGCTCTGGCGTGTGCAGTCTTCCCTGTAAATGAGGGACCATAGCCTTTCTCTACACTCTATTCCAGCCAATGTGGCCTGCCGCACCCAAGCAGGCTTAGCCAGATATCTCTTGGGAAAGGGCTCCACAGGGCCACTTTTTTTTCTCTCCATTTCCAATTCAATAACCTCCTCACTAGGAGGGGGGCAGGGGAAATGCCTCTGGCTACTGCTCGCCTTACCTAAGGGAGCAAGAACCTTAATCCATTAACGCTTTCCAACTTGATGGGTTTTTCTCTTTACAGTTAATAAAAACTTATGGGTTCATACGCTGATGATCAACTCTTCTGTACTGCTGTAGCTAACCTATCTAATGAGAGTTTTCATGTGTCTTGAAGGTTTCGCATTTTTCTATTGCCAGTATGAGTCTTGACTGGAAAAACTGCAATGTGAAGCTGTTTACGTTATTTGCCTGTCTTTAATGTTTGAGTGATTACCTAACTCTGATCAGATCTAGCCCACAGCCTTGGTTAAATGTACTAATTTTTGACTAAAATGGTTTGACTCTCTGATAGTTTAAATTCTAAACCGAGTCTTTCAACTTTGGGGCTTCCAGTCGGATCCCTGGAACTCTCAAAGGATGAGACTCTAAATTTGTTAAAGTAACAGCTGTTTCAGTCAATTCAAATTATACAAAGTGTATTAAAATATAGTAAATGATGTCAAATCTATGTTGTATTCATGTTTTTGCTTTTCAGCTAGAGTAGTCCTATAAAAATGAGATTAAATTCTGTGTATACAAGCCTTTATGTTGTTAACGAAAGTAAGCCAATACAGATTGCTTAAAAAAGTTGGGCTAATGCAAACGCCCTTTGGTTTGCTTACTCAGTTTTACATGTCTTTGATATGCTTTAAACTTTTCTCTTAAGGATGAAGATCTTTTCAAAGTTGTAAATATGCACTAGTGACTGTGTTGCTGCCCAAGTGGTGTTATCCTTTTGTTACTTAAAAGCATGGAAATGTAATTTTGACTTTTAATTCAGATAATGGTGTGGTATTCATTAATAACTCAGTGTCTTAAGTCATCTAGGCATCAGTGCTAAGTAAAACATGAAAAATGTATTATGTGTACTTTTAACATCTTAAATTTGATAAGAGAGACTGTTTAAGTTTGTCAGCATGTATTCTCATAGGTTGTCCATACATGACAATTCAAAACTATGGAAAAGTAACTACAGGTGTAAAGGTTCAGAAGGTGTGAGCAAGTCATAAAAAGTTGTAAAAAGTTTATGATTTTAAAACATTGTTTACAGAGTTTTCTATAAGTTAAATGTTAATGCCAAAATTACACTAACCTTAAATTCAAGTCTGATCTTCTGTTATAACAATGGGTTTTTTTTTTTTAAATCTGTACTAATGTTAGTAATTATCTGGAAATGGTCTCAATCGTAAATCTTAAAATCTGTTGTTGCAAAAACTGTAACGTCTCTTTTTAACAGTGTCTGCTTAATCAGTTACTCTGCCATTTCTAAAGTTAGGTCGTGTAAGCTCTTTTTAACTCTGTTAAATAGTTCTGAGTTATGTGATAATTTTGTGTGCTAATTCCTACATCCAAGGTTTTTATTTCTGGTTTATTCAACAACAAAAAACATAGAATCCATATTCTGCCAAAGTAATCTGTGTGCTCTATTGTCTGTTAAGTTATGATTGATAAAAAGCATTAAGTCTTAAAAAGTTGTGTTAAATAACATTATGATCAGATGTGGTCTAAAAGTGTTAAAATTGCCCTGACTAAATGTTAAGGAATTCTATTTTGACCAGATACTCTAAATTCTCTTGGCACCTTTAACAGACTTTCTGAAAATAAAAGTTTTAAATTTTCTGGACTTTTGATACCTCCAGAGGGCCCCTGGAGATGTCAAAAGATATATCTCTCATCTTGCAGAGATAATAACCAATTGGGGTGTTTAGATTAAAAGTGGTGCCAAGATGTGAAATGATGCTAAACTTCAGTTATAAATGTGTTTCTTTCTAGCTGCTCCAGTCTCTGGCTCAGTAGCCAGATCCTTTAAAGAGGGACTGACAAAGTCCAAAAATCGTCCCGTGGTCATGATTTATATCACCTCAATGCCCAGACCTTACGATTAAGATAAGGAATCACCTGGGAACAGGCAAGGCAAATTGTAAAATCCTGCCCTTCCTGTGTCACATTTCTCCCAGTCCCTCATTATGGTGTAAATCCTAGAGGTTTTATGCCTAATCAGCTTTGGCAGATGGATGTTACCCATTTTCCTGAATTTGGTAAACTAAAATACATACATGTCTCTTTAGATACATGTTCAGGTTTTGTTTTTGCCACCCTGCAATCCGGCGAGTCTGCCAAACATCTCTCATTGCCTTCAGGCCTTTGCTGTTCTAGGAACCCCTATACAGATAAAAACTGATAATGGCCCAGCGTATACTTCCAACTCTTTTAAGCACTTCTGTACTAACTTCCACATCTCATCACCGGGATTCCTTATAATCCCCAGGGACAAGGTATTGTGGAACGAGCACATGCCGCATTAAAAATTATTTATAAAAAATAAAAAAGGGGGAATACGGGACCATGGCATATTCCCCACAAAAAATGGCTATCACATGCTCTTTTCATTTTAAATTTTTTAATACTGGATAATCAAGGGAAATCTGCAGCTGATCGTCACTGGCATCCTGAAACCGAAAGACAACAAGTCTACGTGAAGTGGAAAGACCCTCTAACTGCTCAACGGTATGGACCTGACCCTGTTTTAATATCGGGATGTGGACATGTTTCTATACTCTCGCAAAAAGACAATGAAGTACGATGGTTACCTGAGCGACTGGTGCGGCAAACAATGTCTTGAAGCAACCCCTCGATCTTCATTATGATAACATTGCTGATCGGAATCCCCCTGAAGATGAATGAAGCTTGCTGGCTCACATCAAGCCAAACCTACGTTACCACCTCTGTTGGTGCGCACCAGTAGTTCTAAATTGTTCATGCACTTATGATAATGGAATTAAAACAGCAGAATTTGTACAATGGGTAAGGAACAATCAAACCTTGTTCCGTATTGGGAGGGTTATAGTTGAAAATCAATGGCTTAATGTGACTGATCAATCGAAAAGGGAGAATACTGATTTTAGCATATCAAAACTGGTCACATTGACCAGTATACCTTTGTCAATTCTAGAAAAGAAAAGCCTGGTTGATGTATTGGTCAAAACTGTTAAAGTGACTCTTATGGTCAGTTCCTCCTTCTGTTGAAAGTAGCAATTTCTGGTTACATTTAGCTGCCATTAACTACTTACTACTGAAAGATCTTATAAGCTGTGACTTGATTCCTGGAAGTTGCTGCTTTAATATCTCAAATAATGTTCCTTACATAAAATATCTGGTACAGCAGCTAAAAGGTGAACTTCAGCATATGTTTCTAAATAATCCCTTTTCTTTTGGTGAATCTCAATGGACCCACTGGCTTTTGATGTTGCTGGGTACTTTATTGCTGCTCCTGCCTTTCTGTCACTGCCTCCCCTGTATATTCCAAGGCCTCTCTGTGCCATTTGGTAGTGTTTGGTCTGAGATTTTAAAGTTGCATTCACAGCTTCACCCCCGAGCCAAAAAGGATGGCATTGAATTCCAACGATGGGTAAGACTCGGTCTCCTTGTACCAACCTAAGACAGGAGCCTCAGAGAATGTCTGGGGTGTCCAATGACGGGTAAGGACAAGAAGAGACACAGGCAACCTAAGACAGGAACAGTGCCTCAAAAAATAAAAAAGAGGGAAATGTGGGCAGCCACAGGTAGTCTCTCCCTTTGTGTACACTTAAACATATGAATGGAGACAATTGGGCACAGACAATTGGGCTAGGGAGATTCCAGGAAGAGGCAGGAAGAACCTAAACCTTTCACAAGAGATGATACAGATAATCAGTCACACCTGAAACCTGCATTTATCACCTAAGAGTTTTATTGTACCCTTGTAATCAATAATTAAGAACCTTATTGGGAACTCTTTGTAACCTTAGGAGCCTTTTTGATATGTAAATCTTTTGTGCTCCTTCTTGTAAACAACTGGTCCTGTTTAAATACTGCTGGATTTATTCAATAACTGAGCCTTGCTCAGGACTTGTCTTGGCTCCATTCTTTGCATCCTTGTCCCCACATTCCCACTCTCTCTTTCAGGAAACCCATTTCATTGTGCCGCAGGACCACACGGCTTTGCATTGCCCGACCAGCGGGAGGGAGCAACCCAGGGGCAGCCAGTTGCATCCTCCCGGAACTGCCAGCAGAGGCTCCACGGGCGGGCGGGCGGGCGGGCGGGTGAAGGGCAGACTGAAGCCTAAGGGGGCCCACCCGCCCCGCTACTAAGCTTGCCCTGGAGGCCAGGAACCCCAGGGGGCAGAAGTGGGTTTGGCTTTGCATTGCCTGAGCAGCAGGAGGGAGCCAGCCAGGGGCAGCCAGTTGCATCCTCCCGGAACTGCCAGCGGAGGCTTTTGGGGAGCGCGCTGCCAACTCTTGGCTTAGCCAGGGAAGACCTGCCTTCTGTATCTGTGCCTCCAGCCATCCAGCAGGCTGCAGGGTCAGGTGCAGCGGCTGTGGGGCTCTGGAGCTTGCTGCCCTGCCCGTGGGCGGGGCCTCCACGTGCCAGCCAGGTGGCACAGGGTTCCTGGGGCTGCGCTTCGGCCCGGCCCGGCCCAAGGGAGGTGGGGGGAACCTCGGAGGCACCCAGGAACGCAGGAGGGCCCAGACGCCGGCCCTCGGAGAGGGCCCACGCGTGTCTGCTCGGGCTCAGGAGGCCACGGTGGGACAGCCAGTACCCCAGCACCGAGCTCATCTCGCGTGGACCACCCAGTGCGCGTCAGGAGTAGGTGTGTCCCAGCAGCAGCCGCCCCCCACCCCGGGAACGGCCCCTCCCTAGACAAGCCTTTCCTGTGGGGAGTCCTGGACTGCGCATGAGCGAGATGGAAGGGGCTGCTGCCTGGGGCTCCTGCTTCCCTCAGAGAATGCTTGTGCAGCCTGGGGGCACCCGCAGGTGTGCTCCTGAGGCCTGCCGCTGCCTCTAGCTAGCACCTGGGGCCAGTTGGCAGTGCCGGCTGGCCAGCCTCCTAGAGCCAGGGCTGTGGCAAGCTCCGAGGGCGGGTGGGCGAAGGGCAGACGGAAGCCGAAGGGGGCCTGCCCGCTCCGATTCCTAAGCGCGCCCTGGAGGCCTGGAACCCCAGGGGGCAGAAGTGGGTTTGGCTTAGCATTGCCTGACCAGCGGGAGGGAGCCAGCCAGGGGCAGCCAGTTGCATCCTCCCGGAACTGCCAGCGGAGGCTTTTGGGGAGCTGCTGCCAACTCTTGGCTTGGCCGGGGAAGACCTGCCGTCTTTTTGCCTCCAGCCGTCCAGCAGGCTGCAGGGTCGGGCGCAGCGGCCATGGGGCTCTGGAGCTTGCTGCCCTGCCCATGGGCGGGGCCTCCACATGCCAGCCAGGTGGCACAGGGTTCCTGGGGCTGCGCCTGGTCCCACTCAGCCGGCACTGCGAAGTGGCCACAGGTGCTAGCCAGAGGCAGTGGCCGGCCTCAGGAGCAAGCCTGCGGGCCTCCCCGAGTCCCACAAGCATCCTCTGAGGGAAGCTGGGCTGGGGAGGGGCCCCAATCCCCCGGCAGAGTCCTCCACTGGCTGGCTTGCCTGCTCCCCGGCTTGCGCATGCTCCCTTAGCCAGGGCCTTCCTGGGCTAGGGGCTGCCAGGGTGGGGCATGTTCTCTGGGGCTGCTGCTGGGACACACCCAGTCCTGACGCCCACTGGGGCCATCCAGTCAAGATGAGCTCGGAGCTGGGGTGCGGGCTGTCCCACGACGGCCTCCTGAGCCTGAGCAGCCACGCGTGGGCCCTCGCGTGTTCCCTGCAGGACCGCAGTCTGGGCACTCCTGCGCTCCTGGGCACCTCCTAGGATCCCCCACCTCCCTTGGGCCAGGATGAGGCACAGGCCCAGGACAGCCTGTGCCACCTTTTGCTTGCAGGCCCCGCCCATGGGCAGCCACCTCCATAGAGCCACGGCCGCGCCCAGCCCTCCAGCCTGCCTGGACAGCTGAGGAACAGAGATGGGAGGTCTCCAGGCCAAGCCCAGAGTTCCCAGTGCATGCTGCCCAGGAGGCCTCTGCTGGCAGTTTCCAGGAGATGGACCTGGCTGTACCTCACCTGGCTGCTGCGCTCTTGCACCACAAGGCAAACCTAGACGCGACCCCCCATGCCCTGTGTTACTGTTAGAGTTGAATTAGAGTTGAATTGCTCTTGCCACCCCAAAAACGCTCCAAGAGACCTTCTCTCATGTAATTAACAAAGGGTAAAGTTTATTGGTGATCCGACATGTCGGAGCCCCCGTCCCAGTACAGGCGAGCGGCCTCGAATAGTCTTGGATTGGGGTTTTTATACACGTTTAAACAAAGAAAATCAATGATTGCATAGATCAGACAGAGGTATAGGGTAAACAATTGATACAAGTTAAGTGATTTTACAACCAGTTGATTTATGAACACAGGGAGTATCTAGTACCATAGGAATGCAGCCGAATGGCGATAAGGGACACCTGGTGGGGTCAGAGTTCCAGGAGGCAGGGATATATGGTGACTTCTATCTCACTTAGGTGAAACTAAGGTTACGCTCACTTTGGGGTAATTTACTGACTAACTTTATAGAGAATGGCTATGCAGAGCAAGTCTAACGAGGTCAGGAAAGTTCACCAGAGGAGGTTGGGAGGGAGCGGCTTTTAACTTTTTAACCCTTCATTCCCCACTCCTCTTAGGCCAGGGTCTCTAATCTTAGAGACCATCTGTTTCCCCTTCCCCGTGTGTTACATATTGTTGACGAATTACCATGAGTTTAACATTTTTAATTTACTTTTGAAGAAATGTGACAAGCCTATTTAATATGCAGGGTCCCATAGTAATAATTAGCAGCAGCACAACTAGGGGACATGCCAGTGCTGATAATAATGTAGTCAGCTAGGGAGACTTGGTGAACCATGACTCAAACCATCCCTGTTGCTGAAGTCTGTCCCACTGTCGTTCCTTGAGATGTTTACGAAGCTTACAGTTACAGTTCTGCAGCCTGAGTGTTGGAGACTCAGTTTTTGGTAGTTTTCTTGCAATGGATTAGCCATACACATTATACAGGTTTTCTGTAGCCTGAGTGTAAGAGATGCAGCTTACTGGAGTTCTGTAAGCTGGCAGTACAGAGAGGCAGTTTACAGACGTTCTGCTGTCTGAGTGTAGGAGACTCAGTTTACGGGAGTTCTGTAGCATGGGAATAGCCATACGAAGTAAGCGGGATTTCTGTGTAGGAGATGCAGCTTACAGGATTTCTGTAAGCTGTGTGTAGAGAAAGGCAGTCTCCAGAAGTTCTGCATCCAGAATGTAGGAAACTCATTTGACTGGAGTTCTGTAGCTTGGGAGTAGGCATACGCAGTATGCGGGATTTCTCCAGCATGCAAGTAGGAGACACCATTTATGAGCGTTGTGTAAGCTAGCTCTAGAGCAAGGCCATTTACAGGAGTTCCTGAACCTGAGTGTAGTAGACAAAGTTTATGGGAGTTCTGTAGCTTGGGAGTAACCATACTCAGTATGTTGAATTTCTGCAGCATGAGTTTAGGAGATGCAGCTCACAGGATTTCTGTAAAGTTGATGTAGAGAAGCCTTTTACAGGAGTTCTGCAGCATGAGTGAAGGAGACTCAGTTAAGGGAGTTCTGTAGCATGGGTGTAGTCATACGCAGCCTGAGTGTAGGAGACGCAGCATAAAGCAGTTCTGTAAGCTGGGTGTACAGAGAGACTGTTTACAGGAGTTCTGTAGCCAGAGTGTAGGAGACTCTGTTTACGGGAGTTCTGTAGATTCTGACTGGGCATATGCACTATGCGGGATTTCGGTACCATGCGTGCAGGAGACACAGTTTATATCCGTTATGTAAGCTTGCACTAGATCCAGGAAATTACAGAAGTTCTGCTGCCTGAGTGTAGTAGACACAGTTATGGGAGTTCTGTAGCTTGGGAGTAGGCATATGCAGTGTGTGGGATTTCTGTAGCCTGAGTTTAGGAGACGCAGCTTACAGATTTTGTATGAGTTGGATGAACAGAGAGAGAGTTTACAGGAGTTCTGCAGCCTGAGTGTAGGAGACTCAGTTTACCAGATTTCTGTACATTATGAGAAGAAATTTGCACTATGCGGGATTTCCTTAGCATGAGTATAGGAAATCACTTTACAGGAGTTTTGTAACATGGATGTAGAAAGGCGCAGATCGCAGTAGTTTTACAGCTTGAGTGTAGTAGACACAGTTTATGGGAGTTCTGTTGCTTGGGAGTAGGCATACCCCTGTGTGGCCTTTTTGTAGCCTGAATGTAGGAGACGCAGCTTAAAAGCAGTTCTACAAGCTGGGTGTACAGAGAGGCAGGTTACAGGAGTTCTGCAGCCTGAGTGTAGGAGACTCAGTTTACGGGAGTTCTGTAGCATGGGAATAGCCATACGAAGTAAGCGGGACTTCTGTAGCATGAGTGTAGGAGATGCAGCTTACAGGATTTCTGTAAGCTAGATGTCGAGAGAGGCAGTTTACAGGAGTTGTGCAGCCTGAGCATAGGAGACTCAGGTTAAGGAAGTTCTGTAGCATGAGAATAGCCATACAAAGTAAGCGGGATTTCTGTAGCCTGAGTGTAGGAGATGCAGCTTACAGGATTTCTGTAAGCCGGATGTCGAGAGAGGCAGTTTACAGGAGTTGTGCAGCCTGAGTATAGGAGACTCAGTTAACCAGATTTCTGTAGAATCTGAGAAGGCATTCCTACTATTCGGGATTTCTGTAGCATGCGTATAGGAAAACACTTTACGGGAGTTTTGTCACACGGATGTAGAGAGACACAGATCACAGTAGTTTTATAGCTTGAGTGTAGTAGATGCAGTTTATGGGAGTTCTGTTGCTTGGAAATAGGCATATGCAGTGTGCGCGCTTTCTGTAGCCTGAGTTTAGGAGACGCAGCTTACTGGAGTTCTGTAAGCTGGCAGTACAGAGAGGCAGTTTACAAGAGTTCTGCAGCCTGAGTGTAGGAGACTCAGGTTACGGGAGTTCTGTAGACTCTGACTAGGCATTTGCACTCTGAGGGATTTCTATAGCATTCGTGCAGGAGACACATATGATGGGCGTTTTGTGAGCTAGCTCTAGAGCGAGGCCGTTTACAGGAGTTCTGCAGCCTGAGTGTAGTAGACACAATTTATGGGAGTTCTGTTGCCTGTGAGTAGGCATACCCCTATGCGGCCTTTTTGGAACTTGAATGTAGGAGACGCAGCTTAAAGCCGTTCTATAAGCTGGGTGTACAGAGAGGCAGTTTACAGGAGTTGTGCAGCCTGAACGTAGGAGACTCAGTTTACGGGAGTTCTGTAGCATGGGAATAGCCATACGAAGTAAGCGGGACTTCTGTAGCCTGAGTGTAGGAGATGCAGCTTACAGGATTTCTGTAAGCTAGATGTCGAGAGAGGCAGTTTACAGGAGTTGTGCAGCCTGAGCGTAGGAGACTCAGTTTACCAGATTTCTGTAGATTCTGAGAAGGCATTCGCACTATGCAGGAGTTCTGTAGCATGCGTATAAGAAAACACTTTACGGGAGTTTTGTCACACGGATGTAGAGAGATGCATATCACAATAATTCAGCAGCCTGAAAGTATAAGACACAGTTTATGGGAGTTCTGTTGCTTGGGAGTAGGCATATGCAGTGTGCGCGCTGTCTATAACCTGATTGTAGGAGATGCGGGTAAAGCAGTTCTTTTAGCTGGGTGTACAGAGAGGCTGTTTACAGGAGTTGTGCAGCCTGAGTGTAGGAGACTCAGTTTACCAGATTTCTGTACATTATGAGAAGACATTTGCACTATGCGGGATTTCCTTAGCATAAGTATAGGAAATCACTTTACAGGAGTTTTGTAACACGGATGTAGAGAGATGCAGATCACAGTAGTTTTATAGCTTGAGTGTAGTAGATGCAGTTTATGGGAGTTCTGTTGCTTGGGAATAGGCATATGCAGTGTGCGCGCTTTCTGTAGCCTGAGTTTAGGAGACGCAGCTTACTGGAGTTCTGTAAGCTGGCAGTACAGAGTGGCAGTTTACAGAAGTTCTGCAGCCTGAGTGTAGGTGACTCTGTTTACGGGAGTTCTGTAGATTCTGACTGGGCATATGCACTATGCGGGATTTCTGTAGCATGCCTGCAGGAGACACAGTTTATATCCGTTGTATAAGCCAGCTCTAGAGCCAGGCCATTACAGAAGTTCTGCTGCCTGAGTGTGTAGTAGACACAGTTATGGGAGTGCTGTAGCTTGGGGGTAGGCATATGCAGTGTGTGGGATTTCTGTAGCCTGAGTTTAGGAGACGCAGCTTACAGATTTGTATCAGTTGGATGTACAGACAGAGAGTTTAAAAGAGTTCTGCAGCCTGAGTGTAGGAGACTCAGTTTACCAGATTTCTGTACATTATGAGAAGACATTTGCACTATGCGGGATTTCCTTAGCATGAGTATAGGAAATCGCTTTACGGGAGTGTTGTAACATGGATGTAGAACGGCGCAGATCGCAGTAGTTTTACAGCTTGAGTGTAGTAGACACAGTTTATGGGAGTTCTGTTGCTTGGGAGTAGGCATACCCCTGTGTGGCCTTTTTGTAGCCTGAATGTAGGAGACGCAGCTTAAAAGCAGTTCTACAAGCTGGGTGTACAGAGAGGCAGGTTACAGGAGTTCTGCAGCCTGAGTGTAGGAGACTCAGTTTACCGGAGTTCTGTAGCATGGGAATAGCCATACGAAGTAAGCGGGACTTCTGTAGCATGAGTGTAGGAGATGCAGCTTACAGGATTTCTGTAAGCTAGATGTCGAGAGAGGCAGTTTACAGGAGTTGTGCAGCCTGAGCATAGGAGACTCAGGTTAAGGAAGTTCTGTAGCATGAGAATAGCCATACAAAGTAAGCGGGATTTCAGTAGCCTGAGTGTAGGAGATGCAGCTTACAGGATTTCTGTAAGCCGGATGTCGAGAGAGGCAGTTTACAGGAGTTGTGCAGCCTGAGTATAGGAGACTCAGTTAACCAGATTTCTGTAGAATCTGAGAAGGCATTCCTACTATTCGGGATTTCTGTAGCATGCGTATAGGAAAACACTTTACGGGAGTTTTGTCACACGGATGTAGAGAGACACAGATCACAGTAGTTTTATAGCTTGAGTGTAGTAGATGCAGTTTATGGGAGTTCTGTTGCTTGGAAATAGGCATATGCAGTGTGCGTGCTTTCTGTAGCCTGAGTTTAGGAGACGCAGCTTACTGGAGTTCTGTAAGCTGGCAGTACAGAGAGGCAGTTTACAAGAGTTCTGCAGCCTGAGTGTAGGAGACTCAGTTTACGGGAGTTCTGTAGACTCTGACTAGGCATATGCACTCTGCGGGATTTCTATAGCATTCGTGCAGGAGACACATATGATGGGCGTTTTGTGAGCTAGCTCTAGAGCGAGGCCGTTTACAGGAGTTCTGTTGCCTGAGTGTAGTAGACACAATTTATGGGAGTTCTGTTGCCTGTGAGTAGGCATACCCCTATGCGGCCTTTTTGGAACTTGAATGTAGGAGACGCAGCTTAAAGCCGTTCTATAAGCTGGGTGTAGAGAGGCAGTTTACAGGAGTTCTGCAGCCTGAGTGTAGGAGACTCAGTTTACGGGAGTTCTGTAGCATGGGAATAGCCATACGAAGTAAGCGGGACTTCTGTAGCATGAGTGTAGGAGATGCAGCTTACAGGATTTCTGTAAGCCGGATGTCGAGAGAGGCAGTTTACAGGAGTTGTGCAGCCTGAGTATAGGAGACTCAGTTAACCAGATTTCTGTAGAATCTGAGAAGGCATTCCTACTATTCGGGATTTCTGTAGCATGCGTATAGGAAAACACTTTACGGGAGTTTTGTCACACGGATGTAGAGAGACACAGATCACAGTAGTTTTATAGCTTGAGTGTAGTAGATGCAGTTTATGGGAGTTCTGTTGCTTGGAAATAGGCATATGCAGTGTGCGTGCTTTCTGTAGCCTGAGTTTAGGAGACGCAACTTACTGGAGTTCTGTAAGCTGGCAGTACAGAGAGGCAGTTTACAAGAGTTCTGCAGCCTGAGTGTAGGAGACTCAGTTTACGGGAGTTCTGTAGACTCTGACTAGACATTTGCACTCTGCGGGATTTCTATAGCATTCGTGCAGGAGACACATATGATGGGCGTTTTGTGAGCTAGCTCTAGAGCGAGGCCGTTTACAGGAGTTCTGTTGCCTGAGTGTAGTAGACACAATTTATGGGAGTTCTGTTGCCTGTGAGTAGGCATACCCCTATGCGGCCTTTTTGGAACTTGAATGTAGGAGACGCAGCTTAAAGCCGTTCTATAAGCTGGGTGTACAGAGAGGCAGTTTACAGGAGTTGTGCAGCCTGAGCGTAGGAGACTCAGTTTACCAGATTTCTGTAGATTCTGAGAAGGCATTCGCACTATGCAGGAGTTCTGTAGCATGAGTATAGGAAAACACTTTACGGGAGTTTTGTCACACGGATGTAGAGAGATGCATATCACAATAATTCAGCAGCCTGAAAGTATAAGACACAGTTTATGGGAGTTCTGTTGCTTGGGAGTAGGCATATGCAGTGTGCGCGCTGTCTATAACCTGATTGTAGGAGATGCGGGTAAAGCAGTTCTTTTAGCTGGGTGTACAGAGAGGCTGTTTACAGGAGTTGTGCAGCCTGAGTGTAGGAGACTCAGTTTACCAGATTTCTGTACATTATGAGAAGACATTTGCACTATGCGGGATTTCCTTAGCATAAGTATAGGAAATCACTTTACAGGAGTTTTGTAACACGGATGTAGAGAGACGCAGATCACAGTAGTTTTATAGCTTGAGTGTAGTAGATGCAGTTTATGGGAGTTCTGTTGCTTGGGAATAGGCATATGCAGTGTGCGCGCTTTCTGTAGCCTGAGTTTAGGAGACGCAGCTTACTGGAGTTCTGTAAGCTGGCAGTACAGAGAGGCAGTTTACAGAAGTTCTGCAGCCTGAGTGTAGGTGACTCTGTTTACGGGAGTTCTGTAGATTCTGACTGGGCATATGCACTATGCGGGATTTCTGTAGCATGCCTGCAGGAGACACAGTTTATATCCGTTGTATAAGCCAGCTCTAGAGCCAGGCCATTACAGAAGTTCTGCTGCCTGAGTGTGTAGTAGACACAGTTATGGGAGTGCTGTAGCTTGGGGGTAGGCATATGCAGTGTGTGGGATTTCTGTAGCCTGAGTTTAGGAGACGCAGCTTACAGATTTGTATCAGTTGGATGTACAGAGAGAGAGTTTACAAGAGTTCTGCAGCCTGAGTGTAGGAGACTCAGTTTACCAGATTTCTGTACATTATGAGAAGACATTTGCACTATGCGGGATTTCCTTAGCATGAGTATAGGAAATCGCTTTACGGGAGTGTTGTAACATGGATGTAGAAAGGCGCAGATCGCAGTAGTTTTACAGCTTGAGTGTAGTAGACACAGTTTATGGGAGTTCTGTTGCTTGGGAGTAGGCATACCCCTGTGTGGCCTTTTTGTAGCCTGAATGTAGGAGACGCAGCTTAAAAGCAGTTCTACAAGCTGGGTGTACAGAGAGGCAGGTTACAGGAGTTCTGCAGCCTGAGTGTAGGAGACTCAGTTTACGGGAGTTCTGTAGCATGGGAATAGCCATACGAAGTAAGCGGGACTTCTGTAGCATGAGTGTAGGAGATGCAGCTTACAGGATTTCTGTAAGCTAGATGTCGAGAGAGGCAGTTTACAGGAGTTGTGCAGCCTGAGCATAGGAGACTCAGGTTAAGGAAGTTCTGTAGCATGAGAATAGCCATACGAAGTAAGCGGGATTTCTGTAGCCTGAGTGTAGGAGATGCAGCTTACAGGATTTCTGTAAGCCGGATGTCGAGAGAGGCAGTTTACAGGAGTTGTGCAGCCTGAGTATAGGAGACTCAGTTAACCAGATTTCTGTAGAATCTGAGAAGGCATTCCTACTATTCGGGATTTCTGTAGCATGCGTATAGGAAAACACTTTACGGGAGTTTTGTCACACGGATGTAGAGAGACACAGATCACAGTAATTTTATAGCTTGAGTGTAGTAGATGCAGTTTATGGGAGTTCTGTTGCTTGGAAATAGGCATATGCAGTGTGCGCGCTTTCTGTAGCCTGAGTTTAGGAGACGCAGCTTACTGGAGTTCTGTAAGCTGGCAGTACAGAGAGGCAGTTTACAGAAGTTCTGCAGCCTGAGTGTAGGTGACTCTGTTTACGGGAGTTCTGTAGATTCTGACTGGGCATATGCACTCTGCGGGATTTCTATAGCATTCGTGCAGGAGACACACATGATGGGCGTTTTGTGAGCTAGCTCTAGAGCGAGGCCGTTTACAGGAGTTCTGTTGCCTGAGTGTAGTAGACACAATTTATGGGAGTTCTGTTGCCTGTGAGTAGGCATACCCCTATGCGGCCTTTTTGGAACTTGAATGTAGGAGACGCAGCTTAAAGCCGTTCTATAAGCTGGGTGTAGAGAGGCAGTTTACAGGAGTTCTGCAGCCTGAGTGTAGTAGACACAATTTATGGTAGTTCTGTTGCCTGTGAGTAGGCATACCCCTATGCGGCCTTTTTGGAACTTGAATGTAGGAGACGCAGCTTAAAGCCGTTCTATAAGCCGGATGTCGAGAGAGGCAGTTTACAGGAGTTGTGCAGCCTGAGCGTAGGAGACTCAGTTTACCAGATTTCTGTAGATTCTGAGAAGGCATTCGCACTATGCAGGAGTTCTGTAGCATGAGTATAGGAAAACACTTTACGGGAGTTTTGTCACACGGATGTAGAGAGATGCATATCACAGTAATTCAGCAGCCTGAAAGTATAAGACACAGTTTATGGGAGTTCTGTTGCTTGGGAGTAGGCATATGCAGTGTGCGCGCTGTCTATAACCTGATTGTAGGAGATGCGGGTAAAGCAGTTCTTTTAGCTGGGTGTACAGAGAGGCTGTTTACAGGAGTTGTGCAGCCTGAGTGTAGGAGACTCAGTTTACCAGATTTCTGTACATTATGAGAAGACATTTGCACTATGCGGGATTTCCTTAGCATGAGTATAGGAAATCGCTTTACGGGAGTGTTGTAACATGGATGTAGAAAGGCGCAGATCGCAGTAGTTTTACAGCTTGAGTGTAGTAGACACAGTTTATGGGAGTTCTGTTGCTTGGGAGTAGGCATACCCCTGTGTGGCCTTTTTGTAGCCTGAATGTAGGAGACGCAGCTTAAAAGCAGTTCTACAAGCTGGGTGTACAGAGAGGCAGGTTACAGGAGTTCTGCAGCCTGAGTGTAGGAGACTCAGTTTACGGGAGTTCTGTAGCATGGGAATAGCCATACGAAGTAAGCGGGACTTCTGTAGCATGAGTGTAGGAGATGCAGCTTACAGGATTTCTGTAAGCTAGATGTCGAGAGAGGCAGTTTACAGGAGTTGTGCAGCCTGAGCATAGGAGACTCAGGTTAAGGAAGTTCTGTAGCATGAGAATAGCCATACGAAGTAAGCGGGATTTCTGTAGCCTGAGTGTAGGAGATGCAGCTTACAGGATTTCTGTAAGCCGGATGTCGAGAGAGGCAGTTTACAGGAGTTGTGCAGCCTGAGTATAGGAGACTCAGTTAACCAGATTTCTGTAGAATCTGAGAAGGCATTCCTACTATTCGGGATTTCTGTAGCATGCGTATAGGAAAACACTTTACGGGAGTTTTGTCACACGGATGTAGAGAGACACAGATCACAGTAATTTTATAGCTTGAGTGTAGTAGATGCAGTTTATGGGAGTTCTGTTGCTTGGAAATAGGCATATGCAGTGTGCGCGCTTTCTGTAGCCTGAGTTTAGGAGACGCAGCTTACTGGAGTTCTGTAAGCTGGCAGTACAGAGAGGCAGTTTACAGAAGTTCTGCAGCCTGAGTGTAGGTGACTCTGTTTACGGGAGTTCTGTAGATTCTGACTGGGCATATGCACTCTGCGGGATTTCTATAGCATTCGTGCAGGAGACACACATGATGGGCGTTTTGTGAGCTAGCTCTAGAGCGAGGCCGTTTACAGGAGTTCTGTTGCCTGAGTGTAGTAGACACAATTTATGGGAGTTCTGTTGCCTGTGAGTAGGCATACCCCTATGCGGCCTTTTTGGAACTTGAATGTAGGAGACGCAGCTTAAAGCCGTTCTATAAGCTGGGTGTAGAGAGGCAGTTTACAGGAGTTCTGCAGCCTGAGTGTAGTAGACACAATTTATGGTAGTTCTGTTGCCTGTGAGTAGGCATACCCCTATGCGGCCTTTTTGGAACTTGAATGTAGGAGACGCAGCTTAAAGCCGTTCTATAAGCCGGATGTCGAGAGAGGCAGTTTACAGGAGTTGTGCAGCCTGAGCGTAGGAGACTCAGTTTACCAGATTTCTGTAGATTCTGAGAAGGCATTCGCACTATGCAGGAGTTCTGTAGCATGAGTATAGGAAAACACTTTACGGGAGTTTTGTCACACGGATGTAGAGAGATGCATATCACAGTAATTCAGCAGCCTGAAAGTATAAGACACAGTTTATGGGAGTTCTGTTGCTTGGGAGTAGGCATATGCAGTGTGCGCGCTGTCTATAACCTGATTGTAGGAGATGCGGGTAAAGCAGTTCTTTTAGCTGGGTGTACAGAGAGGCTGTTTACAGGAGTTGTGCAGCCTGAGTGTAGGAGACTCAGTTTACCAGATTTCTGTACATTATGAGAAGACATTTGCACTATGCGGGATTTCCTTAGCATAAGTATAGGAAATCACTTTACAGGAGTTTTGTAACACGGATGTAGAGAGACGCAGATCACAGTAGTTTTATAGCTTGAGTGTAGTAGATGCAGTTTATGGGAGTTCTGTTGCTTGGGAATAGGCATATGCAGTGTGCGCGCTTTCTGTAGCCTGAGTTTAGGAGACGCAGCTTACTGGAGTTCTGTAAGCTGGCAGTACAGAGAGGCAGTTTACAGAAGTTCTGCAGCCTGAGTGTAGGTGACTCTGTTTACGGGAGTTCTGTAGATTCTGACTGGGCATATGCACTATGCGGGATTTCTGTAGCATGCCTGCAGGAGACACAGTTTATATCCGTTGTATAAGCCAGCTCTAGAGCCAGGCCATTACAGAAGTTCTGCTGCCTGAGTGTGTAGTAGACACAGTTATGGGAGTGCTGTAGCTTGGGGGTAGGCATATGCAGTGTGTGGGATTTCTGTAGCCTGAGTTTAGGAGACGCAGCTTACAGATTTGTATCAGTTGGATGTACAGACAGAGAGTTTACAAGAGTTCTGCAGCCTGAGTGTAGGAGACTCAGTTTACCAGATTTCTGTACATTATGAGAAGACATTTGCACTATGCGGGATTTCCTTAGCATGAGTATAGGAAATCGCTTTACGGGAGTGTTGTAACATGGATGTAGAAAGGCGCAGATCGCAGTAGTTTTACAGCTTGAGTGTAGTAGACACAGTTTATGGGAGTTCTGTTGCTTGGGAGTAGGCATACCCCTGTGTGGCCTTTTTGTAGCCTGAATGTAGGAGACGCAGCTTAAAAGCAGTTCTACAAGCTGGGTGTACAGAGAGGCAGGTTACAGGAGTTCTGCAGCCTGAGTGTAGGAGACTCAGTTTACCGGAGTTCTGTAGCATGGGAATAGCCATACGAAGTAAGCGGGACTTCTGTAGCATGAGTGTAGGAGATGCAGCTTACAGGATTTCTGTAAGCTAGATGTCGAGAGAGGCAGTTTACAGGAGTTGTGCAGCCTGAGCATAGGAGACTCAGGTTAAGGAAGTTCTGTAGCATGAGAATAGCCATACAAAGTAAGCGGGATTTCTGTAGCATGAGTGTAGGAGATGCAGCTTACAGGATTTCTGTAAGCCGGATGTCGAGAGAGGCAGTTTACAGGAGTTGTGCAGCCTGAGTATAGGAGACTCAGTTAACCAGATTTCTGTAGAATCTGAGAAGGCATTCCTACTATTCGGGATTTCTGTAGCATGCGTATAGGAAAACACTTTACGGGAGTTTTGTCACACGGATGTAGAGAGACACAGATCACAGTAGTTTTATAGCTTGAGTGTAGTAGATGCAGTTTATGGGAGTTCTGTTGCTTGGAAATAGGCATATGCAGTGTGCGCGCTTTCTGTAGCCTGAGTTTAGGAGACGCAGCTTACTGGAGTTCTGTAAGCTGGCAGTACAGAGAGGCAGTTTACAAGAGTTCTGCAGCCTGAGTGTAGGAGACTCAGTTTACGGGAGTTCTGTAGACTCTGACTAGGCATATGCACTCTGCGGGATTTCTATAGCATTCGTGCAGGAGACACATATGATGGGCGTTTTGTGAGCTAGCTCTAGAGCGAGGCCGTTTACAGGAGTTCTGTTGCCTGAGTGTAGTAGACACAATTTATGGGAGTTCTGTTGCCTGTGAGTAGGCATACCCCTATGCGGCCTTTTTGGAACTTGAATGTAGGAGACGCAGCTTAAAGCCGTTCTATAAGCTGGGTGTAGAGAGGCAGTTTACAGGAGTTCTGCAGCCTGAGTGTAGGAGACTCAGTTTACGGGAGTTCTGTAGCATTGGAATAGCCATACGAAGTAAGCGGGACTTCTGTAGCATGAGTGTAGGAGATGCAGCTTACAGGATTTCTGTAAGCCGGATGTCGAGAGAGGCAGTTTACAGGAGTTGTGCAGCCTGAGTATAGGAGACTCAGTTTACCAGATTTCTGTAGAATCTGAGAAGGCATTCCTACTATTCGGGATTTCTGTAGCATGCGTATAGGAAAACACTTTACGGGAGTTTTGTCACACGGATGTAGAGAGACACAGATCACAGTAGTTTTATAGCTTGAGTGTAGTAGATGCAGTTTATGGGAGTTCTGTTGCTTGGAAATAGGCATATGCAGTGTGTGTGCTTTCTGTAGCCTGAGTTTAGGAGACGCAACTTACTGGAGTTCTGTAAGCTGGCAGTACAGAGAGGCAGTTTACAAGAGTTCTGCAGCCTGAGTGTAGGAGACTCAGTTTACGGGAGTTCTGTAGACTCTGACTAGACATTTGCACTCTGCGGGATTTCTATAGCATTCGTGCAGGAGACACATATGATGCGCGTTTTGTGAGCTAGCTCTAGAGCGAGGCCGTTTACAGGAGTTCTGCTGCCTGAGTGTAGTAGACACAATTTATGGGAGTTCTGTTGCCTGTGAGTAGGCATACCCCTATGCGGCCTTTCTGGAACTTGAATGTAGGAGACGCAGCTTAAAGCCGTTCTATAAGCTGGGTGTACAGAGAGGCAGTTTACAGGAGTTGTGCAGCCTGAGCGTAGGAGACTCAGTTTACCAGATTTCTGTATATTCTGAGAAGGCATTCGCACTATGCAGGAGTTCTGTAGCATGAGTATAGGAAAACACTTTACGGGAGTTTTGTCACACGGATGTAGAGAGATGCATATCACAGTAATTCAGCAGCCTGAAAGTATAAGACACAGTTTATGGGAGTTCTGTTGCTTGGGAGTAGGCATATGCAGTGTGCGCGCTGTCTATAACCTGATTGTAGGAGATGCGGGTAAAGCAGTTCTTTTAGCTGGGTGTACAGAGAGGCTGTTTACAGGAGTTGTGCAGCCTGAGTGTAGGAGACTCAGTTTACCAGATTTCTGTAGATTATGAGAAGACATTTGCACTATGCGGGATTTCCTTAGCATAAGTATAGGAAATCACTTTACAGGAGTTTTGTAACACGGATGTAGAGAGACGCAGATCACAGTAGTTTTATAGCTTGAGTGTAGTAGATGCAGTTTATGGGAGTTCTGTTGCTTGGGAATAGGCATATGCAGTGTGCGCGCTTTCTGTAGCCTGAGTTTAGGAGACGCAGCTTACTGGAGTTCTGTAAGCTGGCAGTACAGAGAGGCAGTTTACAGAAGTTCTGCAGCCTGAGTGTAGGTGACTCTGTTTACGGGAGTTCTGTAGATTCTGACTGGGCATATGCACTATGCGGGATTTCTGTAGCATGCCTGCAGGAGACACAGTTTATATCCGTTGTATAAGCCAGCTCTAGAGCCAGGCCATTACAGAAGTTCTGCTGCCTGAGTGTGTAGTAGACACAGTTATGGGAGTGCTGTAGCTTGGGGGTAGGCATATGCAGTGTGTGGGATTTCTGTAGCCTGAGTTTAGGAGACGCAGCTTACAGATTTGTATCAGTTGGATGTACAGAGAGAGAGTTTACAAGAGTTCTGCAGCCTGAGTGTAGGAGACTCAGTTTACAAGATTTCTGTACATTATGAGAAGACATTTGCACTATGCGGGATTTCCTTAGCATGAGTATAGGAAATCGCTTTATGGGAGTGTTGTAACATGGATGTAGAAAGGCGCAGATCACAGTAGATTTACAGCTTGAGTGTAGTAGACACAGTTTATGGGAGTTCTGTTGCTTGGGAGTAGGCATACCCCTGTGTGGCCTTTTTGTAGCCTGAATGTAGGAGACGCAGCTTAAAAGCAGTTCTATAAGCTGGGTGTACAGAGAGGCAGGTTACAGGAGTTCTGCAGCCTGAGTGTAGGAGACTCAGTTTACCGGAGTTCTGTAGCATGGGAATAGCCATACGAAGTAAGCGGGACTTCTGTAGCATGAGTGTAGGAGATGCAGCTTACCGGATTTCTGTAAGCCGGATGTCGAGAGAGGCAGTTTACAGGAGTTGTGCAGCCTGAGCATAGGAGACTCAGGTTAAGGAAGTTCTGTAGCATGAGAATAGCCATACAAAGTAAGCGGGATTTCTGTAGCCTGAGTGTAGGAGATGCAGCTTACAGGATTTCTGTAAGCCGGATGTCGAGAGAGGCAGTTTACAGGAGTTGTGCAGCCTGAGTGTAGGAGACTCAGTTAACCAGATTTCTGTAGAATCTGAGAAGGCATTCCTACTATTCGGGATTTCTGTAGCATGCGTATAGGAAAACACTTTACGGGAGTTTTGTCACACGGATGTAGAGAGACACAGATCACAGTAGTTTTATAGCTTGAGTGTAGTAGATGCAGTTTATGGGAGTTCTGTTGCTTGGAAATAGGCATATGCAGTGTGCGCGCTTTCTGTAGCCTGAGTTTAGGAGACGCAGCTTACTGGAGTTCTGTAAGCTGGCAGTACAGAGAGGCAGTTTACAAGAGTTCTGCAGCCTGAGTGTAGGAGACTCAGTTTACGGGAGTTCTGTAGACTCTGACTAGGCATATGCACTCTGCGGGATTTCTATAGCATTCGTGCAGGAGACACATATGATGGGCGTTTTGTGAGCTAGCTCTAGAGCGAGGCCGTTTACAGGAGTTCTGTTGCCTGAGTGTAGTAGACACAATTTATGGGAGTTCTGTTGCCTGTGAGTAGGCATACCCCTATGCGGCCTTTTTGGAACTTGAATGTAGGAGACGCAGCTTAAAGCAGTTCTATAAGCTGGGTGTAGAGAGGCAGTTTACAGGAGTTCTGCAGCCTGAGTGTAGGAGACTCAGTTTACGGGAGTTCTGTAGCATGGGAATAGCCATACGAAGTAAGCGGGACTTCTGTAGCATGAGTGTAGGAGATGCAGCTTACAGGATTTCTGTAAGCTAGATGTCGAGAGAGGCAGTTTACAGGAGTTGTGCAGCCTGAGCGTAGGAGACTCAGTTTACCAGATTTCTGTAGATTCTGAGAAGGCATTCGCACTATGCAGGAGTTCTGTAGCATGAGTATAGGAAAACACTTTACGGGAGTTTTGTCACACGGATGTAGAGAGATGCATATCACAGTAATTCAGCAGCCTGAAAGTATAAGACACAGTTTATGGGAGTTCTGTTGCTTGGGGGTAGGCATATGCAGTGTGCGCGCTGTCTATAACCTGATTGTAGGAGATGCGGGTAAAGCAGTTCTTTTAGCTGGGTGTACAGAGAGGCTGTTTACAGGAGTTGTGCAGCCTGAGTGTAGGAGACTCAGTTCACCAGATTTCTGTAGATTATGAGAAGACATTTGCACTATGCGGGATTTCCTTAGCATAAGTATAGGAAATCACTTTACAGGAGTTTTGTAACACGGATGTAGAGAGATGCAGATCACAGTAGTTTTATAGCTTGAGTGTAGTAGATGCAGTTTATGGGAGTTCTGTTGCTTGGGAATAGGCATATGCAGTGTGCGCGCTTTCTGTAGCCTGAGTTTAGGAGACGCAGCTTACTGGAGTTCTGTAAGCTGGCAGTACAGAGAGGCAGTTTACAGAAGTTCTGCAGCCTGAGTGTAGGTGACTCTGTTTACGGGAGTTCTGTAGATTCTGACTGGGCATATGCACTATGCGGGATTTCTGTAGCATGCCTGCAGGAGACACAGTTTATATCCGTTGTATAAGCCAGCTCTAGAGCCAGGCCATTACAGAAGTTCTGCTGCCTGAGTGTGTAGTAGACACAGTTATGGGAGTGCTGTAGCTTGGGGGTAGGCATATGCAGTGTGTGGGATTTCTGTAGCCTGAGTTTAGGAGACGCAGCTTACAGATTTGTATCAGTTGGCTGTACAGAGAGAGAGTTTACAAGAGTTCTGCAGCCTGAGTGTAGGAGACTCAGTTTACCAGATTTCTGTACATTATGAGAAGACATTTGCACTATGCGGGATTTCCTTAGCATGAGTATAGGAAATCGCTTTACGGGAGTGTTGTAACATGGATGTAGAAAGGCGCAGATCGCAGTAGTTTTACAGCTTGAGTGTAGTAGACACAGTTTATGGGAGTTCTGTTGCTTGGGAGTAGGCATACCCCTGTGTGGCCTTTTTGTAGCCTGAATGTAGGAGACGCAGCTTAAAAGCAGTTCTACAAGCTGGGTGTACAGAGAGGCAGGTTACAGGAGTTCTGCAGCCTGAGTGTCGGAGACTCAGTTTACGGGAGTTCTGTAGCATGGGAATAGCCATACAAAGTAAGCGGGACTTCTGTAGCATGAGTGTAGGAGATGCAGCTTACCGGATTTCTGTAAGCCGGATGTCGAGAGAGGCAGTTTACAGGAGTTGTGCAGCCTGAGTGTAGGAGACTCAGGTTAAGGAAGTTCTGTAGCATGAGAATAGCCATACAAAGTAAGCGGGATTTCTGTAGCCTGAGTGTAGGAGATGCAGCTTACAGGATTTCTGTAAGCCGGATGTCGAGAGAGGCAGTTTACAGGAGTTGTGCAACCTGAGCATAGGAGACTCAGGTTAAGGAAGTTCTGTAGCATGAGTATAGCCATACAAAATAAGCGGGATTTCTGTAGCCTGAGTGTAGGAGATGCAGCTTGCAGGATTTCTGTAAGCCGGATGTCGAGAGAGGCAGTTTACAGGAGTTGTGCAGCCTGAGTATAGGAGACTCAGTTAACCAGATTTCTGTAGAATCTGAGAAGGCATTCCTACTATTCGGGATTTCTGTAACATGCGTATAGGAAAACACTTTACGGGAGTTTTGTCACACGGATGTAGAGAGACACAGATCACAGTAGTTTTATAGCTTGAGTGTAGTAGATGCAGTTTATGGGAGTTCTGTTGCTTGGAAATAGGCATATGCAGTGTGCGCGCTTTCTGTAGCCTGAGTTTAGGAGATGCAGCTTACTGGAGTTCTGTAAGCTGGCAGTACAGAGAGGCAGTTTACAAGAGTTCTGCAGCCTGAGTGTAGGAGACTCAGTTTACGGGAGTTCTGTAGATTCTGACTGGGCATATGCACTATGTGGGATTTCTGTAGCATGCATGCAGGAGACACAGTTTATATCCGTTGTATAAGCCAGCTCTAGAGCCAGGCCATTACAGAAGTTCTGCTGCCTGAGTGTGTAGTAGACACAGTTATGGGAGTGCTGTAGCTTGGGGGTAGGCATATGCAGTGTGTGGGATTTCTGTAGCCTGAGTTTAGGAGACGCAGCTTACAGATTTGTATCAGTTGGATGTACAGAGAGAGAGTTTACAAGAGTTCTGCAGCCTGAGTGTAGGAGACTCAGTTTACCAGATTTCTGTACATTATGAGAAGACATTTGCACTATGCGGGATTTCCTTAGCATGAGTATAGGAAATCGCTTTACGGGAGTGTTGTAACATGGATGTAGAAAGGCGCAGATCGCAGTAGTTTTACAGCTTGAGTGTAGTAGACACAGTTTATGGGAGTTCTGTTGCTTGGGAGTAGGCATACCCCTGTGTGGCCTTTTTGTAGCCTGAATGTAGGAGACGCAGCTTAAAAGCAGTTCTACAAGCTGGGTGTACAGAGAGGCAGGTTACAGGAGTTCTGCAGCCTGAGTGTAGGAGACTCAGTTTACGGGAGTTCTGTAGCATGGGAATAGCCATACGAAGTAAGCGGGACTTCTGTAGCATGAGTGTAGGAGATGCAGCTTACCGGATTTCTGTAAGCCGGATGTCGAGAGAGGCAGTTTACAGGAGTTGTGCAGCCTGAGTGTAGGAGACTCAGGTTAAGGAAGTTCTGTAGCATGAGAATAGCCATACAAAGTAAGCGGGATTTCTGTAGCCTGAGTGTAGGAGATGCAGCTTACAGGATTTCTGTAAGCCGGATGTCGAGAGAGGCAGTTTACAGGAATTGTGCAGCCTGAGCATAGGAGACTCAGGTTAAGGAAGTTCTGTAGCATGAGTATAGCCATACAAAATAAGCGGGATTTCTGTAGCCTGAGTGTAGGAGATGCAGCTTGCAGGATTTCTGTAAGCCGGATGTCGAGAGAGGCAGTTTACAGGAATTGTGCAGCCTGAGTATAGGAGACTCAGTTAACCAGATTTCTGTAGAATCTGAGAAGGCATTCCTACTATTCGGGATTTCTGTAACATGCGTATAGGAAAACACTTTACGGGAGTTTTGTCACACGGATGTAGAGAGACACAGATCACAGTAGTTTTATAGCTTGAGTGTAGTAGATGCAGTTTATGGGAGTTCTGTTGCTTGGAAATAGGCATATGCAGTGTGCGCGCTTTCTGTAGCCTGAGTTTAGGAGATGCAGCTTACTGGAGTTCTGTAAGCTGGCAGTACAGAGAGGCAGTTTACAAGAGTTCTGCAGCCTGAGTGTAGGAGACTCAGTTTACGGGAGTTCTGTAGACTCTGACTAGGCATATGCACTCTGCGGGATTTCTATAGCATTCGTGCAGGAGACACATATGATGGGCGTTTTGTGAGCTAGCTCTAGAGCGAGGCCGTTTACAGGAGTTCTGTTGCCTGAGTGTAGTAGACACAATTTATGGGAGTTCTGTTGCCTGTGAGTAGGCATACCCCTATGCGGCCTTTTTGGAACTTGAATGTAGGAGACGCAGCTTAAAGCCGTTCTATAAGCTGGGTGTAGAGAGGCAGTTTACAGGAGTTCTGCAGCCTGAGTGTAGGAGACTCAGTTTACGGGAGTTCTGTAGCATTGGAATAGCCATACGAAGTAAGCGGGACTTCTGTAGCATGAGTGTAGGAGGTGCAGCTTACAGGATTTCTGTAAGCTAGATGTCGAGAGAGGCAGTTTACAGGAGTTGTGCAGCCTGAGCATAGGAGACTCAGTTTACCAGATTTCTGTAGATTCTGAGAAGGCATTCGCACTATGCAGGAGTTCTGTAGCATGAGTATAGGAAAACACTTTACGGGAGTTTTGTCACACGGATGTAGAGAGATGCATATCACAGTAATTCAGCAGCCTGAAAGTATAAGACACAGTTTATGGGAGTTCTGTTGCTTGGGAGTAGGCATATGCAGTGTGCGCGCTGTCTATAACCTGATTGTAGGAGATGCAGGTAAAGCAGTTCTTTTAGCTGGGTGTACAGAGAGGCTGTTTACAGGAGTTGTGCAGCCTGGGTGTAGGAGACTCAGTTTACCAGATTTCTGTAGATTATGAGAAGACATTTGCACTATGCGGGATTTCCTTAGCATAAGTATAGGAACTCACTTTACAGGAGTTTTGTAACACGGATGTAGAGAGACGCAGATCACAGTAGTTTTATAGCTTGAGTGTAGTAGATGCAGTTTATGGGAGTTCTGTTGCTTGGGAATAGGCATATGCAGTGTGCGCGCTTTCTGTAGCCTGAGTTTAGGAGACGCAGCTTACTGGAGTTCTGTAAGCTGGCAGTACAGAGAGGCAGTTTACAGAAGTTCTGCAGCCTGAGTGTAGGTGACTCTGTTTACGGGAGTTCTGTAGATTCTGACTGGGCATATGCACTATGCGGGATTTCTGTAGCATGCCTGCAGGAGACACAGTTTATATCCGTTGTATAAGCCAGCTCTAGAGCCAGGCCATTACAGAAGTTCTGCTGCCTGAGTGTGTAGTAGACACAGTTATGGGAGTGCTGTAGCTTGGGGGTAGGCATATGCAGTGTGTGGGATTTCTGTAGCCTGAGTTTAGGAGACGCAGCTTACAGATTTGTATCAGTTGGCTGTACAGAGAGAGAGTTTACAAGAGTTCTGCAGCCTGAGTGTAGGAGACTCAGTTTACCAGATTTCTGTACATTATGAGAAGACATTTGCACTATGCGGGATTTCCTTAGCATGAGTATAGGAAATCGCTTTACGGGAGTGTTGTAACATGGATGTAGAGAGACACAGATCGCAGTAGTTTTACAGCTTGAGTGTAGTGGACACAGTTTATGGGAGTTCTGTTGCTTGGGAGTAGGCATACCCCTGTGTGGCCTTTTTGTAGCCTGAATGTAGGAGACGCAGCTTAAAAGCAGTTCTATAAGCTGGGTGTACAGAGAGGCAGGTTACAGGAGTTCTGCAGCCTGAGTGTAGGAGACTCAGTTTACCGGAGTTCTGTAGCATGGGAGTAGTCTTACGCAGTAAGAGGGATTTCTGTCAAGAGTGTAGGAGATGCAGCTTACCGGATTTCTGTGAGCTGGATGATGAGAGGCAGTTTCAAGGAGTTCTGCAGCCTGAGCGTAGGAGACTCAGGTTAAGGAAGTTCTGTAGCATGAGAATAGCCATACAAAGTAAGCGGGATTTCTGTAGCCCGAGTGTAGGAGATGCAGCTTATAGGATTTCTGTAAGCCGGATGTCGAGAGAGGCAGTTTACAGGAGTTGTGCAGCCTGAGTATAGGAGACTCAGTTAACCAGATTTCTGTAGAATCTGAGAAGGCATTCCTACTATTCGGGTTTTCTGTCGCATGCGTATAGGAAAACACTTTACGGGAGTTTTGTCACACGGATGTAGAGAGACACAGATCACAGTAGTTTTATAGCTTGAGTGTAGTAGATGCAGTTTATGGGAGTTCTGTTGCTTGGAAATAGGCATATGCAGTGTGCGCGCTTTCTGTAGCCTGAGTTTAGGAGACGCAGCTTACTGGAGTTCTGTAAGCTGGCAGTACAGAGAGGCAGTTTACAAGAGTTCTGCAGCCTGAGTGTAGGAGACTCAGTTTACGGGAGTTCTGTAGACTCTGACTAGGCATATGCACTCTGCGGGATTTCTATAGCATTCGTGCAGGAGACACATATGATGGGTGTTTTGTGAGCTAGCTCTAGAGCGAGGCCGTTTACAGGAGTTCTGTTGCCTGAGTGTAGTAGACACAATTTATGGGAGTTCTGTTGCCTGTGAGTAGGCATACCCCTATGCGGCCTTTTTGGAACTTGAATGTAGGAGACGCAGCTTAAAGCAGTTCTATAAGCTGGGTGTAGAGAGGCAGTTTACAGGAGTTCTGCAGCCTGAGTGTAGGAGACTCAGTTTACGGGAGTTCTGTAGCATGGGAATAGCCATACGAAGTAAGCGGGACTTCTGTAGCATGAGTGTAGGAGATGCAGCTTACAGGATTTCTGTAAGCTAGATGTCGAGAGAGGCAGTTTACAGGAGTTGTGCAGCCTGAGCGTAGGAGACTCAGTTTACCAGATTTCTGTAGATTCTGAGAAGGCATTCGCACTATGCAGGAGTTCTGTAGCATGAGTATAGGAAAACACTTTACGGGAGTTTTGTCACACGGATGTAGAGAGATGCATATCACAGTAATTCAGCAGCCTGAAAGTATAAGACACAGTTTATGGGAGTTCTGTTGCTTGGGAGTAGGCATATGCAGTGTGCGCGCTGTCTATAACCTGATTGTAGGAGATGCGGGTAAAGCAGTTCTTTTAGCTGGGTGTACAGAGAGGCTGTTTACAGGAGTTGTGCAGCCTGAGTGTAGGAGACTCAGTTTACCAGATTTCTGTAGATTATGAGAAGACATTTGCACTATGCGGGATTTCCTTAGCATAAGTATAGGAACTCACTTTACAGGAGTTTTGTAACACGGATGCAGAGAGACGCAGATCACAGTAGTTTTATAGCTTGAGTGTAGTAGATGCAGTTTATGGGAGTTCTGTTGCTTGGGAATAGGCATATGCAGTGTGCGCGCTTTCTGTAGCCTGAGTTTAGGAGACGCAGCTTACTGGAGTTCTGTAAACTGGCAGTACAGAGAGGCAGTTTACAGGAGTTCTGCAACCTGAGTGTAGGAGACTCAGTTTATGGTAGTTTTGTTGCTTGTGATTAGGCATTCCCCTATGCAGCCTTTTTGTAGCCTGAATGTAGGAGATGGAGCTTAAAGCAGTTCTATACGCTGGGTGTACAGAGAGACAGTTTACAGGAGTTCTGCAGCCTGAGTGTAGGTGACTCAGTTTACCGGAGTTCTGTAGCATGGGAGTAGCCATATGCAGTAATCGGGATTTCTGTAGCAGTAGTGTAGGAGATGCAGCTTACAGGATTTCTGTAAGCTGTGTGTAGAGAAAGGCAGTCTCCAGGAGTTCTGCGTCCTGAATGTAGGAAACTCATTTGACTGGAGTTCTGTAGCTTGGGAGTAGGCATACGCAGTAAGTGGGATTTCTCCAGCATGCAAGTAGGAGACACCATTTATGAGCGTTGTGTAAGCTAGCTCTAGAGCAAGGCCATTTACAGGAGTTCCTGAACCTGAGTGTAGTAGACAAAGTTTATGGGAGTTCTGTAGCTTGGGAGTAACCATACTCAGTATGTGGGATTTCTGCAGCGTGAGTTTAGGAGATGCAGCTTACAGGATTTCTGTAAGGTTGATGTAGAGAGGCCTTTTACAGGAGTTCTGCTGCCTTTTTTTTTTTTTTCAAAATATATTATATTTGGTTTTTATTGTAGAGCACACGTATCAGGGCAAAGTGCTGCACACACAACTACAAATCATTTTTTGGGAAAAAAGCTGTAAAAAAAATAAAACTGCAACTGCTTTAGTTATGCAGTCCTGACTTGAGGAATCCACACTGGCAAAGGAGTTCCGGCCCCTGAGAGGGGCTTCTTGATGCTGGCTGCCCCGGACCTCTGCAGCCTGAGACCTCGGACCCAGGCCTCTGTGCAGAGCCCCCTCCCCCGAGGGACGGAGTCTCCTGACAGGACGGCCTCTGCTCCGGCTGGCCTGGGTCCCGGCATGGCTGGCAGGAAGACTTCCCTAATGAATTCAGGTTAGCACAGCCTCATAGCCTTCCAGGGCCTGGGTGGGGAGAAACTGCCAAGGATTTACCCTTTTTCCTTCTATTACTATTTTTTTAAAGCCTCTCCCCCAGCTCCCATCCCCGAGGCAGAGGAGGCACCAACCCAGTCTGCAGGCAGGGGGCCGGGCACCTTCCTAGAGGGGAGGACAGGGGGCAAGGCCCAAGCTGGCCAATGTAGGAGAAAGAAAAGGGAAAGGAAAAAGCCAGGAGATCAAAGGAAAAAAATAACTCGAAACAGAAGAAAACAAAAACCCTACCACACCACAACAACTTCCCACATCCCAAATGCTCGACTTGGAAGGACACCAGTCCCTCTAGCTAGAAACGGTTCCTAAAACTGACCCAACATGGCAAGTCTAACTGTCTGTACAACCACACGCATATGCTCGAGGAGAGCCCAGCGGAGAGGTGGGATGCTCTCGGGGAGAGCGCCTCCTGGCAGCCCCAGCACTGCGGGCAGAGCAGCCAGGGGTGCAGAGGGAACCCGGGGGCCTCGCGACAGCTTTGGGCTGGCAGACCCGGCACTGCTCAGCCCCCACCCAGCCAACCTGAACAACTCTGCCACGGGAGGAAGGAAGGGTGTTTCTGTGAGACAGCAGGTGAGAGGAGGGGACAGCAGGCGTTCTGAGACCTCCACCAAGCGCAGAGAGCAGTGGAGGAAAGGAGTGGGCAGGAGACGGAACTGTTTAGAAAATGCGAAGATTTACAATTAAAGCAAAACAAGGATTTATGGGAGTTCTGTTGCCTGTGAGTAGGCATACCCCTATGCGGCCTTTTTGGAACTTGAATGTAGGAGACGCAGCTTAAAGCAGTTCTATAAGCTGGGTGTACAGAGAGACAGTTTACAGGAGTTCTGCCATCTGAGTGTAGGAGACTCAGTTTACGGGAGTTCTGTAGCATGGGAGTAGCCATATGCACTAATCGGGATTTCTGTAGCAGTAGTGTAGGAGATGCAGCTTACAGGATTTCTGTAAGCTGTGTGTAGAGAAAGGCAGTCTCCAGGAGTTCTGTGTCCTGAATGTAGGAAACTCATTTGACTGGAGTTCTGTAGCTTGGGGGTAGGCATACGCAGTAAGCGGGATTTCTCCAGCATGCAAGTAGGAGACACCGTTTATGAGCGTTGTGTAAGCTAGCTCTAGAGCAAGGCCATTTACAGGAGTTCCTGAACCTGAGTGTAGTAGACAAAGTTTATGGGAGTTCTGTAGCTTGGGAGTAACCATACTCAGTATGTGGGATTTCTGCAGCATGAGTTTAGGAGATGCAGCTTACAGGATTTCTGTAAGGTTGATGTAGAGAAGCCTTTTACAGGAGTTCTGCAGCGTGAGTGTAGGAGACTCAGTTAAGGGAGTTCTGTAGCACGGGTGTAGCCATACGCAGCCAGAGTGTAGGAGACGCAGCTTAAAGCAGTTCTGTAAGCTGGGTGTACAGAGAGACTGTTTACAGGAGTTCTGTAGCCAGAGTGTAGGAGACTCTGTTTACGGGAGTTCTGTAGATTCTGACTGGGCATATGCACTATGCAGGATTTCTGTAGCATGCGTGCAGGAGACACAGTTTATATCTGTTGTGTAAGCCAGGCGATTCAGAAGTTCTGCTGCCTGAGTGTAGTAGAAACAGTTATGGGAGTACTGTAGCTTGGGAGTAGGCATATGCAGTGTGTGGGATTTCTGTAGCCTGAGTTTAGGAGACGCAGCTTACAGATTTGTATAAGTTGGATGTACAGAGAGAGAGTTTACAAGAGTTCTGCAGCCTGAGTGTAGGAGACTCAGTTTACCAGATTTCTGTACATTATGAGAAGACATTTGCACTATGCGGGATTTCCTTCGCATGAGTATAGGAAATCGCTTTACGGGAGTGTTGTAACATGGATGTAGAGAGACACAGATCGCAGTAGTTTTACAGCTTGAGTGCAGTAGACACAGTTTATGGGAGTTCTGTTGCTTGGGAGTAGGCATACCCCTGTGCGGCCTTTATGTAGCCTGAATGTAGGAGACGCAGCTTAAAAGCAGTTCTATAAGCTGGGTGTACAGAGAGGCAGTTTACAGGAGTTCTGCAGCCTGAGTGTAGGAGACTCTGTTTACCAGAGTTCTATAGCATGGGAGTAGTCTTTCGCAGTAAGAGGGACCCATGGCCACGCCCGACCCTCCAGCCTGCCTGGACAGCTGAGGAACAGAGAAGGGAGGTCTCCAGTCCAAGCCCAGAGTTCCCAGTGCACTCTTCCCAGGAGGCCTCTGCTGGCAGTTCCCAGGAGATGGAGCTGGCTGTACCTCACCTGGCTGCTGTGCTCTTGCACTGGAAGGCAAACCTAGACGCGAACCCCCCATGCCCTGTGTTTCTGGCCGCAGCAAGCTTAGGAGCAGGCTGGCCCCCTCAGCTTCCGTAGGCCATTTGCAACCGCAGCCTTCAGGACCCAGCCAGCAGGCACTGCCAAGTGGCCACAGGTGCTAGCCAGAGGCAGTGGCCGGCCTCAGGAGCAAGCCTCTGGGCCTCCCTGAGCCCCACAAGCATCCTCTGAGGGAAGCTGGGGTGGGGAGGGGCCCCACCGCCCGGCAGAGTCCTCCGCTGGCTAGCTTGCCTGCCCCCAGGCTTGCGCATGCGCCCTCTGCCAGGGCCTTGCTGGGCTAGGGGCTGCAAGGGTGGGGCACGTTCCCTGGGGCTGCTGCTGGGACACTCCCAGTCCTGATGTCCACTGGGGCCATCCAGTCAAGATGAGCTCGGAGCTGGGGTGCGGGCTGTCCCACGACGGCCTCCTGAGACTGAGCAGCCAAGCGTGGGCGCTTGCGTGTTCCCTGCAGGAACCCAGTCTGGGCACTCCTGTGCTCCTGGGTGCAACCTAGGATCCCTCACCTCCCTTGGGCCAGGATGAGGCACAAACCATGATAAATAAGAAAAATGTCAAAAAAGCCAAAGAAATGCAAGAGTCCTTTGTGATATTGGGCTTGGTTTAGTCACGAGGAATCCGGCTGGTTCCGGATTCATGCACCCCTCCCAGCTGACTGGCTTTGGAAACTGATTGAATTCACCTGAAATTCTCTGTGAAACTTGATTGGAGGGGAATTAATTATCGGTCCCCTCTGCAAAAGGGTTCCTTTTCTTTTTCCAAAACACAAAAGCTCATCTTGGTTGTGCTGCCAGGAGATTTCTAAGCATGACAGCCAATTGGTTGTGCTTTTTATTTCATAATGGATCCTCTGTCTAAACTCTTGTTTGTATTGCATCAGAATGCAAAATTTGGGAGGAAGAAGGCAAAACCAACTCAGACCCAGAAACCATTTAGGAAATTGCGGCTCAAGAAACCAAAAGTCGGCTGAAGCACCCACAACAATGAGAGAAAGCCAGAATTGGAGCAAGCCAACAGCTGTGCCCTGATTGAAAAGGACCATTCCTTCTGTGTCTTGAACTCCATATTCCAGCCTCAAAATCAAAGCTCACATCCGAAAATTCATTACAACCCATGATAAATAAGAAAAATGTGGCAAAAGACAAAGAAATGCAAGAGTCCTTTGTGATATTGGGCTTGATTTAGACACAAGGAGACCAGCTGTTTCCAGATTCATCCAACCCTCCCAGCTGACTGGCTTTGGAAACTAATTGAATTCACCTGAAATTCTCTGTGAAACTTGATTGGAGGGGAATTAATTATCGGTGCCCTCTGCAAAAGGGTTCCTTTTCTTTTTCCAAAACACAAAAGCTCATCTTGGTTGTGCTGCCAGGAGATTTCTAAGCATGACAGCCAATTGGTTGTGCTTTTTATTTCATAATGGATCCTCTGTCTAAACTCTTGTTTGTATTGCCTCAGAATGCAAAATTTGGGAAGGAAGAAGGCAAAACCAACTCAGACCCAGAATCCATTGAGGAAATTGCGTCTCAAGAAACCAAAAGTCGGCTGAAGCACCCACAACAATGAGAGAAAGCCAGAATTGGAGCAAGCCAACAGCTGTGCCCTGATTGAAAAGGACCATTCCTTCCGTGTCTTGAACTCCATATTCCAGCCTCAAAATCAAAGCTCACATCCGACAATTCATTACAACACATGATAAATAAGAAAAATGTGACAAAAGCCAAAGAAATGCAAGAGTCCTTTGTGATATTGGGCTTGATTTAGACACAAGGAGACCAGCTGTTTCCAGATTCATCCACCCCTCCCAGCTGACTGGCTTTGGAAACTGATTGAATTCACCTGAAATTCTCTGTGAAACTTGATTGGAGGGGAATTAATTATTGGTCCCCTTTGCAAAAGGGTTCCATTTCTTTTTCCAAAACACAAAAGCTCATCTTGGTCGTGCTGCCTGGAGATTTCTAAGCATGACAGCCAATTGGTTGTGCTTTTTATTTCATAATGGATCCTCTGTCTAAACTCTTGTTTGTATTGCGTCAGAATGCAAAATTTGGGAAGGAAGAAGGCAAAACCAACTCAGACCCAGAATCCATTGAGGAAATTGCGGCTCAAGAAACCAAAAGTCGGCTGAAGCACCCACAACAATGAGAGAAAGCCAGAATTGGAGCAAGCCAACAGCCGTGCCCTGATTGAAAAGGACCATTCCTTCCGTGTCTTGAACTCCATATTCCAGCCTCAAAATCAAAGCTCACATCCGAAAATTCATTACAAACCATGATAAATAAGAAAAATGTGAAAAAAGCCAAAGAAATGCAAGAGTCCTTTGTGATATTGGGCTTGATTTAGACACAAGGAGACCAGCTGTTTCCAGATTCATCCACCCCTCCCAGCTGACTGGCTTTGGAAACTGATTGAATTCACCTGAAATTCTCTGTGAAACTTGATTGGAGGGGAATTAATTATCGGTCCCCTCTGCAAAAGGGTTCCTTTTCTTTTTCCAAAACACAAAAGCTCATCTTGGTTGTGCTGCCAGGAGATTTCTAAGCATGACAGCCAATTGGTTGTGCTTTTTATTTCATAATGGATCCTCTGTCTAAACTCTTGTTTGTATTGCATCAGAATGCAAAATTTGGGAGGAAGAAGGCAAAACCAACTCAGACCCAGAAACCATTTAGGAAATTGCGGCTCAAGAAACCAAAAGTCGGCTGAAGCACCCACAACAATGAGAGAAAGCCAGAATTGGAGCAAGCCAACAGCTGTGCCCTGATTGAAAAGGACCATTCCTTCCGTGTCTTGAACTCCATATTCCAGCCTCAAAATCAAAGCTCACATCCGAAAATTCATTACAACCCATGATAAATAAGAAAAATGTGGCAAAAGACAAAGAAATGCAAGAGTCCTTTGTGATATTGGGCTTGATTTAGACACAAGGAGACCAGCTGTTTCCAGATTCATCCAACCCTCCCAGCTGACTGGCTTTGGAAACTAATTGAATTCACCTGAAATTCTCTGTGAAACTTGATTGGAGGGGAATTAATTATCGGTGCCCTCTGCAAAAGGGTTCCTTTTCTTTTTCCAAAACACAAAAGCTCATCTTGGTTGTGCTGCCTGGAGATTTCTAAGCATGACAGCCAATTGGTTGTGCTTTTTATTTCATAATGGATCCTCTGTCTAAACTCTTGTTTGTATTGCATCAGAATGCAAAATTTGGGAGGAAGAAGGCAAAACCAACTCAGACCCAGAAACCATTTAGGAAATTGCCGCTCAAGAAACCAAAAGTCGGCTGAAGCACCCACAACAATGAGAGAAAGCCAGAATTGGAGCAAGCCAACAGCTGTGCCCTGATTGAAAAGGACCATTCCTTCCGTGTCTTGAACTCCATATTCCAGCCTCAAAATCAAAGCTCACATCCGAAAATTCATTACAACCCATGATAAATAAGAAAAATGTGACAAAAGCCAAAGAAATGCAAGAGTCCTTTGTGATATTGGGCTTGATTTAGACACAAGGAGACCAGCTGTTTCCAGATTCATCCACCCCTCCCAGCTGACTGGCTTTGGAAACTAATTGAATTCACCTGAAAATCTCCATCAAACTTGATTGGAGGGGAATTAATTATGGGTCCCCTCTGCAAAAGGGTTCCATTTCTTTTTCCAAAACACAAAAGCTCATCTTGGTCGTGCTGCCTGGAGATTTCTAAGCATGACAGCCAATTGGTTGCGCTTTTTATTTCATAATGGATCCTCTGTCTAAACTCTTGTTTGTATTGCGTCAGAATGCAAAATTTGGGAAGGAAGAAGGCAAAACCAACTCAGACCCAGAATCCATTGAGGAAATTGCGGCTCAAGAAACCAAAAGTCGGCTGAAGCACCCACAACAATGAGAGAAAGCCAGAATTGGAGCAAGCCAACAGCTGTGCCCTGATTGAAAAGGACCATTCCTTCCGTGTCTTGAACTCCATATTCCAGCCTCAAAATCAAAGCTCACATCCGAAAATTCATTACAAACCATGATAAATAAGAAAAATGTGACAAAAGCCAAAGAAATGCAAGAGTCCTTTGTGATATTGGGCTTGATTTAGACACAAGGAGACCGGCTGTTTCCGGATTCATCCACCCCTCCCAGCTGACTGGCTTTGGAAACTAATTGAATTCCCCTGAAAATCTCCATCAAACTTGATTGGAGGGGAATTAATTATCCGTCCCCTCTGCAAAAGGGTTCCATTTCTTTTTCCAAAACACAAAAGTCATAGTGGTCATGCTGCCTGGAGAGTTCTAAGCATGACATGTGCCAATTGGTTGCGCTTTTTATTTCATAATGGATCCTCTGTCAAAACACTTGTGTGTATTGCGTCAGAATACAAAATGCGGGAGGGAAGAAGGCAAAACCAACTCAGACCCAGAATCCATTGAGGAAATTGGCGCTCAAGAACCCAAAAGTCGGCTGAAGTACCCAAAACAATGACAGAAAGCCAGAATTGGAGGAAGCCAACAGCTGTGCCCTGATTGAAAAAGCCCATTCCTTGCATGTCTGGAACTCCATATTCCAGCCTCAAAGTCAAAGCTCAGATCAGAAAATTCATTACAACCCATGATAAATAAGAAAAATGGGAAAAAAGCCAAAGAAATGCAAGAGTCGTTTGTGATATTGGGCTTGATTTAGTCACAAGGAAACCGGCTGTTTCAGATTTATCCACCCGACCCAGCTGACTGGCTTTGGAAACTAATTGAATACACCTGAAAATCTCCATCAATCTTGATTGGAGGGGAATTAATTATTGGTCCGCTCTGCAAAAGGGTTCCATTTCTTCTTCCAAAACACAAAAGCTCATCTTGGTCATGCTGCCTGGAGATTTCTAATCATTACATGCCAATTGGTTGTGTTTTTTAATTCATAGTGGATCCTCTGTCTAAACTCTTGTTTGTATTGTGTCAGAATACAAAATTTGGGAGGGAAGAAGGCAAAACCAACTCAGACCCAGAAACCATTTAGGATATTGCCGCTCAAGAAACCAAAATCGGCTGAAGCACCCAAAACAATGAGAGAAAGCCAGAATTGGAGCAAGCCAACAGCTGTGCCCTGATTGAAAAAGCCCATTCTTTCCGTGTCTTGAACTCCATGTTCCAGCCTCAAAGTCAAAGCTCACATCCGAAAATTCATTACAAACCATGATAAATAAGAAAAATGTGACAAAAGCCAAAGAAATGCAAGAGTCCTTTGTGATATTGGGCTTGATTTAGACACAAGGAGACCGGCTGTTTGCGGATTCATCCACCCCTCCCAGCTGACTGGCTTTGGAAACTAATTGAATTCCCCTGAAAATCTCCATCAAACTTGATTGGAGGGCAATTAATTATCGGTCACCTCTGCAAAAGGGTTCCATTTCTTTTTCCAAAATGCAAGAGGTCATCTTGGTCATGCTGCCTGGAGAGTTCTAAGCATGACACGTGCCAATTGGTTGTCTTTTTTATTCATAATGGATCCTCTGTCTAAACTCTTGTTTGTATTGCCTCAGAATGCAAAATTTGGGAGGGCAGAAGGCAAAACCAAGTCAGACCCAGAAACCATTTAGGATATTGCCGCTCAAGAACCAAAAGTCAGCTGAAGCACCCACAACAATGAGAGAAAGCCAGAATTGGAGCAAGCCAACAGCTGTGCCCTGATTGAAAAGGACCATTCCTTGCATGTCTTGAACTCCATATTCCAGCCTCAAAATCAAAGCTCACATCAGAAAATTCATTATAAACCATAAGAAATAAGAACAATGTGAAAAAAGCCAAAGAAATGCAAGCGTCCTTGGTGATATTGGGCTTGATTTAGTCACAAGGAAACTGTCTGTTTCCGGATTCATCCACCCCTCCCAGCTGACTGGCTTTGGAAACTGATTGAATTCACCTGAAATTCTCTGTGAAACTTGATTGGAGGGGAATTAATTATTGGTCCCCTCTGCAAAAGGGTTCCATTTCTTTTTCCAAAACACAAAAACTGATCTTGGTTGTGCTGCCTGGAGATTTCTAAGCATGACAGCCAATTGGTTGTGCTTTTTATTTCATAATGGATCCTCTGTCTAAACTCTTGTTTGTATTACGTCAGAACAAAATGTGGGAGGGAAGAAGGCAAAACCAACTCAGACCCAGAAACCATTTAGGATATTGCCGCTCAAGAAACCAAAAGTCGGCTGAAGCACCCAAAACAATGAGAGAAAGCCAGAATTGGAGCAAGCCAACAGCTGTGCCCTGATTGAAAAGGACCATTCCTTCCGTGTCTTGAACTCCATATTCCAGCCTCAAAGTCAAAGCTCACATCCGACAATTCATTACAACCATGATAAATAAGAACAATGTGAAAGAATCCAAAGAAATGCAAGAGTCCTTTGTGATATTGTGCTTGACTGGCTTTGGAAACTAATTGAATTCACCTAAAAATCTCTAATAATTTGATAGTTTCAGGTCGTAGATTTAAGTCTTTACTCCATGTTGAGTGAATTTTTGTGTAAGGGGAATTGTAGGGGTCTTGCTTTATGATTCTGCACATGGAAATCCAATTTTCCCAGCACCATTTATTGAATAGACTGTCCTTACTCGTGGGATCGGTTTTGGATCTTTGATCAAATATGAGTTGGATGTAGGTGTTTGGATTGATTTCTCGTGTAACCCTAATTGGTTCGACATGGAGTCAAATCCTCCACACATTCGAGTTTTCCTGGCAGAAAGCTTCAGAAACCTGAGCAAACATTATATTTGTTTATAAACATGACATTGATCCACTTGCCGAAGAGAAAGATTGTTCTTTTCTCCAAAACCACTTTGACGGTGATTTTTGGCTTACATTTCACCCAAATGCCACAACACATTGTCCAGATATGCATGGAGGAAAGCAGAAATATCTGGTGTGTTGTGGCTATCGCAGTCCCAGATCTTGCCACAGCCTTTTTGTTTGTTTGTGTTTTCTGGACATTATCTATGGCCTTTACTGTTTTGAATGCATTTTAGCATTTACCTTTTTGTTTTCTGCCGGCAAACGCTAATTGGTTCCACATGGAGTCATGGCCTCCACACATTGAAGTTTTCCTGGCAGAAAGCTTCAGAAACCCGAGCAAACGTGATATTTGTATTTGTAAACATGATGTTGGATCCACTTGCCTAAGAGAAAGATTGTGCTTTTCTCCAAAAACCACTTTGACAGTGATTTTTTCGGTTAAATTTTACCTGAATTCCACACCACATTGTCCAGATATGCCTGGAGGAAAGCAGAAATATCTTGTGTTTTGTGAGTATCTCAATCTGAGATCTTGCTACAGCCTCTGTGTTTGTTCGTGTTTTCTGGACAATGTCTATGGCCTTTACGGCTTGAATGCCTTTTAGCATGTAACTTTTTGTTTTCTACCGGCAAACGCTAATTGGTTCCACATGGAGTCAAATCCTCCACACATTCGAGTTTTCCTGGCAGAAAGCTTCAGAAACCCAAGCAAACATGATGTTTGTGTTTGTAAACATGACATTGGATCCATTTGCTAAAGAGAAAGATTGTGCTTTTCTCCAAAACCACTTTGACGGTTTTGAATGAATTTTTGATGGCAACTTTTTTTTTTTCTACTGGAAACGCTAATTATATCCACATGGAGTTAAATCCTCCACACATTCGAGTTTTCCTGGCAGAAAGCTTAAGAAACCGGAGCAAACATGATGTTTGTGTTTGTAAACATGACATTGGATCCATTTGCCAAAGAGAAAGATTGTGCTTTTCTCCAAAACCACTTTGACGGTGATTTTTTGTTTAATTTCACCTGTTTCCACAACACTTTGTCCGGATATTTCTGGAGGAAAACAGAAATATCTGGTGTGTTGTGGCAATATCAATCCAAGATCTTGCTATAGCCTCTGTGTGTGTTTGTGCTTTCTGGAAAAAATCTACAGACTTGATGGTTTTGAATGCATTTTAGCATGTTTTTGTTTTCTGCCGGCAAACGCTAATTATTTCCACATGGAGTCAAATCCTCCATACATTAGATTTTCCTGGCAGAAAGCTTCAGAAACCCGAGCAAACATGATATTTGCATTTATAAACATGACATTGGATCCACTTTCTGAAGAGAAAGATTGTGCTTTTCTCCAAAAGCACTTTGACGGTGATTTTTTGGTTAAATTGTACCTGAAAACCATACCACTTTGTCGGGATATGCCTGGAGGAAAGCAGAAATATCTGGTGTGTTTTGGGTATCTCAATCCTAGATCTTGCTATAGCCTCTGTGTTTGTTTGTGTTTTCTGGACATTATCTATGGACTTTACAGTTTTGAATGTATTTTAGCATGTACCTTTTAGTTTTCTGCCGGCAAACGCTAATTGGTTCCACATGGAGTCAAATCCTCCAGACATTCGTGTTTTCCTGGCAGAAAGCTTCAGAAACCCAAGTAAACATGATATTTGTGTTGATAAACATGACATTCGGTCCACTTGCCGAAGAGAAAGATTGTGCTTTTCTCCAAAACCTCTTTGATGTTTTTTTTTTTTTTTTTGTTAAATTGCACCCGAAATCCAGACCACTTTGTCCGGATATGCCTGGATGAAAGCAGAAATATCTTGTGTGTTGTGAGTATCTCAATCCGAAATCTTGCTACAGCCTCTGTGTTGGTTTGTGTTTTCTGGACATTATCTATGGACTTGACGGTTTTGAATGCATTTTAGCATGTAACTTTTTGTTTTCTACCGGCATACGCTAATTGGTTCCACATGGAGTCAACTCCTAGATACATTCGAGTTTTCCTGACAGAAAGCTTCAGAAACCCGGGCAAATATGATATTTGTATTTGTAAACATGACATTGGATCCACTTGCCGAACAGAAAGATTGTGCTTTTCTCCAAAACCACTTTGATGGTGATTTTTGGTTAAATTTTACCCAAATTCCACACCACTTTGTCCGGATATGCATGCAGGAAAGCAGAAATATCTGGTGTGTTGTGGGTATCTCAATCTGAGATCTTGCTGCAGCCTCTGTGTTTGTTCGTGTTTTCTGGACAATATCTACAGACTTTATGGTTTCGAATGCATCTTAGCATGTAACTTTTGTTTTCCGGAAAATGCTAATTATTTCCACATGGAGTCAAATCCTGCACACATTCGAGTTTTCCTGGCAGAAAGCTTCAGAAACCCGAGCAAACATGATATTTGTGATATTTGTGTTTGTAAACCTGGCATTGGATCCACTTGCCGAACAGAAAGATTGTGCTTTTCTCCAAAACCACTTTGACGGTGATTTTTGGTTAAATTTCACCTGCTTCCACAACACTTTGTCTGGATATTTCTGGAGGAAAACAGAAATATCTGGTGTGTTGTGGCAATATCAATCCGAGATCTTGCTATAGCCTCTGTGTTTGTGTTTTCTGGAAAAATCTACAGTGTTGATGGTTTTGAATGCATTTTAGCATGTAAATTTTTGTTTTCTTCCGGCAAACGCTAATTATTTCCACATGGAGTCAAATCCTCCACACATTAGATTTTCCTGGCAGAAAGCTTCAGAAACCCGAGCAAACATGATATTTGCATTTATAAACATGACATTGGTTCACTTGCCAACGAGAAAGATTGTGCTTTTCTCCAAAATCACTTTGAGGGTGATTTTTGGTTAAATTTCACCCGAATTCCACACCACTTTGTCCGGATATGCCTGGAGCAAAGCAGTAATATCTGGTGTGTTGTGAGTATCTCAATCCGAGATCTTGCTACAGCCCCTGTGTTTGCTTGTTTTTTCTGGACATGCTCTATGGACTTTACGGTTTTGCATGCATTTTAGCATGTGACTTTTTGTTTTCTACTGGCAAACGCTAATTAGTTCCACATGAAGTCAAATCATCCACACATTCTGGTTTTCTAGGAAGAAAGCTTCAGAAACCCGAGAAAACATAATATTTCTTTTTGGAAACATGACATTGGATCTACTTGCCAAAGAGAAAGATTGTGCTTTTCTGCAAAACAATTTTGATGGTGATTTTTTTTGGTTAATTTTCACCTGAATTCCACACCAGTTTCGATATCCCTGGATGAAAGGAGAAATATCTGTTGTGTTTTGTCTATCTCAATCACAGATCTTGCTATAACCTCTGTGTTTGTGTTTTTTTTGGACATTATCTATGGACTTTACAGTTTTGAGTGAATTTTATAACCTTTAGGTTTGTTCTGGCAAACACTAGTAGGTTCCACATGGAGTCAATCCTCCACACATTTGGGTTTTCTAGGCAGAAAACATCCAAAACCCAAGCAAACATTTGTGTGTGTAAACATGACATTGGATTCACTTGCCAAATAAAAAGAATTTGCTTTTCTCCAAAACTACTTTGAAGGTGATGTTTTGGTTAAATTTCACCCGAATTCCACAACTCTTTGCCTAGATATGCCTGGACGAAAGCAGAAATATCTGTGTGTTGTGGCCATGTCAATCCTAGATCTTGCTACTGCCTCTGTGTGTGTTTCTGTTTTCTGGACATTATCTATCAACATGAAGGTTTTGAATGCATTTTAGCATGTAACTTTTAGTTTTCTGCTGGCAAACGCTAATTGGTTCCACCTGGAGTCAAATCCTCCACACATTCGATTTTTCCTTTCAGAAAGCTTAATTAACCTGAGGAAACATGCTCTTTCTGTTTTTAAACATGACATTAGATCCACTTGCTGAAGAGAAAGATTGTGCTTTTCTCCAAAACCGCTTTGACAGTGATTTTTTCGAAAAATTTCACCCAAATTCCACACTACATTCTCCAGATATGCCTGAATGAAAGCAGAAATATCTGGTGTATTGTGGCCATCTCAATACTGATCTTCCTACAGCCTTTGTGTTTTTTTGTGTTTTCTGGACTTTATCTACAAACTTTAGGTTTTGAATGAATTTTATAATCTAACATTTTGTTTTCTGCTACCAAACGCTAATTGGTTGCACATGGAGTCAAATCTTCCACACATTCGAGTTTTCTAGGCAGAAAGCTTCAGAAACCCAAGCAAACATGATATTTGTGTTTGTAAAAACATGACAATGGATCCACTTGCCAAAGAGAAAGATTTTGCTTTACTCCAAAACCACTTTGATGGTGATTTTTTGGTTAAATTTCACTCGAATTGCACTCCACCTTGTCAGGATATGCCTGGATGAAAGCAGTAATATCTGGTGTGTTGTGGCTATCTCAATCCTAGATCTTGCTACAGCCTCTGTGTTTTTTTTGTGTTTTCTGGAGATTATCTACGGACTTTATGGTTATAAATGCACTTTAGAATGTAACATTTTTTTTTCCACCGTAAATGCTATTTGGTTGCACATGGAGTCAAATCCTCCAAACATTCAAGTTTTCCTGTCCGTAAGCTTCAGAAACCTGAGCAATGATGACATTTCTGTGTGTAAACATGACATTAGATCCACTGGCCCAAGAGAAAGATTGTGCTTTTCTGGAAAACAATTTTGATGGTGATTTTTTGGTTAAATTTCACCTGAATTCTTTTTTTTTAACTTTTATTTAATGAATATAAATTTCCACAGTCCAGAATATGGATTACAATGGCTTCCCCCCATAACATCACTCCCACCCGCAACCCTCCGCTTATCCACTCCCTCTCCCCTTCCATTCACATCAAGATTCATTTTCGTTTCTCTTTATATATAGAAGATCAGTTTAGCATACATTAAGTAAAGATTTCAACAGTTTGCTCCCACACAGAAACATAAAGTGAAAAATAATGTTTGAGTACCAGTTATAGCATTAAATCTCAATGTACAGCACACTAAGGACAAAGATCCTACATGAGGAGTAAGTGCACAGTGACTCCTGTTGTTGACTTAACAAATTGACACTCTTGTTTATGGCCTCAGTAATCACCCTAGGCTCTTGTCATGAGCTGCCAAGGCAATGGAAGCCCCCTGAGTTCACTGACTCTGATCCTATTTAGACAAGGCCATGGTCAAAGTGGAAGTTCTCTCCTCCCTTCTGAGAAAGGTACCTCCTTCTTTGATGACCCATTCTTTCCACTGGGATCTCACTCACAGAGATCTTTCATTTAGTTTTTTTTTTTTTTTTTTCCCGCAGAGTGTCTTGGCTTTCCATGCCTGAAATACTCTCATGGGCATTTCAGCCAGATCCACATGCCTTAAGGGCTGATTATGAGGCCAGAGTGCTGTTAGGACATTTGCCATTCTATGGGTCTGCTATGTATCTCACTTCCCATGTTGGATCATTCTCTCCCTTTTTGATTCTATCAGCTAGTATTTGCAGACACTATTCTTGTTTCTGTGATCCCTTTGCTTCTTAGTCCTATCATTATGATCAATTGTAAACAGAAATTGATCACTGGGACTGGTGAGATGGCATTGGTACATGCCACCTCGATGGGATTGAATTCAAGTCCCGTGGTATGTTTCTAACTCCACCGTTTGAGGCAAGTCAGCTTGAGCATGTCCCGAATTGCACATATCTTCCCTCTCTTATTCCCACTCTTATATTTAACAGTGATCACTTTTCAGTTAAGTTTCAGCACTTAAGAAGAATTGTGTATTGATTACAGTATTCAACCAAAAGTATTAAGTAGAATAAACAAAAAAAATACTAAGAGGGATAACATATTAAGCTGCTCATCAACAGTCAGGGTGAGGGCTGATCAAGTCACCATTTCTCCTAGTGTTCATTTCACTTTAACAGATTTCCTTTTTGGTGCTCAGTTAGTTGTCACCTATCGAGGAGAACAAGTGGTATTTGTCCCTTTGGGATTGGCTTATTTCACTCAACATAATGTTTCCCAAATTCCTAACAGGGATGACTTTTCAGTTAAAATTTAAACACCTAAGAACAATTGTGTATTAATTACAGAGTTCAACCAATGGTACTAGAACAAACCAAAACTAAAATGGATAAAGTATTACATTGTACATCAACCGTCCGGACAAGAGCTGATCAAGTCACTGTTTCTCACAGTGTCCATTTCACTTCAACAAGTTTCCCCTTTGGTGCTCAGTTAGTTGTCGTCAATCAGGGAGAACATATGATATTTGCCCCTTTGGGACTGGCTCAATTCACTCAGCATGATGTTTTCCAAATTCCTCCATCTTGCTGCAAATGACTGGGTTTCGTTGTTTTTGACTGCTGTATAGTATTCAATAGAGTACATGTCCCATAATTTCTTTACCCAGTCTACTGTTGATGGGCATTTGGGTTGGTTCCAGGTCTTAGCTATTGTGAATTGAGCTGCAATAAACATTAATGTGCAGACTGCTTTTTTGTTTGCCAATTTAATTTCCTTTGGGTAAATTCCAAGGAGTGGGATGGCTGGGTTGAACAGTAGGGTTATCTTCAGGTTTCTGAGGAATCTCCAGACTGACTTCCATAGTGGCTTAACCAATTTGCATTGCCACCAACAGTGGGTTAGTGTCCCTTTTTCACCACATCCTCTCCAGCATCTATTGTTGGTAGATTTCTGAATGTGAGCCATTCTAACTGGGGTGAGGTGGAACCTCATTGTGGTTTTGATTTGCATTTCCCTGATTGCTAGTGATCTTGAACATTTTTTCATGTGCCTGTTGGCCATTTGGATTTCCTGTTTTGAAAAATGTCTATTAAGGTCCTTGGCCCATCTCTTAAGTGGGTTGTTTGTTTTGATCTTGTGGAGTTTCTTGATTTCTTTGTAGATTCTGGTTATCAACCCTTTATCAGTTGCATAGTTTGCAAATACTTTTTCCCATTCTGTTGGTTGTCTCTTCACTCTCCTGACTGTTTCTTTTGCAGTACAGAAACTTCTCAATTTGATGCAATCCCAAATGTTAATTTTGGCTTTGACTGCCTGTGCTTCTGGGGTGTTTTCGAAGAAGTCATTAGGGGAACCTATATCTTGCAGGGTTTTTCCAATGCTCTCTAATAATTTGATGGTGTCAGGTCGTAGATATAAGTCTTTAATGCATGTTGAGTGGATTTTTTTAAGGTGAAAGGTAGGGGTCTTGCTTCATGATTCTGCACGTGGAAATCCAGTTTTCCCAGCACCATTTATTGAATAGACTGTCCTTACTCCAGGGATTGGTTTTGGATCCTTGATCAAATATGAGTTGGCTGTAGCTGTTTGGATTGAATTCTGGTGTTTCTATTCTGTTCCATTGGTCTATCCATCTGTTTCTGTACCAGTACCATGCTGTTTTGATTACAACTGCCCTGTAGTATGTCCTGAAATCTGGTATTGTGATGCCTCCAGCTTTGTTTTTGTTGTACAAGATTGCTTTAGCTATTCGAAGTCTCCTGTGTCTCCATATAAATTTCAGCACCATTTTTTCCAGATCTGAGAAGGTCTTCGGTATCTTGATTGATATTGCATTGAATCTATAAATTGCTTTTGGGAGAATGGACATTTTGATGATATTGATTCTTCCAATCCATGAGCATGGAATATTTTTCCATTTCATGGTATCCTCTTCTACTTGTTTCTTTAAGGTTTTGTAATTTTCATCATAGAGATCTTTAATGTCCTTGGTTAAGTTTATTCCAAGGTATTTGATTGTTTTTGTAGCTATTGTGAATGGGATTGATCTTAGCAGTTCTTTCTCAGCCATGTCATTGCCTGTGTATATATAGACTGTTGATTTTTGTGCATTGATTTTATACCCTGTTACTTTGCCAAAATCTTCTTTGAGTTCCAATAGTCTCTTAGTAGAGTTCTTTGGGTCCCCTAAATAAAGAATCATATCATCTGCAAAGAGGGATAGTTTGAGTTCTTCCTTCCCAATTTGTATCCCTTTAATTTCTTTTTCTTGCCTAATAGCTCTGGCTAGAACTTCCAGAACTATATTGAATAGCAGTGGTGAGAGTGGGCATCCCTGCCTGGTACCAGATCTCAGTGGAAATGCTTCCAACTTTTCCCCATTCAATAGGATGTTGACTGTGGGTTTTTCATAGATTGCTTTGATTGTATTGAGGAATGTTCCTTCCAAACCCAGTTTGCTTAGAGTTTTCATCATGAACGGGTGTTGAATTTTATCATATGCCTTCTTGGCATCTATTGAAATAATCACATTGTTTTTCTTCTGCAGTCTGTTAATGTGGTGAATCACATTGATTGATTTGCAAATGTTGAACCATTACTGCATACCAGGGATAAATCCCACTTGGTCTGGGTTGAAGATCTTTCTGATGTGTTGTTGCATTCTATTGGCGAGAATTTTATTGAGGATTTTGGCATCTATGTTCATCAGGGATATTGGTCTGTAATTCTCTTTCAATGCTGCAACTTTTTCCGGCTTAGGAAATAAGGTGATGCTGGCTTCATAGAAAGAATTTGGGAGGACTCCCTCTTTTTTGATTGTTCTGAATAGTTTGAGAAGAATTGGAGTCAGTTCTTCTTTAAATGTCTGGTAGAATTCAGCAGTGAATCCATCTGGTCCTGGGCTTTTCTTTGTTGGGAGGGCCTGTATTACTGTTTCAATTTCTGTCTCAGTTATGGGTCTGTTTAGGTTTTTGATGTCTTCCTGGTTCAATTTAGGTAGGTTGCATGTGTCCAGGAATCTATCCATTTCTGATAGATTTTCCTGTTTGCTGGCATACAGGTCCTTGTAGTAATTTCTGATGATTCTTTTTATTTCTGTGGTGTCTGTTATTACATTTCCTTTTTCATCTCTGATTTTATTGATTTGGGTCTTTTCTTTTTTTAGTTAGTTGGGCCAAAGGGGTGTCAATTTTGTTTATTTTTTCAAAAAACCAGCTCCTCGTTGGGCTGATTTTTTGTAATTTTTTTTATTCAATCCTGTTGATTTCTTCTCTGATTTTAATTATTTCTCTTCTCCTACTAGATTTGGGTCTGGTTTGCTGTAGGTTTTCTAGATCCTTGAGGTGAATTGAAAGCTCATCTATTTGGTGCCTTTCCAATTTCTTGATGTAGGCACCTATTGATATAAACTTTCCTCTTAACCCTGCTTTTGCTGCATCCCCATACGTTTTGGTATGTTGTGCTGTTATCCTCACTTACTTCCAAAAAATTTTTGATTTCTCTTTTAATTTCTTCTATGACCCTTTGTTCATTCAGGAGCATGTTGTTCAATCTCCCTGTGTTTGCATATGCTCTAGGGATTCCTGAGTTGCTAATTTCCAACTTCATTCCTTTATGGTCTGAGAAACTGCATAGTATGATTCTAATTCCTTTGAATTTGCTGAACTTGCTTTATGGCCTAGTATGTGGTCAATCCTAGAGAAGGTTCCATGTACTGCTGACAAGAATGTAAAATCTTTAGCTGTAGGATTGAAAGTTCTGTATATATCTGTTAGATCCATTTCGGCTACAGTGTCATTTAAATCTACTGTCTCCTTGTTGATCTTCTGTCCTATTGATCTGTCTATTTCTGAGAGTGGAGTATTGAAGTCCCCCAGTACTATTGTATTGGGGTCTAAATCTCCGTTTAAGTCCCTTAACAAATCTTTTAGATAAACCGGTGCCCTGTAGTTAGGTGCATATACATTGATAATTGTATATCTTCTTGTTGTATGGATCCCTTAATCATTATATAGTGTGCCTCTTTGTCTCTCTTAACAGTTTTTTGGGTAAAGTTTATGTTGTCCGATATTAAGATGGCTACGCCCACTCTTTTTTCATTTCTGTTGGCATGGTATATCTTTTTCCAGCCTGTCACTTTCAGTCTATATGGATCTTTGTTGGAAAGATGTGTTTCTTGTAAGCAGCAATAGATGGGTTTTGTTCCTTAACCCAATCAGCCAATCGGTGTCTTTTAACTGGACAGTTCAGGCCATTAACGTTCAATGTGACTAATGATAAGTGGTAACTTTGCCCTGCCATTTGCCAAAGATAAGTTCTAATATATGCTTTGAATTCCCTGTGATCTTTTGCTGTGAGGTTTCCTTCCTTTACCTTCTTTCATATTGATGGCTGTGTTTCTGTGTTTCTGTGTGTAACACATCTTTAAGCATCTTTTGCAGGGCTGGACGAGTGGCAACAAATTCTTTCAATTTCTGTTTGCTCTGAAAAGTCTTTATTTCACCTTCATTCACAAATGATAGCTTTGCAGGATATAATATTCTGGGCTGGCAGTTTTTCTCAATTAGTACCTGGCTATATCTCGCCATTCCCTCCCAGCTTGTAGGGTTTCTGATGAGAAGTCAGCTGTGAGTCTGATTGGAGATTCTCTGAGAGTAATCTGATGTTTCTCTCTTGCACATTTTAGGATCTTTTCTTTATGTTTCACTGTGGAGAGTTTAATTACAACGTGTCGTGGTGAGGATCTCTTTTGGTCATGTTTATTAGGGGTTCTGTGAGCTTCCTGTACTAGGATTTCTCTGTCCTTCTCCAAACCTGGGAAATTTTCTGCTAATATCTCACTAATAAGGCCTTCTAATCCTTTCTCCCTCTCCATGCCTTCAGGAACTCCTAGAACCCGAATGTTGTTTTTTTTAATAGTATCCTGCAGATTCCTGACAATATGTTTTAGATTTCTAATTTCCTCTTCTTTTCTTTGGTCTGACTGTATCCTTTCCTGTTCTCTGTCTTCTAAGTCCGATATTCTCTCTTCTGCTTCACCCATTCTGTTTGTAAGGCTCTCTATTGTGTTTTTCATTTGATCTATTGAATTCTTCACTTCATTATGATTTCTCATCACTATCACAGTTTCCTGTTGTACTAGTTGTTTCATTTTATTTTGATTCCTCCTTAATATTTCATTTTCATGAGAGAGATTTTCTATCTTGTCCATTAAGGATTTCTGTAGTTCAAGAATTTGTTTTTGAGAACTTCTTAATGTTCTTATCAATTTTTTGAGATCTGCTTCTTGCATTTCTTCTATCTCATCATCTTCATAATCTTGAATTGGTGTGTCTTTTTCATTTGGGGGCGTCATGGTTAATTCCTTGTTTTTATTACCTCGGTTTTTGCGTTTGTTATTTGGCATATTGGAGATATTTGGTTTCTTCACTGTGGTGCTTTTTCTTGCTATACTATGACTCTAGATTAAGTGGACTGTCTGTTTTTGATGGAGCCTTAGAGGCTTGAGATGGGTGTTGCCTGAGAGCTCTGTTTGGTGTGCCAAAAGTGACACTCCCAGATTAGGCATGGTAGATCTCACTCTCTCTGTTTCTTTCTTTTTTTTGATTCAAAAGGGAAGTAATTCCGCACAGCTGAATGAAGCTGGAGGTAGTTAGCAGGCAAATGATATACCCACAGGAGCCAGAGATTGGAAGCTCTTTCCCAAGGACCACACAGGGAATCTGTTCTGCCCTCAGAGTGGGCTCAAATTATCCTTCAGTCTCCCACTGGGTTGCCAAAGTTATGGAATTGTAGTGTCTCTGGAGAGTACTCACGTGAATTCCATGAGTTCTCTCCCCCACCATCTCTTTTTTCACAGTCTCAGTTCAGTAGCAGCACAAATTTACTAGGTCCTAATCTCCTGTTAATTCACCCCCCCCAGAGTCAGATTTTTCTGCTAGGCTCAGGGCCCGTGCAGACCTGAGGTCGCTCTGCTTATGACGTATGTCCAAGATGGCGCCTGCTCTTTGTCTTGCTCACCTTTGAGAGGTGAGCAGAGAGAGAGAAACCCGTGTCCGTACCAGTCACTTTTTTTTTCTTTTCTCTCTCTCTCTCTTCTAGTCAGCCTGGTGAACTCCCCACCCAGGGGTCATTCCCTCTAGTCTCCTCTTTCCACTCGCCTGCCGGTGTCTTGGGCTATTAAGGTTTGGCTCACCTCGCGTTCCAGCGCTGGTGTGTTGAGTCTGCCACTGGTGTCCCAAACTGTGGGCTCCCATGCACTCCACGCAGGTCCACTGTGAATCATGCATTCCAGAAGAGTACCTCTGCTGTTTCTTCCCCTACTCTTCCTTGAACCTGCAGTATCTCCACTTTTATTAAACTGTCTCTCCCCGGACTGTCAATGTGCTCCCTTCCTATTGCGCAATCTTGCCTCCTCTCAAATTTCACCCAAATTCTACACCAGTTTGTCTGGATATGCCTGGATGAAAGCAGAAATATCTGGTGTGTTTTGTCTATCTCAATCCCAGATCTTGCTATAGCCTCTGTGTTTATTTGTGTTTTCTGGACATTATCTATGGACTTTACGGTTTTGAGTGAATTTTATAATCTTTTAATTTTGTGCTGGCAAATGCTAATTGGTTCCACATGGAGTCAAATCCTCCACACATTCGAGTTTTCTAGGAAGAAAGCTCCAGAAACCTGAGCAAACATGCAATTTCTGTTTATAAACATGACATTGGATCCATTCGCCAAACAGAACGATTGTGCTTTTCTCCAAAACCACTTTGACGGTGATTTTTTGGTTAAATTTCACCCAAATTCCACACCACATTGTCCCGAAATACCTGGTGAAAGCAGTAATATCTGGTGTGTTGTGGCTATCTCAATCTGAGATCTTGCTACAGCCTCTGTGTTTGTGTTTTCTGGACATTATCTATGGACTTTAGGCATTTGAATGCATTTTAGAATGTAACCTTTTGTTTTCTGCTGGCAAACACTAATTGGTTCCACATGCAGTCAAATCCTTCACACATTCGAGTTTTCTTGTCAGAAAGCTTAAGAAACCTGAGAAAACATGCTATTTCTGTTTGTAAACATGACATTAGATCCACTTGCCGAAGAGAAAATTGTGCTTTTCTCCAAAACTTTGACGGTGATTTTTTGGTTAAATTTCACCCAAATTCCACACCACATTGTACGGATATGCCTAGATGAAAGAAGAAATATCTTGTGTGTTGTGGCTATCTCAATCCTGATCTTGCTACAGCCTCTGTGTTTGTTTGTGTTTTCTGGACATTATCTACGAACTTTAGGTTTTGAACGAATTTTATAATGTAACTTTTGTTTTCTACTGGCAAACACTAGTAGGTTGCACATGGATTCAGTCCTCCACACATTTGGGTTTTCTAGGCAAAAAGCTTCAGAAACCCAAGCAAACATTATATTTGTGTGTGTAAAAATTACATTGGATCCACTTGCCAAATAGAATGTGCTTTTCTCCAAAACCACTTTAAAGGTGATTTTTTGGTTAAATTTCACCCGAATTCCACAACACTTTGCCTAGATATGCCTGGATGAAAGCAGAAATATCTGTTGTGTTGTGGCTATGTCAATCCCAGATCTTGCTACAGCCTCTGTGTTTGTGTTTTCTGGACTTTATCTACAAACTTTAGGTTTTGAGTGAATTTTATAATCTAACTTTTAGTTTTCTGCTGGCAAACACTAATTGGTTCCATGTGGAGTCAAATCCTCCACACATTTGAATTTTCCTGGCAGAAAGCTTCAGAAACCCATGAAAATATGACATTTGTGTTTGTAAACATGACATTGGATCCACTTGCTGAAGAGAAAGATTGTGCTTTTCTCCAAAACCACTTTGAAGGTGATTTTTTGGTTAAATTTCACCCAAATTCCACACCATATTGTCCAGATATGCCTGGATGAAAGCAGAAATATCTGTTGTGTTGTGGCTATGTCAATCCCAGATCTTGCTACAGCCTCTGTGTTTGTGTTTTCTGGACATCATCTACGGACATTAAGGTTTTGAGTGAATTTTAAAATCTAACTTTTTGTTTTCTGCTGGCAAATGCTCATTGGTTCCACATGGAGTCAAATCCTCCGCACATTTGAATTTTCCTGGCAGAAAGCTTCAGAAACCCATGAAAATATGACATTTGTGTTTGTAAACATGACATTGGATCCACTTGCCGAAGAGAAAGAATGTGCTTTTCTCCAAAACCACTTTGAAGGTGATTTTTTGGTTAAATTTCGCCTGAATTCCACAACACTTTGTCTAGATATGCCTGGATGAAAGCAGAAATATCTGTGTGTTGTGGCTATGTCAATCCCAGATCTTGTTGCAGCCTCTGTGTTTGTTTGTGTTTTCTTGACATTATCTACCGACATGAAGGTTTTGAATGCATTTTAGCATGTAACCTTCAGTTATCTGCTGGCAAACACTAATTGGTTCCACATGGAGTCAAATCCTCCACACATTCGAGTTTTCCTTTCAGAAAGCTTAAGTAACCTGAGGAAACACACTATTTCTGTTTTTAAACATGACATTAAATCCACTTGCTGAAGAGAAAGATTGTGATTTTCTCTAAATATGCTTTGACGGTGATTTTTTGGTTATATTTCACCCATATTCCACACCACATTTTCCAGATATGCCTGGATGCTAGCAGAAATATCTGGTGTGTTGTGGCTATCTCAATCCTCATCTTCCTACAGCCTCTGTTTTTTTTTTGTGTGTTTTCTGGACTTTATCTACAAACTTTAGGTTTTGAATGAATTTTATAATCTAACATTTTGTTTTCTGCTGCCAAACGCTAATTGGTTGCACATGGAGTCAAATCCTCCAAATATTGGAGTTTTCCTGGCAGAAAGCTTCAGAAACTTGAGCAAAGGTGATATTTCTGTGTGTAAACATGACATTAGATTCACTGGCTGAAGAGAAAGATTGTGCTTTTCTCCAAAACCACTTTGACGGTGATTTTTAGGTTAAATTTCACCCAAATTCCACAACACTTTGTCTGGATATGCCTGGATGAAAGCAGAAATATCTGGTGTGTTGTGATTGTCTCAATCCCAGATCTTGCTACAGCCTCTGTGTTTGTTTGTGTTTTCTGGACGTTATCTATGGACTTTACGGTTTTGAGTGAATTTTATAATCTTTTAGTTTTCTGCTGGCAAATGCTAATTGGTTCCACATGGAGTCAAATCCTCCACACATTTGAGTTTTCTTGGCAGAAAGCTCCAGACTCCTGAGCAAACATGCAATTTGTGTTTGTAAACATGACATTGGATCCATTCACCAAACAGAAAGAGTGTGTTTTTCTCCAAAACCACTTTGACGGTGATTTTTTGGATAAATTTCACACGAATTCCATAACACTTTTTCTGGATCTGCCTGGAGGAAAGGAGAAATATCTGGTGAGTTGTGGCTATGTCAATCCTAGTTCTTGGTACAGCCTCTGTGTTTGTTTGTGTTTTCTGGACATTATCTAAGGACTTTACGGTTTTGCGTGAATTTTAGCATGTAATTTTGGCTTTTCTGCCGGCAAACCCTAATTGGTTCCACGTGGAGTCACATCCTCCACACATTCGAGTTTTCTAGGCAGAAAGCTTCAGAAATCTGTGCAAACATGATATTTGCTTTTGTAAACATGACACTGGATTCAGTTGCCGAAAGAAAGATTCCAATTTCCTCCAAAACAATTTTTGATGGTGATTTCTTGGTTAAATTTTACCTGAATTCCACACCACTTTGACTGGATATGCCTAGAACAAAGCAGAAATATCTGGTGTGTTTTGGCTATCTCAATCCGAGATCTTGTTATAGCCTCTGTGTTTGTTTGTGTTTTCTTGAATTATCTACGAAGTTTAGGTTTTGAACGAATTTTATAATCTAACTTTTTGTTTTCTGCGGGCAAACGCTAATTGGTTGCACAAGGACTCAAATCCTCCACACATTCAAGTTTTCTAGGCAGAAAGCTTCAGAAATCAAAGCAAACATGATATTTTGTTTGTAAACATGACATTGGATCCACAAGCCGAAGAGAAAGTTTGTGCTTTTCCCAAAACAACTTTGATGATGATTTTTGGGTTAAATTTCACCCAAATTCCACATTTTGTGTGGATATGCCTGGAGGAAAGCAGAAATATCTGGTGTGTTGTGGCTATCTCAATCCAAGATCTGGTTACTGGTTACTGACTTAAAACCTATGTGAAACTGGTATCAATTATAAGCTAGTATCAGTAATCTAGTATCAGTAAACTAGTATCAATTATAATATTGACAATATGAGTTACAATCTTAACAATTCCAACTATAATCTTGACATTAATCCAGGTATTGATTTTAATCATACGTAGAACATAGACAAATTACATTTTTATCATTAATCTATGTGTAGTCTATCTGCTTCCAAGCTTGATCGAGCATGCTAGGGGGTTTCTGTGCTCTGCCAAGTGTGATGTAGTGGACTGCTATTATTCAACTGTTTTAGATCATAGTTTCAGAGCAGAATCTCATGGTGTGTGGGGGGGCACCTTTCCAGAATGGAGTCTCAAGTGCTCCAAACTGGAGTCCCTACTGTTAAGGTGTTACTTCAAGATATTAACCCTTTATCAGTTATATAGTTTGCAAATATTTTCTAGCACTCTTCACTTTGCTTAGTGTTTCCTTTGCAGCACAAATCTTCTAAGCCTGATGTAATCCCTTTTGTCTCTTTCTGCTTTCATTGCCTGTGCTTCTGGGGTCTTTTCCAAGAAGTCTTTCCTATGCCAATATCTTGCAGAGTTTTCCCAATGTTTTCCTCTAGTAATATGTTGATATCAGGTCATAGATTTAGATTCATGATCAGTTGTGAGTTGATTTTTGTATGGGTGGAAGTACAGGTTTTGTTTCATATGTCTGCATGTTGAGATCCAATTTTCCCAACACTATTTGTTGAAGAGACTGTCCTTTCTCCAGGGATTGATTTTAGCTGGTTTGTCAAAGACTAGTTGGTTGTAGCTGCATGGATTAATTTTTTTGGTTTATATTTTGTTTCATTGGTATACATGTCTTTTTTTCTTCCAGTCCCAGGCTATTTTGTTTGTAACTGCCCTGTAGTATGTCTTGAAATCTGGTCTTCTGATACTTCCAATTTTTTCTTCTTTAACATTGCTTTAGTTATTTGGGGGTCTCTTGTGTTTCTACACAAATTTTAGCATTCTTTTTTCTAGATCTGAGAAGAATGTTCTTGGAGTTTTGATTGGGATCTCATTGAATCTATAAATCACCTTGGGTAGTATAAAAATTTTGATGATATTAATTTTTCCAGTTCACAAACATGAAATATTTTTCCATTTTTTGTGTGTTCTTCTATTTTTTCCTTTAATGTTTTGTAATTTTCATTGTTAAAATCTTTCAAATTCTTAGTTACATTTATTCCAAGGTATTTAATTTTTTAGTAGGTATTATGGTTGGTATTGTGCTTACAAGTTCTCAGCCTGGACTCATCATATACAAATATATCTAGCTTATCCAATTCCCAAAGGATTCAAAGTTCAATTTTTGGTACATTATAAAAATTGTAAAAGGAGTTGTTAATTATCCATCCCAGATAATAATTCCTGTCAGATCATTCATAGAAAGATACAATTATAAATGTGGATGTTAATTATAAGTGTAGGTGCTAACCCACTGTTGGTGGGAATGCAAACTGGTCAAGCCACTATGGAAGTCAGTCTGGAGATTCCTCAGAAACCTGAAGATAACCCTACCGTTCGACCCAGCCATCGCACTCCTTGGAATTTACCCAAAGGAGTTTAAATTGACAAACAAAAAAGCGGTCTGCACCCTAATGTTTATTGCAGCACAATTCACAATAGCCAAGACCTGGAACCAACCTAAATGCCCATCAACGGTAGACTGGACAAAGAAATTATGGGGTATGTATTCTTTAGAATACCATACCGCAGTAAGAAACAACGAAATCCAGTCATTTGCAACAAAATGGAGGAATCTGGAACACATCATGCTGAGTGAAGTAAGCCAGTCCCAAAGGGACAAATACCATATGTTCTCCCTGATCGGTGACAACTGACTGAACACCAAAAAGGAAACCTCCTGAAGTGAAATGGACACTATGAGAAACAGTGACTTAATCAGCATAGCCCTGACGGTTAATGAACAACTTAATACATTATCCCTCTTAGTAGTTTTTTTGTGTGTTCTACTTAATATGACTGGTTTAATTCTGTAATTAATACACAGTTATTCTTAAGTGTTGAAATTTAACTGAATTGTGATCCCTGTTAAACATAAGAGTGGGAATAAGAGAGGGAAGAGATGTACAATTTGGGACATGCTCAAGCTGACTTGCCCCAAATGGTAGAGTTAGAAACATACCAGGGGACTCCAATTTAATCCCATCAAGGTGGCATGTACAAATGCCATCTTACTAGTCCAAGTGATCAATTTCAGTTCATAATTGATTATAATGAAAGGACTAAGAGTCAAAGGGAGCTCATAAACAAGTGTAATACCTGCTAATACTAACCGATAGAATAAATAAAGGGGAGAGTGATCCAACATGGGAAGCAAGATACTCAGCAGACTCATAGAATGGCAGATTTCCTAAACAGCATTCTGGCCTCACAACCAGCCCTAAAGGCATTCCAATCTGGCTGAAAAGCCCAAGAGAGCATTTCAAGCATGGAAAGCCAAGACACTCTGGCAAAATTAAAAAAAAAACTAAATGAAAGATCTCTGTGAGTGAGATCCCAGTGGAAAGAACAGGTCTTCAAAGAAGGAGGTACCTTTCTCTGAAGGGAGGAGAGAACCTCCACTTTGACTATGACCTTGTCTAAACAAGATAAGAGTCAGAGAACTCAAGGGGCTTCCATAGCCTTGGAAACTCATGACTGGAGCATAGGGAGATTACTGATGCCATAAACAGGAGTGTCAATTTGTAAAGTCAACAACAGGAGTCACGGTGCACTTACTCCTCATGTAGGATCTCTGTCCTTAATGTGCTGTACATTGACATTTAATGCTATAATGAGTACTCAAGCAGTATATTTCACTTTGTGTTTCTATGGGGGTGAAAACTGTTGAAAGCTTTACTTAGTGTATACTAAACTGATCTTCTGTGAATAAAAAAAGAAGAAATTATCAATTCCCAACTTGACCCTCACTGGGATTAAACATGACAAAAGGTCTGATCTGATTTCATCATCATTTAAAAAATCATCTATTATTTTTCACTTTATGTTTCTGTGTGGGAGCAAACTGTTGAAATCTTTACTTAATGTATGCTAAACTGATCTTCTGTATATAAAGAGAATCAAAAATGAAAAAGAAACAGATAATATTATATAATTTATTATATGTACTATATATATATATATATATATATTATGGAGATTACTTCAATAGCCAGAGTGTGGCCAGGTTGAAGCCAGGAGCTTCTCCTCCAATGTGTGTGGCAGCAACCCAGGCACTTGGACCATCTTTCACTGCTTTTTCAATCCATTGGTAAGGAGCTGGATCAGAAATAATTATATGTTTGTATATAAATAATAAATTTATATATAATAATTATATCTCATATATTTATAATAATTATATGTAATTCTATATTATATATAGAAATATATAATATAATATTATATAATATATATTATAATACATAATACAATATATTATATAAAGAACTACATAATATGATATATTATAATATACATATATATATAAATATATATATGATGGACCAAAATGTGGCATTCTCCATTTGGCAGAAGGGGCAGGCTCCAATATCTACTGTCTATGTCTGTATGTCAGTATAATGCAGGAGGCAACCCCTCTACCAAATAAGAAAAGCTATTTCAGTTCAGCTGGACATCATTCTGCTGACTGTTGACCTTATTACTGTTAGTCTGGATGCTTTCATTGGTTGCAATCCAGGACCCAATTTTCCCATAGATATAAACATCATCAAACATGAAAATTTGGTAAGAAAAGCTTAAACTGAGAGTTATGATTAATAACTATTTAAAAAAAATTCTCAGAACCCATCTAATCCAAACCTTGGACAATTGGAAGCTGTTGTACTTGGCCCACCCATAAACGAAATGGATTCTAAATCCTTTAACTGCAAGGAGAGTATCATAGACATTAATGCTCCAAACTGATCCAGTTCCCTGCTAACGTGTCTGGAAAAGCGGCACAGGATGACTCAAATATTGGGGCTCCTGCACCCATGTGAGAGACCTGGAAGAAGCCCCTGGCTCCTGATATCAGTCTGGCCTAGCCACAGTCATTGCAGCCATTTGAGGAGTAAACAAACCAGGAGGAAGATCAATCTCTCCCACTCTCTCTTTCTAGTGCTGCCTTTCAAGTTCTTAAATAGATCTTTTAGAAAGTAGATCACTTCAATAAATTTGCCATTGCTCAGTCATGATGACTTTTACTACCTTAAGTTCTTTTTCAAAAGATTTATTTATTGGAAAGGCAGAAAGAGGAGCTGGTGGTTGTGGTGAAGTGGACAAAGCTGCTATCTATTACATTGGCATCCTGTATGTGCACCAGTTCAAGTACCAACTATTCCATTTCTGATCCAGCTCCTTACCAATGGACTGAAAAAGCAGTGAAAGATGGTCCAAGTGCCTGGGATGCTGCCACGCACATCGGAGGAAAGCTCCTGTCTTCAACCTGGCCACACTCTGGCTATTGAAGTCATCTCAAAAATGAATTAGGTGGTAGAAGATTTCTGCCTCTCCCTCTCTCTGTAACTCTTTCAAATAAGTAATTAAATATTTTAATATGATAAAAAAGGCAGAGAGACAGAGACAAAGCAAGAAGGAAAGAGAAGCAGAGAGATCTCCCATCTGCTGGTTCACTTTCTATATGGCTACAACTGTGCAAGACCAGGTTCTCAAGTCCCCATTTAGGTTACAGTTCTCCAAATTAGATGACAGGAATGAAAGAATTTGAGCTATCATCCATTGCTTCCCAGGGATATTAACATGAAACTGATTTGGAAGTGGAGTACCCAAAACTCAGATTAGCACTGCAATATAGGATGTGGGCATCTGTTGTGACGGCTAACAAATTGGAAAACCTAGAGGAAAAATCAACAGATTCCTGGACATACACAATATACCAAAATTGAGTCATGAAGACACATAGAAAAGCTAAACAAATCAAAAACCAAGACAGAGATTGGATGAGTAATAAAGACCCTCCCAACAAGGAAAAGTCCAGGATCAGACAGCCTCACTATTGAATTCTACAGGACTTTTAAAGAACTAATTCCAATTCTTCTCAAACTATTCAAAACAATTGAAAGAGAGACAATCCTCTCAAACTCCTTCTATTAACCCTGCATCACCTTAATTCTTAAACTAGAAAAAGATACAGTGGAGAAAGAGAACTATAGAAAAATATCCCTGATGGGGGCCAGTGCTGTGGCACACTGGGTTGATCCTCCACCTGTGGAGCTGGCATCCCATATGGGTGCCAATTCTGGTCCTGGTTGCTTCTCTTCAAGTCCAGCTTTCTGCTCTGGACTGGGAGGGCAGTGGAGGATGGCTCAAGTGCCTGTGTCCCTGCACCCACTTGGGTGACCAGGGAGATGCTCCTAACTCTGGCTTCTGATTGGACCAGCACCACCTGTTGGGCTATATGGAGAATAAACAAGGAGATAAAATACTTATGTCTCTCTGCCTCTGCCTCTGCCTCTCCCTCTCTGTAGCTCCACCGTTCAAATAAATAATTCTTTTGAAAAAGTCAACAAACAATAAAGGCTGGTGGAGAGGTAGAGAAAAAGGTACCCTAACCTGCTGTTGGTGGGAATGAAGCTAGTACAGCCATTATGGAAGGTAGTATAAAAGTTCCTCAGAAATCTGAAAACATACCATATGATCCTGCCATCTGACTCCTGGGAATTTATCCACATGAAATGAAATAGAATATGCATAGGCATGAGTTATCTGTACCCTCTTGTTTATTACAGCTCAATTCACAATAGCTAACATGGAATCAACCCAGATGTCCATCAGCTGGTGACTGGAAAAAGAATATGAGCTATATATACAGTGTAAAATACTATTCAGCCACAATTGAGAATGAAATCCTATCCTTTGTAACTAAATGGATGAACTGGAAACAATTATGCTTCATGAAAGAAGCCAGTCCCCAAAAGACAAATACCATATGTTTTCTCTGGCTGGTGGTAATTTATATATAGACAACAAAAAGTAGCATAGGAGTTAAATTGACATTTTGAGATTTGAGTATTGTTCATAGCACTTTTCTGTACTCTTTGATAGAGTATACAACATATACTCATTGATATTTCTGCTACTACTTGCTGAATTCTTTATTTTGTAGAGGGTTAAAGCTTGTGATTCTAAAATAAAATCAAAGCATGCAGCTGTAAAAATTAAAAGAAAATAAAACAAGAAGTAGGGAGTTGGAAATATGAGACCAAGGGAAGATAGGGTAGGATGTTATCAGTTTGCTCTTCAATCTGTATATATAAATTACATGAAATTTGTTCACTTAATATGCATTTAAAAATATAAACTTAACACTAGAAGAAAAAGCCTGAGATCAATGTTTTCTGGATCACCACTAATAAAATTTAGTCTTCATTTATGTCTGACCATATTTAATTTCTTATTTATTTATTTTATAAGAAAATTAACATCACCACTCCTAACAAGTCCATCCTGCTTCATCCATATCTATCAGTTCCCACTCTGCTAATAATTTTTCATGAACTTAAATCCATATCATCTTAAAAAGATGCAATGCGGGGCTGGCGCTGTGGCAAAGCAGATAAAGTTGCTGCCTGCAGTGCTGGTAAGGCATATGGGTGCCAGTTCAAGTCGTGGCTGTTCCACTTCTGAACCAGCTCTCTGCTATGGCCTGGGAAAGCAGTAGAAGGTGGCCCACGTCCTTGGGGCCTTGCACACATGTGAGAGACTCGGAAGAAGCTCCTGGCTTCGGATCGACACAGACCAGCCATTGCGGCCAACTGGGAGTAAACCAGCAGATGGAAGACCTCACTGTCTCTGTCTGTCTGTCTGTCTGTGTCTCTCTCTCTCTACCTCTCCTCTATTTGTGCAACTCTTTCAAATAAATAAATAAATCTTTAAGAAAAAAAACCTGATTCATGTTATTATTTATGTGTTTTAGAGGCTTTGCAGATGTTGATTACATGTGCCATGAAAACCCATTGAAATGCAAATCCTATAATAGGCAACTCCATGTTCACTAAACTGGTAAAATCCAGTGCATGTGTTGAGAAAAACACACTAGCAATAAATTTCAAAATGCTGTTAAATATTATAAGTGGCTGTCAAAGAGCTAAAAATCTGACATTGACTCATTATGTCATTTATTTATTACATAATGCTGAGAAAATCAGAAGTATTTGTTAAAACTTCTGCTAAAATGCGCTAGATTTATAATTTTTAAATGCATCTTTCCTATATGTAATGCAGTCCTGTGCTACTTTAGAGTATCAGAAATTTAAAATGTTGGACTGTTGCTGTGGTGGAGCAGGTTAACACCCTGGCCTGAAGTGCCAGCATCCCATATGGGGGCCGGTTCAATACTCAGATGCTCCACTTCTGATCCTGCTCTCTGCTATGGCCTGGGAAAGGAGTAGAAAATGGCCCAAGTCCTTGGGCCCCTGTACCCATCTGGGAGACCTGGAACTAGCTCCTGGCTCCTGGCTTTGGATCAGCACAGCTCTGGCAGTTGCAATCAATTAGGGAGTGAACATTAGATGGAAGACCTCTCTCTTTCTCTCTGGCTCTCCTCTCTGTTTGTAACTCGACTTGTAAATAAATAAATAAATAAATAAATCTTTAAAAAATAAGAAATTTAAAATGTGAAAGGTTTTTAAAAAATGTATTTATTTATTGTGAGGCAGAGTTACAGATATAGAGAGGAAGAGAAAGAGAGGTCTTCTATCCACTGGTTCACCCCTAAATGGCCAGAATGGCTGGAGCTGGGCCGATCTGAAGCCAGGTGCCAGAAGCCAGGAGTCAGCAGCTTCCTCCAGGTTTCTCACATGGGTGCCGGGGCCCAAGCACTCAGGGCATATTCCACTGCTTTCCTAGGCCATTAGCAAAGAGCTGGATTGGAAGTGCAGAAACAGGGACTCAAATTGGTGCCCATGTGGGATGCTGGTGCTGCAGGTGGATGCTTATTCTACTATGCCACAGAGTGGGCCCAGTGAAAGGTTTTAGGAAGACATCTTTCATGTAGACTAGGCTGCAATATTGCAAGGTAAGGTTTAGCTTTTATTCCCACACATCAGTATTCATCTTTTAGAAACTATAAATACTGAATATCATACATATATACATAAATATAGGTAACTGCAGATTTTGTTGTCATTCTTTCTAATTCTCTTTTTAATGTCTGCTAATAGGTCATCTTATGGATTATTATATTGATGTTACCTGTACACAACCGTCAGGCATTTCCACTGTTGAATGTGTTTATGTGTACAGGCAGTTTTGTTTGTGTGTACATGAATGCACATTTGACGGAGATAGCACTGACAGTAATACTGTGAGAAATCCTAACGCTGATTTCATACTTTCTGTCCTCCACAGAGATGGCTGTCATTGAAGTAGACCACAGGGCCCCCTTTTGCTGTTATGGACTGAAATGTGCCTCCCTAAAACTCAAACACTGAAGTGCTAACCACCAACATGACTCTACCTGAAGAAAGTGCTTTTAAGCAGATCAAATGATAGATGTGTCTTCTGGAAAAATTGAGCCTATTAGGACCTTGATCTGATATTTTCAACCTCACAACTCTGAGAAGTAAAATTCCATGATTTAAATCATATTCTCTGTGGTATTTTCTTAGCAAATTAATATATCCTCATTTCTGCCAGCATTTTCTGCTGTCATCTAGAAGGTCCTTGTGATTAGCAGACACATATAGAAACTAAAAACTATGATTTTAGATTACCAAGTATCTACTAACACAAAAAAGATATCCCAGAAGCAACCTACTACCATCCTCCAGGACCCAGAAAAAAACAGGAATGAGTCAAGTTGCAGGGCAGTAGAAAAAAGTGAATAATGAAAGATCACAGCAGAAATAAATAAGGAAGGGTTTGGTGCTGTGGCGTAGTGGGTTAAAGCCTTGACCTGCTGTGCATGCATCCCATATATTGCTGCTAGGAGACCAGGTGCTCCACTTCCAATCCAGCTCCCTACTAATGCACCTGGGAAATCGGTGGAAGATGGCCCATGTTTTTGGGTGCTGGCACCCACATGAGAGACTTGGAAGAAGCATCTGGCCTTTCAAATAAATAAATAAATCTTAAAAAAATAGAAGCAGTGTTAGCACTGTTGGAAAAACAGACACATAGTTCAATGGAAAAGAATAGGCAGCTGAAATAAACTGACTTTTCTACAGGCAACTCCTATTTAACAAAGGAAATAAAACAAACAGGAGAAAGAAGAATCCCTTTAGCAAATGGTTTAAAGGAAAGTGATTATCCATATGTAGAAGCCTGAAAATATGCCCCAACACCTCATACACTATGTAAGAGCAACTCAAGGTGAATTAAAAGTCTAAATATAAAACCAAAAACTAAGTAAACATATGAGAAACTGTAAAACATTAGCATAGACAACAGTTGTGGGTAAGATTCCAAAAGCACAAGTAACAAAAATAAAATATACAAATTTGAGCATATCAAATTAAGATACATCTTCACAACAAAGTAATCAACAGAGTGAAGATACAATGGGCAGAATGGTAGAAAACATTGAAAACTCTGAATATGACAAACGATTGATAGCCAGAACATACATATATAGAACTGGAAAAACTCCAAACAAGAAGCAAAATGTACAGTTAAGAAATGGGCAATGATCAGAATAGATGTTTCTCAGAAGAAGAAATCTAAATGGTCAAGACATATATGAACATGCCCAATATCACTAGCCATTAGGGAAATGTAAACCAAAACCAATAGCAGACTCCATCTGTGGGAGAAGACAATGCTTGGGTTTTCATTTGTGCAACAAGTGGGTTTAGAGGACCCTGTTCACCATTAGAGGGCAGAGTCTACATGGAAGTAAGGAAACCTTAATGTTTTCCTAATGGGCTTGTTAAATTCTTGACCAGTGCCTATTACCTTTGCCTCATACTTTCCAGTCTCACCACTTTCCTTCTTCTTCCTCTTCTCTGTGGCTTGCAAAACCAGTATACCTTCTATATACTGAGGATACTTTTGTTTTGTTTTATTCCTTCTATCTCATGATGTTCCTCTAAGAAATCACAACCCTCAAAGTATTCATTCATTTATGCAGTCTGCAGTTTTCATGGGATACTACATGGCAAAGTACTAGGTTAAAGGAAAGGTATAGGTCAGGAACTGAGCAAAGTTCACAATGACGAAGCCATTGGGGAAATGAACCTGATGGAAGACCTCTCTCTCTCTCTCTCTCTCTCTCTCTCTCTCTCTGCCTCTCCTTCTCTCTCTGTGTAACTCTGATTTTCAAATAAATAAATAAATCTTTAAAAACTAACTAAATAAATATAGTAATAACCTGGTGGCAATACCTTTCTATCAGAACATGTGAAACATTCAAACACAGTTTGTCCCAGAAAGTCAGCCATAGTTTTCAAGGGCACATCTTCTACTCCACTTGCGGACATCTCTGTCTGGGGAAAGGGGCACTTATTTCTTCCCCTCTTCTTTCTTACCACTTTCACAGTTATAACTTCTATAGATGCTTCCACAGACCAGTCTCTATGAAGTTGTAGAACTAATATCCTCCCATGTCAAAAATGTCATGGGTTTAAACACAGAACCCAAAATAAGACAAGTAACTGGCCTTCTTAATTACACAGTGTGGAATGTAAGATTCTCAGTGGATCAGTGGGTAACTGTAAAGTACTGGGCAGAGGAAAACTGTTACTTATCTGTATTTATGATGCTGTAATTCTCCACTTTATGCAAACTCAGATTAAAAGAGCTCCAGTTAGTGGGCAGCACTGTTGCATAGTGGGTAAACCTACTGCCTGCAGTGTCAGCATCCCATATGGGTGCCGGTTGGGATCCTGGCTGCTGCACTTCCCATCCAGCTCTCTGCTGTGGCCTGGGAAAACAGTTGAAGATGGCCCAAATCCCCTATCTCCTGCACCCATCTATGAGACCTGGAAAAAGCTCCTGGCTCCTGGTTTTGGATCCAAACAGCTCCAGCCATCTATCTCTGCTTCTGCCACTCTGTAACTCTGCCTTTCAAATAAATAAATAATTATTTTAAAAAACAGCTTCATCCCAGAAGAAGCTCCTGGCTATTGGCTTCAGACTGCCACAGCTCCAGCTGTTGCTGCCAATTGGGGAGTGAACCATCGGAAGGAAGACCTCTCTCTCTCTCTCTCTCTCTCTCTCTCTCTCTCTCTCTCTCCTCCCTGTGTAACTCTTTCAAATGAATAAATAAATCTTTAAAAAGTAGCTCCAGTTATTGACAACACAGTAGACTTGCATTGATTTTAGTTCCCTTCTCACTTTGCAAAGGGATCAGTGGCAGGTAAAAACAGTTGACAGCCTTGCTAACAGGAGAAGAAATAGTTGAAGACAGAAAATGAAAAGCAGCCAAATAAATCATCAAAGAAAGAGAAGTGGACCCCATCCAACACAAACCTTTAAAAGTGGATGCTCACAATTAACGAGTGAAACAGCTGCCCACTGAAATCTTTTCTAGGGAGGGAAGATGTCCTAAGTTCTGCTTCTGTAAACTCCAGTCATAAATCTGTCCTAATAAATCTGTCCCTGGCATCTCTTTTACAAGCATACTGGACCCACTGACCATTGGAAATGTGGTCCTAAGTCATGTAGGCTGCCATTTAAACTCACCAATGCTGTAACAGCTAAGACACTTGAATTTGATGCTCAATTCTCAGGAAATCATTCCAGTTGAGCCTAGGGCCATTAATATAAACTCCTTGGATTCTCCACTGTCTCTGTGCCTGTTTGAAAGAAGGGAGTTTTCCCACCCCAGGTTTCTGTAACAGCTTCAAATTCCAGATTGGAAAAATCTGATAATTAATACTTGAGAGGGATCAATGCACAAAGCAGCTATTCACGCTTCACACTGCTCCCTCTGGGAAAAATCTGAACACTCAGGGCCACACCCGGCAGGTGTGTCCATGGGGACCCCACCAGGAAGATGAGGTGCAGATCCTAGTCAGATCCTCCTTCCCACCCCTCTGCTGCCCCAGGCTCCCTGCTGAAGGCCATCCAGCCCCACCCTGCAGGAACCAGCCCAGGAAACATCAAGAGACCTGGCCAGACTGCATTCTGAGACCACCCACAGTGGGAACCCGGCTTATTTAACTGTGGAGAGCGGGAGTCTTTCCGCCTTCCTTCCCTGCATGTGCAGGTTCCCAGAACGGTGCCCTCTCTCTCCTGTAACCACTAAATAAAGTACATTAAGGACAGTTTGGGTGAGGTTCTGCAGGGGAGAGTCTGGGTGCTGGGAGCCTGGGAAGCAGAGGTGGGAGACAGAGCAGCCCGGGTCCCAGCCCTGACCTCAGGGGAAACTGCCATGATCTCTGGCGCCCAGGCACCCACCCTTCTCCCACACATGTCGCCACCCCTTCCTGCATGCCAAACCTGCAGCAGAAAGTCCTGGGAGCAGGTACCCTTTCTTCTGGACACACGGGGAGCGAAGTGGGGAGTGCAGGGAAGAGAGTCCCTGGCACGTAGGACCCACAGGCAGAGGATGAAGAGGGAAGAAGCAGCAGGAGGCAGGCTTGGGGTGAGCACTCGGAAACTGCCTGGGATCCCGTGTGCAGAGCAGGAGATGCAGTAAATGCCAGAGAAGGAGCAGCACAGCCCCCAGGGCTGACCCTGAGCAGGGAATGAACTCCCTCTGGTCCAACTCAGAGCCCCACGGACTGGCACTAGCATGTGCGTGCGCACAGGCATTCGGAAGGCAGAATACATCGGAGCTCCTGGGAACTCTGGGAAATGGAGTCCAGGCTGCAACATCCCTAGAGACACCAGCTGGCCCTCCCCAAGGGCTGCAGTCTGGGGTGGGTGCCCAAAACCAGAGGGCATTTGCTTTTGTTAAGTCCCTCCTTCCTTTCCTTCCCACCCCAAAATCTCAAGGATCAGTTTCTCTTCTTCCTTTCCTGAATCAAATCTTAAAGAGTGACACTGCTGCTAACTGACCCCAAATCCTGGCTCCCTCATAGCCTCTGTCTCTTCCAGAAAAATCTTATTTACTACTTTGGCCCTAGAAATCATAAATGGCTATGATAGAATGTAACTTTTAACAGAGGTGTAGAAGGCACGGTTTAATATCCAGTTTTGAGAATACAATTTTCATTTGTGATTTATTGATGTTTATAGTTCTTTTAAGATTTATTTATTTATTTAGAAGTCAGAGTTACAGAGAAGGAGATGCAGAGAGAGAGAGAGAGAGAGGTTTTCCATCTGCTGGTTCACTCCCCAGTTGGCAGCAGCGCCACAGCGCCGACCCCTTATAGTTCTTTTCAAATCATTTTACACTGTCTTTTTATTCATCTAGTACAGAGACAGAAGAATGGACACAGAGCTTACATAGCTGAGTATTCAAGGAGACAGGTTAAGGGGTTAAATGCCTTATAGCATATCATTTATACCTTAGATTAATTCTGGGGACAGTATTATCTGGAGTTTACAAAGTAGAAACTGAATGGAAAGAGCTTAGAAAAACATGGTGTTTTTTAATATCATTAAAAAGTCTAAGTTAAAGGCCAATCAAGGGGCCAGCACTGTGGCATAGCAGGTAAAGCTACCACCAGCATTGACATTCCATATGGGTGGAGGTTGAGTCCCAGCTACTCTGCTTTCAATCCAACTCTCTGTTATGGCCAGGGAAAGTGGTGGAAGATGGCCCAAGTCCTTGGGCAGCTGCACCTGTGTGGGAGACCCAGAAGAAGCTCCTGGTTCCTGGCATCGGATCAGTACAGCTCCAGCCATTGTGACCAATTGGTGAGTGAACCAAAAGATGGAAGATCTCTCTCTCTCTCTCCCCTTCTACTCTGTGTAACTCTGACTTTCAAATAAATAAATAAATCTTTTTTAGAGAGCTAATCAACATATAATACTAGCTTAAAAATCTTTCTTTTGTCTTGGGTCTCAGTTTTTAAAATCTGATTTCTCAAAGGGAAAAATGTGAGAGAGATGAAGAGTACCTAAAAAATAATTTACTGTAATTATTTACTGTAATAATTTACTGTAATGATTTACTATAATTTACTGTAATAATTTACCATAAAGAACCACATAGGATTATAACTTGTCTAGAAAACAAAGGAGATTCAAAGTTGCTCTTATTTCATGGTTATTTTTTCTTACTTTTAATATCAAGGTAGTATATAAATATTACGCACTCCTAGGTATTTTGTTGTTTGATATGTTTTATTTTTTAAGCAGAAATTTAAAGAGATAACTGGGTAACATGGAGTTCCGTGTTTCTGATTACTTCTCTCGATTAGAGATCATGGGATTAGAGTTGGTGCTAGATTAAGAATGCTTAAATCTTTATCCACTGACTTCACACCAGCATTCACTATGTTAAACAATATTCTTTGGGTAGATTGCTCTTTCTTGCCAGACTGTAAACTTCATGGGGTCTAGAAACATATTTGCTTTGACACTAAAACTCAGCATCTTGACAGTCATTTAGTTGAATAAATAAATGATATACAAAATAAATATTTCTGCCTCTCAATAACTGCCTAATAGAGAAGGAAATAGAAATCAATTTGATGACTCTCAGTATTAGGTGAATATATAATTTGTTGTTCTGACATAAGCTTGGTCATGAAAAGGGCATATTAATAATTACACAGAGTTGAAGTGTATGAACACCTAGGGCCAAGCGGGTTAAATGTTCACCCTAGCTATGTAAGGCATTCCATGTCAATAGGAGAGGGAGGAGGAAGAGGGGAGGGAGTGTAGGTGGGAAGGTGGTTACCGTGGGAAGAATCACCATGCTCATTAATTAGCAGCAAAGAGAGAATCTGTGATCATTTGTTGCTTAAGAAAGGGTGATAGGCATTATTTAATTATAATGCAGGCATCAGTGTTTTCCTGTCTCTGAAATAGGAAGTCTATAACTCAGAATTCCTTGCTCTATCATCAAAACAATTCAAAACAAAAACCTAATTAAGCATAAGAGGAAGTTATGCATTAGAAGTCTATTCTAATCTCTAGGAGGTTCAGGAGTTGGAAAATTCATCCAAAATCTTGCTGCAAAATGTCCCATACATTTTCCATGACCACTACCCGTAAGCATAAGCTCTTTTAAAGAAAAGATTTATTTATTTGAAAGTCAGAGTTACACAGAGAGAGGAGAGGCAGAGAGAGAGAAAGAGAGAGAGAAAGAGAGAGAGAGAGAGAGAGAGAGAATCTTCCTTCCATCTGCTGGTTTACTCCCAATTGGATGCAATGGCCAGAGCTGAGCTGATCCAAAGCCAGGAGCTAGGAGCTTCTTCCAGGTCTCCCATGTGGGTTCAGGGGTCCAAGGACGTGGGCCATCTTCTACTGCTTTCTCAGGCCATAGCACAGCTGGATTGGAAGTGGAACAGCCGGGACTTGAACCGGTGACCATATGGGATGCTGGCACTGCAGGTGGCAGCCTTACCTGCTACGCCAGAGCACCAGCCCCCATAAGCCCTATCTTCTGTAGAACCAGCACCCCAGACACCAGCCACCACATGGCATCCCATGGCACACTCACCCCTGGCAGTGTTCTGCAGCTCCTGCTCCTCTCCACTTTCACTGGAAGAATCTGCAACTCCTTTTTTTCATGCAAGTAATTCTGATTCAGATGATGTCCCTGACACAATTGGCTGGCAAGTGCCATGGCATGTGTCCATGACCTAGCAAACCTGGAACATTTTAAACTTTTCACTGCCATGGTGAGACACAGACTCCATCTAATGAAGTAGGGGATTTTTCAGGGAGTCTAGAGAATCAAATATGACAAAATGACAAATCTTAACCAAAGAGTGCCATGGTAGAGATGAAGAGAACCCAAAATGTATTTTTCTATCTTTTCTAAGTGACTAAAAACAAAGCCAATGAGGGTTAAACAGACCCATTCTGAAAATTCCTTAACATCTTCATTTCCATCCAAATTAATAGATTACTTGAAGAAAATAAATTTTACATAAATGAAAATGCAGTACCACAGACAAGCGTACAGTACATAGGCCCTCAGTTAGCTTCAAGCCATCTGGGTCCATTAATGTGTTCTTCCAGAACCAAAGCTGCAGTACAATAGAACCACAGCCTCTGACATTCCTCCTCCACCCTGATGGATTTTGGGTTTTCCTCCTACCTCCCCTCTCCTGTGAATACATCAGTAGCAGGACAAATGGAATCCAAAGATACGATGATGTTATTTAACATGGAATAAACATAGTGTTTTAGTCAGTACAATCCTCAATACTACAATAATAATTCCGAGTTCACTGATTATGAAAGTATATGAAATCTATTCCTAAGTAATCGTAACATCGAGAGCTGAATGTAGACTTTCAGAGTGAAAGAAACAGAGAATTGTGTAGAGATGTGTATCTCTATAATACAGATTTACCGCTGTACTTTATAGACAGTACACCATGTTTGTATTTTCTTTTCTTTTTTTTTTGCATTCTGGCATAGTTTATTACATCCAGCTTGTCACTTAGGAAATTTTATGATTAGACACTAATATACAACAAATTTTGCATCCTTACAGATAATATAGAGCACCCTAGGCCCTCCCAAGGGCAGGAAACAGACCAAGAGCTCATAGACTGGCTGCAACTGCAAGAAGCAGATGAAGATATCATCAGAAAGATACATATTCCTGAAGTGTGGCTGCTGAGCAGTTCTGCCCTTATGGATCTCATCTCTGTTTCAGATCGTTAAAGAAAGTTACATGCTTTTTGACATTTCTAAAGATTTCACTAATGAGAATCTAAGATATCTTCACTACGCTAAGAGCCTCAGAACAGCCCAAAGACTTGGGCCATTTTCTACTGCTTTCCCAGGCCATAGCAGAGAGCTGGATCAGAAGAGGAGCAGCCGGGACTAGGACTGGAGCCCATATGGGATGCTGGCACTTCAGGCCAGTGCTTTAACCTGCTGTGCCACAGCACTGGCCACAATGTAGTATTTCTAATAGAAGAGTTGGTTAAGTCATTAACTCCTCTAAAATACAAGTTAAGTGTTAGTTTTTAAACTTTGATTCATTCATGAGAAAAATAAAAGGTTAATTTTCTCTCTTTGCTTCTGGGTATGTAAATTTTATTCTAAGAAATTAACCATGACTTTTACATGTCAGACCCTATTATGAGTAAGTAGAGAATATTGTGGGGTCATACACTCATTCTATCAAAGGAACATTTCTCCAATTAAAGAAAACATTATGGGCATCCCATATGGGCACTGGTTTGAGTCCTTGTTGCTCCACTTCTGATCCAGCTCCTTGCTATGGTCTGGGAAAGCAGTAGAAAATGGCCCAAGTGCTTGGGCCCATGCACATGCATGGGAGACCTTGAAGCTCCTGGCTCCTAGCTTTGGATGAGCCCAGCTCCAGCCATTGCAGCCAACTGGAAAGTGAACCAGCAGATGGAAGACTTCTCTGTCTCTATGTAACTCTGCCTTTCAAATAAATAAATAAATCTTTGAAAAAAAAAAAAAAGATGTCCAAGTCTTACATCAGAGTACTGGGGTTCAGTGCCTAGCTCTGGTTCCTAACTCCAGCTTCCTGCAAATACCGATCCTATAAGGCAGCATTGATGGCTCAAGTATTCAGGTTTCTGCCCACACATGGGAGATTAAGATTGAGTTCATGGGCTGGTGCCATGGCTCACTTGGTTAATCCTCTGCCTGTAGCACTGGCATCCCATTTGGGTGCCAGGTTCTAGTCCTGGTTATTCTTCTTCCAGTCCAGCTCTCTGCTGTGGCCTGGGAGGGCAGTGGAGGATGGCCCAAGTGCTTGGGCTCCTGCACCTTCATGGGAGACCAGGAAGAAGCACCTGGCTCCTGGCTTTGAATTGGCATAGTGCCAGCTGTAGTGGCCATTTGGGGAATGAGCCAGCAGACGGAGACCTTTCTTTCTGTTTCTCTCACTATCCTTATCTCTACCTGTCAAATAAATAAAAAAATTGAGTTCACACTCCTGGCTTCAGACTGACCCAGTTCTGGCTGTTGCAGGCATTTTGGGGAGTAAAGCAGAGAATCAGAGTGCATTTTCATTCTCTCTCCCTCTGCCTCCCAATTAAGTAAAAAAAAAAATTAAAGAAACTCAAACTGGACTAAAGGTAATAATATAGGTAAGTGTCCCACTTCTTTCATATGACTAACCACTAGGTACTAAAAGTTTTCATTTTTTCCACTCACCACATCCTTTTCCCATGACATTTAATTTCCTAGGTTTTAAATTTTCTTTTCCCTAGGTAAAATGTGACCACTTGGTGCCAATGCTGTAGCATGAGGTAAGACACTGCCTGCAATGCCGGTATTCCATATGGGTGCTAGCTGAGTCCCTGCAGCTCCCCTTCCAATCTGGCTTCCTGCTAATGGTCCCAGAAAAGCAACAGAAGATAACTGGGGCCTTGCCACCCACATGGGACACCCAGATGAAGTTCCTGTCTTCAGTCTGGCCCAGCCCAGGCCACTGCAGCCACCTGAGGAGTAAACCAGCAGATAGATAATCTCTCTTCCACTCTGCTACATTTTCAAATACATGCATGAATTTTCCTTCCAACGGCAAAGGAAGACCTTTCTCTCTGTCTCTCTCGCTCACTGTCCACTCTGCCTGTCCAAAAAAAAAAAAAAAAAAAAAAAGGAAAAAATAAAAATAAAAACCACTTAAGCTTTCAAAGGTATACAAGAAAGAAGCTTACAGCACTGATAAATTCAGGACCTAAAACATCTTAATGATTGAAAAAAGCAAAGCAAAGAGCAATATACAGAAAAGCATATATTTTGGTCCCTAAATTTCTAAACCATGAACATGATTATTACATAAATATATTTATATATTTTTAAGATTTGTTTTATTTACTTGAGAAAGGTATTCCATCTGCTGGTTCATTCCCCAAATTACTGAAAACCTGGGGCTGGGCCCGGGCAAAGCCAGGAGTAGGGGCCAGTGCTAGGGCACAGCAGATTAACACCCTGGCCTGTAGCACTGGCATCCCATAAGGGTACTGGTTCAAGACCCGGCTGCTCCACTTCTGATTGAGCTTTCAGCTTATGGCCTGGGAAAGCAGTAGGAGATGGCCCAAGTCCTTGGGCCCCTGCAACTAAGTGGGAGACATGGAAGAAGCTCCTGGTTCCTGGCTTCAGATCAGTGCAGCTCCAGCCATTGCAACCATTTGGGGAGTAAACCATCAGATGGAAGACCTCTCTCTCTCTCTCTCTCTCTCTCTCTGTGTGTGTGTGTGTGTGTGTGTGTAACTCAAATAAACAAATCTTTAAAAAAAATCCAGGAGTCAGGGAAATTTCATCCAGGTCTCTCACTTGGGTGCAGGACCCAAGGATTTGTACCATATTCTGCTGCTTTCCCAGGTATGTTAGCAGGGAGCTGGATCAGTAGTAGAACATGCAATTGGTGCCCATAGAGGATGCTAGTGCTGCAGGTGCTGGTATAACCCATTTTGCCACAGTGCTGGCCCTGTAACAATGTTTAATTCCTAGTAATTAACAGGGAAGAAAGAAGTATGGCAGGATACCTTTTTAAAAAAAATCATTTTATGTATTTGAAAAAGTTATATAGAGAGGTAGAGAGTGAGGTAGAGAGAAAGAGAGAGAGAGAGAGAGAGAGAGAGAGAGAGAGAGAGAATCTTCTGTCTGCTGGTTCACTCCCCAAATGGCTACAATGGACAGAGCTGAGCTGATCTGAATCCAGGAGCCAGGAGCTTGGGCGAAAAGGCCCAAGGACTTGGGCCATCCTCTACTGCTTTCCCAGGTGCATTAGCAGGAGGCTGGACTGGAAGTGGAGCATCTGGGACTCTACCAGCACTCATATGGGATGCCTGTATTTCAGGCCAGGGCTTTAACCTGATGTGCCACAGTGCTGGCTCCAACAGGTGACCTTTTACTCTCAATAATCTCTTCTTGGTATTGGCAGCAGTTTATAATTTTTTGTTTATTTGCCTTCTTCTTAATCTATATTTGTAAAAACTTACAACAAGTTCCAGCACCCTGAGAACCTCCATCACAAGGGCATACAATCAGATGTTTGTCCAGAAAAGGGTGGTGTAGATGCAACGTGGAAAATGCAAGGTGAGTTGATTCATCCTTCTCAGGCTGTGGTTTCCATGGGCAACTTTTACAACCAACTGCCTTATTTGTTCCTCTTCCACAGAGTAGAAAACATGTTAAGTCATCCTATTTAGCCAAAAGCCAGTGGCAGCACTTAAATATGTCATCAATCCAGGGCCAGCATTGTGGCACAAAGGGGTAAGTTGCCAACTGCAACAGCAGCATGCCTTATGGCACTGCTTTGAGACTCACCTCCTTCACTTCTCATCCAGCTCTTTGCTTGGGAAAGCAGCAAAGATTGCCCAAGAGTTTGGGTTCCTGCACCCACATGGGGGACTGGGACAGAGTTCCAGGGTCCTGGTTTCGGCCTGGCTCAGCCCCAGATATTGTGGCCATCTGGAAGTGAGCCAGCAGATGAAAGACAGAGATCTCTCTCTCTCTCTCTCTCTCTCTTCCTTTTACCTAAACATACATTACATAAATAAATGAAAATGCATCCATATAGCAACTTTTTGAGGAAAAGTCTTCTGATTATTGCAGGTATTGTCTCAATGCATAAAAATATTCAGACACAAAAATTATAAACTGATTTATATTTATATTTTGCAACCACATACTTTTCAGAAAAAATTGTCTGCCATTCAGTATCAGGTGTCAGTCTGAAAGCATTCATTAAAAAAATCAAGTAATTTTACTAAACACAAAAACCTCTAGTATAGGCTGCATATAAACCAGTTGCTTCCATGGGTATACACAGATTGATTTTTGTTAATTTACAGGGATCACTGCACTTCCCTGGCATGGAGCTGTCTGAAGAGTTTAAACACTGATGGGTGTGGCATAATTTCTGATATTTGCTTATTATCCAGAGTGCATTCATTAAATATCTATCATGAACTTCACACTCTATAAATCTGTTTCAAATATGTTGGTATTTAATGGTACTTACACACTTCCAAACTGAGCTAATCCTCCTAACTTCTCTCTGGAATAGCTATGCCTTTGACATTGCCTTTTTTGCACACATATGGAAATGCATAATATGCTTCTGTATGGTACTTCAGAATTTATAAAAGGCTTTTCAGGTAAGATTTACATAACATCATGTGAAAGTGGCCAAAGGACACAGTCTTCTCATTACTGAGGGGAGAGGTATGAAGTGACTCTCTGAACAGTTACTCAGATTCTATCAGTCAGGTTCAGAATCTTATTAGGTATCAGATACACATCTAGATTTTTTTCCCTACTGTCTCTTTGTCAGAATTCCCAGCCTATGAGTGAACTTCAGTCTGAATGAATGCTAATATTCAAGGTTCTAAGTGAAAAAATTACTGAGGTTTGTATTGGTGAGTAAAGCATGTGTCTAAATGTTACTTGTATTTCATAATAGGTATTGAATCATATGAAACTGAATATAAGATTATGCAAATTTTTAAGATGAAGAGCATATATTTAAAACCACATTCTTACATTTTGCAAACGTGTTGAAACACCTTACTGGAGCATGTGTTTGGCATAGTGGGAAAGCCTTCCACATCCCAGACAGAATGCCCGGGGCTCAAGCCCTAGCCCTGCTTCTGCTTCTGGCTTCCTGCTAACAGAACCCTGGGAGGCAGCAGCTGATGGCTCAAGTACTTGAGTCCCTGCCACCTATGTGGGAGACCCACACTGAGTTCCTGGCTTCAGCCTGACCCAGCTCTGGTTGGTGCAGACATTTGAGGAATGAGCAGTAAATGCAAGGGCTCTCTCTGCTTGCAAATAAACAAAAATAAATATACAGACCTTTTCTTAAGGTGTCTTTCTCACATCTAAATGATTTCCCTTTTCACAGTAAAATACCTAACTGTCCTCTTTAGTAGCAATGCATGTTTTGCTCTCCATGTCCACTCCTAAGCTCCAAGTACTGGCAGCTCACCTTAGCATGGTGACTGGTTCCAATGTTCAAGTACTCATCTCCCATTCTCTTTTGGTGGGTCTACCGGAAAGAAAGGAGAGTGTCTACAGTGATTAATATCTTACTGTTGCTCTTGCTGTCCACCTGCAGGCCTGAAGGATGATCAACTGAATACACACTGTGAAGTTCTGGACGTAGTTTCCAAAATTCAGTCACTTTGCAGCTGAGGGACTCTGTCCTGTCAATCACCTGAAAGCCTGAAGGAGGAGGGAGAAGCTGTGTTTGAAGAATTCACAAATAAAGTGCATTGAAGCCAACCACTACCACCCCCACCACACCCCTAATTCAGGGTTCTGGCAAACCCCAAACCAGGAGTTTGGGACCAGGAGTGGTTCAGGAGGTGACCTCGACTCCTTACTCTGAACAGCTCCAAAGTGCCTGGTGCACCCAACAGGAGCTCAGCGCCTCGACCTCCTGCCCTCCTGCCCTCGCCACCAGGACGTCTGGCTCCCAGAGCCTCCAGGAGGCCTGCAGCAGCCCTGCAGGTCCAGGCACACTGGGATGTGCATCCAGAGCTAACCCAAAATACAGGCCCAGCTCAAGTGTCACCTCCCCACAAAGTCACTGTCTCCTACTCCCTCCCGGAAGGCTGCAGGCCAGCACCCGGCACCGGGAGTCGTGGCATTTGGGGTTCACCCGCTCTCCCACAAAGGAAGATGCCCCCATGGGAACCCCACTCCACCTGCGGGCAGGGCTGGGGGAAGAAGGGCCGAGCCAGCCTCCACCCTAGGACTGCAGCCTGGGAAAGTCCAGGGCCCCAGTGCCCTTGCCGGGCATGGGGTCTCCCTAAGTGTGCTCTGAGTCAGGGCCTCAGCCATCCGCAGCTCCCTTGCTTCCAGAATCTGCTGCAGGGCAGCTCAGTCTCGACCTGGCGGGGGGCCTTGGGCCAATCTTCGCTGCCCTGGGGCAGGACCAGGGCTGCCAGATGTGCCCCATGCTGGGCTGGCTATAAAGGTGGTGGTCATTGGTGGGCAGCTGGTAATTGCAGTGTGTGAGGGTGACGTGGGTGGTGTTAGGTTCTTGTCCATTTTGTACCTTGGGGCTAGAATGCAGGTGGTGACCCGAGAGTCAGGAGGGGCAGGAGAAGAAGAGACAGACCTGGTGAGTGTGACCACCCACCTCTCCCGCCAGCCCTGCTGGCTGAGGCTTGCAGAACGTGCTGCACTTGGGGAAGCAATGAAGGCCGAGTCTTAGCAGGAAAACCAAGTGTGCGGTGCTGATTTGCTCACTGACGCAGCATCTGTGTAGTCTGCATGGGCAAACAGGGGGAAGGGCTTGGTAGGAGGGCTCTGGAGGTGCACTGGGCCCTTGTGCAGCTGCCTGCTGTAGGCATCCAGGGCAGTAGAGTCCTGTGGGGTCCCTAGAGATCCTGGCTGTGCTGTGCTTCCATCATCCACACTCCTGCACTGCTGCTGGGGGCAGTGCTTCTGCCGTTGATATCTCATTCGAGTCCATGGTCATTTTCTCATGATGGGCTGATCTCACACAGTGGCAATCATGGAACAAATCACTGTTCTGCAGCATCTGCCTCCCAGGAGCGTTGCAGGTGGACAGGGGGACACAGGTGATTGATGGCACCTCCTGTGCGTGGTCTCTGGCCCATTCAGGACCGAAGGTGGAAAGGGAAGCAGAGGAGCTGGCTCAAGGCAGTCCCGCTGCGGGTTCCATCAGGAGCAAAATGTCTCCTGATTGTGGTAAACCTTACAGGGAAACTGTCTCCTTTTGTGGGCCAGAGACAGCATCTGCTTTATTAGCTGTGCAGTGTATTGATAATTAAAATTTGGGCAGTCCTATCTTTAGTCCTCACAGAGTAGTTACATTCTGAGGAACTGATGAAACTGCTCAGTACTTTGGGACTGAGTGTAATATTAGGTGGGTAAGCCTGTTGTTGGCTTTTGGTTTATAGCTATTAGGTGACTTTATTTGGTAAAAATGCATTCAGGCTCAGTAGTGAATTCAAGGATGACCACTTAGTGAATTGTCTTTTTTTTTTTTTTTTTTTTGGTAATTCTCAAAAGTTTTTTTTTTTTTAACTTTTATTTAATGAATATACGTTTCCAAAGAACGAATAATGGATTACTATGGCTTCCCCCCCATACCGTCCCTCCCACCCACAACCCTCCCCTTTCCCACTCCCTCTCCCCTTCCATTCACATCAAGATTCATTTTCGATTATCTTAATATACAGAAGATCAGCTTAGTATACATTAAGTAAGGATTTCAACAGTTTGCTCCCACACAGAAACATAAAGTGAAAAATAATAGATGATTTTTTTTTAATGATGATGAAATCAGATCAGACCTATTGTCATGTTTAATCCCAGTGAGAGTCAAGTTGGGAGTTGATAGTTTTCTTTTCTTTTCTTTTCTTTTCTTTTCTTTTCTTTTTCTTTTTTTTTTTTTTTTTACAGAGGATCAGTTTAGTATGCATTAAGTAAAGATTTCAACAGTTTGCACCCCCATAGAAACACAAAGTGAAATATATTGTTTGAGTACTCGTTATAGCATTAAATCTCAATGCACAGCACATTAAGGACAGAGATCCTACATGAGGAGTAAGTGCACAGTGACTCCTGTTGTTGACTTTACCAATTGACACTCCTGTCTATGGCATCAGTAATCTCCCTATGCTCCAGTCATGAGTTTCCAAGGCTATGGAAGCCTTCTGAGTTCTCCGACTCTTATCTTGTTTAGACAAGGTCATAGTCAAAGTGGAGGTTCTCTCCTCCCTTCAGAGAAAGGTACCTCCTTCTTTGAAGACCTGTTCTTTCCACTGAGATCTCACTCACAGAGATCTTTTGCCAGAGTGTCTTGGCTTTCCATGCCTGAAATACTCTCATGGGCTTTTCAGCCAGATCTGAATGCCTTTAGGACTGATTCTGAGGCCAGAGTGCTATTTAGGGCATCTGCCATTCTATGAGTCTGCTGAGTATCTCACTTCCCATGTTGGATCACTCTCCCCTTTATTTATTCTATCGGTTAGTGTTAGCAGGTACTAGACTTGCTTATGTGCTCCCTTTGACTCTTAGTCCTTTCATTATGATCAATTGCGAACTGAAATTGATCACTTGGACTAGTGAGATGGCATTGGTACATGCCACCTTGATGGGATTAAATTGGAGTCCCCTGGTATGTTTCTAACTCTACCATTTGGGGCAAGTCAGCTTGAGCATGTCCCAAATTATATATCTCTTCCCTCTCTTATTCCTACTCTTATGTTTAACAGGGATCACATTTCAGTTAAATTTCAACACTTAAGAATAACTGTATTAATTTACAGAATTAAACCAGTCATATTAAGTAGAACAGACAAAAAAACTACTAAGAGGGATAATGTATTAAGTTGTTCATTAACAGTCAGGGCTATGCTGATCAAGTCACCGTTTCCCATAGTGTCCATTTCACTTCAGGAGGTTTCCTTTTTGGTGTTCAGTCAGTTGTCACCGATCAGGGAGAACATATGGTATTTGTCCCTTTGGGACTGGCTTATTTCACTCAGCATGATGTGTTCCAGATTCCTCCATTTTGTTGCAAATGACTGGATTTCGTTGTTTCTTACTGTGGTATAGTATTCTAAAGAGTACATATCCCATAATTTCTTTATCCAGTCTACCGTTGATGGGCATTTAGGTTGGTTCCAGGTCTTAGCTATTGTGAATTGAGCTGCAATAAACATTAGGCTGCAGACCGCTTTTTTGTTTGCCAATTTAAATTCCTTTGGGTAAATTCCAAGGAGTGGGATGGCTGGGTCGAACGGTAGGGTTATCTTCAGGTTTCTGAGGAATCTCCAGACTGACTTCCATAGTGGCTTGACCAGTTTGCATTCCCACCAACAGTGGGTTAGTGTCCCTTTTTCCCCACATCCTCGCCAGCATCTGTTGTTGGTAGATTTCTGAATGTGAGCCATTCTAACCGGGGTGAGGTGGAACCTCATTGTGGTTTTGATTTGCATTTCTCTGATTGCTAATGACCTTGAACATTTTTTCATGTGCCTGTTGGCCATTTGGATTTCCTCTTTTGAAAAATGTCTATTGAGGTCCTTGGCCCATCTCTTAAGTGGGTTGTTGGTTTTGTTTTTGTGGAGTTTCTTGATCTCTTTGTAGATTCTGGTTATTAACCCTTTATCTGTTGCATAGTTTGCAAATATTTTTTCCCATTCTGACGGTTGTCTCTTCACTCTCCTGACTGTTTCTTTTGCAGTACAGAAACTTCTCAATTTGATGCAATCCCAATAGTTAATTTTGGCTTTGACTGCCTGTGCCTCCCGGGTCTTTTCCAGAAACTCTTTGCCTGTGCCAATATCTTGAAGGGTTTCTCCAATGTTCTCTAGTAACCTGATGGTGTCAGGTCGTAGATTTAGGTCTTTAATCCATGTTGAGTGGATTTTTGTGTAAGGTGTAAGGTAGGGGTCTTGCTTCATGATTCTGCACGTGGAAATCCAATTTTCCCAGCACCATTTATTGAATAGACTGTCCTTGCTCAAGGAATTAGTTTTAGATCCTTGATCAAATATAAGTTGGCTGTAGATGTTTGGGTTGATTTCTGGTATTTCAATTCTGTTCCATTGGTCTATCCATCTGTTTCTGTACCAGTACCATGCTGTTTTGATTACAACTGCCCTGTAGTATGTCCTGAAATCTGGTATTGTGATGCCTCCGGCTTTGTTTTTGTTGTACAAGATTGCTTTAGCTATTCGAGGTCTCTTGTGCCTCCATATAAATTTCAGCACCAATTTTTCCAGATCTGAGAAGAAGGTCTTCGGTATCTTGATTGGTATTGCATTGAATCTATAAATTGCTTTTGGGAGAATGGACATTTTGATGATATTGATTCTTCCAATCCATGAGCATGGAAGATTTTTCCATTTCTTGGTATCCTCTTCTATTTCTTTCTTTAAGGTTTTGTAATTTTCATCGTAGAGATCTTTAACGTCCTTGGTTAAGTTTATTCCAAGGTATTTGATTGTTTTTGTAGCTATTGTGAATGGGATTGATCTTAGAAGTTCTTCCTCAGCCATGGCATTGTCTGTGTATACAAAGGCAGTTGATTTTTGTGCATTGATTTTATACCCTGCTACTTTGCCAAACTCTTCTATGAGTTCCAATAGTCTCTTGGTAGAGTTCTTTGGGTCCCCTAAATACAGAATCATGTCATCTGCAAAGAGGGATAGTTTGAGTTCTTCCTTCCCAATTTGTATCCCTTTAATTTCTTTTTCTTGCCTAATAGCTCTGGCTAGAACCTCCAGAACTATATTGAATAGCAGTGGTGAGAGTGGACATCCCTGTCTCATCCCAGATCTCAGTGGAAATGCTTCCAACTTTTCCCCATTCAATAGGATGTTGGCTGTGGGTTTTTCATAGATTGCTTTGATTGTATTGAGGAATGTTCCTTCCAAACCCAGTTTGCTTAGAGTTTTCATCATGAACGGGTGTTGTATTTTATCAAATGCTTTCTCGGCATCTATTGAGAGAATCATATGGTTTTTCTTCTGCAGTCTGTTAATGTGGTGTATCACATTGATTGTCTTGCGCACATTAAACCATCCCTGCATACCAGGGATAAATCCCACTTGGTCTGGGTGGATGATCTTTCTGATGTGTTGCTGCATTCTATTGGCGAGAATTTTATTGAGGATTTTGGCATCTATGTTCATCAGGGATATTGGTCTGTAATTCTCTTTCAGTGCTGCATCTTTTCCCGGCTTAGGAATTAAGGTGATGCTGGCTTCATAGAAAGAATTTGGGAGGATTCCCTCTTCTTCAATTGTTCTGAATAGTTTGAGAAGAATTGGAGTTAGTTCTTCTTTAAATGTCTGGTAGAATTCAGCAGTGAATCCATCTGGTCCTGGGCTTTTCTTTGTTGGGAGGGCCTTTATTACTGTTTCAATTTCTGTCTCAGTTATGGGTCTGTTTAGGTTTTCGATGTCTTCCTGGTTCAATTTAGGTAGGTTGCATGTGTCCAGGAATCTATCCATTTCTGATAGGTTTCCCTGTTTGCTGGCATACAAGTCCTTGTAGTAATTTCTGATGATTCTTTTTATTTCTGTGGTGTCTGTTGTTACATTTCCTTTTTCATCTCTGATTTTATTGATTTGGGTCTTTTCTCTTCTTTTTTTAGTTGGTTGGGCCAATGGGGTGTCAATTTTGTTTATTTTTTCAAAAAACCAGCTCCTCGTTTGGCTGATTTTTTGTAATGTTTTTCTTGATTCAATCCTGTTGATTTCTTCTCTGATTTTAATTATTTCTCTTCTCCTACTAGATTTGGGTCTGGTTTGCTGTAGGTTTTCTAGATCCTTGAGGTGAATAGAAAGCTCATCTATTTGGTGCCTTTCCAATTTCTTGATGTAGGCACCTATTGATATAAACTTTCCTCTTAACACTGCTTTTGCTGTGTCCCATAAGTTTTGGTATGTTGTGCTGTTATCCTCATTGACTTCCAGAAAGTTTTTGATTTCTCTTTTGATTTCTTCTATGACCCATTGTTCATTCAGGAGCATGTTGTTCAATCTCCATGTGTTTGCGTATGCTCTAGGGATTCCTGAGTTGTTCATTTCCAACTTCATTCCTTTATGGTCTGAGAAGCTGCATGGTATGATTCTAATTCTTTTGAATTTGCTGAGACTTGCTTTATGGCCTAGTATGTGGTCAATCCTAGAGAAGGTTCCATGTACTGCTGAGAAGAATGTATAATCTTTAGCTGTAGGATTGAAAGTTCTGTATATATCTGTTAGATCCATTTGGGCTATAGTGTCGTTTAAATCTACTGTATCCTTGTTGATCTTCTGTCCTATTGATCTGTCTATTTCTGAGAGTGGAGTATTGAAGTCTCCCAGTACTATTGTATTGGGGTCTAAGTCTCCCTTTAAGTCCGTTAACAAATCCTTTAGATAAACCGGTGCCCTGTAGTTAGGTGCATATACATTGATAATTGTTATATCTTCCTGTTGAATTGATCCCTTAATCATTATGTAGTGTCCCTCTTTGTCTCTCTTAACGGTTTTTGTGGTAAAGTTTATGGTGTCTGATATTAAGATGGCTACGCCTGCTCTTTTTTCATTTCTGTTGGCATGGTATATCTTTTTCCAGCCTTTCACTTTCAGTCTGTATGGATCTTTGTTGGAAAGATGTGTTTCTTGTAAGCAGCAAATAGATGGGTTTTGTTTTTTAACCCAATCAGCCAAACGGTGTCTTTTAACTGGACAGTTCAGGCCATTCACGTTCAATGTGACTAATGATAAGTGGTAACTTTGCCCTGCCATTTGCCAAAGATAAGTTCTAATATATGCTTTGAATTCCCTGTGATCTTTTGCTGTGAGCTTTCCTTCCTTGGTTTCCTTCCTTTACCTTCTTTCATATTGATGACCGTGTTTCTTTTTTTCTGTGTGTAACACATCTTTAAGCATCTTTTGCAGGGCTGGACGAGTGGCAACAAATTCTTTCAATTTCTGTTTGCAATGAAAAGTCTTTATTTCACCTTCATTCACAAATGATAGCTTTGCAGGATATAATATTCTGGGCTGGCAGTTGTTCTCTCTTAGTACCTGGGCTATATCTCGCCATTCCCTCCTAGCTTGTAGGGTTTCTGATGAGAAGTCAGCTGTGAGTCTGATTGGAGATCCTCTGAGAGTAATCTGACGTTTCTCTCTTGCACATTTTAGGATCTTTTCTTTATGTTTCACTGTGGAGAGTTTAATTACAACGTGTCGTGGTGAGGGTCTCTTTTGGTCGTGTTTATTAGGGGTTCTGTGAGCTTCCTGTACTAGGATTTCTCTGTCCTTCTCCAAACCTGGGAAATTTTCTGCTAATATCTCACTAAAAAGGCTTTCTAATCCTTTCTCCCTCTCCATGCCTTCAGGAACTCCTAGAACCCGAATGTTGGGTTTTTTAATAGTATCCTGAAGATTCCCGACAATATGTTTTAGATTTCTAATTTCCTCGTCTTTTCTTTGGTCTGACTGTATCCTTTCCTGTTCTCTGTCTTCTAAGTCCGATATTCTCTCTTCTGCTTCTCCCATTCTGTTTGTAAGGCTCTCTATTGTGTTTTTCATTTGATCTATTGAATTCTTCACTTCAGTCACTATCCCAGTTTCCTGTTGTACTAGTTGTTTCGTTTCATTTTGATTCCTCCTTAATATTTCATTTTCACGAGAGAGATTTTCTATCTTGTCCATTAAGGATTTCTGTAGTTCAAGAATTTGTTTTTGAGAACTTCTTAATGTTCTTATCAATTTTTTGAGATCTGCTTCTTGCATTTCTTCTATCTCATCATCCTCATAATCTTGAATTGGGGTGTCTTTTTCATTTGAGGGCTTCATGGTGACTTCCTTGTTTTTATTACCTTGGTTTTTGCGTTTGTTATTTGTCATATTGGAGATATTTGGTTTCTTCACTGTGGTGCTTTTTCTTGTTATACTATGACTCTAGATTAAGTGGACTATCTGTTTTTGATGGAGCCTTAGGGCTTGAGATGGGTGTGGCCTGAGAGCTCTGTTTGGTGTGCCAAAGGTGACACTCCCAGGTTAGGCGTGGTAAACCTCTCTCTCTCTCTCTCTCTCTTTTTTTTTTTTGATTCAAAAGGGAAGTTATTCTGCACAGCTGAACGAAGTTGGAGGTAGTTAGCAGGCAAATGATATACCCACAGGAGCAGAGATCAGAAGCTCTTTCCCAAGGACCACACAGGGAATCTGTTCGGCCCTTAGAGTGGGCTCAAATTCTGCTTCAGTCTCCCACTGGGTTGCCAAAGTTACGGAATTGTAGCGTCTCTGGAGAGTGCTCACATGAATTCCGTGAGTTCTCTCCCCCACCGTCTCTTTTTTCACAGTCTCAGTTCAGTAGCACCATAAATTTACTAGGTCCTAATCTCCTGTTAATTCGCCCCACCCAGAGTCAGGTTTTACTGCTAGGCTCAGGGCCGGTGCAGATCTGAGGTCGCTCTGCTTATGATGTATGTGCAAGATGGCACCTGCTCTTTGTCTTGCTCGCCCTTGAGAGGTGAGCGGAGAGAGAGAAACCCGTGTCCGTACCAGTCACCTTTTTTTTTTTTCCCTCTCTCTCTCTTCCAGTTAGCTTGGTGAAGTCCCCCCCGCCCCGGGGGTCGTTCCCTCTAGTCTCCTCTCTCCGCTTGCCTGCCGGTGTCTCGGGTTATTGAGGTTCGGCTCACCTCGCGTTCCAGCGCTGGTGTGTTGAGTCTGCCGCTGGTGTCCCGAACTGTGGGCTCCCACGCTCTCCACGCAGGTCTGCTCCCCTTCCAGCGCCGATGTGTGGACTCGGAGCCCTGGACGTCCCAAGTCTCCCCGCTGTTGCACTCCCCTTCGAGCACTTGCGCGCAGACCCTGCAGCTTGCGCAGCTCAGTCCCGCGGCTCGGCTTCCGCGGCTCAGTCCCGCGGCTCGGTCCTGCTGCTCGGCTTTCGTGCGCGGTGGGTGACCTTGTTCTCCCAGTAGGTCCTCCGATTCACGCCCACTGGATCCAGAAGAGTTTTGTCTGCAATATTTTCCTGGTTCTTTTTTCTGAGGCTACCGTAACTCCCCTTTTATTAAACTAAATTTTCCCGGACTATCGGTGCGCGCCCTCACTATTCCACCATCTTGGCTCCGCCGAATTGTCTTTTTTTTTAAGATTAAGAGTATTGAAGACTGGGTTGAGCTACCTATGGCAAAACTCCACCATTCCTGGGAAGGCCACAATTGGCAAGAAAAGCAGGTAGCAAGCTTTCATCAAGTAAGTTGAGATTCCTGTGTTTGCAATCTGAACAGCTCACTGCTGAGCTGGGAGGGCAACTGCTCTGAGCACAACTCATTAGAGAACTGCTCTTGCAGACCTTCCCTGAAGGAAGCACTGTTGTGGTCAGAAGCATTCCAGGAGCTGCTGGCCAGCAAATGTGAATTAGACTTGAATTTAATCCATTGCAAGTATCACTAGAGTGCAGAAAGGCTGTGTCCTCAAATGAGCAGCTCACCAAGGAGAATTCGACTTAACCTAGAAGTTCTGTTTATCTCCATTTATTTCTCAGCATATTCACACCAGGTGGGGAAGATAAATCACCCTTCAGCTCTGCAATGGCAGTGCTCTTGGTTGAGGCTGAGGATGCTTTTCATTGCATGCAGTGTTTGCAAGAGACTTAGTTCCCTGAGGATTTATGCCTCTCCTGTAAATACAATTTTGGCATTAAAACAAACTGAAGTATTTATGTTTTAGTAGTATGGAACCAACTTAAGTATTTTGCCTACTGGCACCTTTGTCTTTAAAGAGCTAAATCCACAGGATTACAGGATTGAGTAAAAACTAGAGAATAGCTAATCCTAGTACTAGAAAAGCACAGGGATTATTTGATCATTAGCTTCCTCATATTCCTCATGTTTCTTTTTCTTTTTCTACCTTCTCTTCCCTACCTACAGATGGTCTGGCTGTATTGGAGGCTTTTCTAAAAACTGAATTCTGTGAAGAAAATATAGGCTACTGGCTGGCTTGTGAAAACTTCCAAAAAAATCCACCCACCCCAGAAGCTATCCTTATATCCAAGATAAATATATGCACTCTTCTTAGAAAAAGGCCCAAAAGAGGTAAGACACAATTCCTCATTTCAGCATAAAGTGTACACTCTTGACATCAAGAAGCAACAGAAGAAGCAAAGACATAAGACTAAAGCAAGGGCCAGGCATCTGAAAAGCTTCCTCTCCTGGTGTCCTGGCTTTCAAATAAGTATCCCCCTACCTGGCAGGTGAAGCTCATCACACATTACAGCTTCTGATTTTCACTTTCAAAGAGCAGAGCCCCCTTCTCTAACAAAGGATAATGAGTGATCTTTGTTTCAGATGAACATGCTTTCAAACCAAAACTCTTATTATCCAAAATATACAAGAAGCTACAACTCCCAGCTTTACAGCTGCCTGGAAAAGGGTGTATTGCTTGATGGAGAATAACTTTTTGAAGTTGTATTTATTTGCAAGGCAGAGTTACAGAGAGAAAAAAAGAGGGAAAGACAGAGGTTCACTCCCTTCCTCCAGGTCTCCCATGTGGGGGCAGAGGACCAAGCGCTTGGGCCATTCTCTGCTGCTTTACCCAGCAAAGAGCTGGGGAAGAAGTAGAGCAGCTGGGAGTCAAACTGGCATCCATGTGGGATGTTAGTGCTGCAGGCAGCAGTGTAACTTGCTATGCCACAGCACCAGCCCCCAGAAAGAACTCTTATCCCTGGTCTTTCTTTTGAGTCAGAATGCTAGCAGGACTTGTGTTGAAAACCACAGATCACCACAGAACCCCATGAGAAGAAAAAGGAGCCCCAGAGTAGAGTACATGTTCTGTTTCCTAAGGCAGAAGATTTTGACTGCTAGAGACTGACATTCAATTCAGCCTGGGTGTTTGAAAAACATCCCTCACAACTGTTGATTCCAGTTCAGGTAGTAAATCAGGAAGCTGGTGACTGTCCAGGAGATACCTGTATCAGAACAGCTTCCACCACCGTGAAGACACAGGCAGGAAATACGTGGTCTGAGTGGGGTGGGTCTCGCTGGAAAAGCAGGACTCTGAGATGGAAGATAATGCAATGGAATGCTGTTGATCTAGACTCACTTAAAATCAATAGGTCTGGGATTCTGTGGCCTTAGCTACCTAGCTCTACATCTTTCCTTAAATCCATCCATGTCACCACATGGTTTTCGTTCTAGGTTTTAAGTCCAAACTAATGTAACTTGTTTATTATGTAGAATCATCCATTCTATTGTTGTGTATTGCTGAACTGGAAGTGATGTTTGAATTGTTAAATGGTATTTAAAATAGTGAGTGCTCGTGTGTAGAAAACCACAGTGGCTGTTCCAAGTGCCAAAAACTCTTGAAGGCAGCTAAGCTTTGAAGTGGTCTTTGAATATTTGAATACATTTATTTTGATAAATAATGTCATTGAATACTCAGAGTCCAGGTGTGAGTTGATTTGATTTTGGTAACTGGAAATATGACCAATATAAGATCTTTGTAGTAGAGAAGAAGCATGCATTACTGAATCTGTGCAGGGAGAACTGACAGCCCCCAGAGCTGAGATGAGCGTGGCAAGGAAGATGCTCTTTTCTAAACCTAAGTCACAGCACATCTTTAGAACGACCCAGGGTTAAAATTACTAACGGAATCTTTTATTAAACATCAAGGTCTTTGATGAGAATAGAACATTGACCTAAATCCCTTCTTGAGGATTAAGAACCAGCTAAATAGCAGGCTGCGGTGGTGACGTCGAAGGGGTTGGGGCCCAGGGTCGGGGGTCGCAGGTCCCAATGGCTGGCCCAGAATGGTCGCGGGCTCCCCGGGTCATGGGCCAGCACTGCAGCACGGGGCTCCAGAGGTCAGAGGTAGCCTGCTGGGCCACTTCCTGCTTCCTTCCTTGGGCAGAGGTCAGGGATCACAAAGTGACCTAAAGTGACCAGTTCAGGGCAGAAATCCCTGAGGCACCACTGGGTCCTGGGCCTGGCCCATGGGTGGAAAGAAGTAGAGGGGAGATGCACAGGACCTGCGGGCCAAGGCTGCAGGTGTTCCTGTTGGCCCCCGGGCACCCACGGGGCCTCAGCCCCTCTCACAATGGAACCGCATGTGTACCTCAGACCATTTTTACCCCTAATTCCACTTTAAAGAAAGGTTTATCAAGGTCAGTGCCGTGGCATGGGGGTGCAACCACAGCCTGCAGGGCCCACATCATGGGCGCCAGTTCGAGTCCCTGCCACCCCACTTCCTATCCCACTCCAGCCAATGAGTGCAGCGGTGATGGACAGGCGCTTGGACCCCACACCACGCAGGAGACCTGGGCGGGGGCGCGTGGGTCTTCAGCCTCACCCAAACATTGGGGGATCAAACCAGCAGATGGAAGACCCCCGTCTCTATGCCTTTCAAATAAATCTCTTAAAATAAATAAAAAAGAAATGCAAAAAAAAGAACCAGCTAAATAGAAGTGAACTGTATGGAGACAAACACCAATGTTACAGTACTCAACTCTCCACTGCTCCAATGAACAAAGAAGACAAATAAGAGGGATATAGGCCTCCCCTTTTTTGTTATCCTTCCCTTGGTTCCAACTAGCATGGGCTTCCAGAAAATGTACAGGGAATCCATTCTCTTCTGTGGTCAATGCATGATCTCAGAATTTCCCTTATTCATTTGCCTAACACATTTTGATTATGTTACTCTAGGTAAAGGGAAGGCAACAGAACTGCTCTTTCCCCCCAATTTTAAAATCTGTTATTTATTTGAAAGGCAGAGTTACAGAGAAGGGGTAGGGACAGATCTTCCATCTGCTGGTTCACTTCCCAAATTGGCCTCAGCTGAGCCAAGCTAAAGCCAGGCGCTTCTTCCAGGCCTCCCATATGAATGTAGTGGTTCAAGCACTTGGGCCACCTTCTGACGCTTTCCCTGGCACATTAGCAGGGAGATAGATTGGAAGTGGAGCAGCTGGGACTTGAATCAGCACCCATATGGGATGCTGGCACAGCAGGCCATGGCTTTACCCACTGTGTTGGTACCGTGTGTGTGTGTGTGTGTGTGTGTGTATGTATGTATTTTTATTTCAAAGACTCATTTATTTATTTGAAAGGCAAGGTTAGATAGGGAGAGACATAAGAAGAGAGATCTTTCAACCTCTGGTTCACTCCCCAAATGTCCACAACAGCAGAGGCTGGGCCAAGCCAAATCCTGGAGGCTGAACAGTGGACAATCTTTAGTTAATTTAAAATGAATTGGCTGTAGCTGGTGCTGTGGCATATAAGGTAAAGCCACCACCTGCATTGCTGGCATACCTTATGGGCACTGGTTCATGTCCCAGCTGCTCTGCTTCTAATCTAGTTACCTGCTAATGTGCCTGGGAAAGCAGCAGGAGATGGCCCAAATACTTGGGCCCCTGAATCCATGTGGGAGACCTGGAAGAAGCACCTGGCTTTGGATTAGCCCAACTCCAGCTGCTTGCAGCCACATGGGGAGTAAAACAGCAGACAGAACATCTCTGTCTATTTATGTGTCTCTCTCTATAATTCTGTCTTTCAAATAAATAAATAAATCTTTAAAAAAGGTTTATTAACGTATGCTATAATCCAATCCAGTAAAAGTAAGAGAAGCATTAAATATTGCTACCTATATTTTTATTTATTTTTTATTTTTTAATTTTTAAAACTTTATTTAGTAAATATAATTTTCCAAAGTACAGTTTATGAATTACAAAGGCTTCCCCCCCATAACTTCCCTCCCACCCACACCCCTCCCATCTCCCACTCCCTCTCCCATTCCATTCACATCAAGATTCATTTTCAACTATCTTTATACACAGAAGATCGATTTAGTATATATTAAGTAAAGATTTCATCAGTTTGCACCACACAGAACATAAAGTGTAAAATACTGTTTGAGTACTAGTTATAGCATTACTTCACATTGGACAACACATTAAGGACAGAGATCCCACAAAAGGAGCAAGCACACAGTGATTCCTGTTGTTGACTTAACAATTTGACACTCTTGTTTATGGCATCAGTAATCTCCTTAGGCTCTAGTCATGAGTTCCCAAGGCTTTGGAAGCCTCTTGAGTTCACTGACTTCGATCTTATTTAGACAAGGTCATAGTCAAAGTAGAAGTTCGCTCCTCCCTTCAGAAAAAGGTACCTCCTTCTTTGATGGCCCATTCTTTCTACTGGGATCTCACTCACAGAGATCTTTTATTTAGGTCCCTTTTTTTTCTTTTTTGCAAGAGTGGCTTTCCATGCCTAAAATACTCTCATGGGCTCTTCAGCCAGATCCAAGTGCCTCAAGGGCTGATTGTGAGGCCAGAGTGCTGTTTAGGACATCTGCCATTCTACGAGACTGCTGTGTATCCCACTTCCCATGCTACCTATATTTTACATAGTCTAAGTATTGTATAAACTAAAATATACAACACTAGGAGTATGCTATCAGTAATTACACTACCAATCTCAGTGATTATAAATAAGAATTTTAGTAACTATACTGATTCTGAACAATGATTCAATGATTCTGTTTTTAAATTTAAAAATGCCCATGAACTTAAATGTTTCTGTGTAGCTCCTAATAGAACTACAAGCCTTAGAAGTTCTATGCTGTTTAACATTTCATCTTCAGTGTCAACTCAATTATTACACTGCCAGTTTATAAAACACTTCACAGTCATGTGAACCTTACCATAAGATAGGACTGTGTAGAATAAATCCTTTAACTATAAAGACAATCTTATCTCACAAGGGAGGAAGATCCAGAGGGGTCAAATGACTTGCTAATGTCACTTAGCTCTGTCGGCACAGAAACAAGGAAAGCTCTCAGCTTCCTGCCACCTCCCCTTACACCACCTGCCTCAACTCGATGAGCCTGTAATTTTAAGGACACTCAGGCCCCATGAGTTTAAAGGAATTTTTCAAGGTTACATGACAAGTACCAAAGCCAGAAGTAAAAATTATTGCTTCCATCTTTCTCTTCCTTATCCACTATGGAAGTCTGATTTACAGTTATGCATTATTCAAATATCATTTACAACCAAGAAGCATTATTTTTCCCCAAATTTAACAATGAAACTACTTTTTTCCAATGAGGAAGTTATTTTAATGGATGATACAAATATACTTGTTTTGTTTTTTAATTTGAGATGCAAAGAAATGAACAAGTAGACAGAGAAGTGGTATTCACCCTCTAGTTCACTGCTGAAATGTCCACAGTGGCCAGGGCTTGCCCAGGAGCAGGGAACCCAATCATCTGAGCCATCACTTGCTAGCTCCCAGGGTCTGCATGATCAGGAAGTTGGAGGCAGGGGCTGGAACCGGGAATCAAACCCAGAAACTCCAATGTGGGACACAGGCATCTGAACCACAAGGCTACACCGTGGCTTCCAGACTTGTTTTGTTCACCAGTCCTCTGAAAATGAAAGTTAATTACAACCTGAAATCCAAGACTCTGGAGTCCTCAGGTGTGTGTGTCTATGCAAGTTTATGCATGAGAGTCAGGTTGCCCAAGAGTCTGCAGTTTAGAGAGAACAGAAGAGTGAAACATGTGTCAGAGGATGTCAGCATTGGAGAGGTGGCTGTGCTTTAGTCAGAGGCTGAGGAGGACAAGTCCACAGAGAGCAGCAGCACCAAGGGAGAATGTTATACTAGCAAGTAAGGAGAAAAAATGTTGAAAAATAAATATTTTAAAAAGATCCAGGACCAGCGCTGTGGCACAGTGGGTTAAAGTTCCAGCTTGCAGTGCCAGCATCCCATATGGACACTTGGCTCCTGGCTTTGGATCAGCCATTCTCACTGTCTAACTCTGCCTGTCAAAAAAACAAACAGGCAGAGCCAAGATGGCGGAATAGTGAGGGCACGCACTGATAGTCCGGGAAAAGACAGTTTAATAAAAGTGGAGTTACTGTAGCCACAGGAAAAGGCTCAGGGAAAAATTGCAGAGGAAACTCTCCTGGATCTAGTGGAGGTGACACGGAGGACCTACGAGGAGAGCAAGGTCGCCCACCACATGGAAGCTGAGCCACGGGAGCTGCGCCGCCACAGAAGCAGAAGCTGAAACCGAGACCAAGAAGCCGCGCTGCTGCAGAAGCCACACTGCAGAGTCTGCACACTAGCGCTGGAAGGGGAGGTGAGATAAAAACCTCAGTAACCCAAGACATTTCGGGGAAAGGCAGGAAAAGCCTACAGGGAATGAAAGCCCCACTGGGGAAAGCTCACCAGGCAGACTGGAGGAGAGAAAAAACAAGCAAATAAGGGGAACCGGCACAGACATTAACTTCTCTCTCCACTCACCTTACAAAGCCGAGCAAGACAAAGAGCTGGCACCATTTTACATATGGAAAGAGGCGCTGGCCATTAGCCAAGCAGAAAAACCTGACTCTGGTGGGGAGAAATAACAGGAGGTTAAGACCTAGTTAGTGAAAGTGAGGAGCTAACAAACTGAGACTGAAAATCTGAGGTGGGCAAGAGAACTCACCAAGTACACAAACTCGGTAACTTGGGCAAACTGGGGAGAGACTATTGAAAAATTTGAGACCACACTGAGGGCTGCATAAACTCTTTGTGTGGTCCCAGGGGTAACCAGACAAATACCCACAGGTGCCAGATTTCATACATCAACTACCCCCAATTCCACTCAGCTGTGTGGAATTACTTCCCAACTGAGTCAGAAAAAAAAGAGAGAGAGAATGAGAGAGAGTGAGCAAGTGAGAGAACAATCTGGGTGAGTCACCTTTGGCACACCCTTATCCCCAAAGAACCAAACAGAACTCTCTGGCCACACCCATCACAGCCTCTAAGGATCCATCAAAAGCAGACAGTCCATTTAATCTAGAGTCACAGGATAACAAGAAGAAACCAAACATCTCCAATATGCCAAACAACAAACGCAGAAACTGAGGTAACAAGAACAAGGAAGACACTATGACACCCCCAAATGAAATAGACACCCCAATTCAAGATTATGAAGATGATGAGATAGAAGAAATGCAAGAAGCGAATCTCAAAAAATTGATAATAACATTAAGAAGTTCTCAAAAACAAATTCTTGAACTACAGAAATCCTTAATGGACAAGATAGAAAATCTCTCGCGCAAAAATGAAATATTAAGGAGGAATCAAAATGAAATGAAACAACTAGTAGAACAGTAAACTGCAAAAGTGATGAGAAATCATAATGAAATGAAGAATTCAATTGATCAAATGACAAACACATTAGAGAGCCTTAAAAACCGAATGGGTGAAGCGAAGAGAGAATATTGGACTTAGAAGACAGAGCACAGGAAAATATACAGTCAGACCAAAGAAAAGAAGAGGAAATTAGAAATCTAAAAAATATTGTTGGGAATATTCAAGATACTATTAAAAAACCAAAAATTCGAGTTCTAGGAGTTCCTAAAGACATGGAGAGGGAGAAAGGATTAGAAGGCCTTTTCAGTGAGATACTAGCAGAAAATTTCCCAGGTTTGGAGAAGGACAGAGACATCCTAGTACAGGAAGCTAATAGAACTCACCACAGTGAAACATAAAGAAAAGATCCTCAAATGTGCAAGAGAGAAATGTCAGATTACTCTCCGAGGATCTCCAATCAGACTCACAGCTGACTTCTCATCAGAAACCCTACAAGCTAGGAGGGAATGGCGAGATATAGCCCAGGTACTAAGAGAGAAAAACTGCCAGCCCAGAATATTATATCCTGCTAAGCTATCATTTGTGAATGAAGGTGAAATAAAGACCTTTCATAGCAAACAGAAATTGAAAGAATTTGTTGCCACTCGTCCAGCCCTGCAAAAGATGCTTAAAGATGCGTTACACACAGAAACACACAAACACGGTCATCAATATGAAAGAAGGTAAAGGAAGGAAACCTCACAGCAAAAGATCACAGGAAGTTCAAAACATATATTAGAAAATATCTTTGGCAAATGGCAGGGCAAAGTTACTACTTAGCAATAGTCACATTGAACGTTAATGGCCTGAAGTGTCCAGTTAAAAGACACCGATTGGCTGACTGGGTAAAGGAACAAAACCCATCTATTTGCTGCTTACAAGAAACACATCTTTCCAGCAAAGATGCATACAGACTGAAAGTGAAAGGCTGGAAAAAGATATACCGTGCCAACAGAAATGAAAAAAGAGTGGATGTAGCCATCTTAATATCAGAGAACGTAAACTTTACCACAAAAACTGTTAAGAGAGACAAAGAGGGGCACTATATAATGATCAAGGCATCAATTCAACAGGAAGATACAATGATTATCAACATATATGCACCTAATTACTGGGCACAGGTTTATTTAAAAGATTTCTTAAGGGACTTAAAGGGAGATTTAGACCCCATTACAATAGTACTGGGGGACTTCAATACTCCACTCTCAGAAATAGACAGATCAACAGGACAGAAGATCAACAAGGAGACAGTAGGTTTAAATGACACTACAGCCCAAATGGATCTAACAGATATCTACAGAACTTTTCATCCTACACAGAAAGCATTTACATTATCCTCAGCAGTACATGGAACCTTCTCTAGGACTGACCACATACTAGGCCATAAAGCAAGTCTCAGCAAATTTAAAAGAATTAGAATCATACCATGCAGCTTCTCAGACCACAGCAGAATGAAGTTTGGAAATTAGCAACTCAGGAATCCCTAGAGCGTATGCAAACACAGGGAGATTGAACAACATGCTCCTGAATGAACAATGGGTCATAGAAGAAATTAAAAGAGAAATCAAAAATTTTCTGGAAGTAAATGAGGATAACAGCACAACATACCAAAACTTATGGGATGCAGCAAAAGCAGGGTTAAGAGGAAAGTTTATATCAATAGGTGCCTACATCAAGAAATTGGAAAGGCACCAAATAGATGAGCATTCAATGCATCTCATGGATCTAGAAAATCTGCAGCAAACCAGACCCAAATCTAGTAGGAGAAGAGAAATAATTAAATTCAGAGAAGAAATTAACAGTATTGAATCCAAAAAAATTACAAAAAATCAGCCAAACGAGGAGCTGGTTTTTTGAAAAAATAAACAAAATTGACACCCGATTGCCCCAACTAACTAAAAAAAAGAAGAGAAAAGACCCAAATCAATGAAATCAGAGATGAAAAAGGAAATGTAACAACAGACACCACAGAAATAAAAAGAATCATCAGAAATTACTACAACTACCTGTATGCCAGCAACAGGGAAACCTATCAGAAATGGATTGATTCCTGGACTCATGCAACCTACCTAAATTGAACCAGGAAGACATCAAAAACCTAAACAGACCCATAACTGAGACAGAAATTGAAACAGTAATACAGGCCCTCCCAACAAGGAAAAGCCTAGGACCAGATGGATTCACTGCTGAATTCTACCAGACATTTAAAGAAGAACTGACTCTAATTCTTCTCAAACTATTCAGAACAATCAAAAAAGAGGGAGTCCTCCCAAATTCTTTCTATGAAGCCAACATCACCTTAATTCCTAAGCTGGGAAAAGATGCAGCATTGAAAGAGAATTACAAACCAATATCCCTGATGAACATAGATGCAAAAATCCTCAATAAAATTCTGGTCAATAGAATGTAACAACACATCACAAAGATCATCCACCCATACCATGTGGGATTTATCCCTGGCATGCAGGGATGGTTCAATGTGCGCAAGACAATCAATGTGATACACCACATTAACAGACTACAGAAGAAAAACAATGTGATTATTTCAATAGATGCCAAGAAGGCATATGATAAAATACAACACCCTTTCATGATGAAAACTCTAAACAAACTGGGTATGGAAGGAACATTGCTCAATACAATCAAAGCAATTTATGAAAAACCCACGGCCAACATCCTATTGAATGGGGAAAAGTTGGAAGCATTTTCACTGAGATCTGGTACCAGACAGGGATGTCCACCCTCACCACTGCTATTCAATATAGTTCTGGAGGTTCTAGCCAGAGCTATTAGGCAAGAAAAAGAAATTAAAGGGATACTAATTGGGAAGGGAGAACTCAAACTATCCCTCTTTGCAGATGATATGATTCTTTATTTAGGGGACCCAAAGAACTCTACCAAGAGACTATTGGAACTCATATAAGACTTTGGCAGAGTAGCAGGATATAAAATCAATGCACAAAAATCAACAGTCTATATATACACAGGCAATGCCATGGCTGAGAAAGAACTTCTAAGATCAATCCCATTCACAATACCTACAAAAACAATCAAATACCTTGGAATAAACTTAACCAAGGATGTTAAGGATCTCTACGATGAAAATTACAAAACCTTAAAGAAAGAAATAGAAGAGGATACCAAAAAATGGAAAAATCTTCCATGCTCATGGATTAGAAGAATCAACATCATCAAAATGTCCATTCTCCCAAAAGCAATTTATACATTCAATGAAATACCAATCAAGATACCAAAGACATTCTTCTCAGATCTGGAAAAAATGATGCTGAAATGCATATGGAGACACAGGAGACCTCGAATAGCTAAAGCAATCTTGTACAACAAAAACAAACTGGAGGCATCACAATACCAGATGTCAGGACATACCACAGGGCAGTTGTTATCAAAAGAGCATGGTACTGATACAGAAACAGATGGATAGACCAATGGAACAGAATAGAAACACCAGAAATCAATCCACATCCACAGCCAACTTATATTTGATCAAGGATCCAAAACCAATCCCTGGAGTAAGGACAGTCTATTCAATAAATGGTGCTGTGAAAATTGGATTTCCACAGGTAGAAGCATGAAGCAAGACGCCTACCTTTCACCTTACACAAAAATCCACTCAACATGGATTAAAGACTTAAATCTATGACCTGACACCATCAAATTATTAGAAAGCATTGGAGAAACCCTGCAAGATATAGGTACTGGCAAAGACTTCTTGGAAAATACCCCAGAAGCACAGGTAGTCAAAGCCAAAATTAACATTTGGGATTGCATCAAATTGAGAAGTTTTTGTATTGCAAAAGAAATAGTCAGGAGAGTGAACAGGCAACTGACAGAATGGGAAACATATTTGCAAACTATGCAACACATAAAGGGTTGATAACCAGAATCAACAATGAGATCAAGAAACGCCACAACATCAAAACAAACAACCCACTTAAGAGATGGGCCCAGGACCTCAATAGACATTTTTCAAAGAGAAATCCAAATGGCCAACAGGCACATGAAAAAATGTTCAAGATCACTAGCAATCAGGGAAATGCAAATCAAAACCACAATGAGGTTTCATCTTACCCCGGTTAGCATGGTTCACATTCAGAAATCTACCAACAGAAGATTCTGGAGAGGATGTGAGTAAAAAGGGACACTAACCCACTGTTGGTGGCAATGCAAACTGGTGAAGCCACTATGGAAGTCAGTCTGGAGATTCCTCAGAAACCTGAAGATAACCCTACTGTTCAACCCAGCCATCCCACTCCTTGGAATTTACCCAAAGGAAATGAGATTGGCAAACAAACAAGCTGTCTGCACATTAATGTTTATTGCAGCTCAATCAATTCACAATAGCTAAGACCTGGAACCAACCCAAATGCCCATCAAAAGTAGAATGGATAAAGAAATTATGGGACATATACTCTATAGAATACTATCCAGCAGTCAAAAACAACGAAACCCGGTCATTTGCAACAAGATGGAGGAGTCTGGAAAACATTATGCTGAGTGAACTAAGCCAGGCCCAAAGGGACAAATATTATATGGTCTCCCTGATTGGTGACAACTAACTGAACACCAAAGGGGAAACCTGTTGAAGTAAAATGGACACGATGAGAAACAGTGACTTGATCAGCTGTTGTCCTGTCTTTTGATGTACAATGTAATACTTTATCCATGTTAGTATTTTTCTGTTCTAGTACAATTGGTTGAACTCTGTAATTAACACACAATTATTCTTAGGTGTTTGAATTTCAACTGAATAGTGATCCCTGTTAGGAATTTCAAAAACATTATGCAGAGTGAAATAAGCCAGTCCCAAAGGGACAAATATCATATGTTCTCCCTGATCGGTGACAACTAACTGAGCACCAAAAAGGAAACCTTTTAAAGTGAAATGAACACTATGAGAAACGGTGACTTGATCAGCGCTTACCCTGACTGTTGATGAACAACTTAATACGTTATCCTTCTTAGTAATTTTTTGTTTGTTCTACTTAATACTTTTGGTTGAATACTGTAATCAATACACAGTTATTCTTTTTTTTTTGGTTTTTATTTTTTATTGCGTATTTGTCCACAACATCATGTCAGAAATGATCACAGCCACTCTGAATGAACGCAGGCTATGCACTGCTCCATTAATCATCCATGACACCGTCACACTGTACACCTCCTTACATTCACCGACTGACTGAAGACTGTTTCTTGAACACTGCCTCAGTGATCTACTTATGAAGGTGTCGACTGACTTTTCTTAAGATGCAGTAAGGTCATTAGTGAAAGCATATTCTTTAGAATATTATTCTAATCTAAATTAGAAGCAATGACAATTTTCTGAAAACAATACTCAGTAAAGACTTCTGGAGTGTTAAATCTAGTCTGAACTTACTTTAGTGGAGTAAAGTAAGTCCTCAGAGTGATAATTTGAGCAACTAATAAAATAGAAAACAATTTTCTTGATTGGACTAGACTGGGGCAGTAGATTCTATATAAAAGATCTTATCACACATACAAACATCATCTGTTTTCTTGAGAAAATATTAAAGATTATGAACTTGCCAAACTTACTAAGTTTTTTTTTGTTTGTTTTCTACAAAATGCCTTCAAATTTGTGTCCCCTTTCCCCTTCTCAGGATTACATTATTTGCATTTTGGGCAACAGAAAACCATTTAAACTGCCTAAAACACTAACCTTTGTTGTATCTTAAAAGTGCATCTGTGAAATGTTATTTTGATGAAAACCTCATAATTTAAAACATTTAAATTATGTAGGTTAGCATTTTCAATACTACCTAAGTATATCAATCAAATATAGAAAGTTAAATCAATGTTAAGAAATGAAGATTCACAGTTTACTTTCCAAAGCTTGTGATTAGTGCTTCATATTTATGCTTTTAACTTTGATTTGACTGCTTCATAGATGAATTTATATCTAAACATAATTCCACTATAGCATAATACTAATTAGGCAGTTTCCCCAAGCATGAGAACATCATATTCATCTAGTTGTAAAGTTTTAAGGCTTGAAATCTAAACTCATGAAAACATCATGGAATCCATAGCTCAGGGCTGTAGGGTTCAGAGTTTTAATTGTTGTTGCTGTAATAATCCTCCTTAAATCAACAACAACAAAAAAAAACCAACTTATCAGACATCTGTGAAATATTACTATTAAAAGTGAACTAACTGTTCAGGTTAAATTTCATAATCATAGATATGTTAAATGTTAATTTAATTTTGAATGGAAAAAGGTAAATCATTATTACTAGTTAAGAAATTTAAATGGCAAGAATATATATCCAGTGACCCCAAGTTTATCTTTTATGCATGTAACTACTTTCCCAGAATTCCAAATATTATAGTAACTACAGTGTTGAGACGCCCTTGCAGTTTCCAGACACCCAACATCAAGACTGATTGGCTGTATCTTCTTTTTCTTTAAATACACTATCAAAGTTCATACTGATTTTGCTTATAAGCTAACATTCTCAAATTAGTCCAAATATCCAAAAGTTTGGTCCTATTGTCCTACTCAGCTAGTGTATCTTTAAATGAGCCAGAGCTTAGGTCTTCAGAGAGCAAGATGATGTTCAATAAGAAAATATGATTTTAATGCTACTTTTAAAACTTGGGTTGTTGAGGACATACTTTTTTTATGCTGATTAATGAAATGCCTAACATGCATATCAGAGGTTAGATAATTCCTTACCCTTAGGGTTCTGTATATACTAAATGTCTTCAAATATTAGCTGAACAAATCAGTGTAGAAACTTCCCCTTTGCTATTGCAACTCCATTTTGTTTACTTTGAAAAGAAATGATATTTTAATTCTTCCATTGTAAAAGAAAATTATAGCACTGATAATTTCCTTTATGGAGAATAACAATGATCCAAATTCATGAATTAAGGAACCATTTCAGGAATTGTTGGAAGGTGAGCTATTCTGTAGTAACTATGCTTCAATTGCCGAGCAGTACGCCCAGACACAATCCATTTCAACTTCTGAACATTCGGTTTTGAACACTTGTTTGATGAATACTCAGTTAAACACTTTGATACAAGCTCTTGCCAGAAGGTCAAATCTCTGCCATTTATCTTGGAATGTTTCTGAAGACATTCTATTCCTTCTGTTAACTCCACACACTGCTGTGCTTGGATCTCCAAGGCAATGATAGAGAAAGCCAACACAGAAGGCTTTGCTTTAGAAAATATGATCCTGCAGTGACATGCCTTAAGTTGAGCTTCCAGTCTTTCAAAATTAAGGTTATTTCTCCTTTCAAATGGCAAGTTCTCTTGAATGAGTGAATAATAGAGTTGCAGAAACTGAAAGGCAGTAGTAGCTTTGACTTTCCAACACACCTTCTCCAATACAATCTTTTCCATTCTCATCAAGTCTGAAACCGTGAACATATACTGACTTATCCGGATCAAGTCAGTTGCCAGTGGCACATTCCTTTCCTCTTCTATTGATTTTACAGCCAAATAAAAACAGCTCAGACCAACAGATCCAAGGTTCTTGGGCTGTACCTTCATTTTAGACAGAAATCTGTCCAGTAAATTCACAGCTAGAGAAAATGTCTCCGTGTCAAAGCCAAAAAATTGAGTGAGACTAAGAAGATCTTTCACTTCGAAGTCCCTCAGCCGTGCAGTCATTCTGAGGCCATTATCGTGTGCAGACTCAATTAGTCTAAAGCCGCAGACCTTTGGCTGACATCTAGACTCCTGTTCCAACAAAGTGTTCAGCTGGTGTAGCAGTTTCTGAGAGTCAGTTGTTGTCAGTACTTCTATCATCTTGATAGCGGCTGCAGCTCCTCAGTGGTAACCTCCCTCCCCGGGCCTGCTCTCACCTCACCCCCACGATATCAGATTCCAGCGGTCTACGAGATGAGGGGTCTCGCGGTCAAGAGGGGAGAGGCCCGGGGAGGGGGAGCCGTCCTGGGTGGAGGTCTTGGCAGCGCCGCCCAGATGACACTGCCCTCCGGAGGGTCAGCTCGGAGCCGAAGGGCAATACACAGTTATTCTTAAGTGTTGAAAATTAACTGAAAAGTGATTGCTGTTAAATATAAGAGTGGGAATAAGAGAGGGAAGAGATGTGCAATTCAGGACATGCTCAAGCTGAATTGCCCCAAATGGTAGAGTTAGAAACATACCAGGTTATTCCAATTCAATCCCATCAAGGTGGCATGTACCAATGCCATCTCACTAGTCCCAGTGATCAACTTCAGTTCACAATTGATCATAATGATAGGACTAAGAGCCCAAGGGATCACAGAAACAAGACTAGTGTCTGCAAATACTAGCTGATAGAATCAAAAAGGGAGAGAACAATCCAACATGGGAGCGAGACACACAGTGTGTACAGTGATGTACAGTGTGATTTAATGCTATAACTACTACTCAAACAGTATTTTTCACTTTGTGTTTCTGTGTGGGTGCAAACTGTTGAAACCTTTACTTAATATATGCTAAACTGACCTTCTGTATATAAAGAGAATTGAAAATGAATCTTAATGTGAATGGAAGGGGAGAGGGAGCAGGAAAGGGGAGGATTGTGCGTGGGAGGGAAGTCATTGAGGAAGAAGTCATTGTACTCCATAAGCTGAACTTTGGATTTTATATATATTTAATAAAAGTTAAAAAAAGACTAATGTCTGCTAATACTAACTGATAGAATAAAAAAGGGAGAGAATGATGCAATATGGGAAGCGGGATACACAACAGACTCATAGAATGGCAGCTGTCCTAAACAGCACTCTGGCCTCAGAATCAGCCCTTAAGGCATTTGGATCTGGCTGAAGAGCCCATGAGAGTTTTTAGGCATGGAAAGTTAAGACACTCTAGCAAAAAAAAAAAAAAAAAGGACCTAAATGAAAGATCTCCTCTAGTGAGATCCTAGTAGAAAGAACAGGCCATCAAAGAAGAGGTACCTTTCTCTTAAGGTAGGAGTGAACTTCCACTTTGACTATGACCTTGTCTAAATAAGATCGGAGTTGAAGAACTCAAAACACTTCCATAGCCTTGGAAGCTCATGACAAGAGCCTAAGGAGATTACTGACGCCATAAACAAGAGTGTCAATTTGTTAAGTCAACAACAGGAGTCACTGTGCGCTTACTCCCCATGTAGGATCTCTGTCCTTAATGTGCTGTACATTGTGGTTTAATGCTATAACTAGTACTCAAACAGTAGTTTTCACTTTGTGTTTCTATGTGGCTGCAAACTGTTGAAATCTTTACTTAATATATGCAAAATTGATCTCCTATATAAAGAGAATTGAAAATGAATCTTGATGTGAATGGAATGGAGGGAGCGGGAGATGGGAGAGTTGCATGTGGGAGGGAAGTTATGGGGGGGGAAGCCATTGTAATCCATAAGCTGTACTTCTTTACTAAATAAAAGTTTAAACAAACAAAAAAACAAAAACCAAAAAAAAGTGGAACAGCCAGGTCTCAAACCGGCACCCATTTGAGATGCCAGCACTTCAGGCCAGGGCATTAACCCACTGTGCCACAGTGCTGGCCCCAACTTTTTACTAGTTCAGTGTATATAACTATGTTGGTTCTGAACCACCTCTACTATATCATCGATAAGACCAATAAATACAAATTCAGACTTTATGTTTTACAAAAATTTAGGAGATTCTATGTTCCAATTTGAATAACATGATAAACATGTTACTGTTATAGCAGCACAGAGACTAGAAACAAATTTGATATCAGGCTTGATATTTCTAATGCTTTATAATCATAATTTTATGTTGTCAAATATTTATTTCACAATTTTAATAAAATACACTCATAAATCTGCTATATCACAATATAATGCAAACAAAAATAAACAACTTACTGGTGGTGTGTTCATTTTCTTTGGCCTGGGAAGACCACCTATTCTTAGGTGTTTAAATTTTAACTGAAAAGTGATCCCTGTTAGGAATTTGGAAAACATTATGTTGAGTGAAATAAGCCAATCCCAAAGGGACAAATACCACTTGTTCTCCTCGATAGGTGACAACTAACTGAGCACCAAAAAGAAAACCTGTTAAAGTGAAATGAACACTATGAAAAATGGTGACTTGATCAGCCCTCACCCTGACTGTTGATGAGCAGCTTAATATGTTATCCCTCTTAGTATTTTTTTTGTTTATTCTACTTAATACTTTTGGTTGAATACTGTAATCAATACACAATTCTTCTTAAGTGCTGAAACTTAACTGAAAAGTGATCACTGTTAAATATAAGAGTGGGAATAAGAGAGGGAAGATATGTGCAATTCGGGACATGCTCAAGCTGACTTACCTCAAACGGTAGAGTTAGAAACATACCAGGGGATTTGAATTCAATCCCATCGAGGTGGCATGTACCAATGCCATCTCACTAGTCCCAGTGATCAATTTCTGTTTACAATTGATCATAATGATAGGACTAAGAACCAAAGGCATCACAGAAACAAGACTAGTGTCTGCAAATACTAGCTGATAGAATCAAAAAGGGAGAGAATGATCAACATGGGAAGTGAGATACACAGCAGACCCATAGAATGGCAGATGTCCTAAACAGCACTCTGGCCTCAGAATCAGCCCTTAAGGCATGCGGATCCGGCTGAAATGCCCATGAGAGTATTTCAGGCATGGAAAGCCAAGACACTCTGTGGGAAAAAAAAAAACTAAATGAAAGATCTCTGCGAGTGAGATCCCAGTGGAAAGAACAGGTCATCAAAGCAGGAGGTACCTTTCTCAGAAGGGAGGAGAGAACTTCCACTTTGACCATGGCCTTGTCTAAATAGGATCAGAGTCAGTGAACTCAGGGGGCTTCCATAACATTGGCAGCTCATGACAAGAGCCTAGGGTGATTACTGAGGCCATAAACAAGAGTGTCAATTTGTTAAGTCAACAACAGGAGTCACTGTGCACTTACTCCTCATGTAGGATCTTTGTCCTTAGTGTGCTGTACATTGAGATTTAATACTATAACTAGTACTCAAACATTATTTTTCACTTTATGTTTCTGTGTGGGAGCAAACTGTTGAAATCTTTACTTAATGTATGCTAAACTGATCTTCTGTATATAAAGAGAATTGAAAATGAATCTTGATGTGAATGGAAGGGGAGAGGGAGTGGACAAGCGGAGGGTTGCGGGTGGGAGGGACGTTATGGGGGGAAGCCATTGTAATCCATAAGCTGTACTTTGGAAATTTATATTCATTAAATAAAAGTTAAAAAAAAAGAAAGAGATAAATATAACATTGTGTTAATCATGTGTTTTTTTATTTAATAAATGTGAATTTACAAAGTGCAACTTTTGTATTGTTTTGGCTTCCCCCCCATCCTCCCTCCCTCCTGTGACCCTTCCCTCTCCCACTCGCTCTCCCATCCTGCTCTTCATCGAGTTTCATTTTCAATTACCTTCATATACAGAAATCAACTTAGTATATACTAAGCAAGGATTTCAACAGGCTGCCTTTACACAACCGCACAAGGTATAGGGTATTGTTCAACTAGTAATGTTGTCTTTAAGTTTCATAGTAAAGCACATTAAGGACAGAGATCCTACATGGGGAGTATGTACCCAGTGACTCCCGTTGTTGATTTAACAATTGGCACTCTTATTTATGATGTCAGCAATCACCCAAAGCTCTTGTCATGAGCTGTCTAGGCTATGGGAGCCCCTAGAGTTCACCAACTCTGAACTTGTTTAGTCAATGCCGTATCACAGTGGAGGGTTATAAAGTCAATTGAAAATAAATCTCATTAAGCATAATGTTTGGAATAACACAGGAAGGAGGAATTTTGTAACTGTGAAGCTCTATTGTCCTGCATACTTTCCTACAGATTACATCTAAAGGTACAGTTTAAAATCTTGGTATGGGACCTCAAATCCCATCAAACTGGATAGTAAAAATTTTTAAAGTGAACATATTAAGTGGTAAATTGATAATATAGATAGGATTACATGTTAAATGGATCATATAAATAATATGAAATGTCTGGTCAAAATAAACAGAATTAAAAAGGAGAGAATATTCCAACATGGGAAGCAGTACACAGAGAAGAAACATAGAATGAGAATCACATTAAAAAACACTCTGTCCTCAGAATCAGCCCATAAGGCATTCTGGTCAGGTTAAAGTTGCATGAGAGCAACTCAAGCATCAAAAGCCAAGACAATGTGGTAAAAAAATGTTCTACATAAAGGATCTTTGTGAGAGAGACCCCAGTGGAAATAAGTGGCCATAAAAGAAGGATGTACTTTTGTCTGACAGGTGGAGAGTACTTCAACTTTGCTTGTGGACTTGTCTAGATACTGACACAGATTTTGGATACAAAGGCTACTATAGCCTTTGTAGCTTCTATAACCTAGGCAGCTCATGACAAGAGTTTCGGGTGATCACTGATATCATACATAAGAGTGTTATTTGTTAAATTAACAACAGGAGTCACTGTGCACATACTCTTCATAAAGGACTTCTGTCCGCAATGAATTGTATTATGAGAATTAACTGTAAAACTGGTTCTCGGTTTGTGTGTGTGTTTGTCAGTGTGTGTTTGTTCGTGTGTGTAAATTGTTGAAATCTACTTTGTAAAAGTTGGTCTTCTATGTATAAAGTTAAATAAAAATGTATCTTAAAGGATAATGGAACTTGGAATGAGCAAGGGAAGAGGAGTGGGGTGAGAGTGGAGGAGGGAGGGCAGCATAGTGAGAAGAATCACTATATTCCTAAAGTTGTACTGATGAGATTGGTACTCATTAAATAAAATGTTTCTTTGAGATATAAAAAGAAACAAGAGGAATGATTTGTATGTTTCCCGAGTAATCGCTTGACTCACAAGACAAAATGCATGATGCAAAAGAATTCATCTTCAACCACACACTAATGAAGTGGAACTCTAGTGGTTAAATTTTAGGGTTTCAAACTCATATTTGAAAGGCATGTGTTAAAAATAGATGAATTCTTATTTCAGCTCAATTCTCAATAGCTAGAACCTGGAATCAACCCAAATGCCCATCAACAGTAGACTGGATAAAGAAATTATGGGGCATGTACTCCATAGAATACTATACGGCAGTAAAAAACAACTAAATCTTGTCATTTGCAACAAAATGGAGGAATCTGGAAAACATCATGCTCAGTGAATTAAGCAAGTCCCAAAGGGACAAATATCACATGTTCTCCCTGATTGGTGACAACTAACCAAGCACCAAAAGGGAAACATGGTGAAGTGAAATGGATACTATAAGAAACAGTGACTTGATCAGCCCTTGTCTTACTGTTGATGTACAATGTAATACTTTATCCATTTTAGTATTTTTTCATTCTACTTAGAACTATTGGTTGAACTCTTTAATTAACACACAATTATTCTTAGGTATTTAAATTCAACTGAAAAGTGATCTCTGTTAAATGTAAGAGTGGGAATAAGAGAGGGAGGAGATGTACAATCTGGGACATGCTCAATCGGACTTGCCCCAAATGGTGGAATTAGAAACGTGCCACAGGATTCCAATTCAATTCCATCAAGGTGGCAAGTACCAATGCCATCTCACTAGTCCAAGTGATCAACTTCAGTTTACAATTGATCATGCTGATAGGCCTATGAGTCAAAGGGATCACAGAAACAAGACTAGTGTCTGCTAATACTGATAGAATTAAAAAGGGAGAGAACCATCCAACGTGGGAAGCAAGATACACAGCAGACTCATAGAATGGCAGATGTCCTAAACAGCACCCTGGCCTCACAATCAGCCCTTAAGGCATTCGGGCCTGGCTGAAGAGCCCATGTGAGGATTTAAGGCATGGAAAGCCAAGACACTCTGGCAAAAAAAAAAAAAAAAAAACAAAAAAAAAAAACAAAAAAAAACAAAAAACAAACAAACAAACAAAAACACCCTAAAGGAAAGATCTCTGTGAGTGAGAACCCAGTGGAAAGAACGGGGCCATCAAAGAAGGAGGTACATTTCTCTGAAGGGAGGAGAGAACTTCCACTTTGACTATGTATTGTTGACATAAGATCGAAGTCAGTGAACTCACAATGCTTCCATAGCCTTGGCAACTCATGACTAGAGCCTAGGGTGATTAATGATGCCTTAAACAAGAGTGTCAATTTGTTAAGTTAACAACAGGAGTCACTGTGTACCTACTCCTCATGTAGATCTCTGTCCTTTATGTGTTGTTCAATGTGAATTAATGCTATAATTAGTACTCAAACGGTATTTTGCACTTAATTGGTTTGTGTGGGTGCAAACTGTTGAAATTTTTTTAACATAGATTAAATTGATCTGTACATAAAGATAATTGAAAATGAATCTTGATGTGAATGGAATGGGAGAGGCAGCAGGAGATGGGAGGGTTGTGGGTGGGAGGGAATTTATGGGGGGGGGAAGCCATTGTAATCCATAAACTGTACTTTAGAAATTTATATTTAGTAAATAAAAGTTAAAAATGGATACATTCAAATGTGGGAACAGGTTTTATGATGATTATTATTTGCTTTCCCTTTGTTTTCAATTCTGATAATCATACTGTATTTCTAAACACACATCTGCTTGTCACAGATACATGTATAAAATATGGAAAACATCATGCTATTCTACTTTAAGATACTTAAACATGAAGCTAATATTCCTATGGCAACTTATATCTACTCCATCAAGTTATTTGCTGTGACCTAATCAAATAATTAGTGTGTTATTCATGGGTAATATTCCAGAATTCAGAAAACTACTACAGTACATTTACTAGAATAAAATAATGAGTCTTACTGTGGGTGCATTTAAATTCATTGCACAAAGCAAAAGTTCCAGTCTCTGGGAATTAATTCAAAACTCTTGAAATCCATTTCTCTATACATTCATCTGATGATCTATCAAATCTTTATTTATAGCTCTGAGAGTCAGATCTTAACTTTCTCTGTTCGCTAGTTTCTTCTATAACTCATGCAAGATATCAACACAAGAATTACATAGAGCCTCTACTGCCACTGTTGTTCTTGTCTAACAGGGAATGGCCATGGCTAATGTGAACTTCAGTGGGAGTAAGACAGTGTACTGGTTTTAGTCCCACAACATCTCCCTGGTTTCCTTTATTGCACAGATATGATTTTCCCTGTTCAAATTCCTGTGTTTTCTCTATACTGCCATTGTCCTAAGTGATATTCTACAAATGTGGGAACCTTACACTTGACCTTCCAAGCCTAGGTTCCCTCATCTCAGAGCTCAGAAACTAGTACATGATGAAAAAATAGGTCTCAATTTCATATTGCTTGAGATAAAAATGAAATTTCAGGGATTAATGAGCTAGCTCAGCACCATGGACTTTGTGAGTTTCTATGTCCTTTCCTGGAATTTGCTCTCTTTGTTCATCACACACCTCTGCCAACAGGAGTTGTTCCTTCTGGGAATGGAGATATAGCTTCCAAGGGAAACTCCAATATGAGAAAAATTGTGAACATCATACTCACCAAAAATTGGCTAATCATAAGCCACTCCTTTGACTCTTCTGAGTTAATAAGGAAGCTATAGTGATTAATTTGTCCTGAATACAGAAGATTATATAGTCCAAGTGGCATAAATAAAGGGAGTGATGAACAAAGAGTGAGTCTAGCTAATTAAAATAACCTCAAGGGTTATTAACTGAATTTAGCCTTTTCTTTTTAAATATTTAATTATTTGAAAGGCAGAGAAATGAAAGACAAAAACAGAGACACAGACACATGAAGCATCTTTTTCTTGGCTCACTTCCCAAGATGCTAAAATAAACAGGTTTTGGCGAGGACAGAGCCAGGAGCAAGTAATTTTATTTACATCTGCTATATGGGCACATTCCAAAGCATTTGGGTCATGTTCCATTGCCTTCCCAGGTTCATTAATAGAATATACACAAAGTAACACTACAATATAGGAGGCCAGCATTGCAAGCAGTGGCCAATCCCATTGCAAACTAATGTGTGCTACAAACACTAGTCATTTCAGATCCATCATTAAAAATACTTAGTCATATATCTCTGTTGCCTCATCATGTATTTTTCTATTAATTCAGTTCATAATTTTATTGTTTAAAAAGACAAACAATATACACCTTGAAGTTTTAGACATACCCATTTGATAAGAAGAGGAAATCAAAGGGATACAAATTAAAAAGTGGGAATTCAGATTATTCCTATTTGAAAATGACATGGTTCTCAATATAGGGAAGCCAAAAGAGTCCACTAGTAGATGATTAGAATTCATAAAAAAACTTTGTTAAAGTAGCAGAATACAATATTAACACACGAAAGTTAATAGCCTTTCTATACACAGACATTGCCATGGCCAAACATCTAAACAGAAAGATTTCCAATCAACAACCTAAGTATCCACCTCAAGAGTCCTAGAAAACAAGAATAAACCAAATACAAGATGAAATTAATAGCATAGGTCATAAATGGAATGTTAACATTAAAGATAAGCAAAATAAAGATTTTATTTTTAATAGAAGAAACAATCCTTTCACTAGGTTATAAAAACTAGGTTCAAGTAAATAAAATCAAAGAAGGGGAAACTACAATGCATATCACAGATATAATAGGCATCACTAATTTATATTAACAAGGATAAATAAAAAATGTAAAAAAAATGTTTATTTGTGGATACATATAAGCTACCAAAACTGAGCCAAGTAGATATAACATATCTGAGAATCCAGGTCTCCCACGGGGTTGCGGCTTTGGGTGATGATCATTGTGAATGTTGTTCTTTAGCTGCAGCCAACATGCTCTCCATGCAGGATGTTGGTTGGTCATAGAGGAAGCCACCTGCTAGCAGGAGGTAGGAAGTACACAGTGACCTTACTTTCTGCTTGCTGTCACTGCCAATCTACAAATGCCCTTTAGAAGAAGCCTATTGGCAAGCCAGTGGTGGTTACAAGATAGCAGAATAGGGAGGGAGCTTATTTCTCTAGCCCAGGGGAAAATAGTTTTAAATAAGTGGTAGTCTTGGGGAAGAGTTATGAAAAAAAGGCAAAGGAAACTCTACTACATGGAGGGCATGGGCACCCATGGCTCAGGACTCCAATATCCAAGAGCCTATGCACCATTGCTGCAAAGTGAGGTGAGAGAAGATGGCAGGAGCCTGAGACTCTGGTGAAAAAGCAGAAGGAAGACCCTACAGGAAGTGAGGTTTGAAGCTATGTGAGGGAAAGTGCACCAGCCTAACTAGAGGAGAGAAAAAAAGAGGGTATGAACACATTTCTCTCTGATCACCTTACAAAGCCATACAAGCCAATAGAGCAGGTGCCAATTTGGACATACATAACAGCTGCGCCAGCTCATTTCTGTGCCTGGCAATCAGCTGAATGGAGATTCCTGACTCCAGTGGGGAGAAATAACAGAAGGTTAGGAGCTTGTGAATGTGTGAAGCTTCAGAACCAGGACTGTGGGAAAAAAATGAGTGTGTGTGGAAGAACTCATGGTGTGGATGAGACTTTGAGCAGTCTCAGTGGGATACCACAAGCTCCAGAAGTCCTGGACACCTGGTGAGAGACATTGCTGGAAAATCTTAACTTATACTGAGAATTGCCCAGATCCTTTGTGCGGTCCTTGGGACAGAGCGGAGGAATATTATATCCACTTTGGCTAGTGCTCAGGCACTGGACTCCATCAAGGAGAAGAGCTCAGCTGAGCAGAAATAATTCCTTTCTGATTAAAAAAAGAGAGTGAAGATTTACCATGTCAAACCGGAGAGTATCAACTTAGGCATGCCCTTAACTCTAGAGAACTGAACAGAGCTCTCTGGCTACATCCACCACAAGCCTCTAGACATTCACTGAAAGCAGACATTCCACTCATCTATACAGTCATAGTACAATGATAAAAGCTGCCAAAGTGGGGGAAAAAAAGAAGAAACCAACGAGTACCTCCACAAATGCTGAACAACAAATGCAACAACCCAAGAGACAAGAATAAGGAAGACAACATCATGCTCCCAAAAGAACAGAACACTTCAATACAAGATTATGAAGATGATGAGATAGAAGAAATGCAAGAAATAGAATTCCAAAAATTGATGATAAGATTATACAGAAGTAATCAAAAGCAAAAGCATGGACTACTAAAATCCATGGAGAACATGAAAGAAAATCTCTCATGAAATTAAAATCCTTTTTTAATTTTTTTATTTAGTAAATATAAATTACCAAAGTACAGATTATGGATTACATAGGCTCCCCCCCATAACTTCCCTCCCACTCGCACTCCTCCCATCTCCTGCTCCCTCTCCTATTCCATTCACATGAAAATTCATTTTCAATTCTCTTTATATACAGAAGATCGATTCAGTATATATTAAGTAAAGATTTCATCAGTTTACACCCACACAGAAACACAAAGTGTAAAAATACAGTTTCAGTACTAGTTATAGCATTACTTCACATTGGACAACACACTAAGGACAGAGCCCACATGAGAAGTAAGTACACAGTGATTCCTGTTGTTGACTTAACAATTTGACACTCTTGTTTATGGCGTCAGTAATCTCCCTAGGCTCTAGTCGTGAGTTGCCAAGGCTATAGAAGCATTTTGGGTTCCCTGACTTCGATCTTATTCTGACAGGGTCATAGTCAAAGTGGAAGTTCTCTCCTCCCTTCAGAGAAATGTACCTCCTGCTTTGATGGCCCCAATCTTTCCACTGGGAGCTCACTCGAGCAGATCTTTCATTTAGGTTTTCTTTTTTTTTCCAAAGTGTCTTGGCTTTCCATGCCTAAAATACTCTCATGGGCTCTTCAGCCAGGTCCGAATGCCTTAAGGGCTGATTTTGAGGCCAGAGTGCCATTTAGGACATCTGCCATTCTATGAGTCTGCTGTGTATCCTGCTTCCCACGTTGGATCGTTCTCTCCCTTTTTGATTCTGTCAGCTAGTATTTGCAGACACTACTCTTGTTTTGTGATCCCTTTGACTCTTAGACCTATCAGTGTGATCAATTGTGAACTGAAGTTCATCACTTGGACTAGTGAGATAGCATTGGTACTTGCCACTTTGATGGAATTGAATTGGAATCCCGTGGCACGTTTCTAACTCCACCATTTGGGGCAAGCCCGGTTGAGCATGTCCCAAATTGCACATCTCCTCCCTCTCTTATTCCCACTCTTATATTTAAGAGAGATCCCTTTTCAGTTAAAATTTAAACACCTAAGAATAGTTGTGTGTTAATTAAAGAGTTCATCCAGTAGTACTAGAACAAAAAAATACTAAAATGGATAAAGTATTACATTGTACATCAACAGTCAGGTCAAGAGCTGATCAAGTCACTGTTTCTCATAGTGTCCACTTCACTTCAACAGGTTTCCCCTTTGGTGCTCAGTTAGTTGTCGCCTATCAGGGAGAACATATGATATTTGTCCCTTTGGGCCTGGCTTAATTCACTCAGCATAATATTTTCCAGATTCTTCCATTTTGTTGCAAATGACCGGATTTCATTGTTTTTGACTGCTGGGTAGTATTCTATAGAGTACATGTCCCATAATTTCTTTATCCAGTCTACCGTTGATGGGCATTTGGGTTGGTTCCAGGTCTTAGCTATTGTGAATTGAGCTGCAATAAACATTAATGTGCAGACAGCTTTTTTGTTTGCCTATTTAATTTATAAGGAGGAATAAAACTGAAATGAAAAAACTCAATAGAACATGAAATCGAGATATTGAAGAGAAAACAAAATGAAAATGAAGAATTCAACAGAACAAATAAAAAATGCATTTGAGAACCTTAAAATCCAAATCAGGCAGAAGAGAGAATATCAGACTTAGAAGACAGAGCACAGAAAAGTATACAGTCTAGCTAAAGTCTGCAAGAGAAAATTAGAAATCTAAGACATAGTGTTGAGAATCTATAGGATACAATATATAAAAAACAAGATTTTGGGTTCTTGTAGGTTCTGAAGTTATGGAGAAAGAGAAAGTGTTAGAATGCCTTTTTTAAGCAAAATACTAGCGAACTTCCAACAGACATGACCAGAAAAGATCATCAACACAACACATTGTAATCAAACTCACCACAGCAAAGCATAGGAAAAAGATTCTAAAATGTGCAAAAGATAAATGCCTGATTACTTTCAAGGATCTCCAATTAGATTCACATCAGACTTCTAATCAGAAACCCTGCAAGCTGGGAGAGAATGGTGAGATACAGCCCAAGACTTAGAGAAAATACAGTCATCCTATTATATTATACCCTGCAAAGGTCTCATTTGGGAATAAAGATGAAATAAAAGCCTTTCATAACAAACAGAATGAATTTGTCACCACTCATCCATCCCTGCAAAGGATGCTGAAGATGTTTTACAAACAGAAACACAGAAACACAGTCATCAACAGAAAGGTGGTAAAGGAAGAAAACCTTGCAGTAAGGGATCACAGGAAGTTCAAACTATATATTAGAAATATCTTTGGGAACACGGCAGGGCAAAGTCACTTCTTATCAGTAGCTGCACTGAAAGTAAATGGCCTCAACTCTCTAGAGATCCCAGTGGAAAGAACAGGTCATCAGGTACCTTTCTCTGAAGGGAGGAGAGAACTTCCACTTTGACCATGGCCTTGTCTAAATATGATCAGAGTCGGAAAACTGAAAAGGCCTCCATAGCCTTGCCAACTCATGACAAGAGCCTAGGGTGATTACTAATGCCATGAACAACAATTGCAATTTGTTAAGTCAACAACAGAAGTCACTGTGCACTTACTCGTCATGTAGGATCTCTGTCCTAAATGTGCTGTACATTGTGGTTTAATGCTATAACTAGTGCTCAAACAGTATTTTACACATTGTATTTCTGTGTGGGTGTAAACTGTTGAAATCTTTACTTAATATACGCTAAATTGATCTGCATATAAAGATAATTGAAAATCATGATGTGAATGGAAGGGGAGAGGGAGTGGGAGAGAGGAGGGTTGCAGGTGGGAGGAAAGTTATGGGGGGGAACCATTGTAATCCATAAGCTGTACTTCAGAAATTTATATTCATTAAATAAAAGTTTAAAATAAAAGACACAGCCTGGCTGAATGGATTAAAAAACAAAACCCATTTATTTGCTGCTTTCAAGAAACACATCTTTCCAACAAAGATGCATGCAGACTGAAAGTGAAAGGTTGGAAAAAGATATTCCATGCCAAAAGAAACCAAAAAAGAGCTGATGTAGCCACCTTAATATCAGAAAAAATTGACTTTAACACAAAAAAATGTTAAGAGAGACAAAGAAAGGCACTATATAATGATTAAGGTATCAATTCAACAGGAAGATGTAACTAGTATAAATGTATATGCACCTAATTAAAGGGCACCAGTTTATTTAAAAGATATGTTAAGGAACTTAAAGGGAGACTTAGACTCCAATACAATAATATTGGGGGGCTTCAATGCTCCACTTTTAGCAATGGACAGATCAACCAGACAGAAATCAACAAGGAAACAGTAGATTTAATTGACACTAGAGAACAAACAGATCTAAGAGATATGTACAGAAATATTCATCCTAATGTTACAGAATACACATTCTTCTCACTAGTGCATGGGACTTTCTCTAGGATAGACCACATATTAGGCCATAAAGCAAGTCTAAGCAAATTTAAAACAAATCAAAATCATACCATACATCTCAGACCACAATGGAATGAAGCTGGAAATCAGCAACTCAGGATTCTCTAGAGCATAAGTAAACACATGGAGAATGTCAGCATGCTCCTGAATGAACACTGGGTCATAGAAGAAATCAAAAGAGAAATCAAAAACTCTCAGGAAACAAATGAAGATAACAACACAACATATCAAAACGTATGGGATACAGCAAAAGCAGTGTTAAGAGGAAAGTTTATAGCAATAGGTGCCTACATCAAGAAATTGGAAAGGCACCAAATAAATGAACTATCAATGCATCTCAAAGATCTAGAAAAACTACAGCAAACCAGACCCAAATCTAGTAGGAGGAGAGAAATAATTAATATCAGAGAAGAAAATCAACAAAATTGAATCCAAAAAAACACAAAAGGGAAGCAAAATGTTGAAAGGATATTTTGAAAAAAAAAAAAAGAACAAAATTGACTCACCATTGGCACAACTAACCAAATAAAGGAGAGAGAAGACACAAATAAATAAAATTAGACATGAAAAGGAAATGTAACAACAGACACCACAGAAATAACAAGAGTCATTATGAATTACTACAAGAGTTGTATGCCGGCAATCAGGGAAATCTGTCAGGAATGGATAGATTCCTGGGCATAGGCGACCTACAAAAATTGAAGCAAGAAACATAGAAAACCAAAAAAAGACCCATAAGAAAGTCAGAAACTGAATCAGTAATAAAGGCCCTCCCAACAGAGAAAAGTCCAGGACAAGAGAGATTCGCTTCTGAATTCTATCAGACATTTACTGAAGAAATAACTCCGATTCCTCTCAAGCTATTCAAAACAATTGAAAGAGAGGGAATCCTCACAAATTCTTTCTACAAAGCCAGTATCACTTTATTCCTAAACCTGAAAAAGATGTAGCAGAGAAAGAGAATTACACACCAATTTCTCTAAAGAACATACAACAAATACACAACAAAATTCAAGCCAAAATAATCCAACAACAAATTAGAAGGATCATCCAACCTGACCAAGTGGGATTTATCCTTGTATGCAGGGATGGTTCAACATTCACAAATCAATCAATGTGATACATCACATTAACAAACTGCAGAAGAAAAATCATATATTATCTCAATAGATGCAGAGAAAGCATTTGATAGATTACAAAACCATTTTGTGATGAAAACTCTAACCAAATTGTGTATAGAAGCAACATTCCTCAACATAATTAAGGCAATTTATGAAAAAACCCGCAGCCAGCAACCTATTGAATGCGGAATAGTTGGAAGCGTTTCCACTGAGACCCAGTTCCAGACAGGGATGCCAAATCTCACCATTGCTATTCAATATAGCACTAGAAGTTCTAGCCAAGCCATTAGTCAAGAAAAAGAAATTACAAGGGGTACAAAAAGGGAAGGAAAATGTCAAACTATACATCTTTGCAGACAACGTGACTCTATTTAAGGTATCCAAAGAACTCCACTAAGAGACTATTGGAACTCATAGACGAATTTGGCAAAGTTGCAGGATATAAAATCAATACATAAAAATCAACAGCCTTTGTATACAGACACTGCCAGAACTGAGAAATAACTTCTAAGGTCAATCCCATTCACAACAGCTACCAGAAAAAAAAAAACAAATAACTTGGAAAAAACTTAACCAAGGATGTCAAATATTTCTATAATGAGAATTACAAAATCTTAAAGAACTAGAAGAGGATACCAAAAAATGGAAAAATATTCCATGCTCACTGATTGGAAGAATTAATATCATCAAAATGTCCATTCCTCCAAAAGCAATTTACAGATTCAATGTGATACCAATGAAAATATCAAACATATTCTTATCAGATCTAGAAAAAATGATGCTGATATTCATATAGAAACATATATTGAGGCACGGGAGACCTCAAATAGATAAATGAGTCTTATACAACAAAAACAGAGCTGGAGGCATCAGAATACCAGATTTCAAGACATACTACAGGGCCATTATAATCAAAACAGCATGGTACTGTACAGAAACAGATGGATAGGCAATAGAACAGAATAGGAACACCAGAAATCAATCCAAACATCTACAACCAATTCATATTTGATCAAGGAGCTAAAACCAATTTCTGGAGCAAGGAGAGTCTTTTAAACAAATATTGTTGGGAAAACAGGATTTCCACATGCAGAAGTATGAAGCAAGATACCTATGTTACACCTTACACAAAAATCCACTCAGCATGGATTAAAGATCTAAATCTATGACCCAACACCATAAAATTATTACAGAACATTGGAGAAAGTCTGCAAGATATAGGCACAGGGAAGACTTCTTGGAAAAATCTCCAGTGGCATAGGCAGTCAAAGCCAAAATTAACAACAGGGATTACATCAAATTGAAAAGTTTCTTGTCTGCAAAAAAAAAAAAAGTCATCAAAGTGAAGAGGTAACTGAAAAAAATGGGAGAAAATCCTTGCAAATTATGCAACTGATAAAGGATTAATAACCAAAATCTGGCAGGCACCACAGCTCACTTGGCTAATCTTCAGCCTGTGGAGCTGGCACCCTGGGTTATAGTCCTGGTTGGGGTGCCAGGTACTGTCCCAGTTGCTCCTCTTCCAGTCCAGCTCCCTGCTGTGGCCTGGGAAGGCAGTGAAGGATGTCCCAAGTGGTTAGGCCCTGCACCCACATGGGGGACCAGAGGGAACATCTGGCTGCTTGCTTCGGATCGGTGCAGTGCGCCAGTGTAGCAGCCATTTGGGGGGTGAACCGACGGAAAATGAAGACTTTTCTCTCTGTCTCTCTCTCTCTCACTGTCTAACTCTGCCTGTAAAAAAAATAACCAGAATCTACAAAGAGATCAAGAAACTTCACAACAGCAAAACAAACAACCCACTTAAGAGATGGGCCAAGAGCCTAAATAGACATTTTTCAAGAGGAAATCCAAATGGCCAGCAGACACATGAAAAAATGTTCAGGATCACTAGCCATCAGGGAAATGCAAAGCAAAACCACAATGAGGTTTCACCTCACTCCAGTTAGTATGGCTTTCATACAGAAATCAACTAACAACAGATGATGGTGAGGTGGTGGGGGCAAAGGCACAATAACCCACTGTTGGTGGGAATGCAGACTGGTAAAGCCACTATGGATACAGTTTGGAGATACCTCATAAATCTGAATGTATCCCTACCACATGACCCAGCAATTCCATTCTTTGGAATTTACCCAAGGAGTATTAAATTGGCAAATAAAAGAGCTGTCTACACCTCAATGTTTATTGCAGTGCAATTCAGAATGGCTAAGACATGGAATCAACCTAAATGCCCATCAACAGAAGACTGGATAAAGAAGTTAAGTGATATGTTAATGTATTCTACAGAATACTACACAGTGGTAAAAGAAATGAAATCTGGTCATTTGCAACAAAATGGAGGAATCTGGAAAACATCATACTGAGTGAAATAAGCCAGTGAAACTGACACTATGAGAAGCAGTGACTTGATCAGCCCTTGTGATGACTGTCAAGGAACAGCTTACTATTTTATTCATTTTAGTATTTTCTTTTTCTACTTAATACCATTGGTTGAGCTTTTTACTTAACACAGAATTATTCTTAGGTGTTTAAATCAAAATGAAATAAAAAATAAGAGTTGGAATAAGAGATGGAGGGGATATACAGTTTGGCACATGCTCCCAGGTATTTACCCCTAAGGGTAAAGCTTAAAACTTGCCATGGGACTCGAAATACTAAAAATTGGCATGTGCCAATGCCACCTTACTAATTAAAGTGATCAGTTTAAGTCCATGACTGATCATAAAGAGGATTAAGTGTCAAGGGAGCACACAAATAAGACCAGTGTCTGCTAATAATTGCAGAATTAAAAAGGAGATAACAACCCAGGATGGGAAGCAGGTCACAGAGCAGACTCTTAGAATGACAAATGCCGTAAACAGAACTCTGGCCTCAGAATCACACCTTAAGGCATTTGGATCTGGCTACAAAGCACATGAGAGTAGTTCAGGCATGGAAACACAGGACAAAATGTGGCAAAAATGACCTTAAAGAAAGACCTCTGTGAGTGAGATTCCAGCAGAAAGAAGCAGACATTAAGGAATGAGGTACCTTTCTCTGAAGGGAGGAGAGAACTTCCAGTTTGATTATGACCTTGTATAAATAATGTTGGACTTTGTGAACTCAAGAGGCTTCCATAGCCTTGGCAGCTCATGAAAAGAGCCTCAGAGGATTACTGACATCATAAATGAAAGTCTGAACTGTTAAATCATCAACAGGAGTCACTGTGCACTTGCTCCCTATATTGGGACCTGTGTACTTAATGTTTTTTACTATGAGAATTAACACTATAACTAGTTCTCAAACCATGCATTATACTTTGTCTTTCTGTGTGGGTGCAACCTGTTGAAATCTTTACTTAGTATAGAGTTGATCTTCTGTATATAAAGATATTTAAAATGAACCTTAATGAAGAATGGTATTGAGAGGGAGTAGGAGATGGGATGGTTTGTGGGTGGAAGGGTGGTTATAGAGCAAAGAATCACTATAATCCAAAGGTTGTACTTTTGAAATTTATATTTATTAAATAAAAGTTTTCTATAATTATAACATATCTGAATAGAGCAATACAGAGTAAGAACATTAAATCAGGAAAAATGTGTTCAAATGAAAGATCAGCAACAAATATCTTCATTAATAAAATCTACAAAATTAAAAAAATAACACCAATCTTTTGAAAAGTTAGAGAGGTAACTTTTCCAAACTCATCATATGAGGCCAGCTGGTAAAGCCATTATGGAAGTCTGTCTGGAGATTCCTCAGAAACCTGAATATAACCCTACCATGCAACCCAGCCATCCCATTCCTTGGAATTTACCCAAAGGAAATTAAGTTGGCAAATAAAAGAGCTGTCTATATCTTAATGTGTATTGCAGCTCAATTCACAATAGCTAAGACCTGGAATCAGCCTAAATGCCCATCAACAAAAGACTGGATAAAGAAATTATGGGATATGCACTCTATAGAATACTATACAGCAGTAAAGAAATGAAATCTGTTCATTTGCAACAAAATGGAGGAATCTGGAATACATCATGCTGAGTGAAATAAGCCAGTCCCAAAGGGACAAATATCATATGTTCTTGAGCAGTGACAACTGACTGAGCACCTAAGAGGAAACCTGTTGAAGTGAAATGTACACTATGAGAAAAAATGACTTGATCAGCCCTTGTCCTGACTGTTGAAGAACAACTTACTATTTTGTTCCTTTTAGTATTTTTGTTCTACTTAATGCCATTGGTTGAACTCGTTAATTAACATGCAATTATTCTTAGGTGTTTAAATTTAACTGAAAAGTGATCTCTGTTAAATATAAGAGTGGAAATAAGAGAGGGGGGAGATGTACAGTATAGCCCATGCTCATCAGACATACCCCTAGTGGTAGAGTTAGAAACATGCCAGGGGATTCCAATTCAATCCCATTAAGGTGGCATGCACCAATGCGAGCTCACTAGTCAAAGTGATCACTTTCAATTCATAATTGATCATAACGACAGGATTGAGAGTCAAAGGGATCACCTAAACAAGACTAGTATCTGATAATACTGACTGATAGAATTAAAAAGGAGAGAACAACCTAAGATGGGAAGTGACTCATAGAATGGCAGCTGTCCTAAACAGCACTCTGGCCTCAGAATCAGCCCTTAAGGCACTTGGATCTGGCTGAAGAGCCCATGAGAGTATTTTAGGCATGGAAAGCCAAGACACTCTGTGGGGAAAAAAAAAAACTAAATGAAAGATCTCTGTGAGTGAGATCCCAGTGGAAAGAATGGGGCCATCAAAGAAGGAGGTACCTTTCTCTGAAGGGAGGAGAGAACTTCCACTTTCACTATGGCCTTGTCTAAATAAGATCAGAGGTGGTGAACTCAAGAGGCTTCCACAGCCTTGACAGCTCATGACAAGAGCCTCTGGTGATTACTGATGTCATCAATTAGATTGTCAATTGTTAAGTCAACAACAGGAGTCACTGTGCACTTACTCCCCATGTAGATTCTCTGTCCTTAATGTGTTGTACTATGTGAATTCATGGTAAAACTACTACTAAAACAGTACTCTATACTTTGTGTTTCTGTGTATGTGCAAACTGTTGAAATCTTTCCTTAGCATATACTAAATTGATCTCCTGTATATAAAAATAATTGAAAAAATGAATCTTGGTGTGAATGGTATGGGAGAGGGAGAGGGAGTGGGAGATGGGATGGTTGCGGGTGGGAGGGAGGTTATGGGGGGGGGAAGCCAGTATAATCCAAAAGTTGTACTTTGGACATTTATATTTATGAAATAAAAGTTAAAAAATAAATAAATGAACCTAAGTTTAATTAAGGGAATTATAAAAAGTTTTCTATAATAATAATAACATCTCTGAATAGAGCAATACTGAGAACATTAAATGAGGAATAATGTGTTCAAATGAAAGATCAACAACAAATGTCATCATTGCTAAAATCTACAAAATTAAACAAACACCAATTTTTTGAAAAGTATTATACAAATTGTTAGGGAGGTAACTTTTCCAAACTCATATAAGGCCAGTTTTTCCTAAAGTGACCTGATAGATGCAAGATCTCTGTTTATCTCTGATTCTCTTTTTTCAAATAAAAACTTACACAGCAGAGTCCCTGCTGAATATAATGCAACATTGTCATCCTAATAGAATTTATATTAGAATATAGGTGGAAAATTTGATAGTAATTGAATCCAGTTTGGAATCCCAAAAAAAATAAAATAAAATAAAATAAAATAAAATAAAATGGTCAGATATCATAATCAAGTCAGATGTAATATAGGAACAGGGAAAATATGAATGTAATTCATAATTCCAATAATTCACATCAATCAAAAATAAACATCAATATAATAAACTAGATGCAGAAAACATTTTGTATAAAATTATACATTCACTTATGAGAAGTAAATTGAGCAGAACACTTACAGATTGCATATAATTCAATTACAAAACCCTTGCATTTGAGGAACCTGAGCCAGATTCTATTGAATGCTAACAAAATGAAAGCATTTACCCTATAATTGGAACCATAAAATGATGCACATTTTTTACTTTTATATTCAATACTGCAATGTAAGGTCTAGGCAAAACAAAAAGAAAAGGGAAGGAAATAAAAGACATAGATATAGAAAAGAAGAAATTGAAATTGAAATTATTTATTTTTCCAGATGATTTTATGGAAATGCAATGAGTTCAACAACAGGCCACCTGAACTGGTAAATGACTGGTAGATTTGTAGGATACAAAGTAAGCACAAAAAATCAGAATAAGTTTTATATACCTATACTATTGTGAACCCACTGAAAAAATAAATCAAAGAAGAAATTAAATTCACAATAAGAAATAAAATACCCTGGATAAATTTGACTTGTGATGTAAAATGCCTCTACAGCACCAATTCTAAAGCCATGATAAAGAATCTGAGATCAAAAAGACCACTCATATTCACAGATTGAAATACTTTCTAATATTTCCATGTTATCCAAGTTAATTTACAGATACAATATGCTTTCCATCAAAATCAATGGAATTCATCATGTATCTAGAAAAATAAACCTAAACCTCATATCTTCACATATATTAAACAAAGTTCCACATAGAAAAGTAACTCTTGAGAAACAGAACACGTCTGGGGTCACAACAAATGAGTTCAATACATACCATAGATGTATGGTAAACCCTGGCATAAAAACTGATGAATAGACCAGTGTAAGAGGATAGAGGCTCCCAAAAAGAAATACCGATACATACAGACAATGGATCTTTTACAAAGCAAACAAAAATACACTGGAAAAGGTATAGTCTATTCAGTAAATTGTCCAGAGGCAACGGGATATCCATATGGACATGACTAAACCCAGATGACCACCCCTCTTTTCCTATACAAAGTCAACTGAAAGTGAGTCATGGATGTAAATGTAAGAACTGAAACTTACAAAATATAGAGAAAACTATAAGACATTGACATAAGCAATGGCTTCTTGATAAGATACCCTAAGAACAGGCAATAAAAAACTAATAGAGAAACCTTATATCAAACTAACAAGATAATTCGCAACAAAGAAGACAATCATCAGAGTGAAGATAAAACCCCTCTTAACTCCTATAAAACCAGCATCACTTTAATTCTAAAACCAGGTATATGTACAAAGCAAACTAAGACCAATATATTTGATAAATACAGATGCAAACAATCCTCAAAATACTTGCTAATCAAACATAACAACACATTAGAAATATAATTCACCCAGACCAAGTGGGAATGCACTAGATAAAATATGTCCTTGATAAAAACCTTGAGCTGGGAATAGAAGGAATATTCATGAACACATTCAAGGTAGTTTATGACAAACACAGAGCCACCATCAAATTGTGTGGGTAAGTTGGAAGCATTTCCACTAAGATCTACAAGGATGCTCACCCCCATAATTGCTATTCAATATAGTTCTAGAAGGCTTACTGAGAGCCACCAGCAAGCAAAATCCAAGCAAAGGGATACAAATTGGAAAGGTTGAAGTCAAATTATTACTGTTGATAGAAGATATGATTTTATATATAGGGAAGCCAAAAGACTCCACCAAGAGACTATTGGAACTCAAGAGAGGTTGGTAAATTTGCAAGATAAAATCAATACACAAAATTCAATAGCATTTGCATAAAAAGACAATGCTATGGCTGAGAAGGACATGCAAGATCAGTTCAATTCACAATAGCCAAACAAATTGGAATAAATTTAAATAAAGAGGTCAAATATCTCTACAATGATAATTACAAAACATTTTTAAAATAAATAGGAGAACATAAAAAGGGAAATATCTGTCATGTTCATGGATTAGAAGAATTAATAGAATCAAAATGTCCATACTACTGAAAGCAATTTACATGTTCAATATGATCCCAATCAAAATAGTAACGACGTTCTTCTGAAAAAGAAAGATAGAAAAATTGGTGCTAAAATTCATATGGAAGCCCAAGAGATCCTGAATAGCTAGAGCAAACTTAAAGAATAAAACAAAACCAGAGTCATCGCAATATCAGATTTCATGACAACTACAGGTCAGTTAGAATCAAAAAAGCCTAATACTGGCACAAAAATAGACATGTAGACCAATGGACTGGAGTAGAAATTCCAGAACTTAATACACTCGTGTACACCCAACCGATCTTTGACAAAGGAGCCAAAATCAATGCCTGAAAAAAAGGTACTCTTCAACAAATGTTACTGGAAAACTTGGATTCTGCATGTAGAAGTATGAAACAAGACCACCACCTTACAATTTATACAGAAATGAACTATAGATGGATCAATGATATAAAACAATAACCTGATAACATCAAATTACTAGATGAAAATATTGGGAAACTCAGCAAGACATTGGCATACACACGGAATTCTTGTTAAATACCCCAGAATGATAGGCAATCAAAGCAAAAATAAACAAATAGGATTGCATTAAGCTAAGATGCTTATGCACTGCAAAGGAATTGCTCAACATATTGTAGAGGCATCCAAGAGAACAGGAGAAAATATTTGCAAATCTTGCAATGGTTAAAGGTCTGATATCCAGAATCTACAAAGAGTTCAAGTAATCCAGAACAGCAAAAACAACAAAAATCCTGTCAAGCAATGGGCAAAGGACAAAACAGACATTTTTGAAGGATGACATTCAAATGGTCAACAGAAACATTTAAAAATGCTCAGGATCATTAGCCATCAGGAAATGCAAACCAAAAGGATGATGAGGGTGAAACCTCGCCCCAATTAGAGTGGCTATCTTTCAAAAATTATAAAACAATAAATGTTAGCAAATATATGGGTGATAAAATACTATAATCCACTGCTGGTTAAATTGTAAAAGAGTACAACCATTATGGAACACAGTCTGGTAATTTTTCAGTAATCTGAAAATTGTTCTACCGTATACACAGCCATCCCACTCCTAAAAATTTACCCAAATGGAATGAAATCAGCATAAGGAAGACTTGTCTGCACCTTATGTTTATTGCAGATCAATAGCTAAGATCTGACATCAACCAAGAGATTCATCAACTGAATAATGGTTAAAGAAAATGTGGTATATATACACTATGCAAAACTACTCAGCTATATAAATTAATAAGATCTTGTCTTTTACAACAAAGTATATGCATATGGAAGCCATTATTCTCAGTCAAATAAACCAGCACAAAATAAACAAATAAACAAAGCACAAAGAAACAAAGCACAAAAATGCAATGTTGAGTTTTGGTTATTGCTTACAATCCTTGTCTATACTCTTGATAAACAGTGACTTTTCTACTTGTTCCATTCAATTCTTTATTTGGTGCAGAGTTCAGCTTGTGATTATAAAATAAATTGAAATTATGCAATTATAGATATAAAAAGAAAAAATAAGAGAGGAAGGAGGACAGAGGGTCGGAGCATGGGCAAGAGGGAGGTTAGGGTGGGAAATATTATGCACTTAAGTCTGTGTATATGTGTCGCTCCCCCTCTTCGTGGAGGAACGACACAGGACCCTGCGCTGTTCTTTCTGTCTGCTCGGCCCTCCCCGGGTTTGCTGCTGGTTCTTCCCGGGTTGGCTACCGTCCCTTCCACCTCCGTGGAAGGGCAGTTCCCCCTGGCCGCATTCCCCACTTCCGCAGGGGAGCGGCACACCGCCGGCCGGCTCTTTCGGGGGCTGCACGGGTTCCCTTAGATGTTCCCCATAGATGTTCCTGGTGCATGCCGTCTCTCTCCTCCTTTATAGTCCTCCTCCGCCAATCCCAACTCGGCTGAGTACGCTGCTCTCCAATCAGGAGCAAGTCCTACAGTTAATTGGTTGAACTGGAGGCAGCTGTGCGGAAGCTGTTTACTTCTCTCCCAGCGCCATATTGTGGGAGAGCAGATGCATAGAATAAGTCCTAATTCGAGTAACTTAGTCTAGTCCGGATTGCTCCCCACAGATCCCCCTTTCTTTTTATTTTTTTGGCGTTGATACGCGCCTGTCTTCGGTGTCCCGCAGCACACACTCTGCTCTACTTGCTAGAGTTGCCACAGGTTCTTACAAGTCCTATCAATCAGGAAAACCGAATCCGGGTCCTCTCTTCGCCATGTTGTGAGGAGGTTTTTAGGCGCTGATGCGTGCCTGTGTTCGGTGCCCTGCAGCGCATGCTCTGCTCTGCCTGCAGGGGACTTACAAGACCTATCAGGCAAACCGAATCCAAGCCTTCTCATTGCCTTATTGTGGGGGAGACTTATTAGTGTTGGTTCGTGCCTATCTTCGGTGACCTGCAGCTCATACTCTGGTCGAGCTTTGCTGGCGCTTACCGCCTTAAATCAGGCAGACCGAATCCAAGCCTCCTAATTGTTGCATTGTGGGGAAGCTTTACTGATGTTAATTCGTGCCTGTCTTCGGTGACCTGCGGCGCATAAGCTGCTAGCTGCCCGCATGTGCTCATCGCCTCACTTGATTAGGCAGACCGAATCCAAGCCTTCTAATTGGCATGTTGAGGGGAGGCCTTATTTTTCTCTATTTCTCTATCTCCGGGCATTCCTACCTCTCCCATTTCACTTCTATCTTCCAGCATTCCCATTTCTCTTTTACTTCACTTCCAAACTTCTGTTTCTCTTATCCCCGCAGCTTCCCGCTCTCATTCCATTTCTAAACTTCTGTTTTCTCTTATCCCCGCGGCTTCCCGGCGCCTCGCCCTGCCGGCAGCTTCACGGCTCCGCGCAGCTTCCCGGCGCCTCGCCCCGCCAGCGGGCTCCGCCCCGAGGCTGCTTCTCCGCGCCTCGCCGGCTCTGAGCCGCTTCAGCCCGCGCCTCATCTGCGCGGCTTCCCGGCTTTGCGCGGTCCGCGGTCTCCACGCTTAACCCTTTCGCGTCTGAACCACGGCCTACGCCAGCCCCGTTCCCTATCTACTCACGCCCCGTGCTCTCTCTGCACGCGGCGGCTTCCGCGAGTAACACAGCGTAGCTTGCGTCTCCACCACTAGGATTCAATCTAAGTTCCCCGGGCTAGTCTGGCGAATTCAACCCAGCGTACGTCTCCGCCTCACGATTTGGCTTCCCGTCCTTTGCTCCCCGGGCTAATCAGACGGATCCCAATCTGGCTTGCGTCTCAGCTTCTGGTTTTAACTTTTCGCCCCCTATTCCCGGGCTAACTTGAGAATCCCAAAGTGGCTTTCGTTTCCGCCTTGGCCTGCCCCCCGCGGCTTCAATTTCCCTAACATTTTTCTCTACCCGGTATGTTTCCCCAAACTTTCCTCCAACGATATTCCTCCCTCATTTCTCCTGGCCTCTCCCCACAGTCCGCGTCCGAGTCTGTTTGTTCTAGCTTTCACTTTCGCTTTCGACCTTAGAGATTTCTCCCAGCTTCCCCCCGTAGTCCGTATCCGAGTCTATGCCTAGGCTTTCAATAGCTTCTTCCGGCACCCTTTTCGTCCGGCTTTTCCCTAGGCTGTTTGCTAGTCTCTCTCTTCGATATTTTCCCAATTCTTCCCGTTTCTTCCCTCCTAAGTTTGCTATCCGTCCTAGGTTTCCTATCCGAGTCACGGCACCATTATGTCGCTCCCCCTCTTCGTGGAGGAACGACACAGGACCCTGCCTAGGCTTCATATCCGAGTCACGGCACCATTTTGTCGCTCCCCCTCTTCGTGGAGGAACGACACAGGACCCTGCGCTGTTCTTTCTGTCTGCTCGGCCCTCCCCGGGTTTGCTGCTGGTTCTTCCCGGGTTGGCTACCGTCCCTTCCACCTCCGTGGAAGGGCAGTTCCCCCTGGCCGCATTCCCCACTTCCGCAGGGGAGCGGCACACCGCCGGCCGGCTCTTTCGGGGGCTGCACGGGTTCCCTTAGATGTTCCCCATAGATGTTCCTGGTGCATGCCGTCTCTCTCCTCCTTTATAGTCCTCCTCCGCCAATCCCAACTCGGCTGAGTACGCTGCTCTCCAATCAGGAGCAAGTCCTACAGTTAATTGGTTGAACTGGAGGCAGCTGTGCGGAAGCTGTTTACTTCTCTCCCAGCGCCATATTGTGGGAGAGCAGATGCATAGAATAAGTCCTAATTCGAGTAACTTAGTCTAGTCCGGATTGCTCCCCACAATATGAAATACATGAAATTTGTTCACCTTATATGAATAAAATTATTTTAATACCCCAGTAGACTGGGATAACGTATTTGCCAATTCTGCATTTCATGAAGAACTGAAATTCAGAATACATATGAAACTGCTGAAATTATGCACAAATATATCTAAGAATTGGGAAAGGATCTGAACAGGCATTTCTGTAAAGAAGAAATACCCATGGTCAACAAAAATGGGAAAAATGCAATATAATTATTATATAGGAAAATGCAAATCAAAACACACTAGGTGTCACCTCACTAACAAATGCTAGCGGGGTATGAAGAAAAGAAAACTTTAATATGTTATTGGAGCCTGCACTGTTGTGTAGCAATTAAAGCCACCACCTGCAGTGCCAAAATCCCATATGGGGACTTGAGTCCCAGCTGCTCCACTTCTGATCCAGCTCTCTTCTGTGGCCTGGGAAATCAGTGGAAGGTGGCCCAAGTCTTTAGGCCTCTGCTCCCACATGGGAGACCCAGGAGGAAGCTTCTGGTTCCTGGCTTTGTTTTGGCCCAGCTCTAGCCATTGCAGCCATTTGGGGAGTGAACCAGTGGAGGGAAGATCTCTCGCTTTCTATCTGTAACTATGACTTTCAAATAAATAAATATTTTAAAATATAAGATATTGATGAGAATGCAAGTTAGCCTGAGCATTATGAAGACTTAGTATGGCCATCCCTCAAAAAATGAGAAGGGATAAACCTCTCCAACCATTGTGTATGTATCAGAAGGAAATTCAATCTGCATGCAAAAGAGATTTCCGCTTTCTGTTTTGACTACAGCAGTATTCATAGTAGTAAATATTTGGAACCAACTTAGGAATCTATCAATGTGTTACAGGTTTTCCAGCCCTAATTCAGTGATTAAAAAGGATTGAAATATTATTTGCTTCAAAATGGGTGGAACTGGAGATCCTTAAGTGAAGTAAGACTGGCATAGGAAGAAGTAAATTTCACATGTTCTCTGATATATGGGTTTCTAAAAAATGGTGGATATAAATATAAATGTTTTTAATTAGGATGGGAAGATTCATTACTGAAGATACTGGGTGGTACGATAACAGATATAGAAACAGAGTTAGAAAGAACGAACCACTGGCAGTGTTCCATAATACAGTGTTGTGACTTTAGTTCATGATAAGATACACTGTATAAGAAATTGGAATGGAGGAGCTTGTAGGCCTTAAACACAAAATAAGCAAGGAAAATCCTCATTTTCTAGATTGATTAAATTATGTTGTGTGCGTACTCAAATGTTGCACTGTATCCTGTGATAACATAAAAGTAGTGTTAATCAAAGACTGAGCAAAATTTTAAAAATCAGAAATGTCTCTATATTCTCTCAATGAACTGTCTGCAATATGTGATTAACCAAACTGCATCATTTACAAAGCATAAGAAAGTAATAAGGCAATAATCTCCAGTCCTGCTAAGGATTATTTAAATAATCTTAAAATCTAAACATCAAGGTTGCCTTTCCCATTGAACTTTCTGCTCATCCCTTGCATGCCTTTCTGATATTCTATGAATGCCATTGTTGCAAAGCTAAACTTGAACCTAAATGGAAGAATAGTTGTAAGGTTTTAATATGTATTTATTCACTTGAAAGGAGGAGGGACAGTAGTGGATAGATCTTCCATCCACTAGTTCACTTGTCAATGTTTGCAAAACCTGGGACTGGTTCCAGTTTAATCTAGGAGCCAGGAACACTTTTTGTATCTCCAATGTAGGCAGAAGGTACATGGGTACTTAAGACATCATCAAACGCCCCTCAGATACATTGTAGCAAGAATCTGGAATGGAAGTGGGGAATGGCCAGGACCTGAATGAGGAAGATAAATATGAGAAGAGGGCATCCCAAGTCGTGGCTTAACTCACTGCTCATGACCCCATCCCTTTATACTGTTTCATTCATTCTTAATACTGTTGTCAACTTACAGGCATGATGTTCAAACTTGGATCCATGTATTTCAGTTTAAAAAAAGGCTTAGGGTAACTGTTAAGTTTAATAAAACTGTATTCCACAATTGAGGACCCGGGTGCATTTCCTGATTCTGATCCTAACTCCAGCTTCCAATTAAAGCAGACCCTGGGAAGTCATGATGATGTCTCAAGACATGTGGTTTGTGCCACCCACATGGAAAACCTGAAGTGAGTTACCTGCTCTCAGGTTTAGATCTGATCCCTCCCTGGAAGATGTGAGCATTTGCAAAGTGAACTTGTGAATAGGAGCTCTTTCTCTCATTCATTGTCTCTTGTTTTCTATCAAGTAAATTAGAAAATAATTCATCAGACATAAAGAGCAACATAGTCTTGGAAGTCATCCAAGTAAAGAAAAGGCTGAAAGCAAATGGAGGTATAGGAAAATATTTGTATTCTTTATTCCAATGTAACCTAACAGATAATATTATCATTTTAATAAAAGCTTAACAATGAACAGTGTTGTTACAGTTTCTGATCATTAAAAATAATGACAGAAATTGTATAAACAATAGGAGTAAAGAGTTGAGAACATTCTTTTATAAGATATCTGAGCTTCCAAAGAAATAGTGTTCCAAACCAATTTTATGTGCTAAATACATTACATTTTTGTGAACTTAAGATACATATGTACAGATTTCAAAAGTAAAATAGAATGAAGATATAAAAATGATGAAATAGAAAATATGCAGAAACATGGTCCATGATAACACCATTACATTGAAGCCTGGAAAAGCAATATGTACTTCAGGTTAATCAGGATTTGTGTCAGAAAATTTAAAAGGGTTACACAGTGAGATGAGCAGATCATTTTCTATGAGGATAGTACAGTGTTTCATATCAGTGTTCATAGATAGAGCATCAGAATATTTAAGAAAAATGCTTACAAAACTGCAAGGATTGCCCAGTGTTTATCAGAACAAATAAATACAATGGTATAAATACCCAACCAGGGGTAATTAATAGTTATCCATATGTCATTGTGCAGATACATCAGCTAACACTAGATGGAGAAAATAAATAAATAAGTAAATAAGGTCACTTCAAGTGTTGAAAAAGCACAAAAATCAGTATATATGGAAGAAAAGATAGACAATCCATTTTAACTATCAATATTTCCTACAGAAGCACAGTCTATACACAATCTATAACATGACAGCATTTTGCCATGATGTAATAAAAAAGGCCAAGAATTAGCAGATGAGCAACAAAAATCAAGAAGGATATTGTCACAAATACCCAACAAAGCTAGCAAAACTCATGGTTTAGAGAAACAGAAAGTAAGCAAACAAAAACATCAAAGAACCAGGACTTTCCTCTTGGGGGCAGAAGTAGAAGAGATCGGGAAAACACCTGAACTGACCAAGGCCCCTATATTTTCCTGAATATTAGTTCTATGGATGTTAACATTCTTATTCAAATTTAGCAGAAAACAAAGATGTCAACAATTGTCTTCTTTTCAGGTTTTATTACTGTATATTAGGGATCTATGCAAGAGTATATATGTCTAACATGAAATCATGGCACATAATTTCTAAACTGGTGTACTAAGTGCAATTGAAAGGAAGCAACCTATTTATCCCACAGTATCAAGGGACACCAAACTCAGGTTCCCAGACTTTGGGGATCACTCTCAGGAGATGCAGACTAAGGGGATTCACTCTCAGGAACTAAGACAAACCTCGGCAGCCAGAACATTTAATTCTGAGAGTTCCACACTTTTTACTTTTCCCTCCCAACAGTTTGCATTGGTTCCCTCCTCCAAGGTCTTAATTCTCACCAGAAATCAAACACTTAAAATCAGTTTAAGTCTGTGACCTGTGCAGTCATTTTCATGATCACTAACACCAAATGTGTGTTGTTTGCTTAATATCAAACAACACATCTATAACACCTGTGACTCACCAACAGTTCAATTCTGCCATTATATAGAGTTAGTAGACATAATGGATTAAGATTTTAGCGTCAACACATCCCAGGCATATACCAATGAAAAGCATGTATTTGATTTTCTGGCTCCAGTCAAAATTATGAAGTTATCCAGAGATCCCCTCTAAAGCTATCTTATTTGCATGAGCTTAGCTATGGCCTGAAATTTGTGTATTAGACAGAATCATAGCCACTCATATTGCCCATGAAATATCTGAGTCTTAAAATCAAAGGTACAGGAATTGAGGAGAAAAGAATTTTTTTTTCTTTTACCAGTCACAAATGAACTCTCAAATTTATAAACCATTTTATAGCCAGCAGAATCTGATATTCTGAGATATTCTCAAATGCTACAAGCTATCATTTGACTAAACCAAATTTGCATGCATAATGAAACTACTGTGTGCTCAACAGTTTATTTGATTTTCAGTTCTCACACCAGTTAGCTTGGGGTTGGGGAGTGAAGAATGATTGGCCTTTACAAAGATTTTACTCTCCACACAAGGGTGTGAAGGCAGTTAATACCTATTAGGAGAGATTAATCATTGGGAACAGGTGGGACCCTAATGAAGCGATTAGGCTAAATCAATTCATGTGATTATTGAGTGACTGCTTATTCCCAGCTGTGTGCTATAGAAACTACTTCATATTTGAACCTCCTGCAATTTCATTATTTGGTCATATGGTCTCTGTGCCACCCAAACCTCTGCCAACAAGATGACCATCAACAGATACTGCCCTCCGACCTTGGACCCAAACCATGAGACAAATACCATTTCTTTCTAAATTACTGAGTCTGTACTATTCTGTTATTAGCATCAAACAAAACCTGACTCAGAACCTAGGAAGAGCTGTGCTGGCAGGACTGAATTGTAAACTAGTGATCTCGTTTCTCAACCAAAGGATATCAGATCACATGTGGAAGTTCATTTCTCCATGTGGATTCTGTAATCACCATCAGTTTGGAAAGCTGTGCAGCCCCAGGGTTCACACAAACCCTTTTCCTTTAGACACAGGACAGGACACCAGGGTCCTGGCTACTGGCCCAGCTCACCTCCTGTGACCATAGAATACTGGTTTCTGACACTCACCACTTTCCAGCTTCCAATGAGTCCCAGCATCCTCCTGAGGGCTCCTGAGTGTGGTGAGGGAAGTTCACAGAGCAGCAATGGGTGAAACACCTGAGACCTCTCTCAGGAACAAACCCAGAAAGCCTAACATTGGAATGCCAGAAAAGAAGATGCTGTGTGGTTCAGCAGTGTTGCCTTTGAACACCTGATTTTAAAGTCTGCCCTAACAATGAGCATGCATAACATCAGAAAACACACAGCCAATCCAAACGCTCCTAGCATGAGGGCTGTAGCTTGGGGTTGTGGCAGGTGGGGGCAGAGAGGAACTCTGCTTGGTCTCAGGTCTGAAACTGCCTCATCTTTGCAGCTTGATCCTCCCAACAGCAGGGGCCGCTCTCACCTCCCTGATGATCATGACATCAGAGCACTGTCCCTCCCTCCTTTTTCCAGGACCCTATCAAAATCTTGTGACCCTTGGACTTTCAATAATGGTCTCATGTGTAACAGAATGCTGAATCTTTCCGGTATTCTGGGTCTTTATCAGGGTCTTTATATTATTTATATTCTTGGCTCTATTTTAAGGTCATTTGACTTTAAAAAAAATTGACTCCAGGACTATTTTAAGATACTAAAAAATACATTACATAGATTGACCTCTCTTTCTCGTGTTTCTATTACAGATATTCACTTGTAGTTCTGTATTCTGTAATTTAATATTGTTGTCTGTTTCGTTCTTACTGGCATGTCCTAACACATTGGGTTTATATATTGATCTTATACACAGTAATCCTGCATAATTCTCTGGTCAGTTTTTATTTGTTTTGAATTTTATGGGATTATCTCCATATATAATAGTTTAATTAACCTTTATTGATGGTTTTGCTGCTTAAAAGCATATCCTTATACATAAAGTTTTCTGTTTTTTAAATTTCCTAACTGCACATCTAGGACATTGTTGAAGACAGAAAATAAAAGGAGAGCGGCTTGTACAGCTGTGTTCTGAGGGAAATAGCTTTCAGTGTTCTATGACAATTATGCTCTATATTATAGGTGCATTGCAGCCCATCTTAGTTATAATAAGTAATAACTATTTTTACTGCTTTACTCACAGTTTATTTTTGTGATTAGATGCTTAATTTTATTCAAAACTTTTCATCTTTTAATTGCAGTTACCATGTGATGTTTTTGTGTTTCTCTTCCACATGAATTATTTACATGATTTATTTTGAACTGTTAAACACCTTGGCATCTTTGACTCTATCTTGCTTTTTTATTGATCTCTTGTGATTTCATATTTTGCTCTATATTAACATTTTGCTTAAAATATTTGTACCTTTTTTTTATAAAGATATGTTCTTTAAGTTCCTTTTTAGTTCATGTCTTGATCTGACTGTGGCATCAATGTAATACGGTGTTCAGAAAAGAAATTAAATCATATTCCATATTTATTACCACTTTTTATGAATCTGGGAAATTGAGGTGTGTTTTACTGCCTTGACTATGAGGGAAATTCTACAAATCTAGGCCAGAAATTTTGCTTTCGAATTTGTTCATTGGTTATTTTGATTTTTCAAATACTGAGTCAATTATTTTGTTTATATAGCAGATTCCTATGTTATTGAAGATTTTTGATAAATTTATTTCATAACGTGGTGGCTCTGGGTTTAAGTTTTTTAAAAATACTTATTTCTATGCATTTCAGAATATTCTTTAACTGTGTTGCTAAACTTTATTAATTTGGTCAAGAACAATGCTGTTTGGATGTCTGTCACTGGTTATCTGTGTTGCATATTTTTACTTTTTTTAAGATTATACTAGTCTTTATTAATTCTACTCATTTTATAAAAATATTAATTTATTAGAAAGGAAGAGTTACAGAGAAGCAGAGGCAGAGAGAGAGATGTATTCCATCCAAGATTTACTCCCCAAATGGCTGAAATGACCAGAGCTGGGCAAACCTGAAACCAGGAGTCAGGAGACTCTTCTGGCACTCACATGTGGGTGCAGGGGCCCAAGGATGTGGGCCATCTTCTACTGCTTTTCCAGGCCATAGAAGAGAGCTGTATTGGAAGTGGAGCAGTTGGGACTTGAACTGGCACGTATATTGGATGCCAATGCTGCAGACGGCAGTTTTACCTGATACACCACAGTGCCAACCGTCTGCTCATATGTTTTCAAAACACTTTTCCTTTATTATTTGTTTCTGTGGTACAGTCTTACTAAAGGCATTATATTGATGGTATTCTCCATTTTCACTATCCTATATTGCTGTATAGTTCATCTTAGATCTTAAGAAGGATGTCACGATGATTAGGTCTCTGTCTTCTCACATAATATCTTGAGCCTATAAATTTATCTGTGCACTGATTTATATGACATCTCCTCTATTTCTTTCTGTGTTTGCCAATCCTCCATCACTGCCAACTATTTGCCTCGTGATGTCTCAAGCCCTATGTGCCTTCCAGCTATGCCAGACTTTATGTATCTCTGATCTTGCTCCTGAAACCATATATTATCAGCAATTTTACCATTTTCTGTGGCTGGGTCTGATGTTCATCCTTGTAATCTTGCATTTAAAAAATCTTTGACATCCAAGCCTGCTCTTAGTAGCCTATCCTTGTGCCTGCAGCAAGGGCTGGCTTCAGGGTCTGCATCCCTTTTGTTTACACCACGTCTTTCCTCAAGTGGCTACTACTGTGCTTGTATCTTATGCCAATCCTCATGAGTCTCCAGCTCCTCTACATGTAGCCATTATCTTCCCCTCACATGCTGACCTCCCTGATTCATACAGCCCATGTCAGGACACCTGTGTCTCCATTCCTTTATACACATTGACTTCACTCCTAATTCCTGGTTATTGCTGCATTCCTCTAAAGAAGACTAAAATTCCCAATTGGTTTGCAATATTTGTCTCACTGTTGCAAATATATTGAGAATTACTGCCTGGCCTGAAAGTCGGTTGGTGGACAATCAGTTGAGAAATCACACAGATATTCGCTATCAGTACAGCTGCAGTGTCCTTTCAGATTTTTCAAAACAAAATGCTAATGTTACACACAAATGGCATAACCACGAACAATGCCTGCCCTGCAACAAGGAAACAGAAACCACTTATTATTGAATGAGACAACTGTGCAGAATAGATATTCAAAATATAACCTATTTAAATACTGGATTTTGAATACAAGTATATATTTGACCCTCAGGTCAAACCAAATCTCTTGGCTCTGATGTCTAATAGCCCCTGAAATTAGGCTCTCACTATCAAACTGCCCTGGAAAATCCCCAAACACAAGCATCCAAGAAGCATGCACAGCAGCAGCTTCCTGCCACACTACTGAGTGTACCACCATGTGATGTCCTCCCTGACTTCCCTTTATCCATTATCCACCGGCTGGTACCCAATCTGGCCATCCACAACAAAAGCAGAATACTCTCTACTTGATGCTGTCCTGAAGGGGCTCCTAAGTTGATGGATTTCAGGGAAATCTCATGGGTTCCTCTGGACCTTCCTCGACACTGATGAGGCTCATCCACCCATATAGTCACCAGATAGTCACCAGTGATAGGCCCACTGGCATACTGGGTCTGAAACCCCACAGGCACTCCTCTGGATGACAGTCACCTTTTACTGGCTCATGACATAGATAATTGTGGCCTGATTGGAGACTGAATTATAGGAGATGCTCTCTTCAATTCATATTGCAGTGCATCAGCCCTGCTGGGTCACTGACAGACTTAGGATAATTTCATGGTCAACATTATTAATGCAGGACCCATGTTTTCTCATGAAATCTGGCATTGTTCCTCCCCACCTCTCATTTTCCATTTCTGATCCTTGGCATGCATTGAATTTGTGATAGTCTAATATCAATCTCCAGTATCTGTCTGATTTTAACTATCTAAACTGTTGAATTAAATCTGGATATGTTGGAGTTCACAATCTCTGATTCTTGCCTCATTTATTTTTAAATTTAAAACATAAATCCAGTATCAGTATGCCAACTTCCAAAATTGATAATTTAGTATTATCGAATATCCATTGTTTCTGAAATGTAACATAGATTCTGACTTAGGTATAGTTGGAAGGATGATTAGAGGGTTTCATTTGTATCTGCTGTTACATTGTAGGTCACGGAACCAATGTTTTGTCCTTCCCATTACGAAGTATTTTCCCTCCATTTTACAATTTGAGAGCAGAGAAGTTAACCATGTTGGGCTAGGGGAACCAATAGACTCTTTGAAAACTTACCTTGGACTAGAGCACTGTTTTCTACCATAGTCGCTATTATTTTGGAATCTTAACATTCAAGTTGCTATCTGAGTTCCCAGTGTTTATGACATTCCCTACCATGAGGAATGACCCACAGAAAAGATCCACCTCTGTGATTCTCAGCAGTAACAGTGCCCTTCACACCAACACCAATTTTATTGCTTTTGTAAATTGAATGTCTTTGGGCCTCTTGTAGAACATAGTCATTTTATAACTTTTTCAGCTGCATCAGTTTAGCAACTGTAGCATAATTCCTGTGAGATTTTGATTGTTTCTTTCTCTATCACAGAAATTCAGCTATTTCTACCTCCCTTAGCATGGACTGTTTTGGTTTAAGTTTTCAAATGTCATCGTAGTATTACCATCATCCTTTGGGATCTTTGACAATGGGTTAAAACCTTTGTTGTTGATGAGTGTTCTCACATTGAGAAACCCTCCCTTTTCTAATTTTTTTCTATTGGTTCCCCTAGCCCAACATGGTTAACTTCTCTGCTCTCAAATTGTAAAATTTCCAACTATACCTAAGTCAGAATCTATGTTACATTTCAGAAACAATGGATATTCGATAATACTAAATTATCAATTTTGGAAGTTGGCATACTGATACTGGATTTATGTTTTAAATTTAAAAATAAATGAGGCAAGAATCAGAGATTGTGAACTCCAACATATCCAGATTTAATTCAACAGTTTAGATAGTTAAAATCAGACAGATACTGGAGATTGATATTAGACTATCACAAATTCAATGCATGCCAAGGATCAGAAATGGAAAATGAGAGGTGGGGAGGAACAATGCCAGATTTCATGAGAAAACATGGGTCCTGCATTAATAATGTTGACCATGAAATTATCCTAAGTCTGTCAGTGACCCAGCAGGGCTGATGCACTGCAATATGAATTGAAGAGAGCATCTCCTATAATTCAGTCTCCAATCAGGCCACAATTATCTATGTCATGAGCCAGTAAAAGGTGACTGTCATCCAGAGGAGTGCCTGTGGGGTTTCAGACCCAGTATGCCAGTGGGCCTATCACTGGTGACTATCTGGTGACTATATGGGTGGATGAGCCTCATCAGTGTCGAGGAAGGTCCAGAGGAACCCATGAGATTTCCCTGAAATCCATCAACTTAGGAGCCCCTTCAGGACAGCATCAAGTAGAGAGTATTCTGCTTTTGTTGTGGATGGCCAGATTGGGTACCAGCCGGTGGATAATGGATAAAGGGAAGTCAGGGAGGACATCACATGGTGGTACACTCAGTAGTGTGGCAGGAAGCTGCTGCTGTGCATGCTTCTTGGATGCTTGTGTTTGGGGATTTTCCAGGGCAGTTTGATAGTGAGAGCCTAATTTCAGGGGCTATTAGACATCAGAGCCAAGAGATTTGGTTTGACCTGAGGGTCAAATATATACTTGTATTCAAAATCCAGTATTTAAATAGGTTATATTTTGAATATCTATTCTGCACAGTTGTCTCATTCAATAATAAGTGGTTTCTGTTTCCTTGTTGCAGGGCAGGCATTGTTCGTGGTTATGCCATTTGTGTGTAACATTAGCATTTTGTTTTGAAAAATCTGAAAGGACACTGCAGCTGTACTGATAGCGAATATCTGTGTGATTTCTCAACTGATTGTCCACCAACCGACTTTCAGGCCAGGCAGTAATTCTCAATATATTTGCAACAGTGAGACAAATATTGCAAACCAATTGGGAATTTTAGTCTTCTTTAGAGGAATGCAGCAATAACCAGGAATTAGGAGTGAAGTCAATGTGTATAAAGGAATGGAGACACAGGTGTCCTGACATGGGCTGTATGAATCAGGGAGGTCAGCATGTGAGGGGAAGATAATGGCTACATGTAGAGGAGCTGGAGACTCATGAGGATTGGCATAAGATACAAGCACAGTAGTAGCCACTTGAGGAAAGACGTGGTGTAAACAAAAGGGATGCAGACCCTGAAGCCAGCCCTTGCTGCAGGCACAAGGATAGGCTACTAAGAGCAGGCTTGGATGTCAAAGATTTTTTAAATGCAAGATTACAAGGATGAACATCAGACCCAGCCACAGAAAATGGTAAAATTGCTGATAATATATGGTTTCAGGAGCAAGATCAGAGATACATAAAGTCTGGCATAGCTGGAAGGCACATAGGGCTTGAGACATCACGAGGCAAATAGTTGGCAGTGATGGAGGATTGGCAAACACAGAAAGAAATAGAGGAGATGTCATATAAATCAGTGCACAGATAAATTTATAGGCTCAAGATATTATGTGAGAAGACAGAGACCTAATCATCGTGACATCCTTCTTAAGATCTAAGATGAACTATACAGCAATATAGGATAGTGAAAATGGAGAATACCATCAATATAATGCCTTTAGTAAGACTGTACCACAGAAACAAATAATAAAGGAAAAGTGTTTTGAAAACATATGAGCAGACGGTTGGCACTGTGGTGTATCAGGTAAAACTGCCGTCTGCAGCGTTGGCATCCAATATACGTGCCAGTTCAAGTCCCAACTGCTCCACTTCCAATACAGCTCTCTTCTATGGCCTGGAAAAGCAGTAGAAGATGGCCCACATCCTTGGGCCCCTGCACCCACATGTGAGTGCCAGAAGAGTCTCCTGACTCCTGGTTTCAGGTTTGCCCAGCTCTGGTCATTTCAGCCATTTGGGGAGTAAATCTTGGATGGAATACATCTCTCTCTCTGCCTCTGCTTCTCTGTAACTCTTCCTTTCTAATAAATTAATATTTTTATAAAATGAGTAGAATTAATAAAGACTAGTATAATCTTAAAAAAAGTAAAAATATGCAACACAGATAACCAGTGACAGACATCCAAACAGCATTGTTCTTGACCAAATTAATAAAGTTTAGCAACACAGTTAAAGAATATTCTGAAATGCATAGAAATAAGTATTTTTAAAAAACTTAAACCCAGAGCCACCACGTTATGAAATAAATTTATCAAAAATCTTCAATAACATAGGAATCTGCTATATAAACAAAATAATTGACTCAGTATTTGAAAAATCAAAATAACCAATGAACAAATTCGAAAGCAAAATTTCTGGCCTAGATTTGTAGAATTTCCCTCATAGTCAAGGCAGTAAAACACACCTCAATTTCCCAGATTCATAAAAAGTGGTAATAAATATGGAATATGATTTAATTTCTTTTCTGAACACCGTATTACATTGATGCCACAGTCAGATCAAGACATGAACTAAAAAGGAACTTAAAGAACATATCTTTATAAAAAAAAGGTACAAATATTTTAAGCAAAATGTTAATATAGAGCAAAATATGAAATCACAAGAGATCAATAAAAAAGCAAGATAGAGTCAAAGATGCCAAGGTGTTTAACAGTTCAAAATAAATCATGTAAATAATTCATGTGGAAGAGAAACACAAAAACATCACATGGTAACTGCAATTAAAAGATGAAAAGTTTTGAATAAAATTAAGCATCTAATCACAAAAATAAACTGTGAGTAAAGCAGTAAAAATAGTTATTACTTATTATAACTAAGATGGGCTGCAATGCACCTATAATATAGAGCATAATTGTCATAGAACACTGAAAGCTATTTCCCTCAGAACACAGCTGTACAAGCCGCTCTCCTTTTATTTTCTGTCTTCAACAATGTCCTAGATGTGCAGTTAGGAAATTTAAAAAACAGAAAACTTTATGTATAAGGATATGCTTTTAAGCAGCAAAACCATCAATAAAGGTTAATTAAACTATTATATATGGAGATAATCCCATAAAATTCAAAACAAATAAAAACTGACCAGAGAATTATGCAGGATTACTGTGTATAAGATCAATATATAAACCCAATGTGTTAGGACATGCCAGTAAGAACGAAACAGACAACAATATTAAATTACAGAATACAGAACTACAAGTGAATATCTGTAATAGAAACACGAGAAAGAGAGGTCAATCTATGTAATGTATTTTTTAGTATCTTAAAATAGTCCTGGAGTCAATTTTTTTTAAAGTCAAATGACCTTAAAATAGAGCCAAGAATATAAATAATATAAAGACCCTGATAAAGACCCAGAATACCGGAAAGATTCAGCATTCTGTTACACATGAGACCATTATTGAAAGTCCAAGGGTCACAAGATTTTGATAGGGTCCTGGAAAAAGGAGGGAGGGACAGTGCTCTGATGTCATGATCATCAGGGAGGTGAGAGCGGCCCCTGCTGTTGGGAGGATCAAGCTGCAAAGATGAGGCAGTTTCAGACCTGAGACCAAGCAGAGTTCCTCTCTGCCCCCACCTGCCACAACCCCAAGCTACAGCCCTCATGCTAGGAGCGTTTGGATTGGCTGTGTGTTTTCTGATGTTATGCATGCTCATTGTTAGGGCAGACTTTAAAATCAGGTGTTCAAAGGCAACACTGCTGAACCACACAGCATCTTCTTTTCTGGCATTCCAATGTTAGGCTTTCTGGGTTTGTTCCTGAGAGAGGTCTCAGGTGTTTCACCCATTGCTGCTCTGTGAACTTCCCTCACCACACTCAGGAGCCCTCAGGAGGATGCTGGGACTCATTGGAAGCTGGAAAGTGGTGAGTGTCAGAAACCAGTATTCTATGGTCACAGGAGGTGAGCTGGGCCAGTAGCCAGGACCCTGGTGTCCTGTCCTGTGTCTAAAGGAAAAGGGTTTGTGTGAACCCTGGGGCTGCACAGCTTTCCAAACTGATGGTGATTACAGAATCCACATGGAGAAATGAACTTCCACATGTGATCTGATATCCTTTGGTTGAGAAACGAGATCACTAGTTTACAATTCAGTCCTGCCAGCACAGCTCTTCCTAGGTTCTGAGTCAGGTTTTGTTTGATGCTAATAACAGAATAGTACAGACTCAGTAATTTAGAAAGAAATGGTATTTGTCTCATGGTTTGGGTCCAAGGTCGGAGGGCAGTATCTGTTGATGGTCATCTTGTTGGCAGAGGTTTGGGTGGCACAGAGACCATATGACCAAATAATGAAATTGCAGGAGGTTCAAATATGAAGTAGTTTCTATAGCACACAGCTGGGAATAAGCAGTCACTCAATAATCACATGAATTGATTTAGCCTAATCGCTTCATTAGGGTCCCACCTGTTCCCAATGATTAATCTCTCCTAATAGGTATTAACTGCCTTCACACCCTTGTGTGGAGAGTAAAATCTTTGTAAAGGCCAATCATTCTTCACTCCCCAACCCCAAGCTAACTGGTGTGAGAACTGAAAATCAAATAAACTGTTGAGCACACAGTAGTTTCATTATGCATGCAAATTTGGTTTAGTCAAATGATAGCTTGTAGCATTTGAGAATATCTCAGAATATCAGATTCTGCTGGCTATAAAATGGTTTATAAATTTGAGAGTTCATTTGTGACTGGTAAAAGAAAAAAAAATTCTTTTCTCCTCAATTCCTGTACCTTTGATTTTAAGACTCAGATATTTCATGGGCAATATGAGTGGCTATGATTCTGTCTAATACACAAATTTCAGGCCATAGCTAAGCTCATGCAAATAAGATAGCTTTAGAGGGGATCTCTGGATAACTTCATAATTTTGACTGGAGCCAGAAAATCAAATACATGCTTTTCATTGGTATATGCCTGGGATGTGTTGACGCTAAAATCTTAATCCATTATGTCTACTAACTCTATATAATGGCAGAATTGAACTGTTGGTGAGTCACAGGTGTTATAGATGTGTTGTTTGATATTAAGCAAACAACACACATTTGGTGTTAGTGATCATGAAAATGACTGCACAGGTCACAGACTTAAACTGATTTTAAGTGTTTGATTTCTGGTGAGAATTAAGACCTTGGAGGAGGGAACCAATGCAAACTGTTGGGAGGGAAAAGTAAAAAGTGTGGAACTCTCAGAATTAAATGTTCTGGCTGCCGAGGTTTGTCTTAGTTCCTGAGAGTGAATCCCCTTAGTCTGCATCTCCTGAGAGTGATCCCCAAAGTCTGGGAACCTGAGTTTGGTGTCCCTTGATACTGTGGGATAAATAGGTTGCTTCCTTTCAATTGCACTTAGTACACCAGTTTAGAAATTATGTGCCATGATTTCATGTTAGACATATATACTCTTGCATAGATCCCTAATATACAGTAATAAAACCTGAAAAGAAGACAATTGTTGACATCTTTGTTTTCTGCTAAATTTGAATAAGAATGTTAACATCCATAGAACTAATATTCAGGAAAATATAGGGGCCTTGGTCAGTTCAGGTGTTTTCCCGATCTCTTCTACTTCTGCCCCCAAGAGGAAAGTCCTGGTTCTTTGATGTTTTTGTTTGCTTACTTTCTGTTTCTCTAAACCATGAGTTTTGCTAGCTTTGTTGGGTATTTGTGACAATATCCTTCTTGATTTTTGTTGCTCATCTGCTAATTCTTGGCCTTTTTTATTACATCATGGCAAAATGCTGTCATGTTATAGATTGTGTATAGACTGTGCTTCTGTAGGAAATATTGATAGTTAAAATGGATTGTCTATCTTTTCTTCCATATATACTGATTTTTGTGCTTTTTCAACACTTGAAGTGACCTTATTTACTTATTTATTTATTTTCTCCATCTAGTGTTAGCTGATGTATCTGCACAATGACATATGGATAACTATTAATTACCCCTGGTTGGGTATTTATACCATTGTATTTATTTGTTCTGATAAACACTGGGCAATCCTTGCAGTTTTGTAAGCATTTTTCTTAAATATTCTGATGCTCTATCTATGAACACTGATATGAAACACTGTACTATCCTCATAGAAAATGATCTGCTCATCTCACTGTGTAACCCTTTTAAATTTTCTGACACAAATCCTGATTAACCTGAAGTACATATTGCTTTTCCAGGCTTCAATGTAATGGTGTTATCATGGACCATGTTTCTGCATATTTTCTATTTCATCATTTTTATATCTTCATTCTATTTTACTTTTGAAATCTGTACATATGTATCTTAAGTTCACAAAAATGTAATGTATTTAGCACATAAAATTGGTTTGGAACACTATTTCTTTGGAAGCTCAGATATCTTATAAAAGAATGTTCTCAACTCTTTACTCCTATTGTTTATACAATTTCTGTCATTATTTTTAATGATCAGAAACTGTAACAACACTGTTCATTGTTAAGCTTTTATTAAAATGATAATATTATCTGTTAGGTTACATTGGAATAAAGAATACAAATATTTTCCTATACCTCCATTTGCTTTCAGCCTTTTCTTTACTTGGATGACTTCCAAGACTATGTTGCTCTTTATGTCTGATGAATTATTTTCTAATTTACTTGATAGAAAACAAGAGACAATGAATGAGAGAAAGAGCTCCTATTCACAAGTTCACTTTGCAAATGCTCACATCTTCCAGGGAGGGATCAGATCTAAACCTGAGAGCAGGTAACTCACTTCAGGTTTTCCATGTGGGTGGCACAAACCACATGTCTTGAGACATCATCATGACTTCCCAGGGTCTGCTTTAATTGGAAGCTGGAGTTAGGATCAGAATCAGGAAATGCACCCGGGTCCTCAATTGTGGAATACAGTTTTATTAAACTTAACAGTTACCCTAAGCCTTTTTTTAAACTGAAATACATGGATCCAAGTTTGAACATCATGCCTGTAAGTTGACAACAGTATTAAGAATGAATGAAACAGTATAAAGGGATGGGGTCATGAGCAGTGAGTTAAGCCACGACTTGGGATGCCCTCTTCTCATATTTATCTTCCTCATTCAGGTCCTGGCCATTCCCCACTTCCATTCCAGATTCTTGCTACAATGTATCTGAGGGGCGTTTGATGATGTCTTAAGTACCCATGTACCTTCTGCCTACATTGGAGATACAAAAAGTGTTCCTGGCTCCTAGATTAAACTGGAACCAGTCCCAGGTTTTGCAAACATTGACAAGTGAACTAGTGGATGGAAGATCTATCCACTACTGTCCCTCCTCCTTTCAAGTGAATAAATACATATTAAAACCTTACAACTATTCTTCCATTTAGGTTCAAGTTTAGCTTTGCAACAATGGCATTCATAGAATATCAGAAAGGCATGCAAGGGATGAGCAGAAAGTTCAATGGGAAAGGCAACCTTGATGTTTAGATTTTAAGATTATTTAAATAATCCTTAGCAGGACTGGAGATTATTGCCTTATTACTTTCTTATGCTTTGTAAATGATGCAGTTTGGTTAATCACATATTGCAGACAGTTCATTGAGAGAATATAGAGACATTTCTGATTTTTAAAATTTTGCTCAGTCTTTGATTAACACTACTTTTATGTTATCACAGGATACAGTGCAACATTTGAGTACGCACACAACATAATTTAATCAATCTAGAAAATGAGGATTTTCCTTGCTTATTTTGTGTTTAAGGCCTACAAGCTCCTCCATTCCAATTTCTTATACAGTGTATCTTATCATGAACTAAAGTCACAACACTGTATTATGGAACACTGCCAGTGGTTCGTTCTTTCTAACTCTGTTTCTATATCTGTTATCGTACCACCCAGTATCTTCAGTAATGAATCTTCCCATCCTAATTAAAAACATTTATATTTATATCCACCATTTTTTAGAAACCCATATATCAGAGAACATGTGAAATTTACTTCTTCCTATGCCAGTCTTACTTCACTTAAGGATCTCCAGTTCCACCCATTTTGAAGCAAATAATATTTCAATCCTTTTTAATCACTGAATTAGGGCTGGAAAACCTGTAACACATTGATAGATTCCTAAGTTGGTTCCAAATATTTACTACTATGAATACTGCTGTAGTCAAAACAGAAAGCGGAAATCTCTTTTGCATGCAGATTGAATTTCCTTCTGATACATACACAATGGTTGGAGAGGTTTATCCCTTCTCATTTTTTGAGGGATGGCCATACTAAGTCTTCATAATGCTCAGGCTAACTTGCATTCTCATCAATATCTTATATTTTAAAATATTTATTTATTTGAAAGTCATAGTTACAGATAGAAAGCGAGAGATCTTCCCTCCACTGGTTCACTCCCCAAATGGCTGCAATGGCTAGAGCTGGGCCAAAACAAAGCCAGGAACCAGAAGCTTCCTCCTGGGTCTCCCATGTGGGAGCAGAGGCCTAAAGACTTGGGCCACCTTCCACTGATTTCCCAGGCCACAGAAGAGAGCTGGATCAGAAGTGGAGCAGCTGGGACTCAAGTCCCCATATGGGATTTTGGCACTGCAGGTGGTGGCTTTAATTGCTACACAACAGTGCAGGCTCCAATAACATATTAAAGTTTTCTTTTCTTCATACCCCGCTAGCATTTGTTAGTGAGGTGACACCTAGTGTGTTTTGATTTGCATTTTCCTATATAATAATTATATTGCATTTTTCCCATTTTTGTTGACCATGGGTATTTCTTCTTTACAGAAATGCCTGTTCAGATCCTTTCCCAATTCTTAGATATATTTGTGCATAATTTCAGCAGTTTCATATGTATTCTGAATTTCAGTTCTTCATGAAATGCAGAATTGGCAAATACGTTATCCCAGTCTACTGGGGTATTAAAATAATTTTATTCATATAAGGTGAACAAATTTCATGTATTTCATATACACAGACTTAAGTGCATAATATTTCCCACCCTAACCTCCCTCTTGCCCATGCTCCGACCCTCTGTCCTCCTTCCTCTCTTATTTTTTCTTTTTATATCTATAATTGCATAATTTCAATTTATTTTATAATCACAAGCTGAACTCTGCACCAAATAAAGAATTGAATGGAACAAGTAGAAAAGTCACTGTTTATCAAGAGTATAGACAAGGATTGTAAGCAATAACCAAAACTCAACATTGCATTTTTGTGCTTTGTTTCTTTGTGCTTTGTTTATTTGTTTATTTTGTGCTGGTTTATTTGACTGAGAATAATGGCTTCCATATGCATATACTTTGTTGTAAAAGACAAGATCTTATTAATTTATATAGCTGAGTAGTTTTGCATAGTGTATATATACCACATTTTCTTTAACCATTATTCAGTTGATGAATCTCTTGGTTGATGTCAGATCTTAGCTATTGATCTGCAATAAACATAAGGTGCAGACAAGTCTTCCTTATGCTGATTTCATTCCATTTGGGTAAATTTTTAGGAGTGGGATGGCTGTGTATACGGTAGAACAATTTTCAGATTACTGAAAAATTACCAGACTGTGTTCCATAATGGTTGTACTCTTTTACAATTTAACCAGCAGTGGATTATAGTATTTTATCACCCATATATTTGCTAACATTTATTGTTTTATAATTTTTGAAAGATAGCCACTCTAATTGGGGCGAGGTTTCACCCTCATCATCCTTTTGGTTTGCATTTCCTGATGGCTAATGATCCTGAGCATTTTTAAATGTTTCTGTTGACCATTTGAATGTCATCCTTCAAAAATGTCTGTTTTGTCCTTTGCCCATTGCTTGACAGGATTTTTGTTGTTTTTGCTGTTCTGGATTACTTGAACTCTTTGTAGATTCTGGATATCAGACCTTTAACCATTGCAAGATTTGCAAATATTTTCTCCTGTTCTCTTGGATGCCTCTACAATATGTTGAGCAATTCCTTTGCAGTGCATAAGCATCTTAGCTTAATGCAATCCTATTTGTTTATTTTTGCTTTGATTGCCTATCATTCTGGGGTATTTAACAAGAATTCCGTGTGTATGCCAATGTCTTGCTGAGTTTCCCAATATTTTCATCTAGTAATTTGATGTTATCAGGTTATTGTTTTATATCATTGATCCATCTATAGTTCATTTCTGTATAAATTGTAAGGTGGTGGTCTTGTTTCATACTTCTACATGCAGAATCCAAGTTTTCCAGTAACATTTGTTGAAGAGTACCTTTTTTTCAGGCATTGATTTTGGCTCCTTTGTCAAAGATCGGTTGGGTGTACACGAGTGTATTAAGTTCTGGAATTTCTACTCCAGTCCATTGGTCTACATGTCTATTTTTGTGCCAGTATTAGGCTTTTTTGATTCTAACTGACCTGTAGTTGTCATGAAATCTGATATTGCGATGACTCTGGTTTTGTTTTATTCTTTAAGTTTGCTCTAGCTATTCAGGATCTCTTGGGCTTCCATATGAATTTTAGCACCAATTTTTCTATCTTTCTTTTTCAGAAGAACGTCGTTACTATTTTGATTGGGATCATATTGAACATGTAAATTGCTTTCAGTAGTATGGACATTTTGATTCTATTAATTCTTCTAATCCATGAACATGACAGATATTTCCCTTTTTATGTTCTCCTATTTATTTTAAAAATGTTTTGTAATTATCATTGTAGAGATATTTGACCTCTTTATTTAAATTTATTCCAATTTGTTTGGCTATTGTGAATTGAACTGATCTTGCATGTCCTTCTCAGCCATAGCATTGTCTTTTTATGCAAATGCTATTGAATTTTGTGTATTGATTTTATCTTGCAAATTTACCAACCTCTCTTGAGTTCCAATAGTCTCTTGGTGGAGTCTTTTGGCTTCCCTATATATAAAATCATATCTTCTATCAACAGTAATAATTTGACTTCAACCTTTCCAATTTGTATCCCTTTGCTTGGATTTTGCTTGCTGGTGGCTCTCAGTAAGCCTTCTAGAACTATATTGAATAGCAATTATGGGGGTGAGCATCCTTGTAGATCTTAGTGGAAATGCTTCCAACTTACCCACACAATTTGATGGTGGCTCTGTGTTTGTCATAAACTACCTTGAATGTGTTCATGAATATTCCTTCTATTCCCAGCTCAAGGTTTTTATCAAGGACATATTTTATCTAGTGCATTCCCACTTGGTCTGGGTGAATTATATTTCTAATGTGTTGTTATGTTTGATTAGCAAGTATTTTGAGGATTGTTTGCATCTGTATTTATCAAATATATTGGTCTTAGTTTGCTTTGTACATATACCTGGTTTTAGAATTAAAGTGATGCTGGTTTTATAGGAGTTAAGAGGGGTTTTATCTTCACTCTGATGATTGTCTTCTTTGTTGCGAATTATCTTGTTAGTTTGATATAAGGTTTCTCTATTAGTTTTTTATTGCCTGTTCTTAGGGTATCTTATCAAGAAGCCATTGCTTATGTCAATGTCTTATAGTTTTCTCTATATTTTGTAAGTTTCAGTTCTTACATTTACATCCATGACTCACTTTCAGTTGACTTTGTATAGGAAAAGAGGGGTGGTCATCTGGGTTTAGTCATGTCCATATGGATATCCCGTTGCCTCTGGACAATTTACTGAATAGACTATACCTTTTCCAGTGTATTTTTGTTTGCTTTGTAAAAGATCCATTGTCTGTATGTATCGGTATTTCTTTTTGGGAGCCTCTATCCTCTTACACTGGTCTATTCATCAGTTTTTATGCCAGGGTTTACCATACATCTATGGTATGTATTGAACTCATTTGTTGTGACCCCAGACGTGTTCTGTTTCTCAAGAGTTACTTTTCTATGTGGAACTTTGTTTAATATATGTGAAGATATGAGGTTTAGGTTTATTTTTCTAGATACATGATGAATTCCATTGATTTTGATGGAAAGCATATTGTATCTGTAAATTAACTTGGATAACATGGAAATATTAGAAAGTATTTCAATCTGTGAATATGAGTGGTCTTTTTGATCTCAGATTCTTTATCATGGCTTTAGAATTGGTGCTGTAGAGGCATTTTACATCACAAGTCAAATTTATCCAGGGTATTTTATTTCTTATTGTGAATTTAATTTCTTCTTTGATTTATTTTTTCAGTGGGTTCACAATAGTATAGGTATATAAAACTTATTCTGATTTTTTGTGCTTACTTTGTATCCTACAAATCTACCAGTCATTTACCAGTTCAGGTGGCCTGTTGTTGAACTCATTGCATTTCCATAAAATCATCTGGAAAAATAAATAATTTCAATTTCAATTTCTTCTTTTCTATATCTATGTCTTTTATTTCCTTCCCTTTTCTTTTTGTTTTGCCTAGACCTTACATTGCAGTATTGAATATAAAAGTAAAAAATGTGCATCATTTTATGGTTCCAATTATAGGGTAAATGCTTTCATTTTGTTAGCATTCAATAGAATCTGGCTCAGGTTCCTCAAATGCAAGGGTTTTGTAATTGAATTATATGCAATCTGTAAGTGTTCTGCTCAATTTACTTCTCATAAGTGAATGTATAATTTTATACAAAATGTTTTCTGCATCTAGTTTATTATATTGATGTTTATTTTTGATTGATGTGAATTATTGGAATTATGAATTACATTCATATTTTCCCTGTTCCTATATTACATCTGACTTGATTATGATATCTGACCATTTTATTTTATTTTATTTTATTTTATTTTATTTTTTTTGGGATTCCAAACTGGATTCAATTACTATCAAATTTTCCACCTATATTCTAATATAAATTCTATTAGGATGACAATGTTGCATTATATTCAGCAGGGACTCTGCTGTGTAAGTTTTTATTTGAAAAAAGAGAATCAGAGATAAACAGAGATCTTGCATCTATCAGGTCACTTTAGGAAAAACTGGCCTTATATGAGTTTGGAAAAGTTACCTCCCTAACAATTTGTATAATACTTTTCAAAAAATTGGTGTTTGTTTAATTTTGTAGATTTTAGCAATGATGACATTTGTTGTTGATCTTTCATTTGAACACATTATTCCTCATTTAATGTTCTCAGTATTGCTCTATTCAGAGATGTTATTATTATTATAGAAAACTTTTTATAATTCCCTTAATTAAACTTAGGTTCATTTATTTATTTTTTAACTTTTATTTCATAAATATAAATGTCCAAAGTACAACTTTTGGATTATACTGGCTTCCCCCCCCCATAACCTCCCTCCCACCCGCAACCATCCCATCTCCCACTCCCTCTCCCTCTCCCATACCATTCACACCAAGATTCATTTTTTCAATTATTTTTATATACAGGAGATCAATTTAGTATATGCTAAGGAAAGATTTCAACAGTTTGCACATACACAGAAACACAAAGTATAGAGTACTGTTTTAGTAGTAGTTTTACCATGAATTCACATAGTACAACACATTAAGGACAGAGAATCTACATGGGGAGTAAGTGCACAGTGACTCCTGTTGTTGACTTAACAATTGACAATCTAATTGATGACATCAGTAATCACCAGAGGCTCTTGTCATGAGCTGTCAAGGCTGTGGAAGCCTCTTGAGTTCACCACCTCTGATCTTATTTAGACAAGGCCATAGTGAAAGTGGAAGTTCTCTCCTCCCTTCAGAGAAAGGTACCTCCTTCTTTGATGGCCCCATTCTTTCCACTGGGATCTCACTCACAGAGATCTTTCATTTAGTTTTTTTTTTTTCCCACAGAGTGTCTTGGCTTTCCATGCCTAAAATACTCTCATGGGCTCTTCAGCCAGATCCAAGTGCCTTAAGGGCTGATTCTGAGGCCAGAGTGCTGTTTAGGACAGCTGCCATTCTATGAGTCACTTCCCATCTTAGGTTGTTCTCTCCTTTTTAATTCTATCAGTCAGTATTATCAGATACTAGTCTTGTTTAGGTGATCCCTTTGACTCTCAATCCTGTCGTTATGATCAATTATGAATTGAAAGTGATCACTTTGACTAGTGAGCTCGCATTGGTGCATGCCACCTTAATGGGATTGAATTGGAATCCCCTGGCATGTTTCTAACTCTACCACTAGGGGTATGTCTGATGAGCATGGGCTATACTGTACATCTCCCCCCTCTCTTATTTCCACTCTTATATTTAACAGAGATCACTTTTCAGTTAAATTTAAACACCTAAGAATAATTGCATGTTAATTAACGAGTTCAACCAATGGCATTAAGTAGAACAAAAATACTAAAAGGAACAAAATAGTAAGTTGTTCTTCAACAGTCAGGACAAGGGCTGATCAAGTCATTTTTTCTCATAGTGTACATTTCACTTCAACAGGTTTCCTCTTAGGTGCTCAGTCAGTTGTCACTGCTCAAGAACATATGATATTTGTCCCTTTGGGACTGGCTTATTTCACTCAGCATGATGTATTCCAGATTCCTCCATTTTGTTGCAAATGAACAGATTTCATTTCTTTACTGCTGTATAGTATTCTATAGAGTGCATATCCCATAATTTCTTTATCCAGTCTTTTGTTGATGGGCATTTAGGCTGATTCCAGGTCTTAGCTATTGTGAATTGAGCTGCAATACACATTAAGATATAGACAGCTCTTTTATTTGCCAACTTAATTTCCTTTGGGTAAATTCCAAGGAATGGGATGGCTGGGTTGCATGGTAGGGTTATATTCAGGTTTCTGAGGAATCTCCAGACAGACTTCCATAATGGCTTTACCAGCTGGCCTCATATGATGAGTTTGGAAAAGTTACCTCTCTAACTTTTCAAAAGATTGGTGTTATTTTTTTAATTTTGTAGATTTTATTAATGAAGATATTTGTTGCTGATCTTTCATTTGAACACATTTTTCCTGATTTAATGTTCTTACTCTGTATTGCTCTATTCAGATATGTTATAATTATAGAAAACTTTTATTTAATAAATATAAATTTCAAAAGTACAACCTTTGGATTATAGTGATTCTTTGCTCTATAACCACCCTTCCACCCACAAACCATCCCATCTCCTACTCCCTCTCAATACCATTCTTCATTAAGGTTCATTTTAAATATCTTTATATACAGAAGATCAACTCTATACTAAGTAAAGATTTCAACAGGTTGCACCCACACAGAAAGACAAAGTATAATGCATGGTTTGAGAACTAGTTATAGTGTTAATTCTCATAGTAAAAAACATTAAGTACACAGGTCCCAATATAGGGAGCAAGTGCACAGTGACTCCTGTTGATGATTTAACAGTTCAGACTTTCATTTATGATGTCAGTAATCCTCTGAGGCTCTTTTCATGAGCTGCCAAGGCTATGGAAGCCTCTTGAGTTCACAAAGTCCAACATTATTTATACAAGGTCATAATCAAACTGGAAGTTCTCTCCTCCCTTCAGAGAAAGGTACCTCATTCCTTAATGTCTGCTTCTTTCTGCTGGAATCTCACTCACAGAGGTCTTTCTTTAAGGTCATTTTTGCCACATTTTGTCCTGTGTTTCCATGCCTGAACTACTCTCATGTGCTTTGTAGCCAGATCCAAATGCCTTAAGGTGTGATTCTGAGGCCAGAGTTCTGTTTACGGCATTTGTCATTCTAAGAGTCTGCTCTGTGACCTGCTTCCCATCCTGGGTTGTTATCTCCTTTTTAATTCTGCAATTATTAGCAGACACTGGTCTTATTTGTGTGCTCCCTTGACACTTAATCCTCTTTATGATCAGTCATGGACTTAAACTGATCACTTTAATTAGTAAGGTGGCATTGGCACATGCCAATTTTTAGTATTTCGAGTCCCATGGCAAGTTTTAAGCTTTACCCTTAGGGGTAAATACCTGGGAGCATGTGCCAAACTGTATATCCCCTCCATCTCTTATTCCAACTCTTATTTTTTATTTCATTTTGATTTAAACACCTAAGAATAATTCTGTGTTAAGTAAAAAGCTCAACCAATGGTATTAAGTAGAAAAAGAAAATACTAAAATGAATAAAATAGTAAGCTGTTCCTTGACAGTCATCACAAGGGCTGATCAAGTCACTGCTTCTCATAGTGTCAGTTTCACTGGCTTATTTCACTCAGTATGATGTTTTCCAGATTCCTCCATTTTGTTGCAAATGACCAGATTTCATTTCTTTTACCACTGTGTAGTATTCTGTAGAATACATTAACATATCACTTAACTTCTTTATCCAGTCTTCTGTTGATGGGCATTTAGGTTGATTCCATGTCTTAGCCATTCTGAATTGCACTGCAATAAACATTGAGGTGTAGACAGCTCTTTTATTTGCCAATTTAATACTCCTTGGGTAAATTCCAAAGAATGGAATTGCTGGGTCATGTGGTAGGGATACATTCAGATTTATGAGGTATCTCCAAACTGTATCCATAGTGGCTTTACCAGTCTGCATTCCCACCAACAGTGGGTTATTGTGCCTTTGCCCCCACCACCTCACCATCATCTGTTGTTAGTTGATTTCTGTATGAAAGCCATACTAACTGGAGTGAGGTGAAACCTCATTGTGGTTTTGCTTTGCATTTCCCTGATGGCTAGTGATCCTGAACATTTTTTCATGTGTCTGCTGGCCATTTGGATTTCCTCTTGAAAAATGTCTATTTAGGCTCTTGGCCCATCTCTTAAGTGGGTTGTTTGTTTTGCTGTTGTGAAGTTTCTTGATCTCTTTGTAGATTCTGGTTATTTTTTTTACAGGCAGAGTTAGACAGTGAGAGAGAGAGAGACAGAGAGAAAAGTCTTCATTTTCCGTCGGTTCACCCCCCAAATGGCTGCTACACTGGCGCACTGCACCGATCCGAAGCAAGCAGCCAGATGCTCCCTCTGGTCCCCCATGTGGGTGCAGGGCCTAACCACTTGGGACATCCTTCACTGCCTTCCCAGGCCACAGCAGGGAGCTGGACTGGAAGAGGAGCAACTGGGACAGTACCTGGCACCCCAACCAGGACTATAACCCAGGGTGCCAGCTCCACAGGCTGAAGATTAGCCAAGTGAGCTGTGGTGCCTGCCAGATTTTGGTTATTAATCCTTTATCAGTTGCATAATTTGCAAGGATTTTCTCCCATTTTTTTCAGTTACCTCTTCACTTTGATGACTTTTTTTTTTTTTTTGCAGACAAGAAACTTTTCAATTTGATGTAATCCCTGTTGTTAATTTTGGCTTTGACTGCCTATGCCACTGGAGATTTTTCCAAGAAGTCTTCCCTGTGCCTATATCTTGCAGACTTTCTCCAATGTTCTGTAATAATTTTATGGTGTTGGGTCATAGATTTAGATCTTTAATCCATGCTGAGTGGATTTTTGTGTAAGGTGTAACATAGGTATCTTGCTTCATACTTCTGCATGTGGAAATCCTGTTTTCCCAACAATATTTGTTTAAAAGACTCTCCTTGCTCCAGAAATTGGTTTTAGCTCCTTGATCAAATATGAATTGGTTGTAGATGTTTGGATTGATTTCTGGTGTTCCTATTCTGTTCTATTGCCTATCCATCTGTTTCTGTACAGTACCATGCTGTTTTGATTATAATGGCCCTGTAGTATGTCTTGAAATCTGGTATTCTGATGCCTCCAGCTCTGTTTTTGTTGTATAAGACTCATTTATCTATTTGAGGTCTCCCGTGCCTCAATATATGTTTCTATATGAATATCAGCATCATTTTTTCTAGATCTGATAAGAATATGTTTGATATTTTCATTGGTATCACATTGAATCTGTAAATTGCTTTTGGAGGAATGGACATTTTGATGATATTAATTCTTCCAATCAGTGAGCATGGAATATTTTTCCATTTTTTGGTATCCTCTTCTAGTTCTTTAAGATTTTGTAATTCTCATTATAGAAATATTTGACATCCTTGGTTAAGTTTTTTCCAAGTTATTTGTTTTTTTTTTTCTGGTAGCTGTTGTGAATGGGATTGACCTTAGAAGTTATTTCTCAGTTCTGGCAGTGTCTGTATACAAAGGCTGTTGATTTTTATGTATTGATTTTATATCCTGCAACTTTGCCAAATTCGTCTATGAGTTCCAATAGTCTCTTAGTGGAGTTCTTTGGATACCTTAAATAGAGTCACGTTGTCTGCAAAGATGTATAGTTTGACATTTTCCTTCCCTTTTTGTACCCCTTGTAATTTCTTTTTCTTGACTAATGGCTTGGCTAGAACTTCTAGTGCTATATTGAATAGCAATGGTGAGATTTGGCATCCCTGTCTGGAACTGGGTCTCAGTGGAAACGCTTCCAACTATTCCGCATTCAATAGGTTGCTGGCTGCGGGTTTTTTCATAAATTGCCTTAATTATGTTGAGGAATGTTGCTTCTATACACAATTTGGTTAGAGTTTTCATCACAAAATGGTTTTGTAATCTATCAAATGCTTTCTCTGCATCTATTGAGATAATATATGATTTTTCTTCTGCAGTTTGTTAATGTGATGTATCACATTGATTGATTTGTGAATGTTGAACCATCCCTGCATACAAGGATAAATCCCACTTGGTCAGGTTGGATGATCCTTCTAATTTGTTGTTGGATTATTTTGGCTTGAATTTTGTTGTGTATTTGTTGTATGTTCTTTAGAGAAATTGGTGTGTAATTCTCTTTCTCTGCTACATCTTTTTCAGGTTTAGGAATAAAGTGATACTGGCTTTGTAGAAAGAATTTGTGAGGATTCCCTCTCTTTCAATTGTTTTGAATAGCTTGAGAGGAATCGGAGTTATTTCTTCAGTAAATGTCTGATAGAATTCAGAAGCGAATCTCTCTTGTCCTGGACTTTTCTCTGTTGGGAGGGCCTTTATTACTGATTCAGTTTCTGACTTTCTTATGGGTCTTTTTTTGGTTTTCTATGTTTCTTGCTTCAATTTTTGTAGGTCGCCTATGCCCAGGAATCTATCCATTCCTGACAGATTTCCCTGATTGCCGGCATACAACTCTTGTAGTAATTCATAATGACTCTTGTTATTTCTGTGGTGTCTGTTGTTACATTTCCTTTTCATGTCTAATTTTATTTATTTGTGTCTTCTCTCTCCTTTATTTGGTTAGTTGTGCCAATGGTGAGTCAATTTTGTTCTTTTTTTTTTTTTCAAAATATCCTTTCAACATTTTGCTTCCCTTTTGTGTTTTTTTGGATTCAATTTTGTTGATTTTCTTCTCTGATATTAATTATTTCTCTCCTCCTACTAGATTTGGGTCTGGTTTGCTGTAGTTTTTCTAGATCTTTGAGATGCATTGATAGTTCATTTATTTGGTGCCTTTCCAATTTCTTGATGTAGGCACCTATTGCTATAAACTTTCCTCTTAACACTGCTTTTGCTGTATCCCATACGTTTTGATATGTTGTGTTGTTATCTTCATTTGTTTCCTGAGAGTTTTTGATTTCTCTTTTGATTTCTTCTATGACCCAGTGTTCATTCAGGAGCATGCTGACATTCTCCATGTGTTTACTTATGCTCTAGAGAATCCTGAGTTGCTGATTTCCAGCTTCATTCCATTGTGGTCTGAGATGTATGGTATGATTTTGATTTGTTTTAAATTTGCTTAGACTTGCTTTATGGCCTAATATGTGGTCTATCCTAGAGAAAGTCCCATGCACTAGTGAGAAGAATGTGTATTCTGTAACATTAGGATGAATATTTCTGTACATATCTCTTAGATCTGTTTGTTCTCTAGTGTCAATTAAATCTACTGTTTCCTTGTTGATTTCTGTCTGGTTGATCTGTCCATTGCTAAAAGTGGAGCATTGAAGCCCCCCAATATTATTGTATTGGAGTCTAAGTCTCCCTTTAAGTTCCTTAACATATCTTTTAAATAAACTGGTGCCCTTTAATTAGGTGCATATACATTTATACTAGTTACATCTTCCTGTTGAATTGATACCTTAATCATTATATAGTGCCTTTCTTTGTCTCTCTTAACATTTTTTTGTGTTAAAGTCAATTTTTTCTGATATTAAGGTGGCTACATCAGCTCTTTTTTGGTTTCTTTTGGCATGGAATATCTTTTTCCAACCTTTCACTTTCAGTCTGCATGCATCTTTGTTGGAAAGATGTGTTTCTTGAAAGCAGCAAATAAATGGGTTTTGTTTTTTAATCCATTCAGCCAGGCTGTGTCTTTTATTTTAAACTTTTATTTAATGAATATAAATTTCTGAAGTACAGCTTATGGATTACAATGGTTCCCCCCCATAACTTTCCTCCCACCTGCAACCCTCCTCTCTCCCACTCCCTCTCCCCTTCCATTCACATCATGATTTTCAATTATCTTTATATGCAGATCAATTTAGCGTATATTAAGTAAAGATTTCAACAGTTTACACCCACACAGAAATACAATGTGTAAAATACTGTTTGAGCACTAGTTATAGCATTAAACCACAATGTACAGCACATTTAGGACAGAGATCCTACATGACGAGTAAGTGCACAGTGACTTCTGTTGTTGACTTAACAAATTGCAATTGTTGTTCATGGCATTAGTAATCACCCTAGGCTCTTGTCATGAGTTGGCAAGGCTATGGAGGCCTTTTCAGTTTTCCGACTCTGATCATATTTAGACAAGGCCATGGTCAAAGTGGAAGTTCTCTCCTCCCTTCAGAGAAAGGTACCTGATGACCTGTTCTTTCCACTGGGATCTCTAGAGAGTTGAGGCCATTTACTTTCAGTGCAGCTACTGATAAGAAGTGACTTTGCCCTGCCGTGTTCCCAAAGATATTTCTAATATATAGTTTGAACTTCCTGTGATCCCTTACTGCAAGGTTTTCTTCCTTTACCACCTTTCTGTTGATGACTGTGTTTCTGTGTTTCTGTTTGTAAAACATCTTCAGCATCCTTTGCAGGGATGGATGAGTGGTGACAAATTCATTCTGTTTGTTATGAAAGGCTTTTATTTCATCTTTATTCCCAAATGAGACCTTTGCAGGGTATAATATAATAGGATGACTGTATTTTCTCTAAGTCTTGGGCTGTATCTCACCATTCTCTCCCAGCTTGCAGGGTTTCTGATTAGAAGTCTGATGTGAATCTAATTGGAGATCCTTGAAAGTAATCAGGCATTTATCTTTTGCACATTTTAGAATCTTTTTCCTATGCTTTGCTGTGGTGAGTTTGATTACAATGTGTTGTGTTGATGATCTTTTCTGGTCATGTCTGTTGGAAGTTCGCTAGTATTTTGCTTAAAAAAGGCATTCTAACACTTTCTCTTTCTCCATAACTTCAGAACCTACAAGAACCCAAAATCTTGTTTTTTATATATTGTATCCTATAGATTCTCAACACTATGTCTTAGATTTCTAATTTTCTCTTGCAGACTTTAGCTAGACTGTATACTTTTCTGTGCTCTGTCTTCTAAGTCTGATATTCTCTCTTCTGCCTGATTTGGATTTTAAGGTTCTCAAATGCATTTTTTATTTGTTCTGTTGAATTCTTCATTTTCATTTTGTTTTCTCTTCAATATCTCGATTTCATGTTCTATTGAGTTTTTTCATTTCAGTTTTATTCCTCCTTATAAATTAAATAGGCAAACAAAAAAGCTGTCTGCACATTAATGTTTATTGCAGCTCAATTCACAATAGCTAAGACCTGGAACCAACCCAAATGCCCATCAACGGTAGACTGGATAAAGAAATTATGGGACATGTACTCTATAGAATACTACCCAGCAGTCAAAAACAATGAAATCCGGTCATTTGCAACAAAATGGAAGAATCTGGAAAATATTATGCTGAGTGAATTAAGCCAGGCCCAAAGGGACAAATATCATATGTTCTCCCTGATAGGCGACAACTAACTGAGCACCAAAGGGGAAACCTGTTGAAGTGAAGTGGACACTATGAGAAACAGTGACTTGATCAGCTCTTGACCTGACTGTTGATGTACAATGTAATACTTTATCCATTTTAGTATTTTTTTGTTCTAGTACTACTGGATGAACTCTTTAATTAACACACAACTATTCTTAGGTGTTTAAATTTTAACTGAAAAGGGATCTCTCTTAAATATAAGAGTGGGAATAAGAGAGGGAGGAGATGTGCAATTTGGGACATGCTCAACCGGGCTTGCCCCAAATGGTGGAGTTAGAAACGTGCCACGGGATTCCAATTCAATTCCATCAAAGTGGCAAGTACCAATGCTATCTCACTAGTCCAAGTGATGAACTTCAGTTCACAATTGATCACACTGATAGGTCTAAGAGTCAAAGGGATCACAAAACAAGAGTAGTGTCTGCAAATACTAGCTGACAGAATCAAAAAGGGAGAGAACGATCCAACGTGGGAAGCAGGATACACAGCAGACTCATAGAATGGCAGATGTCCTAAATGGCACTCTGGCCTCAAAATCAGCCCTTAAGGCATTCGGACCTGGCTGAAGAGCCCATGAGAGTATTTTAGGCATGGAAAGCCAAGACACTTTGGAAAAAAAAAGAAAACCTAAATGAAAGATCTGCTCGAGTGAGCTCCCAGTGGAAAGATTGGGGCCATCAAAGCAGGAGGTACATTTCTCTGAAGGGAGGAGAGAACTTCCACTTTGACTATGACCCTGTCAGAATAAGATCGAAGTCAGGGAACCCAAAATGCTTCTATAGCCTTGGCAACTCACGACTAGAGCCTAGGGAGATTACTGACGCCATAAACAAGAGTGTCAAATTGTTAAGTCAACAACAGGAATCACTGTGTACTTACTTCTCATGTGGGCTCTGTCCTTAGTGTGTTGTCCAATGTGAAGTAATGCTATAACTAGTACTGAAACTGTATTTTTACACTTTGTGTTTCTGTGTGGGTGTAAACTGATGAAATCTTTACTTAATATATACTGAATCGATCTTCTGTATATAAAGAGAATTGAAAATGAATTTTCATGTGAATGGAATAGGAGAGGGAGCAGGAGATGGGAGGAGTGCGAGTGGGAGGGAAGTTATGGGGGGGAGCCTATGTAATCCATAATCTGTACTTTGGTAATTTATATTTACTAAATAAAAAAATTAAAAAAGGATTTTAATTTCATGAGAGATTTTCTTTCATGTTCTCCATGGATTTTAGTAGTCCATGCTTTTGCTTTTGATTACTTCTGTATAATCTTATCATCAATTTTTGGAATTCTATTTCTTGCATTTCTTCTATCTCATCATCTTCATAATCTTGTATTGAAGTGTTCTGTTCTTTTGGGAGCATGATGTTGTCTTCCTTATTCTTGTCTCTTGGGTTGTTGCATTTGTTGTTCAGCATTTGTGGAGGTACTCGTTGGTTTCTTCTTTTTTTCCCCCACTTTGGCAGCTTTTATCATTGTACTATGACTGTATAGATGAGTGGAATGTCTGCTTTCAGTGAATGTCTAGAGGCTTGTGGTGGATGTAGCCAGAGAGCTCTGTTCAGTTCTCTAGAGTTAAGGGCATGCCTAAGTTGATACTCTCCGGTTTGACATGGTAAATCTTCACTCTCTTTTTTTAATCAGAAAGGAATTATTTCTGCTCAGCTGAGCTCTTCTCCTTGATGGAGTCCAGTGCCTGAGCACTAGCCAAAGTGGATATAATATTCCTCCGCTCTGTCCCAAGGACCGCACAAAGGATCTGGGCAATTCTCAGTATAAGTTAAGATTTTCCAGCAATGTCTCTCACCAGGTGTCCAGGACTTCTGGAGCTTGTGGTATCCCACTGAGACTGCTCAAAGTCTCATCCACACCATGAGTTCTTCCACACACACTCATTTTTTTCCCACAGTCCTGGTTCTGAAGCTTCACACATTCACAAGCTCCTAACCTTCTGTTATTTCTCCCCACTGGAGTCAGGAATCTCCATTCAGCTGATTGCCAGGCACAGAAATGAGCTGGCGCAGCTGTTATGTATGTCCAAATTGGCACCTGCTCTATTGGCTTGTATGGCTTTGTAAGGTGATCAGAGAGAAATGTGTTCATACCCTCTTTTTTTCTCTCCTCTAGTTAGGCTGGTGCACTTTCCCTCACATAGCTTCAAACCTCACTTCCTGTAGGGTCTTCCTTCTGCTTTTTCACCAGAGTCTCAGGCTCCTGCCATCTTCTCTCACCTCACTTTGCAGCAATGGTGCATAGGCTCTTGGATATTGGAGTCCTGAGCCATGGGTGCCCATGCCCTCCATGTAGTAGAGTTTCCTTTGCCTTTTTTTCATAACTCTTCCCCAAGACTACCACTTATTTAAAACTATTTTCCCCTGGGCTAGAGAAATAAGCTCCCTCCCTATTCTGCTATCTTGTAACCACCACTGGCTTGCCAATAGGCTTCTTCTAAAGGGCATTTGTAGATTGGCAGTGACAGCAAGCAGAAAGTAAGGTCACTGTGTACTTCCTACCTCCTGCTAGCAGGTGGCTTCCTCTATGACCAACCAACATCCTGCATGGAGAGCATGTTGGCTGCAGCTAAAGAACAACATTCACAATGATCATCACCCAAAGCCGCAACCCCGTGGGAGACCTGGATTCTCAGATATGTTATATCTACTTGGCTCAGTTTTGGTAGCTTATATGTATCCACAAATAAACATTTTTTTTACATTTTTTATTTATCCTTGTTAATATAAATTAGTGATGCCTATTATATCTGTGATATGCATTGTAGTTTCCCCTTCTTTGATTTTATTTACTTGAACCTAGTTTTTATAACCTAGTGAAAGGATTGTTTCTTCTATTAAAAATAAAATCTTTATTTTGCTTATCTTTAATGTTAACATTCCATTTATGACCTATGCTATTAATTTCATCTTGTATTTGGTTTATTCTTGTTTTCTAGGACTCTTGAGGTGGATACTTAGGTTGTTGATTGGAAATCTTTCTGTTTAGATGTTTGGCCATGGCAATGTCTGTGTATAGAAAGGCTATTAACTTTCGTGTGTTAATATTGTATTCTGCTACTTTAACAAAGTTTTTTTATGAATTCTAATCATCTACTAGTGGACTCTTTTGGCTTCCCTATATTGAGAACCATGTCATTTTCAAATAGGAATAATCTGAATTCCCACTTTTTAATTTGTATCCCTTTGATTTCCTCTTCTTATCAAATGGGTATGTCTAAAACTTCAAGGTGTATATTGTTTGTCTTTTTAAACAATAAAATTATGAACTGAATTAATAGAAAAATACATGATGAGGCAACAGAGATATATGACTAAGTATTTTTAATGATGGATCTGAAATGACTAGTGTTTGTAGCACACATTAGTTTGCAATGGGATTGGCCACTGCTTGCAATGCTGGCCTCCTATATTGTAGTGTTACTTTGTGTATATTCTATTAATGAACCTGGGAAGGCAATGGAACATGACCCAAATGCTTTGGAATGTGCCCATATAGCAGATGTAAATAAAATTACTTGCTCCTGGCTCTGTCCTCGCCAAAACCTGTTTATTTTAGCATCTTGGGAAGTGAGCCAAGAAAAAGATGCTTCATGTGTCTGTGTCTCTGTTTTTGTCTTTCATTTCTCTGCCTTTCAAATAATTAAATATTTAAAAAGAAAAGGCTAAATTCAGTTAATAACCCTTGAGGTTATTTTAATTAGCTAGACTCACTCTTTGTTCATCACTCCCTTTATTTATGCCACTTGGACTATATAATCTTCTGTATTCAGGACAAATTAATCACTATAGCTTCCTTATTAACTCAGAAGAGTCAAAGGAGTGGCTTATGATTAGCCAATTTTTGGTGAGTATGATGTTCACAATTTTTCTCATATTGGAGTTTCCCTTGGAAGCTATATCTCCATTCCCAGAAGGAACAACTCCTGTTGGCAGAGGTGTGTGATGAACAAAGAGAGCAAATTCCAGGAAAGGACATAGAAACTCACAAAGTCCATGGTGCTGAGCTAGCTCATTAATCCCTGAAATTTCATTTTTATCTCAAGCAATATGAAATTGAGACCTATTTTTTCATCATGTACTAGTTTCTGAGCTCTGAGATGAGGGAACCTAGGCTTGGAAGGTCAAGTGTAAGGTTCCCACATTTGTAGAATATCACTTAGGACAATGGCAGTATAGAGAAAACACAGGAATTTGAACAGGGAAAATCATATCTGTGCAATAAAGGAAACCAGGGAGATGTTGTGGGACTAAAACCAGTACACTGTCTTACTCCCACTGAAGTTCACATTAGCCATGGCCATTCCCTGTTAGACAAGAACAACAGTGGCAGTAGAGGCTCTATGTAATTCTTGTGTTGATATCTTGCATGAGTTATAGAAGAAACTAGCGAACAGAGAAAGTTAAGATCTGACTCTCAGAGCTATAAATAAAGATTTGATAGATCATCAGATGAATGTATAGAGAAATGGATTTCAAGAGTTTTGAATTAATTCCCAGAGACTGGAACTTTTGCTTTGTGCAATGAATTTAAATGCACCCACAGTAAGACTCATTATTTTATTCTAGTAAATGTACTGTAGTAGTTTTCTGAATTCTGGAATATTACCCATGAATAACACACTAATTATTTGATTAGGTCACAGCAAATAACTTGATGGAGTAGATATAAGTTGCCATAGGAATATTAGCTTCATGTTTAAGTATCTTAAAGTAGAATAGCATGATGTTTTCCATATTTTATACATGTATCTGTGACAAGCAGATGTGTGTTTAGAAATACAGTATGATTATCAGAATTGAAAACAAAGGGAAAGCAAATAATAATCATCATAAAACCTGTTCCCACATTTGAATGTATCCATTTTTAACTTTTATTTACTAAATATAAATTTCTAAAGTACAGTTTATGGATTACAATGGCTTCCCCCCCCCATAAATTCCCTCCCACCCACAACCCTCCCATCTCCTGCTGCCTCTCCCATTCCATTCACATCAAGATTCATTTTCAATTATCTTTATGTACAGATCAATTTAATCTATGTTAAAAAAATTTCAACAGTTTGCACCCACACAAACCAATTAAGTGCAAAATACCGTTTGAGTACTAATTATAGCATTAATTCACATTGAACAACACATAAAGGACAGAGATCTACATGAGGAGTAGGTACACAGTGACTCCTGTTGTTAACTTAACAAATTGACACTCTTGTTTAAGGCATCATTAATCACCCTAGGCTCTAGTCATGAGTTGCCAAGGCTATGGAAGCATTGTGAGTTCACTGACTTCGATCTTATGTCAACAATACATAGTCAAAGTGGAAGTTCTCTCCTCCCTTCAGAGAAATGTACCTCCTTCTTTGATGGCCCCGTTCTTTCCACTGGGTTCTCACTCACAGAGATCTTTCCTTTAGGGTGTTTTTGTTTGTTTGTTTGTTTTTTGTTTTTTTTTGTTTTTTTTTTTTTGTTTTTTTTTTTTTTTTTTTGCCAGAGTGTCTTGGCTTTCCATGCCTTAAATCCTCACATGGGCTCTTCAGCCAGGCCCGAATGCCTTAAGGGCTGATTGTGAGGCCAGGGTGCTGTTTAGGACATCTGCCATTCTATGAGTCTGCTGTGTATCTTGCTTCCCACGTTGGATGGTTCTCTCCCTTTTTAATTCTATCAGTATTAGCAGACACTAGTCTTGTTTCTGTGATCCCTTTGACTCATAGGCCTATCAGCATGATCAATTGTAAACTGAAGTTGATCACTTGGACTAGTGAGATGGCATTGGTACTTGCCACCTTGATGGAATTGAATTGGAATCCTGTGGCACGTTTCTAATTCCACCATTTGGGGCAAGTCCGATTGAGCATGTCCCAGATTGTACATCTCCTCCCTCTCTTATTCCCACTCTTACATTTAACAGAGATCACTTTTCAGTTGAATTTAAATACCTAAGAATAATTGTGTGTTAATTAAAGAGTTCAACCAATAGTTCTAAGTAGAATGAAAAAATACTAAAATGGATAAAGTATTACATTGTACATCAACAGTAAGACAAGGGCTGATCAAGTCACTGTTTCTTATAGTATCCATTTCACTTCACCATGTTTCCCTTTTGGTGCTTGGTTAGTTGTCACCAATCAGGGAGAACATGTGATATTTGTCCCTTTGGGACTTGCTTAATTCACTGAGCATGATGTTTTCCAGATTCCTCCATTTTGTTGCAAATGACAAGATTTAGTTGTTTTTTACTGCCGTATAGTATTCTATGGAGTACATGCCCCATAATTTCTTTATCCAGTCTACTGTTGATGGGCATTTGGGTTGATTCCAGGTTCTAGCTATTGAGAATTGAGCTGAAATAAGAATTCATCTATTTTTAACACATGCCTTTCAAATATGAGTTTGAAACCCTAAAATTTAACCACTAGAGTTCCACTTCATTAGTGTGTGGTTGAAGATGAATTCTTTTGCATCATGCATTTTGTCTTGTGAGTCAAGCGATTACTCGGGAAACATACAAATCATTCCTCTTGTTTCTTTTTATATCTCAAAGAAACATTTTATTTAATGAGTACCAATCTCATCAGTACAACTTTAGGAATATAGTGATTCTTCTCACTATGCTGCCCTCCCTCCTCCACTCTCACCCCACTCCTCTTCCCTTGCTCATTCCAAGTTCCATTATCCTTTAAGATACATTTTTATTTAACTTTATACATAGAAGACCAACTTTTACAAAGTAGATTTCAACAATTTACACACACGAACAAACACACACTGACAAACACACACACAAACCGAGAACCAGTTTTACAGTTAATTCTCATAATACAATTCATTGCGGACAGAAGTCCTTTATGAAGAGTATGTGCACAGTGACTCCTGTTGTTAATTTAACAAATAACACTCTTACGTATGATATCAGTGATCACCCGAAACTCTTGTCATGAGCTGCCTAGGTTATAGAAGCTACAAAGGCTATAGTAGCCTTTGTATCCAAAATCTGTGTCAGTATCTAGACAAGTCCACAAGCAAAGTTGAAGTACTCTCCACCTGTCAGACAAAAGTACATCCTTCTTTTATGGCCACTTATTTCCACTGGGGTCTCTCTCACAAAGATCCTTTATGTAGAACATTTTTTTACCACATTGTCTTGGCTTTTGATGCTTGAGTTGCTCTCATGCAACTTTAACCTGACAAGAATGCCTTATGGGCTGATTCTGAGGACAGAGTGTTTTTTAATGTGATTCTCATTCTATGTTTCTTCTCTGTGTACTGCTTCCCATGTTGGAATATTCTCTCCTTTTTAATTCTGTTTATTTTGACCAGACATTTCATATTATTTATATGATCCATTTAACATGTAATCCTATCTATATTATCAATTTACCACTTAATATGTTCACTTTAAAAATTTTTACTATCCAGTTTGATGGGATTTGAGGTCCCATACCAAGATTTTAAACTGTACCTTTAGATGTAATCTGTAGGAAAGTATGCAGGACAATAGAGCTTCACAGTTACAAAATTCCTCCTTCCTGTGTTATTCCAAACATTATGCTTAATGAGATTTATTTTCAATTGACTTTATAACCCTCCACTGTGATACGGCATTGACTAAACAAGTTCAGAGTTGGTGAACTCTAGGGGCTCCCATAGCCTAGACAGCTCATGACAAGAGCTTTGGGTGATTGCTGACATCATAAATAAGAGTGCCAATTGTTAAATCAACAACGGGAGTCACTGGGTACATACTCCCCATGTAGGATCTCTGTCCTTAATGTGCTTTACTATGAAACTTAAAGACAACATTACTAGTTGAACAATACCCTATACCTTGTGCGGTTGTGTAAAGGCAGCCTGTTGAAATCCTTGCTTAGTATATACTAAGTTGATTTCTGTATATGAAGGTAATTGAAAATGAAACTCGATGAAGAGCAGGATGGGAGAGCGAGTGGGAGAGGGAAGGGTCACAGGAGGGAGGGAGGATGGGGGGGAAGCCAAAACAATACAAAAGTTGCACTTTGTAAATTCACATTTATTAAATAAAAAAACACATGATTAACACAATGTTATATTTATCTCTTTCTTTTTTTTTAACTTTTATTTAATGAATATAAATTTCCAAAGTACAGCTTATGGATTACAATGGCTTCCCCCCATAACGTCCCTCCCACCCGCAACCCTCCGCTTGTCCACTCCCTCTCCCCTTCCATTCACATCAAGATTCATTTTCAATTCTCTTTATATACAGAAGATCAGTTTAGCATACATTAAGTAAAGATTTCAACAGTTTGCTCCCACACAGAAACATAAAGTGAAAAATAATGTTTGAGTACTAGTTATAGTATTAAATCTCAATGTACAGCACACTAAGGACAAAGATCCTACATGAGGAGTAAGTGCACAGTGACTCCTGTTGTTGACTTAACAAATTGACACTCTTGTTTATGGCCTCAGTAATCACCCTAGGCTCTTGTCATGAGCTGCCAATGTTATGGAAGCCCCCTGAGTTCACTGACTCTGATCCTATTTAGACAAGGCCATGGTCAAAGTGGAAGTTCTCTCCTCCCTTCTGAGAAAGGTACCTCCTGCTTTGATGACCTGTTCTTTCCACTGGGATCTCACTCGCAGAGATCTTTCATTTAGTTTTTTTTTTTCCCACAGAGTGTCTTGGCTTTCCATGCCTGAAATACTCTCATGGGCATTTCAGCCGGATCCGCATGCCTTAAGGGCTGATTCTGAGGCCAGAGTGCTGTTTAGGACATCTGCCATTCTATGGGTCTGCTGTGTATCTCACTTCCCATGTTGATCATTCTCTCCCTTTTTGATTCTATCAGCTAGTATTTGCAGACACTAGTCTTGTTTCTGTGATGCCTTTGGTTCTTAGTCCTATCATTATGATCAATTGTAAACAGAAATTGATCACTGGGACTAGTGAGATGGCATTGGTACATGCCACCTCGATGGGATTGAATTCAAATCCCCTGGTATGTTTCTAACTCTACCGTTTGAGGTAAGTCAGCTTGAGCATGTCCCGAATTGCACATCTCTTCCCTCTCTTATTCCCACTCTTATATTTAACAGTGATCACTTTTCAGTTAAGTTTCAGCACTTAAGAAGAATTGTGTATTGATTACAGTATTCAACCAAAAGTATTAAGTAGAATAAACAAAAAAAATACTAAGAGGGATAACATATTAAGCTGCTCATCAACAGTCAGGGTGAGGGCTGATCAAGTCACCATTTTTCATAGTGTTCATTTCACTTTAACAGGTTTTCTTTTTGGTGCTCAGTTAGTTGTCACCTATCGAGGAGAACAAGTGGTATTTGTCCCTTTGGGATTGGCTTATTTCACTCAACATAATGTTTTCCAAATTCCTAACAGGGATCACTTTTCAGTTAAAATTTAAACACCTAAGAATAGGTGGTCTTCCCAGGCCAAAGAAAATGAACACACCACCAGTAAGTTGTTTATTTTTGTTTGCATTATATTGTGATATAGCAGATTTATGAGTGTATTTTATTAAAATTGTGAAATAAATATTTGACAACATAAAATTATGATTATAAAGCATTAGAAATATCAAGCCTGATATCAAATTTGTTTCTAGTCTCTGTGCTGCTATAACAGTAACATGTTTATCATGTTATTCAAATTGGAACATAGAATCTCCTAAATTTTTGTAAAACATAAAGTCTGAATTTGTATTTATTGGTCTTATCGATGATATAGTAGAGGTGGTTCAGAACCAACATAGTTATATACACTGAACTAGTAAAAAGTTGGGGCCAGCACTGTGGCACAGTGGGTTAATGCCCTGGCCTGAAGTGCTGGCATCTCAAATGGGTGCCGGTTTGAGACCTGGCTGTTCCACTTTTTTTTGGTTTTTGTTTTTTTGTTTGTTTAAACTTTTATTTAGTAAAGAAGTACAGCTTATGGATTACAATGGCTTCCCCCCCCATAACTTCCCTCCCACATGCAACTCTCCCATCTCCCGCTCCCTCCATTCCATTCACATCAAGATTCATTTTCAATTCTCTTTATATAGGAGATCAATTTTGCATATATTAAGTAAAGATTTCAACAGTTTGCAGCCACATAGAAACACAAAGTGAAAACTACTGTTTGAGTACTAGTTATAGCATTAAACCACACTGTACAGCACATTAAGGACAGAGATCCTACATGGGGAGTAAGCGCACAGTGACTCCTGTTGTTGACTTAACAAATTGACACTCTTGTTTATGGCGTCAGTAATCTCCTTAGGCTCTTGTCATGAGCTTCCAAGGCTATGGAAGTGTTTTGAGTTCTTCAACTCCGATCTTATTTAGACAAGGTCATAGTCAAAGTGGAAGTTCACTCCTACCTTAAGAGAAAGGTACCTCTTCTTTGATGGCCTGTTCTTTCTACTAGGATCTCACTAGAGGAGATCTTTCATTTAGGTCCTTTTTTTTTTTTTTTTTTGCTAGAGTGTCTTAACTTTCCATGCCTAAAAAACTCTCATGGGCTCTTCAGCCAGATCCAAATGCCTTAAGGGCTGATTCTGAGGCCAGAGTGCTGTTTAGGACAGCTGCCATTCTATGAGTCTGTTGTGTATCCCGCTTCCCATATTGCATCATTCTCTCCCTTTTTTATTCTATCAGTTAGTATTAGCAGACATTAGTCTTTTTTTAACTTTTATTAAATATATATAAAATCCAAAGTTCAGCTTATGGAGTACAATGACTTCTTCCTCAATGACTTCCCTCCCACGCACAATCCTCCCCTTTCCTGCTCCCTCTCCCCTTCCATTCACATTAAGATTCATTTTCAATTCTCTTTATATACAGAAGGTCAGTTTAGCATATATTAAGTAAAGGTTTCAACAGTTTGCACCCACACAGAAACACAAAGTGAAAAATACTGTTTGAGTAGTAGTTATAGCATTAAATCACACTGTACATCACTGTACACACTGTGTGTCTCGCTCCCATGTTGGATTGTTCTCTCCCTTTTTGATTCTATCAGCTAGTATTTGCAGACACTAGTCTTGTTTCTGTGATCCCTTGGGCTCTTAGTCCTATCATTATGATCAATTGTGAACTGAAGTTGATCACTGGGACTAGTGAGATGGCATTGGTACATGCCACCTTGATGGGATTGAATTGGAATAACCTGGTATGTTTCTAACTCTACCGTTTGGGGCAATTCAGCTTGAGCATGTCCTGAATTGCACATCTCTTCCCTCTCTTATTCCCACTCTTATATTTAACAGCAATCACTTTTCAGTTAATTTTCAACACTTAAGAATAACTGTGTATTGCCCTTCGGCTCCGAGCTGACCCTCCGGAGGGCAGTGTCATCTGGGCGGCGCTGCCAAGACCTCCACCCAGGACGGCTCCCCCTCCCCGGGCCTCTCCCCTCTTGACCGCGAGACCCCTCATCTCGTAGACCGCTGGAATCTGATATCGTGGGGGTGAGGTGAGAGCAGGCCCGGGGAGGGAGGTTACCACTGAGGAGCTGCAGCCGCTATCAAGATGATAGAAGTACTGACAACAACTGACTCTCAGAAACTGCTACACCAGCTGAACACTTTGTTGGAACAGGAGTCTAGATGTCAGCCAAAGGTCTGCGGCTTTAGACTAATTGAGTCTGCACACGATAATGGCCTCAGAATGACTGCACGGCTGAGGGACTTCGAAGTGAAAGATCTTCTTAGTCTCACTCAATTTTTTGGCTTTGACACGGAGACATTTTCTCTAGCTGTGAATTTACTGGACAGATTTCTGTCTAAAATGAAGGTACAGCCCAAGAACCTTGGATCTGTTGGTCTGAGCTGTTTTTATTTGGCTGTAAAATCAATAGAAGAGGAAAGGAATGTGCCACTGGCAACTGACTTGATCCGGATAAGTCAGTATATGTTCACGGTTTCAGACTTGATGAGAATGGAAAAGATTGTATTGGAGAAGGTGTGTTGGAAAGTCAAAGCTACTACTGCCTTTCAGTTTCTGCAACTCTATTATTCACTCATTCAAGAGAACTTGCCATTTGAAAGGAGAAATAACCTTAATTTTGAAAGACTGGAAGCTCAACTTAAGGCATGTCACTGCAGGATCATATTTTCTAAAGCAAAGCCTTCTGTGTTGGCTTTCTCTATCATTGCCTTGGAGATCCAAGCACAGCAGTGTGTGGAGTTAACAGAAGGAATAGAATGTCTTCAGAAACATTCCAAGATAAATGGCAGAGATTTGACCTTCTGGCAAGAGCTTGTATCAAAGTGTTTAACTGAGTATTCATCAAACAAGTGTTCAAAACCAAATGTTCAGAAGTTGAAATGGATTGTGTCTGGGCGTACTGCTCGGCAATTGAAGCATAGTTACTACAGAATAGCTCACCTTCCAACAATTCCTGAAATGGTTCCTTAATTCATGAATTTGGATCATTGTTATTCTCCATAAAGGAAATTATCAGTGCTATAATTTTCTTTTACAATGGAAGAATTAAAATATCATTTCTTTTCAAAGTAAACAAAATGGAGTTGCAATAGCAAAGGGGAAGTTTCTACACTGATTTGTTCAGCTAATATTTGAAGACATTTAGTATATACAGAACCCTAAGGGTAAGGAATTATCTAACCTCTGATATGTATGTTAGGCATTTCATTAATCAGCATAAAAAAAGTATGTCCTCAACAACCCAAGTTTTAAAAGTAGCATTAAAATCATATTTTCTTATTGAACATCATCTTGCTCTCTGAAGACCTAAGCTCTGGCTCATTTAAAGATACACTAGCTGAGTAGGACAATAGGACCAAACTTTTGGATATTTGGACTAATTTGAGAATGTTAGCTTATAAGCAAAATCAGTATGAAGTTTGATAGTGTATTTAAAGAAAAAGAAGATACAGCCAATCAGTCTTGATGTTGGGTGTCTGGAAACTGCAAGGGCGTCTCAACACTGTAGTTACTATAATATTTGGAATTCTGGGAAAGTAGTTACATGCATAAAAGATAAACTTGGGGTCACTGGATATATATTCTTGCCATTTAAATTTCTTAACTAGTAATAATGATTTACCTTTTTCCATTCAAAATTAAATTAACATTTAACATATCTATGATTATGAAATTTAACCTGAACAGTTAGTTCACTTTTAATAGTAATATTTCACAGATGTCTGATAAGTTGGGTTTTTTTTGTTGTTGTTGATTTAAGGAGGATTATTACAGCAACAACAATGAAAACTCTGAACCCTACAGCCCTGAGCTATGGATTCCATGATGTTTTCATGAGTTTAGATTTCAAGCCTTAAAACTTTACAACTAGATGAATATGATGTTCTCATGCTTGGGGAAACTGCCTAATTAGTATTATGCTATAGTGGAATTATGTTTAGATATAAATTCATCTATGAAGCAGTCAAATCAAAGTTAAAAGCATAAATATGAAGCACTAATCACAAGCTTTGGAAAGTAAACTGTGAATCTTCATTTCTTAACATTGATTTAACTTTCTATATTTGATTGATATACTTAGGTAGTATTGAAAATGCTAACCTACATAATTTAAATGTTTTAAATTATGAGGTTTTCATCAAAATAACATTTCACAGATGCACTTTTAAGATACAACAAAGGTTAGTGTTTTAGGCAGTTTAAATGGTTTTCTGTTGCCCAAAATGCGAATAATGTAATCCTGAGAAGGGGAAAGGGGACACAAATTTGAAGGCATTTTGTAGAAAACAAACAAAAAAAAACTTAGTAAGTTTGGCAAGTTCATAATCTTTAATATTTTCTCAAGAAAACAGATGATGTTTGTATGTGTGATAAGATCTTTTATATAGAATCTACTGCCCCAGTCTAGTCCAATCAAGAAAATTGTTTTCTATTTTATTAGTTGCTCAAATTATCACTCTGAGGACTTACTTTACTCCACTAAAGTAAGTTCAGACTAGATTTAACACTCCAGAAGTCTTTACTGAGTATTGTTTTCAGAAAATTGTCATTGCTTCTAATTTAGATTAGAATAATATTCTAAAGAATATGCTTTCACTAATGACCTTACTGCATCTTAAGAAAAGTCAGTCGACACCTTCATAAGTAGATCACTGAGGCAGTGTTCAAGAAACAGTCTTCAGTCAGTCGGTGAATGTAAGGAGGTGTACAGTGTGACGGTGTCATGGATGATTAATGGAGCAGTGCATAGCCTGCGTTCATTCAGAGTGGCTGTGATCATTTCTGACATGATGTTGTGGACAAATACGCAATAAAAAATAAAAACCAAAAAAAAAAGAATAACTGTGTATTGATTACAGTATTCAACCAAAAGTATTAAGTAGAACAAACAAAAAATTACTAAGAAGGATAACGTATTAAGTTGTTCATCAACAGTCAGGGTAAGCGCTGATCAAGTCACCGTTTCTCATAGTGTTCATTTCACTTTAAAAGGTTTCCTTTTTGGTGCTCAGTTAGTTGTCACCGATCAGGGAGAACATATGATATTTGTCCCTTTGGGACTGGCTTATTTCACTCTGCATAATGTTTTTGAAATTCCTAACAGGGATCACTATTCAGTTGAAATTCAAACACCTAAGAATAATTGTGTGTTAATTACAGAGTTCAACCAATTGTACTAGAACAGAAAAATACTAACATGGATAAAGTATTACATTGTACATCAAAAGACAGGACAACAGCTGATCAAGTCACTGTTTCTCATCGTGTCCATTTTACTTCAACAGGTTTCCCCTTTGGTGTTCAGTTAGTTGTCACCAATCAGGGAGACCATATAATATTTGTCCCTTTGGGCCTGGCTTAGTTCACTCAGCATAATGTTTTCCAGACTCCTCCATCTTGTTGCAAATGACCGGGTTTCGTTGTTTTTGACTGCTGGATAGTATTCTATAGAGTATATGTCCCATAATTTCTTTATCCATTCTACTTTTGATGGGCATTTGGGTTGGTTCCAGGTCTTAGCTATTGTGAATTGATTGAGCTGCAATAAACATTAATGTGCAGACAGCTTGTTTGTTTGCCAATCTCATTTCCTTTGGGTAAATTCCAAGGAGTGGGATGGCTGGGTTGAACAGTAGGGTTATCTTCAGGTTTCTGAGGAATCTCCAGACTGACTTCCATAGTGGCTTCACCAGTTTGCATTGCCACCAACAGTGGGTTAGTGTCCCTTTTTACTCACATCCTCTCCAGAATCTTCTGTTGGTAGATTTCTGAATGTGAACCATGCTAACCGGGGTAAGATGAAACCTCATTGTGGTTTTGATTTGCATTTCCCTGATTGCTAGTGATCTTGAACATTTTTTCATGTGCCTGTTGGCCATTTGGATTTCTCTTTGAAAAATGTCTATTGAGGTCCTGGGCCCATCTCTTAAGTGGGTTGTTTGTTTTGATGTTGTGGCGTTTCTTGATCTCATTGTTGATTCTGGTTATCAACCCTTTATGTGTTGCATAGTTTGCAAATATGTTTCCCATTCTGTCAGTTGCCTGTTCACTCTCCTGACTATTTCTTTTGCAATACAAAAACTTCTCAATTTGATGCAATCCCAAATGTTAATTTTGGCTTTGACTACCTGTGCTTCTGGGGTATTTTCCAAGAAGTCTTTGCCAGTACCTATATCTTGCAGGGTTTCTCCAATGCTTTCTAATAATTTGATGGTGTCAGGTCATAGATTTAAGTCTTTAATCCATGTTGAGTGGATTTTTGTGTAAGGTGAAAGGTAGGCGTCTTGCTTCATGCTTCTACCTGTGGAAATCCAATTTTCACAGCACCATTTATTGAATAGACTGTCCTTACTCCAGGGATTGGTTTTGGATCCTTGATCAAATATAAGTTGGCTGTGGATGTGGATTGATTTCTGGTGTTTCTATTCTGTTCCATTGGTCTATCCATCTGTTTCTGTATCAGTACCATGCTCTTTTGATAACAACTGCCCTGTGGTATGTCCTGACATCTGGTATTGTGATGCCTCCAGTTTGTTTTTGTTGTACAAGATTGCTTTAGCTATTCGAGGTCTCCTGTGTCTCCATATGCATTTCAGCATCATTTTTTCCAGATCTGAGAAGAATGTCTTTGGTATCTTGATTGGTATTTCATTGAATGTATAAATTGCTTTTGGGAGAATGGACATTTTGATGATGTTGATTCTTCTAATCCATGAGCATGGAAGATTTTTCCATTTTTTGGTATCCTCTTCTATTTCTTTCTTTAAGGTTTTGTAATTTTCATCGTAGAGATCCTTAACATCCTTGGTTAAGTTTATTCCAAGGTATTTGATTGTTTTTGTAGGTATTGTGAATGGGATTGATCTTAGAAGTTCTTTCTCAGCCATGGCATTGCCTGTGTATATATAGACTGTTGATTTTTGTGCATTGATTTTATATCCTGCTACTCTGCCAAAGTCTTATATGAGTTCCAATAGTCTCTTGGTAGAGTTCTTTGGGTCCCCTAAATAAAGAATCATATCATCTGCAAAGAGGGATAGTTTGAGTTCTCCCTTCCCAATTTGTATCCCTTTAATTTCTTTTTCTTGCCTAATAGCTCTGGCTAGAACCTCCAGAACTATATTGAATAGCAGTGGTGAGAGTGGACATCCCTGTCTGGTACCAGATCTCAGTGAAAATGCTTCCAACTTTTCCCCATTCAATAGGATGTTGGCCGTGGGTTTTTCATAAATTGCTTTGATTGTATTGAGCAATGTTCCTTCCATACCCAGTTTGTTTAGAGTTTTCATCATGAAAGGGTGTTGTATTTTATCATATGCCTTCTTGGCATCTATTGAAATAATCACATTGTTTTTCTTCTGTAGTCTGTTAATGTGGTGTATCACATTGATTGTCTTGCGCACATTGAACCATCCCTGCATGCCAGGGATAAATCCCACATGGTATGGGTGGATGATCTTTGTGATGTGTTGTTGCATTCTATTGACCAGAATTTTATTGAGGATTTTTGCATCTATGTTCATCAGGGATATTGGTTTGTAATTCTCTTTCAATGCTGCATCTTTTCCCAGCTTAGGAATTAAGGTGATGTTGGCTTCATAGAAAGAATTTGGGAGGACTCCCTCTTTTTTGATTGTTCTGAATAGTTTGAGAAGAATTAGAGTCAGTTCTTCTTTAAATGTCTGGTAGAATTCAGCAGTGAATCCATCTGGTCCTAGGCTTTTCCTTGTTGGGAGGGCCTGTATTACTGTTTCAATTTCTGTCTCAGTTATGGGTCTGTTTAGGTTTTTGATGTCTTCCTGGTTCAATTTAGGTAGGTTGCATGAGTCCAGGAATCAATCCATTTCTGATAGGTTTCCCTGTTGCTGGCATACAGGTAGTTGTAGTAATTTCTGATGATTCTTTTTATTTCTGTGGTGTCTGTTGTTACATTTCCTTTTTCATCTCTGATTTCATTGATTTGGGTCTTTTCTCTTCTTTTTTTTAGTTAGTTGGGGCAATCGGGTGTCAATTTTGTTTATTTTTTCAAAAAACCAGCTCTTCGTTTGGCTGATTTTTTGTAATTTTTTTGGATTCAATACTGTTAATTTCTTCTCTGAATTTAATTATTTCTCTTCTCCTACTAGATTTGGGTCTGGTTTGCTGCAGATTTTCTAGATCCATGAGATGCATTGAATGCTCATCTATTTGGTGCCTTTCCAATTTCTTGATGTAGGCACCTATTGATATAAACTTTCCTCTTAACCCTGCTTTTGCTGCATCCCATAAGTTTTGGTATGTTGTGCTGTTATCCTCATTTACTTCCAGAAAATTTTTGATTTCTCTTTTAATTTCTTCTATGACCCATTGTTCATTCAGGAGCATGTTGTTCAATCTCCCTGTGTTTGCATACGCTCTAGGGATTCCTGAGTTGCTAATTTCCAAACTTCATTCTGCTGTGGTCTGAGAAGCTGCATGGTATGATTCTAATTCTTTTAAATTTGCTGAGACTTGCTTTATGGCCTAGTATGTGGTCAGTCCTAGAGAAGGTTCCATGTACTGCTGAGGATAATGTAAATGCTTTCTGTGTAGGATGAAAAGTTCTGTAGATATCTGTTAGATCCATTTGGGCTGTAGTGTCATTTAAACCTACTGTCTCCTTGTTGATCTTCTGTCCTGTTGATCTGTCTATTTCTGAGAGTGGAGTATTGAAGTCCCCCAGTACTATTGTAATGGGGTCTAAATCTCCCTTTAAGTCCCTTAAGAAATCTTTTAAATAAACCTGTGCCCAGTAATTAGGTGCATATATGTTGATAATCATTGTATCTTCCTGTTGAATTGATGCCTTGATCATTATATAGTGCCCCTCTTTGTCTCTCTTAACAGTTTTTGTGGTAAAGTTTACGTTCTCTGATATTAAGATGGCTACATCCACTCTTTTTTCATTTCTGTTGGCACGGTATATCTTTTTCCAGCCTTTCACTTTCAGTCTGTATGCATCTTTGCTGGAAAGATGTGTTTCTTGTAAGCAGCAAATAGATGGGTTTTGTTCCTTTACCCAGTCAGCCAATCGGTGTCTTTTAACTGGACACTTCAGGCCATTAACGTTCAATGTGACTATTGCTAAGTAGTAACTTTGCCCTGCCATTTGCCAAAGATATTTTCTAATATATGTTTTGAACTTCCTGTGATCTTTTGCTGTGAGGTTTCCTTCCTTTACCTTCTTTCATATTGATGACCGTGTTTGTGTGTTTCTGTGTGTAACGCATCTTTAAGCATCTTTTGCAGGGCTGGACGAGTGGCAACAAATTCTTTCAATTTCTGTTTGCTATGAAAGGTCTTTATTTCACCTTCATTCACAAATGATAGCTTAGCAGGATATAATATTCTGGGCTGGCAGTTTTTCTCTCTTAGTACCTGGGCTATATCTCGCCATTCCCTCCTAGCTTGTAGGGTTTCTGATGAGAAGTCAGCTGTGAGTCTGATTGGAGATCCTCGGAGAGTAATCTGACATTTCTCTCTTGCACATTTGAGGATCTTTTCTTTATGTTTCACTGTGGTGAGTTCTATTAGCTTCCTGTACTAGGATGTCTCTGTCCTTCTCCAAACCTGGGAAATTTTCTGCTAGTATCTCACTGAAAAGGCCTTCTAATCCTTTCTCCCTCTCCATGTCTTTAGGAACTCCTAGAACTCGAATTTTTGGTTTTTTAATAGTATCTTGAATATTCCCAACAATATTTTTTAGATTTCTAATTTCCTCTTCTTTTCTTTGGTCTGACTGTATATTTTCCTGTGCTCTGTCTTCTAAGTCCAATATTCTCTCTTCGCTTCACCCATTCGGTTTTTAAGGCTCTCTAATGTGTTTGTCATTTGATCAATTGAATTCTTCATTTCATTATGATTTCTCATCACTTTTGCAGTTTCATGTTCTACTAGTTGTTTCATTTCATTTTGATTCCTCCTTAATATTTCATTTTTGCGCGAGAGATTTTCTATCTTGTCCATTAAGGATTTCTGTAGTTCAAGAATTTGTTTTTGAGAACTTCTTAATGTTATTATCAATTTTTTGAGATTCGCTTCTTGCATTTCTTCTATCTCATCATCTTCATAATCTTGAATTGGGGTGTCTATTTCATTTGGGGGTGTCATAGTGTCTTCCTTGTTCTTGTTACCTCAGTTTCTGCGTTTGTTGTTTGGCATATTGGAGATGTTTGGTTTCTTCTCGTTATCCTGTGACTCTAGATTAAATGGACTGTCTGCTTTTGATGGATCCTTAGAGGCTGTGATGGGTGTGGCCAGAGAGTTCTGTTTGGTTCTTTGGGGATAAGGGTGTGCCAAAGGTGACTCACCCAGATTGTTCTCTCACTTGCTCACTCTCTCTCATTCTCTCTCTCTTTTTTTTCTGACTCAGTTGGGAAGTAATTCCACACAGCTGAGTGGAATTGGGGGTAGTTGATATATGAAATCTGGCACCTGTGGGTATTTGTCTGGTTACCCCTGGGACCACACAAAGAGTTTATGCAGCCCTCAGTGTGGTCTCAAATTTTTCAATAGTCTCTCCCCAGTTTGCCCAAGTTACCGAGTTTGTGTACTTGGTGAGTTCTCTTGCCCACCTCAGATTTTCAGTCTCAGTTTGTTAGCTCCTCACTTTCACTAACTAGGTCTTAACCTCCTGTTATTTCTCCCCACCAGAGTCAGGTTTTTCTGCTTGGCTAATGGCCAGCGCCTCTTTCCATATGTAAAATGGTGCCAGCTCTTTGTCTTGCTCGGCTTTGTAAGGTGAGTGGAGAGAGAAGTTAATGTCTGTGCCGGTTCCCCTTATTTGCTTGTTTTTTCTCTCCTCCAGTCTGCCTGGTGAGCTTTCCCCAGTGGGGCTTTCATTCCCTGTAGGCTTTTCCTGCCTTTCCCCGAAATGTCTTGGGTTACTGAGGTTTTTATCTCACCTCCCCTTCCAGCGCTAGTGTGCAGACTCTGCAGTGTGGCTTCTGCAGCAGCGCGGCTTCTTGGTTTCGGTTTCAGCTTCTGCTTCTGTGGCGGCGCAGCTCCCGTGGCTCAGCTTCCATGTGGTGGGCGACCTTGCTCTCCTCGTAGGTCCTCCGTGTCACCTCCACTAGATCCAGGAGAGTTTCCTCTGCAATTTTTCCCTGAGCCTTTTCCTGTGGCTACAGTAACTCCACTTTTATTAAACTGTCTTTTCCCGGACTATCAGTGCGTGCCCTCACTATTCCGCCATCTTGGCTCTGCCTGTTTGTTTTTTTGACAGGCAGAGTTAGACAGTGAGAATGGCTGATCCAAAGCCAGGAGCCAAGTGTCCATATGGGATGCTGGCACTGCAAGCTGGAACTTTAACCCACTGTGCCACAGCGCTGGTCCTGGATCTTTTTAAAATATTTATTTTTCAACATTTTTTCTCCTTACTTGCTAGTATAACATTCTCCCTTGGTGCTGCTGCTCTCTGTGGACTTGTCCTCCTCAGCCTCTGACTAAAGCACAGCCACCTCTCCAATGCTGACATCCTCTGACACATGTTTCACTCTTCTGTTCTCTCTAAACTGCAGACTCTTGGGCAACCTGACTCTCATGCATAAACTTGCATAGACACACACACCTGAGGACTCCAGAGTCTTGGATTTCAGGTTGTAATTAACTTTCATTTTCAGAGGACTGGTGAACAAAACAAGTCTGGAAGCCACGGTGTAGCCTTGTGGTTCAGATGCCTGTGTCCCACATTGGAGTTTCTGGGTTTGATTCCCGGTTCCAGCCCCTGCCTCCAACTTCCTGATCATGCAGACCCTGGGAGCTAGCAAGTGATGGCTCAGATGATTGGGTTCCCTGCTCCTGGGCAAGCCCTGGCCACTGTGGACATTTCAGCAGTGAACTAGAGGGTGAATACCACTTCTCTGTCTACTTGTTCATTTCTTTGCATCTCAAATTAAAAAACAAAACAAGTATATTTGTATCATCCATTAAAATAACTTCCTCATTGGAAAAAAGTAGTTTCATTGTTAAATTTGGGGAAAAATAATGCTTCTTGGTTGTAAATGATATTTGAATAATGCATAACTGTAAATCAGACTTCCATAGTGGATAAGGAAGAGAAAGATGGAAGCAATAATTTTTACTTCTGGCTTTGGTACTTGTCATGTAACCTTGAAAAATTCCTTTAAACTCATGGGGCCTGAGTGTCCTTAAAATTACAGGCTCATCGAGTTGAGGCAGGTGGTGTAAGGGGAGGTGGCAGGAAGCTGAGAGCTTTCCTTGTTTCTGTGCCGACAGAGCTAAGTGACATTAGCAAGTCATTTGACCCCTCTGGATCTTCCTCCCTTGTGAGATAAGATTGTCTTTATAGTTAAAGGATTTATTCTACACAGTCCTATCTTATGGTAAGGTTCACATGACTGTGAAGTGTTTTATAAACTGGCAGTGTAATAATTGAGTTGACACTGAAGATGAAATGTTAAACAGCATAGAACTTCTAAGGCTTGTAGTTCTATTAGGAGCTACACAGAAACATTTAAGTTCATGGGCATTTTTAAATTTAAAAACAGAATCATTGAATCATTGTTCAGAATCAGTATAGTTACTAAAATTCTTATTTATAATCACTGAGATTGGTAGTGTAATTACTGATAGCATACTCCTAGTGTTGTATATTTTAGTTTATACAATACTTAGACTATGTAAAATATAGGTAGCATGGGAAGTGGGATACACAGCAGTCTCGTAGAATGGCAGATGTCCTAAACAGCACTCTGGCCTCACAATCAGCCCTTGAGGCACTTGGATCTGGCTGAAGAGCCCATGAGAGTATTTTAGGCATGGAAAGCCACTCTTGCAAAAAAGAAAAAAAAGGGACCTAAATAAAAGATCTCTGTGAGTGAGATCCCAGTAGAAAGAATGGGCCATCAAAGAAGGAGGTACCTTTTTCTGAAGGGAGGAGCGAACTTCTACTTTGACTATGACCTTGTCTAAATAAGATCGAAGTCAGTGAACTCAAGAGGCTTCCAAAGCCTTGGGAACTCATGACTAGAGCCTAAGGAGATTACTGATGCCATAAACAAGAGTGTCAAATTGTTAAGTCAACAACAGGAATCACTGTGTGCTTGCTCCTTTTGTGGGATCTCTGTCCTTAATGTGTTGTCCAATGTGAAGTAATGCTATAACTAGTACTCAAACAGTATTTTACACTTTATGTTCTGTGTGGTGCAAACTGATGAAATCTTTACTTAATATATACTAAATCGATCTTCTGTGTATAAAGATAGTTGAAAATGAATCTTGATGTGAATGGAATGGGAGAGGGAGTGGGAGATGGGAGGGGTGTGGGTGGGAGGGAAGTTATGGGGGGGAAGCCTTTGTAATTCATAAACTGTACTTTGGAAAATTATATTTACTAAATAAAGTTTTAAAAATTAAAAAATAAAAAATAAATAAAAATATAGGTAGCAATATTTAATGCTTCTCTTACTTTTACTGGATTGGATTATAGCATACGTTAATAAACCTTTTTTAAAGATTTATTTATTTATTTGAAAGACAGAATTATAGAGAGAGACACATAAATAGACAGAGATGTTCTGTCTGCTGTTTTACTCCCCATGTGGCTGCAAGCAGCTGGAGTTGGGCTAATCCAAAGCCAGGTGCTTCTTCCAGGTCTCCCACATGGATTCAGGGGCCCAAGTATTTGGGCCATCTCCTGCTGCTTTCCCAGGCACATTAGCAGGTAACTAGATTAGAAGCAGAGCAGCTGGGACATGAACCAGTGCCCATAAGGTATGCCAGCAATGCAGGTGGTGGCTTTACCTTATATGCCACAGCACCAGCTACAGCCAATTCATTTTAAATTAACTAAAGATTGTCCACTGTTCAGCCTCCAGGATTTGGCTTGGCCCAGCCTCTGCTGTTGTGGACATTTGGGGAGTGAACCAGAGGTTGAAAGATCTCTCTTCTTATGTCTCTCCCTATCTAACCTTGCCTTTCAAATAAATAAATGAGTCTTTGAAATAAAAATACATACATACACACACACACACACACACACACACACACGGTACCAACACAGTGGGTAAAGCCATGGCCTGCTGTGCCAGCATCCCATATGGGTGCTGATTCAAGTCCCAGCTGCTCCACTTCCAATCTATCTCCCTGCTAATGTGCCAGGGAAAGCGTCAGAAGGTGGCCCAAGTGCTTGAACCACTACATTCATATGGGAGGCCTGGAAGAAGCGCCTGGCTTTAGCTTGGCTCAGCTGAGGCCAATTTGGGAAGTGAACCAGCAGATGGAAGATCTGTCCCTACCCCTTCTCTGTAACTCTGCCTTTCAAATAAATAACAGATTTTAAAATTGGGGGGAAAGGGCAGTTCTGTTGCCTTCCCTTTACCTAGAGTAACATAATCAAAATGTGTTAGGCAAATGAATAAGGGAAATTCTGAGATCATGCATTGACCACAGAAGAGAATGGATTCCCTGTACATTTTCTGGAAGCCCATGCTAGTTGGAACCAAGGGAAGGATAACAAAAAAGGGGAGGCCTATATCCCTCTTATTTGTCTTCTTTGTTCATTGGAGCAGTGGAGAGTTGAGTACTGTAACATTGGTGTTTGTCTCCATACAGTTCACTTCTATTTAGCTGGTTCTTTTTTTTGCATTTCTTTTTTATTTATTTTAAGAGATTTATTTGAAAGGCATAGAGACGGGGGTCTTCCATCTGCTGGTTTGATCCCCCAATGTTTGGGTGAGGCTGAAGACCCACGCGCCCCCGCCCAGGTCTCCTGCGTGGTGTGGGGTCCAAGCGCCTGTCCATCACCGCTGCACTCATTGGCTGGAGTGGGATAGGAAGTGGGGTGGCAGGGACTCGAACTGGCGCCCATGATGTGGGCCCTGCAGGCTGTGGTTGCACCCCCATGCCATGGCACTGACCTTGATAAACCTTTCTTTAAAGTGGAATTAGGGGTAAAAATGGTCTGAGGTACACATGCGGTTCCATTGTGAGAGGGGCTGAGGCCCCGTGGGTGCCCGGGGGCCAACAGGAACACCTGCAGCCTTGGCCCGCAGGTCCTGTGCATCTCCCCTCTACTTCTTTCCACCCATGGGCCAGGCCCAGGACCCAGTGGTGCCTCAGGGATTTCTGCCCTGAACTGGTCACTTTAGGTCACTTTGTGATCCCTGACCTCTGCCCAAGGAAGGAAGCAGGAAGTGGCCCAGCAGGCTACCTCTGACCTCTGGAGCCCCGTGCTGCAGTGCTGGCCCATGACCCGGGGAGCCCGCGACCATTCTGGGCCAGCCATTGGGACCTGCGACCCCCGACCCTGGGCCCCAACCCCTTCGACGTCACCACCGCAGCCTGCTATTTAGCTGGTTCTTAATCCTCAAGAAGGGATTTAGGTCAATGTTCTATTCTCATCAAAGACCTTGATGTTTAATAAAAGATTCCGTTAGTAATTTTAACCCTGGGTCGTTCTAAAGATGTGCTGTGACTTAGGTTTAGAAAAGAGCATCTTCCTTGCCATGCTCATCTCAGCTCTGGGGGCTGTCAGTTCTCCCTGCACAGATTCAGTAATGCATGCTTCTTCTCTACTACAAAGATCTTATATTGGTCATATTTCCAGTTACCAAAATCAAATCAACTCACACCTGGACTCTGAGTATTCAATGACATTATTTATCAAAATAAATGTATTCAAATATTCAAAGACCACTTCAAAGCTTAGCTGCCTTCAAGAGTTTTTGGCACTTGGAACAGCCACTGTGGTTTTCTACACACGAGCACTCACTATTTTAAATACCATTTAACAATTCAAACATCACTTCCGGTTCAGCAATACACAACAATAGAATGGATGATTCTACATAATAAACAAGTTACATTAGTTTGGACTTAAAACCTAGAACGAAAACCATGTGGTGACATGGATGGATTTAAGGAAAGATGTAGAGCTAGGTAGCTAAGGCCACAGAATCCCAGACCTATTGATTTTAAGTGAGTCTAGATCAACAGCATTCCATTGCATTATCTTCCATCTCAGAGTCCTGCTTTTCCAGCGAGACCCACCCCACTCAGACCACGTATTTCCTGCCTGTGTCTTCACGGTGGTGGAAGCTGTTCTGATACAGGTATCTCCTGGACAGTCACCAGCTTCCTGATTTACTACCTGAACTGGAATCAACAGTTGTGAGGGATGTTTTTCAAACACCCAGGCTGAATTGAATGTCAGTCTCTGGCAGTCAAAATCTTCTGCCTTAGGAAACAGAACATGTACTCTACTCTGGGGCTCCTTTTTCTTCTCATGGGGTTCTGTGGTGATCTGTGGTTTTCAACACAAGTCCTGCTAGCATTCTGACTCAAAAGAAAGACCAGGGATAAGAGTTCTTTCTGGGGGCTGGTGCTGTGGCATAGCAAGTTACACTGCTGCCTGCAGCACTAACATCCCACATGGATGCCAGTTTGACTCCCAGCTGCTCTACTTCTTCCCCAGCTCTTTGCTGGGTAAAGCAGCAGAGAATGGCCCAAGCGCTTGGTCCTCTGCCCCCACATGGGAGACCTGGAGGAAGGGAGTGAACCTCTGTCTTTCCCTCTTTTTTTCTCTCTGTAACTCTGCCTTGCAAATAAATACAACTTCAAAAAGTTATTCTCCATCAAGCAATACACCCTTTTCCAGGCAGCTGTAAAGCTGGGAGTTGTAGCTTCTTGTATATTTTGGATAATAAGAGTTTTGGTTTGAAAGCATGTTCATCTGAAACAAAGATCACTCATTATCCTTTGTTAGAGAAGGGGGCTCTGCTCTTTGAAAGTGAAAATCAGAAGCTGTAATGTGTGATGAGCTTCACCTGCCAGGTAGGGGGATACTTATTTGAAAGCCAGGACACCAGGAGAGGAAGCTTTTCAGATGCCTGGCCCTTGCTTTAGTCTTATGTCTTTGCTTCTTCTGTTGCTTCTTGATGTCAAGAGTGTACACTTTATGCTGAAATGAGGAATTGTGTCTTACCTCTTTTGGGCCTTTTTCTAAGAAGAGTGCATATATTTATCTTGGATATAAGGATAGCTTCTGGGGTGGGTGGATTTTTTTGGAAGTTTTCACAAGCCAGCCAGTAGCCTATATTTTCTTCACAGAATTCAGTTTTTAGAAAAGCCTCCAATACAGCCAGACCATCTGTAGGTAGGGAAGAGAAGGTAGAAAAAGAAAAAGAAACATGAGGAATATGAGGAAGCTAATGATCAAATAATCCCTGTGCTTTTCTAGTACTAGGATTAGCTATTCTCTAGTTTTTACTCAATCCTGTAATCCTGTGGATTTAGCTCTTTAAAGACAAAGGTGCCAGTAGGCAAAATACTTAAGTTGGTTCCATACTACTAAAACATAAATACTTCAGTTTGTTTTAATGCCAAAATTGTATTTACAGGAGAGGCATAAATCCTCAGGGAACTAAGTCTCTTGCAAACACTGCATGCAATGAAAAGCATCCTCAGCCTCAACCAAGAGCACTGCCATTGCAGAGCTGAAGGGTGATTTATCTTCCCCACCTGGTGTGAATATGCTGAGAAATAAATGGAGATAAACAGAACTTCTAGGTTAAGTCGAATTCTCCTTGGTGAGCTGCTCATTTGAGGACACAGCCTTTCTGCACTCTAGTGATACTTGCAATGGATTAAATTCAAGTCTAATTCACATTTGCTGGCCAGCAGCTCCTGGAATGCTTCTGACCACAACAGTGCTTCCTTCAGGGAAGGTCTGCAAGAGCAGTTCTCTAATGAGTTGTGCTCAGAGCAGTTGCCCTCCCAGCTCAGCAGTGAGCTGTTCAGATTGCAAACACAGGAATCTCAACTTACTTGATGAAAGCTTGCTACCTGCTTTTCTTGCCAATTGTGGCCTTCCCAGGAATGGTGGAGTTTTGCCATAGGTAGCTCAACCCAGTCTTCAATACTCTTAATCTTAAAAAAAAAGACAATTCGGCAGAGCCAAGATGGCGGAATAGTGAGGGCGCGCACCGATAGTCTGGGAAAATTTAGTTTAATAAAAGGGGAGTTACGGTAGCCTCAGAAAAAAGAACCAGGAAAATATTGCAGACAAAACTCTTCTGGATCCAGTGGGCGTGAATCGGAGGACCTACTGGGAGAACAAGGTCGCCCACCGCGCGCGAAAGCCGAGCAGCAGGACCGAGCCGCGGGACTGAGCCGCGGAAGCCGAGCCGCGGGACTGAGCTGCGCAAGCTGCAGGGTCTGTGTCGCTCCCCCTCTTCGTGGAGGAACGACACAGGACCCTGCGCTGTTCTTTCGTCTGCTCGGCCCTCCCCGGGTTTGCTGCTGGTTCTTCCCGGGTTGGCTACTATCCCTTCCACCTCCGTGGAAGGGCAGTTCCCCCTGGCCGCATTCCCCACTTCCGCAGGGGAGCGGCACACCGCCGGCCGGCTCTCTCGGGGGCTGCACGGGTTCCCTTAGATGTTCCCCATAGATGTTCCTGGTGCATGCCGTCTCTCTCCTCCTTTATAGTCCTTCTCTGCCAATCCCAACTCGGCTGCCCACACGCCGAGTATGCTGCTCTCCAATCAGGAGCAAGTCCTACAGTTAATTGGTTGAACTGGAGGCAGCTGTGCGGAAGCTGTTTACTTCTCTCCCAGCGCCATATTGTGGGAGAGCAGATGCGTAGAATAAGTCTTAATTCCAGTAACAGTCTAGTCCGGTTTGCTCCCCACAGGTCTGCGCGCAAGTGCTCGAAGGGGAGTGCAACAGCAGGGAGACTTGGGACGTCCAGGGCTCCGAGTCCACACATCGGCGCTGGAAGGGGAGCAGACCTGCGTGGAGAGCGTGGGAGCCCACAGTTCGGGACACCAGCGGCAGACTCAACACACAAGCGCTGGAACGCGAGGTGAGCCGAACCTCAATAACCCGAGACACCGGCAGGCAAGTGGAGAGAGGAGACTAGAGGGAACGACCCCCGGGGCGGGGGGGACTTCACCAAGCTAACTGGAAGAGAGAGAGAGGGAAAAAAAAAAAGGTGACTGGTACGGACACGGGTTTCTCTCTCTCCGCTCACCTCTCAAGGGCGAGCAAGACAAAGAGCAGGTGCCATCTTGGACATACATCATAAGCAGAGCGACCTCAGGTCTGCACCGGCCCTGAGCCTAGCAGTAAAACCTGACTCTGGGTGGGGCGAATTAACAGGAGATTAGGACCTAGTAAATTTATGGTGCTACTGAACTGAGACTGTGAAAAAAGAGACGGTGGGGGAGAGAACTCACGGAATTCACGTGAGCACTCTCCAGAGACGCTACAATTCCGTAACTTTGGCAACCCAGTGGGAGACTGAAGCAGAATTTGAGCCCACTCTAAGGGCCGAACAGATTCCCTGTGTGGTCCTTGGGAAAGAGCTTCTGATCTCTGCTCCTGTGGGTATATCATTTGCCTGCTAACTACCTCCAACTTCGTTCAGCTGTGCAGAATAACTTCCCTTTTGAATCAAAAAAAAAAAGAGAGAGAGAGAGAGAGAGAGAGGTTTACCACGCCTAACCTGGGAGTGTCACCTTTGGCACACCAAACAGAGCTCTCAGGCCACACCCATCTCAAGCCCTAAGGCTCCATCAAAAACAGATAGTCCACTTAATCTAGAGTCATAGTATAACAAGAAAAAGCACCACAGTGAAGAAACCAAATATCTCCAATATGACAAATAACAAACGCAAAAACCAAGGTAATAAAAACAAGGAAGTCACCATGAAGCCCTCAAATGAAAAAGACACCCCAATTCAAGATTATGAGGATGATGACATAGAAGAAATGCAAGAAGCAGATCTCAAAAAATTGATAAGAACATTAAGAAGTTCTCAAAAACAAATTCTTGAACTACAGAAATTCTTAATGGACAAGATAGAAAATCTCTCTCGTGAAAATGAAATATTAAGGAGGAATCAAAATGAAATGAAACAACTAGTACAACAGGAAACTGGGATAGTGACTGAAGTGAAGAATTCAATAGATCAAATGAAAAACACAATAGAGAGCCTTACAAACAGAATGGGAGAAGCAGAAGAGAGAATATCGGACTTAGAAGACAGAGAACAGGAAAGGATACAGTCAGACCAAAGAAAAGACGAGGAAATTAGAAATCTAAAACATATTGTCGGGAATCTTCAGGATACTATTAAAAAACCCAACATTCGGGTTCTAGGAGTTCCTGAAGGCATGGAGAGGGAGAAAGGATTAGAAAGCCTTTTTAGTGAGATATTAGCAGAAAATTTCCCAGGTTTGGAGAAGGACAGAGAAATCCTAGTACAGGAAGCTCACAGAACCCCTAATAAACACGACCAAAAGAGACCCTCACCACGACACGTTGTAATTAAACTCTCCACAGTGAAACATAAAGAAAAGATCCTAAAATGTGCAAGAGAGAAACGTCAGATTACTCTCAGAGGATCTCCAATCAGACTCACAGCTGACTTCTCATCAGAAACTCTACAAGCTAGGAGGGAATGGCGAGATATAGCCCAGGTACTAAGAGAGAACAACTGCCAGCCCAGAATATTATATCCTGCAAAGCTATCATTTGTGAATGAAGGTGAAATAAAGACTTTTCATTGCAAACAGAAATTGAAAGAATTTGTTGCCACTCGTCCAGCCCTGCAAAAGATGCTTAAAGATGTGTTACACACAGAAAAAAAGAAACACGGTCATCAATATGAAAGAAGGTAAAGGAAGGAAACCAAGGAAGGAAACCTCACAGCAAAAGATCACAGGGAATTCAAAGCATATATTAGAACTTATCTTTGGCAAATGGCAGGGCAAAGTTACCACTTATCATTAGTCACATTGAACGTGAATGGCCTGAACTGTCCAGTTAAAAGACACCGTTTGGCTGATTGGGTTAAAAAACAAAACCCATCTATTTGCTGCTTACAAGAAACACATCTTTCCAACAAAGATCCATACAGACTGAAAGTGAAAGGCTGGAAAAAGATATACCATGCCAACAGAAATGAAAAAAGAGCAGGCGTAGCCATCTTAATATCAGACACCATAAACTTTACCACAAAAACCGTTAAGAGAGACAAAGAGGGACACTACATAATGATTAAGGGATCAATTCAACAGGAAGATATAACAATTATCAATGTATATGCACCTAACTACAGGGCACCGGTTTATCTAAAAGATTTGTTAACGGACTTAAAAGGAGACTTAGACCCCAATACAATAGTACTGGGAGACTTCAATACTCCACTCTCAGAAATAGACAGATCAATAGGACAGAAGATCAACAAGGATACAGTAGATTTAAACGACACTATAGCCCAAATGGATCTAACAGATATATACAGAACTTTCAATCCTACAGCTAAAGATTATACATTCTTCTCAGCAGTACATGGAACCTTCTCTAGGATTGACCACATACTAGGCCATAAAGCAAGTCTCAGCAAATTCAAAAGAATTAGAATCATACCATGCAGCTTCTCAGACCATAAAGGAATGAAGTTGGAAATTACCAACTCAAGAATCCCTAGAGCATACGCAAACACATGGAGATTGAACAACATGCTCCTGAATGAACAATGGGTCATAGAAGAAATCAAAAGAGAAATCAAAAACTTTCTGGAAGTAAATGAGGATAACAGCACAACATACCAAAACTTATGGGACACAGCAAAAGCAGTGTTAAGAGGAAAGTTTATATCAATAGGTGCCTACATCAAGAAATTGGAAAGACACCAAATAGATGAGCTTTCTATTCACCTCAAGGATCTAGAAAACCTACAGCAAACCAGACCCAAATCTAGTAGGAGAAGAGAAATAATTAAAATCAGAGAAGAAATCAACAGGATTGAATCAAGAAAAACATTACAAAAAATCAGCCAAACGAGGAGCTGGTTTTTTGAAAAAATAAACAAAATTGACACCCCATTGGCCCAACCAACTAAAAAAAGAAGAGAAAAGACCCAAATCAATAAAATCAGAGATGAAAAAGGAAATGTAACAACAGACACCACAGAAATAAAAAGAATCATCAGAAATTACTACAAGGACTTGTATGCCAGCAAACAGGGAAACCTATCAGAAATGGATAGATTCCTGGACACATGCAACCTACCTAAATTGAACCAGGAAGACATCGAAAACCTAAACAGACCCATAACTGAGACAGAAATTGAAACAGTAATAAAGGCCCTCCCAACAAAGAAAAGCCCAGGACCAGATGGATTCACTGCTGAATTCTACCAGACATTTAAAGAAGAACTAACTCCAATTCTTCTCAAACTATTCAGAACAATTGAAGAAGAGGGAGTCCTCCCAAATTCTTTCTATGAAGCCAGCATCACCTTAATTCCTAAGCCGGGAAAAGATGCAGCACTGAAAGAGAATTACAGACCAATATCCCTGATGAACATAGATGCAAAAATCCTCAATAAAATTCTCGCCAATAGAATGCAGCAACACATCAGAAAGATCATCCACCCAGACCAAGTGGGATTTATCCCTGGTATGCAGGGATGGTTTAATGTGCGCAAGACAATCAATGTGATACACCACATTAACAGACTGCAGAAGAAAAACCATATGATTCTCTCAATAGATGCCGAGAAAGCATTTGATAAAATACAACACCCGTTCATGATGAAAACTCTAAGCAAACTGGGTTTGGAAGGAACATTCCTCAATACAATCAAAGCAATCTATGAAAAACCCACAGCCAACATCCTATTGAATGGGGAAAAGTTGGAAGCATTTCCACTGAGATCTGGAACCAGACAGGGATGCCCACTCTCACCACTGCTATTCAATATAGTTCTGGAGGTTCTAGCCAGAGCTATTAGGCAAGAAAAAGAAATTAAAGGGATACAAATTGGGAAGGAAGAACTCAAACTATCCCTCTTTGCAGATGACATGATTCTGTATTTAGGGGACCCAAAGAACTCTACCAAGAGACTATTGGAACTCATAGAAGAGTTTGGCAAAGTAGCAGGGTATAAAATCAATGCACAAAAATCAACTGCCTTTGTATACACAGACAATGCCATGGCTGAGGAAGAACTTCTAAGATCAATCCCATTCACAATAGCTACAAAAACAATCAAATACCTTGGAATAAACTTAACCAAGGACGTTAAAGATCTCTACGATGAAAATTACAAAACCTTAAAGAAAGAAATAGAAGAGGATACCAAGAAATGGAAAAATCTTCCATGCTCATGGATTGGAAGAATCAATATCATCAAAATGTCCATTCTCCCAAAAGCAATTTATAGATTCAATGCAATACCAATCAAGATACCGAAGACCTTCTTCTCAGATCTGGAAAAATTGGTGCTGAAATTTATATGGAGGCACAAGAGACCTCGAATAGCTAAAGCAATCTTGTACAACAAAAACAAAGCCGGAGGCATCACAATACCAGATTTCAGGACATACTACAGGGCAGTTGTAATCAAAACAGCATGGTACTGGTACAGAAACAGATGGATAGACCAATGGAACAGAATTGAAATACCAGAAATCAACCCAAACATCTACAGCCAACTTATATTTGATCAAGGATCTAAAACTAATTCCTGGAGCAAGGACAGTCTATTCAATAAATGGTGCTGGGAAAATTGGATTTCCACATGCAGAATCATGAAGCAAGACCCCTACCTTACACCTTACACAAAAATCCACTCAACATGGATTAAAGACCTAAATCTACGACCTGACACCATCAGGTTACTAGAGAACATTGGAGAAACCCTTCAAGATATTGGCACAGGCAAAGAGTTTCTGGAAAAGACCCGGGAGGCACAGGCAGTCAAAGCCAAAATTAACTATTGGGATTGCATCAAATTGAGAAGTTTCTGTACTGCAAAAGAAACAGTCAGGAGAGTGAAGAGACAACCGTCAGAATGGGAAAAAATATTTGCAAACTATGCAACAGATAAAGGGTTAATAACCAGAATCTACAAAGAGATCAAGAAACTCCACAAAAACAAAACCAACAACCCAATTAAGAGATGGGCCAAGGACCTCAATAGACATTTTTCAAAAGAGGAAATCCAAATGGCCAACAGGCACATGAAAAAATGTTCAAGGTCATTAGCAATCAGAGAAATGCAAATCAAAACCACAATGAGGTTCCACCTCACCCCGGTTAGAATGGCTCACATTCAGAAATCTACCAACAACAGATGCTGGCGAGGATGTGGGGAAAAAGGGACACTAACCCACTGTTGGTGGGAATGCAAACTGGTCAAGCCACTATGGAAGTCAGTCTGGAGATTCCTCAGAAACCTGAAGATAACCCTACCGTTCGACCCAGCCATCCCACTCCTTGGAATTTACCCAAAGGAATTTAAATTGGCAAACAAAAAAGCGGTCTGCACCCTAATGTTTATTGCAGCTCAATTCACAATAGCTAAGACCTGGAACCAACCTAAATGCCCATCAACGGTAGACTGGATAAAGAAATTATGGGATATGTACTCTTTAGAATACTATACCACAGTAAGAAACAACGAAATCCAGTCATTTGCAACAAAATGGAGGAATCTGGAACACATCATGCTGAGTGAAATAAGCCAGTCCCAAAGGGACAAATACCATATGTTCTCCCTGATCGGTGACAACTGACTGAACACCAAAAAGGAAACCTCCTGAAGTGAAATGGACACTATGGGAAACGGTGACTTGATCAGCATAGCCCTGACTGTTAATGAACAACTTAATACATTATCCCTCTTAGTAGTTTTTTTGTCTGTTCTACTTAATATGACTGGTTTAATTCTGTAAATTAATACAGTTATTCTTAAGTGTTGAAATTTAACTGAAATGTGATCCCTGTTAAACATAAGAGTAGGAATAAGAGAGGGAAGAGATATATAATTTGGGACATGCTCAAGCTGACTTGCCCCAAATGGTAGAGTTAGAAACATACCAGGGGACTCCAATTTAATCCCATCAAGGTGGCATGTACCAATGCCATCTCACTAGTCCAAGTGATCAATTTCAGTTCGCAATTGATCATAATGAAAGGACTAAGAGTCAAAGGGAGCACATAAGCAAGTCTAGTACCTGCTAACACTAACCGATAGAATAAATAAAGGGGAGAGTGATCCAACATGGGAAGTGAGATACTCAGCAGACTCATAGAATGGCAGATGCCCTAAATAGCACTCTGGCCTCAGAATCAGTCCTAAAGGCATTCAGATCTGGCTGAAAAGCCCATGAGAGTATTTCAGGCATGGAAAGCCAAGACACTCTGGCAAAAGATCTCTGTGAGTGAGATCTCAGTGGAAAGAACAGGTCTTCAAAGAAGGAGGTACCTTTCTCTGAAGGGAGGAGAGAACCTCCACTTTGACTATGACCTTGTCTAAACAAGATAAGAGTCGGAGAACTCAGAGGGCTTCCATAGCCTTGGAAACTCATGACTGGAGCATAGGGAGATTACTGATGCCATAGACAGGAGTGTCAATTGGTAAAGTCAACAACAGGAGTCACTGTGCACTTACTCCTCATGTAGGATCTCTGTCCTTAATGTGCTGTGCATTGAGATTTAATGCTATAACGAGTACTCAAACAATATATTTCACTTTGTGTTTCTATGGGGGTGCAAACTGTTGAAATCTTTACTTAATGCATACTAAACTGATCCTCTGTAAAAAAAAAAAAAAAGAAAAAGAAAAGAAAAGAAAAGAAAAGAAACTATCAACTCCCAACTTGACTCTCACTGGGATTAAACATGACAATAGGTCTGATCTGATTTCATCATCATTAAAAAAAAATCATCTATTATTTTTCACTTTATGTTTCTGTGTGGGAGCAAACTGTTGAAATCCTTACTTAATGTATACTAAGCTGATCTTCTGTATATTAAGATAATCGAAAATGAATCTTGATGTGAATGGAAGGGGAGAGGGAGTGGGAAAGGGGAGGGTTGTGGGTGGGAGGGACGGTATGGGGGGGAATCCATTATTCGTTCTTTGGAAACGTATATTCATTAAATAAAAGTTAAAAAAAAAAAAACTTTTGAGAATTACCAAAAAAAAAAAAAAAAGACAATTCACTAAGTGGTCATTCTTGAATACTCTACTGAGCCTGAATGCATTTTTACCAAATAAAGTCACCTAATAGCTATAAACCAAAAGCCAACAACAGGCTTACCCACCTAATATTACACTCAGTCCCGAAGTACTGAGCAGTTTCATCATTTCCTCAGAATGTAACTACTCTGTGAGGACTAAAGATAGGACTGCCCAAATTTTAATTATCAATACACTGCACAGCTAATAAAGCAGATGCTGTCTCTGGCCCACAAAAGGAGACAGTTTCCCTGTAAGGTTTACCACAATCAGGAGACATTTTGCTCCTGATGGAACCCGCAGCGGGACTGCCTTGAGCCAGCTCCTCTGCTTCCCTTTCCACCTTCGGTCCTGAATGGGCCAGAGACCACGCACAGGAGGTGCCATCAATCACCTGTGTCCCCCTGTCCACCTGCAACGCTCCTGGGAGGCAGATGCTGCAGAACAGTGATTTGTTCCATGATTGCCACTGTGTGAGATCAGCCCATCATGAGAAAATGACCATGGACTCGAATGAGATATCAACGGCAGAAGCACTGCCCCCAGCAGCAGTGCAGGAGTGTGGATGATGGAAGCACAGCACAGCCAGGATCTCTAGGGACCCCACAGGACTCTACTGCCCTGGATGCCTACAGCAGGCAGCTGCACAAGGGCCCAGTGCACCTCCAGAGCCCTCCTACCAAGCCCTTCCCCCTGTTTGCCCATGCAGACTACACAGATGCTGCGTCAGTGAGCAAATCAGCACCGCACACTTGGTTTTCCTGCTAAGACTCGGCCTTCATTGCTTCCCCAAGTGCAGCACGTTCTGCAAGCCTCAGCCAGCAGGGCTGGCGGGAGAGGTGGGTGGTCACACTCACCAGGTCTGTCTCTTCTTCTCCTGCCCCTCCTGACTCTCGGGTCACCACCTGCATTCTAGCCCCAAGGTACAAAATGGACAAGAACCTAACACCACCCACGTCACCCTCACACACTGCAATTACCAGCTGCCCACCAATGACCACCACCTTTATAGCCAGCCCAGCATGGGGCACATCTGGCAGCCCTGGTCCTGCCCCAGGGCAGCGAAGATTGGCCCAAGGCCCCCCGCCAGGTCGAGACTGAGCTGCCCTGCAGCAGATTCTGGAAGCAAGGGAGCTGCGGATGGCTGAGGCCCTGACTCAGAGCACACTTAGGGAGACCCCATGCCCGGCAAGGGCACTGGGGCCCTGGACTTTCCCAGGCTGCAGTCCTAGGGTGGAGGCTGGCTCGGCCCTTCTTCCCCCAGCCCTGCCCGCAGGTGGAGTGGGGTTCCCATGGGGGCATCTTCCTTTGTGGGAGAGCGGGTGAACCCCAAATGCCACGACTCCCGGTGCCGGGTGCTGGCCTGCAGCCTTCCGGGAGGGAGTAGGAGACAGTGACTTTGTGGGGAGGTGACACTTGAGCTGGGCCTGTATTTTGGGTTAGCTCTGGATGCACATCCCAGTGTGCCTGGACCTGCAGGGCTGCTGCAGGCCTCCTGGAGGCTCTGGGAGCCAGACGTCCTGGTGGCGAGGGCAGGAGGGCAGGAGGTCGAGGCGCTGAGCTCCTGTTGGGTGCACCAGGCACTTTGGAGCTGTTCAGAGTAAGGAGTCGAGGTCACCTCCTGAACCACTCCTGGTCCCAAACTCCTGGTTTGGGGTTTGCCAGAACCCTGAATTAGGGGTGTGGTGGGGGTGGTAGTGGTTGGCTTCAATGCACTTTATTTGTGAATTCTTCAAACACAGCTTCTCCCTCCTCCTTCAGGCTTTCAGGTGATTGACAGGACAGAGTCCCTCAGCTGCAAAGTGACTGAATTTTGGAAACTACGTCCAGAACTTCACAGTGTGTATTCAGTTGATCATCCTTCAGGCCTGCAGGTGGACAGCAAGAGCAACAGTAAGATATTAATCACTGTAGACACTCTCCTTTCTTTCCGGTAGACCCACCAAAAGAGAATGGGAGATGAGTACTTGAACATTGGAACCAGTCACCATGCTAAGGTGAGCTGCCAGTACTTGGAGCTTAGGAGTGGACATGGAGAGCAAAACATGCATTGCTACTAAAGAGGACAGTTAGGTATTTTACTGTGAAAAGGGAAATCATTTAGATGTGAGAAAGACACCTTAAGAAAAGGTCTGTATATTTATTTTTGTTTATTTGCAAGCAGAGAGAGCCCTTGCATTTACTGCTCATTCCTCAAATGTCTACACCAACCAGAGCTGGGTCAGGCTGAAGCCAGGAACTCAGTGTGGGTCTCCCACATAGGTGGCAGGGACTCAAGTACTTGAGCCATCAGCTGCTGCCTCCCAGGGTTCTGTTAGCAGGAAGCCAGAAGCAGAAGCAGGGCTAGGGCTTGAGCCCCGGGCATTCTGTCTGGGATGTGGAAGACTTTCCCACTATGCCAAACACATGCTCCAGTAAGGTGTTTCAACACGTTTGCAAAATGTAAGAATGTGGTTTTAAATATATGCTCTTCATCTTAAAAATTTGCATAATCTTATATTCAGTTTCATATGATTCAATACCTATTATGAAATACAAGTAACATTTAGACACATGCTTTACTCACCAATACAAACCTCAGTAATTTTTTCACTTAGAACCTTGAATATTAGCATTCATTCAGACTGAAGTTCACTCATAGGCTGGGAATTCTGACAAAGAGACAGTAGGGAAAAAAATCTAGATGTGTATCTGATACCTAATAAGATTCTGAACCTGACTGATAGAATCTGAGTAACTGTTCAGAGAGTCACTTCATACCTCTCCCCTCAGTAATGAGAAGACTGTGTCCTTTGGCCACTTTCACATGATGTTATGTAAATCTTACCTGAAAAGCCTTTTATAAATTCTGAAGTACCATACAGAAGCATATTATGCATTTCCATATGTGTGCAAAAAAGGCAATGTCAAAGGCATAGCTATTCCAGAGAGAAGTTAGGAGGATTAGCTCAGTTTGGAAGTGTGTAAGTACCATTAAATACCAACATATTTGAAACAGATTTATAGAGTGTGAAGTTCATGATAGATATTTAATGAATGCACTCTGGATAATAAGCAAATATCAGAAATTATGCCACACCCATCAGTGTTTAAACTCTTCAGACAGCTCCATGCCAGGGAAGTGCAGTGATCCCTGTAAATTAACAAAAATCAATCTGTGTATACCCATGGAAGCAACTGGTTTATATGCAGCCTATACTAGAGGTTTTTGTGTTTAGTAAAATTACTTGATTTTTTTAATGAATGCTTTCAGACTGACACCTGATACTGAATGGCAGACAATTTTTTCTGAAAAGTATGTGGTTGCAAAATATAAATATAAATCAGTTTATAATTTTTGTGTCTGAATATTTTTATGCATTGAGACAATACCTGCAATAATCAGAAGACTTTTCCTCAAAAAGTTGCTATATGGATGCATTTTCATTTATTTATGTAATGTATGTTTAGGTAAAAGGAAGAGAGAGAGAGAGAGAGAGAGATCTCTGTCTTTCATCTGCTGGCTCACTTCCAGATGGCCACAATATCTGGGGCTGAGCCAGGCCGAAACCAGGACCCTGGAACTCTGTCCCAGTCCCCCATGTGGGTGCAGGAACCCAAACTCTTGGGCAATCTTTGCTGCTTTCCCAAGCAAAGAGCTGGATGAGAAGTGAAGGAGGTGAGTCTCAAAGCAGTGCCATAAGGCATGCTGCTGTTGCAGTTGGCAACTTACCCCTTTGTGCCACAATGCTGGCCCTGGATTGATGACATATTTAAGTGCTGCCACTGGCTTTTGGCTAAATAGGATGACTTAACATGTTTTCTACTCTGTGGAAGAGGAACAAATAAGGCAGTTGGTTGTAAAAGTTGCCCATGGAAACCACAGCCTGAGAAGGATGAATCAACTCACCTTGCATTTTCCACGTTGCATCTACACCACCCTTTTCTGGACAAACATCTGATTGTATGCCCTTGTGATGGAGGTTCTCAGGGTGCTGGAACTTGTTGTAAGTTTTTACAAATATAGATTAAGAAGAAGGCAAATAAACAAAAAATTATAAACTGCTGCCAATACCAAGAAGAGATTATTGAGAGTAAAAGGTCACCTGTTGGAGCCAGCACTGTGGCACATCAGGTTAAAGCCCTGGCCTGAAATACAGGCATCCCATATGAGTGCTGGTAGAGTCCCAGATGCTCCACTTCCAGTCCAGCCTCCTGCTAATGCACCTGGGAAAGCAGTAGAGGATGGCCCAAGTCCTTGGGCCTTTTCGCCCAAGCTCCTGGCTCCTGGATTCAGATCAGCTCAGCTCTGTCCATTGTAGCCATTTGGGGAGTGAACCAGCAGACAGAAGATTCTCTCTCTCTCTCTCTCTCTCTCTCTCTCTCTCTCTCTCTCTCTACCTCACTCTCTACCTCTCTATATAACTTTTTCAAATACATAAAATGATTTTTTTTTAAAAAAGGTATCCTGCCATACTTCTTTCTTCCCTGTTAATTACTAGGAATTAAACATTGTTACAGGGCCAGCACTGTGGCAAAATGGGTTATACCAGCACCTGCAGCACTAGCATCCTCTATGGGCACCAATTGCATGTTCTACTACTGATCCAGCTCCCTGCTAACATACCTGGGAAAGCAGCAGAATATGGTACAAATCCTTGGGTCCTGCACCCAAGTGAGAGACCTGGATGAAATTTCCCTGACTCCTGGATTTTTTTTAAAGATTTGTTTATTTGAGTTACACACACACACACACACACAGAGAGAGAGAGAGAGAGAGAGAGAGAGAGAGGTCTTCCATCTGATGGTTTACTCCCCAAATGGTTGCAATGGCTGGAGCTGCACTGATCTGAAGCCAGGAACCAGGAGCTTCTTCCATGTCTCCCACTTAGTTGCAGGGGCCCAAGGACTTGGGCCATCTCCTACTGCTTTCCCAGGCCATAAGCTGAAAGCTCAATCAGAAGTGGAGCAGCCGGGTCTTGAACCAGTACCCTTATGGGATGCCAGTGCTACAGGCCAGAGTGTTAATCTGCTGTGCCCTAGCACTGGCCCCTACTCCTGGCTTTGCCCGGGCCCAGCCCCAGGTTTTCAGTAATTTGGGGAATGAACCAGCAGATGGAATACCTTTCTCAAGTAAATAAAACAAATCTTAAAAATATATAAATAAGGCCGGCGCCGCGGCTCACTAGGCTAATCCTCCGCCTAGCGGCGCCGGCACACCGGGTTCTAGTCCCGGTCAGGGTGCCAGATTCTGTCCCGGTTGCCCCTCTTCCAGGCCAGCTCTCTGCTGTGGCCAGGGAGTGCAGTGGAGGATGGCCCAGGTGCTTGGGCCCTGCACCCCATGGGAGACCAGGAAAAGCACCTGGCTCCTGGCTCCTGCCATCGGATCAGCGCGGTGCGCTGGCCGCAGCGCACCAGCCGCGGCGGCCATTGGAGGGTGAACCAACGGCAAAAGGAAGACCTTTCTCTCTGTCTCTCTCTCTCACTGTCCACTCTGCCTGTCAAAAAAAAAATATATAAATATATTTATGTAATAATCATGTTCATGGTTTAGAAATTTAGGGACCAAAATATATGCTTTTCTGTATATTGCTCTTTGCTTTGCTTTTTTCAATCATTAAGATGTTTTAGGTCCTGAATTTATCAGTGCTGTAAGCTTCTTTCTTGTATACCTTTGAAAGCTTAAGTGGTTTTTATTTTTATTTTTTCCTTTTTTTTTTTTTTTTTTTTTGGACAGGCAGAGTGGACAGTGAGCGAGAGAGACAGAGAGAAAGGTCTTCCTTTGCCGTTGGAAGGAAAATTCATGCATGTATTTGAAAATGTAGCAGAGTGGAAGAGAGATTATCTATCTGCTGGTTTACTCCTCAGGTGGCTGCAGTGGCCTGGGCTGGGCCAGACTGAAGACAGAAACTTCATCTGGGTGTCCCATGTGGGTGGCAAGGCCCCAGTTATCTTCTGTTGCTTTTCTGGGACCATTAGCAGGAAGCCAGATTGGAAGGGGAGCTGCAGGGACTCAGCTAGCACCCATATGGAATACCGGCATTGCAGGCAGTGTCTTACCTCATGCTACAGCATTGGCACCAAGTGGTCACATTTTACCTAGGGAAAAGAAAATTTAAAACCTAGGAAATTAAATGTCATGGGAAAAGGATGTGGTGAGTGGAAAAAATGAAAACTTTTAGTACCTAGTGGTTAGTCATATGAAAGAAGTGGGACACTTACCTATATTATTACCTTTAGTCCAGTTTGAGTTTCTTTAATTTTTTTTTTTACTTAATTGGGAGGCAGAGGGAGAGAGAATGAAAATGCACTCTGATTCTCTGCTTTACTCCCCAAAATGCCTGCAACAGCCAGAACTGGGTCAGTCTGAAGCCAGGAGTGTGAACTCAATTTTTTTATTTATTTGACAGGTAGAGATAAGGATAGTGAGAGAAACAGAAAGAAAGGTCTCCGTCTGCTGGCTCATTCCCCAAATGGCCACTACAGCTGGCACTATGCCAATTCAAAGCCAGGAGCCAGGTGCTTCTTCCTGGTCTCCCATGAAGGTGCAGGAGCCCAAGCACTTGGGCCATCCTCCACTGCCCTCCCAGGCCACAGCAGAGAGCTGGACTGGAAGAAGAATAACCAGGACTAGAACCCGGCACCCAAATGGGATGCCAGTGCTACAGGCAGAGGATTAACCAAGTGAGCCATGGCACCAGCCCATGAACTCAATCTTAATCTCCCATGTGTGAGCAGAAACCTGAATACTTGAGCCATCAGTGCTGCCTTATAGGATCGGTATTTGCAGGAAGCTGGAGTTAGGAACCAGAGCTAGGCACTGAACCCCAGTACTCTGATGTAAGACTTGGACATCTTTTTTTTTTTTTTTCAAAGATTTATTTATTTATTTCAAAGGCAGTTACATAGAGAGAGAGAAGTCTTCCATCTGCTGGTTCACTTTCCAGTTGGCTGCAATGGCTGGAGCTGGGCTCATCCAAAGCTAGGAGCCAGGAGCTTCAAGGTCTCCCATGCATGTGCATGGGCCCAAGCACTTGGGCCATTTTCTACTGCTTTCCCAGACCATAGCAAGGAGCTGGATCAGAAGTGGAGCAACAAGGACTCAAACCAGTGCCCATATGGGATGCCCATAATGTTTTCTTTAATTGGAGAAATGTTCCTTTGATAGAATGAGTGTATGACCCCACAATATTCTCTACTTACTCATAATAGGGTCTGACATGTAAAAGTCATGGTTAATTTCTTAGAATAAAATTTACATACCCAGAAGCAAAGAGAGAAAATTAACCTTTTATTTTTCTCATGAATGAATCAAAGTTTAAAAACTAACACTTAACTTGTATTTTAGAGGAGTTAATGACTTAACCAACTCTTCTATTAGAAATACTACATTGTGGCCAGTGCTGTGGCACAGCAGGTTAAAGCACTGGCCTGAAGTGCCAGCATCCCATATGGGCTCCAGTCCTAGTCCCGGCTGCTCCTCTTCTGATCCAGCTCTCTGCTATGGCCTGGGAAAGCAGTAGAAAATGGCCCAAGTCTTTGGGCTGTTCTGAGGCTCTTAGCGTAGTGAAGATATCTTAGATTCTCATTAGTGAAATCTTTAGAAATGTCAAAAAGCATGTAACTTTCTTTAACGATCTGAAACAGAGATGAGATCCATAAGGGCAGAACTGCTCAGCAGCCACACTTCAGGAATATGTATCTTTCTGATGATATCTTCATCTGCTTCTTGCAGTTGCAGCCAGTCTATGAGCTCTTGGTCTGTTTCCTGCCCTTGGGAGGGCCTAGGGTGCTCTATATTATCTGTAAGGATGCAAAATTTGTTGTATATTAGTGTCTAATCATAAAATTTCCTAAGTGACAAGCTGGATGTAATAAACTATGCCAGAATGCAAAAAAAAAAAGAAAAGAAAATACAAACATGGTGTACTGTCTATAAAGTACAGCGGTAAATCTGTATTATAGAGATACACATCTCTACACAATTCTCTGTTTCTTTCACTCTGAAAGTCTACATTCAGCTCTCGATGTTACGATTACTTAGGAATAGATTTCATATACTTTCATAATCAGTGAACTCGGAATTATTATTGTAGTATTGAGGATTGTACTGACTAAAACACTATGTTTATTCCACGTTAAATAACATCATCGTATCTTTGGATTCCATTTGTCCTGCTACTGATGTATTCACAGGAGAGGGGAGGTAGGAGGAAAACCCAAAATCCATCAGGGTGGAGGAGGAATGTCAGAGGCTGTGGTTCTATTGTACTGCAGCTTTGGTTCTGGAAGAACACATTAATGGACCCAGATGGCTTGAAGCTAACTGAGGGCCTATGTACTGTACGCTTGTCTGTGGTACTGCATTTTCATTTATGTAAAATTTATTTTCTTCAAGTAATCTATTAATTTGGATGGAAATGAAGATGTTAAGGAATTTTCAGAATGGGTCTGTTTAACCCTCATTGGCTTTGTTTTTAGTCACTTAGAAAAGATAGAAAAATACATTTTGGGTTCTCTTCATCTCTACCATGGCACTCTTTGGTTAAGATTTGTCATTTTGTCATATTTGATTCTCTAGACTCCCTGAAAAATCCCCTACTTCATTAGATGGAGTCTGTGTCTCACCATGGCAGTGAAAAGTTTAAAATGTTCCAGGTTTGCTAGGTCATGGACACATGCCATGGCACTTGCCAGCCAATTGTGTCAGGGACATCATCTGAATCAGAATTACTTGCATGAAAAAAAGGAGTTGCAGATTCTTCCAGTGAAAGTGGAGAGGAGCAGGAGCTGCAGAACACTGCCAGGGGTGAGTGTGCCATGGGATGCCATGTGGTGGCTGGTGTCTGGGGTGCTGGTTCTACAGAAGATAGGGCTTATGGGGGCTGGTGCTCTGGCGTAGCAGGTAAGGCTGCCACCTGCAGTGCCAGCATCCCATATGGTCACCGGTTCAAGTCCCGGCTGTTCCACTTCCAATCCAGCTGTGCTATGGCCTGAGAAAGCAGTAGAAGATGGCCCACGTCCTTGGACCCCTGAACCCACATGGGAGACCTGGAAGAAGCTCCTAGCTCCTGGCTTTGGATCAGCTCAGCTCTGGCCATTGCATCCAATTGGGAGTAAACCAGCAGATGGAAGGAAGATTCTCTCTCTCTCTCTCTCTCTCTCTCTCTCTCTCTCTTTCTCTCTCTCTGCCTCTCCTCTCTCTGTGTAACTCTGACTTTCAAATAAATAAATCTTTTCTTTAAAAGAGCTTATGCTTACGGGTAGTGGTCATGGAAAATGTATGGGACATTTTGCAGCAAGATTTTGGATGAATTTTCCAACTCCTGAACCTCCTAGAGATTAGAATAGACTTCTAATGCATAACTTCCTCTTATGCTTAATTAGGTTTTTGTTTTGAATTGTTTTGATGATAGAGCAAGGAATTCTGAGTTATAGACTTCCTATTTCAGAGACAGGAAAACACTGATGCCTGCATTATAATTAAATAATGCCTATCACCCTTTCTTAAGCAACAAATGATCACAGATTCTCTCTTTGCTGCTAATTAATGAGCATGGTGATTCTTCCCACGGTAACCACCTTCCCACCTACACTCCCTCCCCTCTTCCTCCTCCCTCTCCTATTGACATGGAATGCCTTACATAGCTAGGGTGAACATTTAACCCGCTTGGCCCTAGGTGTTCATACACTTCAACTCTGTGTAATTATTAATATGCCCTTTTCATGACCAAGCTTATGTCAGAACAACAAATTATATATTCACCTAATACTGAGAGTCATCAAATTGATTTCTATTTCCTTCTCTATTAGGCAGTTATTGAGAGGCAGAAATATTTATTTTGTATATCATTTATTTATTCAACTAAATGACTGTCAAGATGCTGAGTTTTAGTGTCAAAGCAAATATGTTTCTAGACCCCATGACGTTTACAGTCTGGCAAGAAAGAGCAATCTACCCAAAGAATATTGTTTAACATAGTGAATGCTGGTGTGAAGTCAGTGGATAAAGATTTAAGCATTCTTAATCTAGCACCAACTCTAATCCCATGATCTCTAATCGAGAGAAGTAATCAGAAACACGGAACTCCATGTTACCCAGTTATCTCTTTAAATTTCTGCTTAAAAAATAAAACATATCAAACAACAAAATACCTAGGAGTGCGTAATATTTATATACTACCTTGATATTAAAAGTAAGAAAAAATAACCATGAAATAAGAGCAACTTTGAATCTCCTTTGTTTTCTTTTTTTTTTTTTTAAACTTTTATTTAATGCATATAAATTTCCAAAGTACGACTTATGGATTACATCGGCTTTCCCCCCATACCGTCCCTCCCACCCACAACCCTCCCCCCTCCCACTCCCTCTCCCCCTCCATTCACATCAAGATTCATTTTCGATTATCTTAATATACAGAAGATCAGCTTAGTATACATTAAGTATGGATTTCAACAGTTTGCTCCCACACAGAAACACAAAGTGAAAAATAATAGATGATTTTTTTAAATGATGATGAAATCAGAGCAGACCTATTGTCATGTTTAATCCCAGTGAGAGTCAAGTTGGGAATTGATAATTTCTTTCTTTTTCTTTTTTTTTTTTTTACAGAGGATCAGTTTAGTATGCATTAAGTAAGGATTTCAACAGTTTGCACCCACATAGAAACACAAAGTGAAATATATTGTTTGAGTACTCGTTATAGCATTAAATCTCAATGTACAGCACATTAAGGACAGAGATCCTACATGAGGAGCAAGTGCACAGTGACTCCTGTTGTTGACTTTACCAATTGACACTCCTGTCTATGGCATCAGCAATCTCCCTATGCTCCAGTCATGAGTTTCCAAGGCTATGGAAGCCCTCTGAGTTCTCCAACTCTTATCTTGTTTAGACAAGGTCATAGTCAAAGTGGAGGTTCTCTCCTCCCTTCAGAGAAAGGTACCTCCTTCTTTGATGGCCTGTTCTTTCCACAGGGATCTCACTCGCAGAGATCTTTTGCCAGAGTGTCTTGGCTTTCCATGCCTGAAATACTCTCATGAGCTTTTCAGCCAGCTCCGAATGCCTTTAGGGCTGATTCTGAGGCCAGAGTGCTATTTAGGACATCTGCCATTCTATGAGTCTGCTGAGTATCTCACTTCCCATGTTGGATCACTCTCCCCTTTATTTACTCCATCGGTTAGCGTTAGCAGGTACTAGACTTGTCTATGTGCTCCCTTTGACTCCCAGTCCCTTCACCATGACCAACTGTGAACTGAAACTGATCACCTGGAACAGTGAGATGACATTGGTACATGCCACCTCGATGGGATTGAATTGGAATCCCCTGGTATGCTTCCAACTCCACCACTTGGGCCAAGTCAGCCTGAGCATGTCCCAAATTATACATCTCTTCCCTCTCCCATTCCCACCACCATGTTCAACAGGGATCACATTTCAGTTAATTTTCAACACTTAAGAATAACTGTGCATCAATTACAGATCTAAACCAGTCATATTAAGTAGAACAGATAAAAAAACTACTAAGAGGGATAATGTATTTAGTTGTTCATTAACAGTCAGGGCTATGCTGATCAAGCCACCATTTCCCATAGTGTCCACCTCACTCCAACAGGTTTCCCTCTTGGTGTTCAGTCAGTCGTCACCGATCAGGGAGAACATATGGTATTTGTCCCTTTGGGACTGGCTTATTTCACTCAGCATGATGTGTTCCAGATTCCTCCATTTTGTTGCAAATGACTGGATTTCGTTGTTTCTTACTGCAGTATAGTATTCTAAAGAGTACATATCCCATAATTTCTTTATCCAGTCTATCGTTGATGGGCATTTAGGTTGGTTCCAGGTCTTAGCTATTGTGAATTGAGCTGCAATAAACATTAGGGTGCAGACCTCTTTTTTGTTTGCCAATTTAAATTCCTTTGGGTAAATTCCAAGGAGTGCGATGGCTGGGTCGAACGGTAGGGTTATCTTCAGGTTTCTGAGGAATCTCCAGACTGACTTCCATAGTGGCTTGACCAGTTTGCATTCCCACCAACAGTGGGTTAGTGTCCCTTTTTCCCCACATCCTCGCCAGCATCTGTTGTTGGTAGATTTCTGCATGTGAGCCATTCTAACCGGGGTGAGGTGAAACCTCATTGTGGTTTTGATTTGCATTTCCCTGATTGCCAATGACCTTGAACATTTTTTCATGTGCCTGTTGGCCATTTGGATTTCCTCTTTTGAAAAATGTCTATTGAGGTCCTTGGCCCATCTCTTAAGTGGGTTGTTGGTTTTGTTTTTGTGGAGTTTCTTGATCTCTTTGTAGATTCTGGTTATTAACCCTTTGTCTGTTGCATAGTTTGCAAATATTTTTTCCCATTCTGTCGGTTGTCTTTTCACTCTCCTGACTGTTTCTTTTGCAGTACAGAAACTTCTCAATTTGATGCAATCCCAATAGTTGATTTTGGCTTTGACTGCCTGTGCCTCCCGGGTCTTTTCCAGAAATTCTTTGCCTGTGCCAATATCTTGAAGGGTTTCTCCAATGTTCTCTAGTAACTTGATGGTGTCAGGTCGTAGATTTAGGTCTTTAATCCATGTGGAGTGGATTTTTGTGTAAGGTGTAAGGTAGGGGTCTTGCTTCATGATTCTGCACGTGGAAATCCAATTTTCCCAGCACCATTTATTGAATAGACTGTCCTTGCTCCAGGAATTAGTTTTAGATCCTTGATCAAATATAAGTTGGCTGTAGATGTTTGGGTTGATTTCTGGTGTTTCAATTCTGTTCCATTGGTCTATCCATCTGTTTCTGTACCAGTACCATGTTGTTTTAATTACAACTGCCCTGTAGTATGTCCTGAAATCTGGTATTGTGATGCCTCCGGCTTTGTTTTTGTTGTACAAGATTGCTTTAGCTATTCGAGGTCTCTTGTGCCTCCATATAAATTTCAGCACCATTTTTTCCAGATCTGAGAAGAAGGTCTTCGGTATCTTGATTGGTATTGCATTGAATCTGTAAATTGCTTTTGGGAGAATGGACATTTTGATGATATTGATTCTTCCAATCCATGAGCATGGAAGATTTTTCCATTTCTTGGTATCCTCTTCTATTTCTTTCTTTAAGGTTTTGTAATTTTCATCGTAGAGATCTTTAACGTCTTTGGTTAAGTTTATTCCAAGGTATTTGATTGTTTTTGTAGCTATTGTGAATGGGATTGATCTTAGAAGTTCTTCCTCAGCCATGGCATTGTCTGTGTATACAAAGGCTGTTGATTTTTGTGCATTGATTTTATACCCTGCTACTTTGCCAAACTCTTCTATGAGTTCCAATAGTCTCTTAGTAGAGTTCTTTGGGTCCCCTAAATACAGAATCATGTCATCTGCAAAGAGGGATAGTTTGAGTTCTTCCTTCCCAATTTGTATCCCTTTAATTTCTTTTTCTTGCCTAATAGCTCTGGCTAGAACCTCCAGAACTATATTGAATAGCAGTGGTGAGAGTGGGCATCCCTGTCTGGTTCCAGATCTCAGTGGAAATGCTTCCAACTTTTCCCCATTCAATAGGATGTTGGCTGTGGGTTTTTCATAGATTGCTTTGATTGTATTGAGGAATGTTCCTTCCAAACCCAGTTTGCTTAGAGTTTTCATCATGAACGGGTGTTGTATTTTATCAAATGCTTTCTCGGCATCTATTGAGAGAATCATATGGTTTTTCTTCTGCAGTCTGTTAATGTGGTGTATCACATTGATTGTCTTGCGCACATTAAACCATCCCTGCATACCAGGGATAAATCCCACTTGGTCTGGGTGGATGATCTTTCTGATGTGTTGCTGCATTCTATTGGCGAGAATTTTATTGAGGATTTTTGCATCTATGTTCATCAGGGATATTGGTCTGTAATTCTCTTTCAGTGCTGCATCTTTTCCCGGCTTAGGAATTAAGGTGATGCTGGCTTCATAGAAAGAATTTGGGAGGACTCCCTCTTCTTCGATTGTTCTGAATAGTTTGAGAAGAATTGGAGTTAGTTCTTCTTTAAACGTCTGGTAGAATTCAGCAGTGAATCCATCTGGTCCTGGGCTTTTCTTTGTTGGGAGGGCCTTTATTACTGTTTCAATTTCTGTCTCAGTTATGGGTCTGTTTAGGTTTTCGATGTCTTCCTGGTTCAATTTAGGTAGGTTGCATGTGTCCAGGAATCTATCCATTTCTGATAGGTTTCCCTGTTTGCTGGCATACAAGTCCCTGTAGTAATTTCTGATGATTCTTTTTATTTCTGTGGTGTCTGTTGTTACATTTCCTTTTTCATCTCTGATTTTATTGATTTGGGTCTTTTCTCTTCTTTTTTTAGTTAGTTGGGCCAATGGGGTGTCAATTTTGTTTATTTTTTCAAAAAACCAGCTCTTCGTTTGGCTGATTTTTTGTAATGTTTTTCTTGATTCAATCCTGTTGATTTCTTCTCTGATTTTAATTATTTCTCTTCTCCTACTACATTTGGGTCTGATTTGCTGTAGGTTTTCTAGATCCTTGAGGTGAATAGAAAGCTCATCTATTTGGTGTCTTTCCAATTTCTTGATGTAGGCACCTATTGATATAAACTTTCCTCTTAACACTGCTTTTGCTGTGTCCCATAAGTTTTGGTATGTTGTGCTGTTATCCTCATTTACTTCCAGAAAGTTTTTGATTTCTCTTTTGATTTCTTCTATGACCCATTGTTCATTCAGGAGCATGTTGTTCAATCTCCATGTGTTTGCGTATGCTCTAGGGATTCTTGAGTTGGTAATTTCCAACTTCATTCCTTTATGGTCTGAGAAGCTGCATGGTATGATTCTAATTCTTTTGAATTTGCTGAGGCTTGCTTTATGGCCTAGTATGTGGTCAATCCTAGAGAAGCTTCCATGTACTGCTGAGAAGAATGTATAATCTTTAGCTGTAGGATTGAAAGTTCTGTATATATCTGTTAGATCCATTTGGGCTATAGTGTCGTTTAAATCTACTGTATCCTTGTTGATCTTCTGACCGGATGATCTGTCTATTTCTGAGAGTGGAGTATTGAAGTCCCCCAGTACTACTGTATTGGGGTCTAAGTCTCCCTTTAAGTCCGTTAATAAATCTTTTAGATAAACTGGTGCCCTGTAGTTAGGTGCATATACATTGATAATTGTTATATCTTCCTGTTGAATTGATCCCTTAATCATGATATAGTGTCCCTCTTTGTCTCTCTTAACAGTTTTTGTGGTAAAGTTTATGTTGTCCGATATTAAGATGGCTACGCCCGCTCTTTTTTCATTTCTGTTGGCATGGTATATCTTTTTCCAGCCTTTCACTTTCAGTCTGTATGGATCTTTGTTGGAAAGATGTGTTTCTTGTAAGCAGCAAATAGATGGGTTTTGTTCCTTAACCCAATCAGCCAATTGGTGTCTTTTAACTGGACAGTTCAGGCCATTCACGTTCAATGTGACTAATGATAAGTGGTAACTTTGCCCTGCCATTTGCCAAAGATAAGTTCTAATATATGCTTTGAATTCCCTGTGATCTTTTGCTGTGAGGTTTCCTTCCTTGGTTTCCTTCCTTTACCTTCTTTCATATTGATGACCGTGTTTCTGTGTTTCTGTGTGTAACACATCTTTAAGCATCTTTTGCAGGGCTGGACGAGTGGCAACAAATTCTTTCAATTTCTGTTTGCAATGAAAAGTCTTTATTTCACCTTCATTCACAAATGATAGCTTTGCAGGATATAATATTCTGGGCTGGCAGTTGTTCTCTCTTAGTACCTGGGCTATATCCCGCCATTCCCTCCTAGCTTGTAGAGTTTCTGATGAGAAGTCAGCTGTGAGTCTGATTGGAGATCCTCTGAGAGTAATCTGACGTTTCTCTCTTGCACATTTTAGGATCTTTTCTTTATGTTTCACTGTGGAGAGTTTAATTACAACGTGTCGTGGTGAGGATCTCTTTTGGTCGTGTTTATTAGGGGTTCTGTGGGCTTCCTGTACTAGGATTTCTCTGTCCTTCTCCAAACCTGGGAAATTTTCTGCTAATATCTCACTAAAGAGGCCTTCTAATCCTTTCTCCCTCTCCATGCCTTCAGGAACTCCTAGAACCCGAATGTTGGGTTTTTTAATAGTATCCTGAAGATTCCCGACAATATGTTTTAGATTTCTAATTTCCTCTTCTTTTCTTTGGTCTGACTGTATCCTTTCCTGTTCTCTGTCTTCTAAGTCCGATATTCTCTCTTCTGCTTCACCCATTCTGTTTGTAAGGCTCTCTATTGTGTTTTTCATTTGATCTATTGAATTCTTCACTTCAGTCACTATCCCAGTTTCCTGTTGTACTAGTTGTTTCGTTTTATTTTGATTCCTCCTTAATATTTCATTTTCACGAGAGAGATTTTCTATCTTGTCCATTAAGGATTTGTGTAGTTCCAGAATTTGTTTTTGAGAACTTCTTAATGTTCTTATCAATTTTTTGAGATCTGCTTCTTGCATTTCTTCTATGTCATCATCTTCATAATCTTGAATTGGGGTGTCTTTTTCATTTGAGGCCGTCATGGTGACTTCCTTGTTTTTATTACCTCGGTTTTTGCGTTTGTTATTTGGCATATTGGAGATATTTGGTTTCTTCACTGTGGTGCTTTTTCTTGTTATACTATGACTCTAGATTAAGTGGACTATCTGTTTTTGATGGAGCCTTAGGGCTTGAGATGGGTGTGGCCTGAGAGCTCTGTTTGGTGTGCCAAAGGTGACACTCCCAGGTTAGGCGTGGTAAATCTCTCTCTCTCTCTCTCTCTTTTTTTTTTTTTTTTTTGATTCAAAAGGGAAGTAATTCCGCACAGCTGAACGAAGTTGGAGGTAGTTAGCAGGCAAATGATATACCCACAGGAGCCAGAGATCGGAAGCTCTTTCCCAAGATCCCCACAGGGAATCTGTTCGGCCCTCAGAGTGGGCTCAAATTCTCCTTCAGCCTCCCACTGGGTTGCCAAAGTTACGGAATTGTAGCGTCTCTGGAGAGTGCTCACGTGAATTCCGTGAGTTCTCTCCCCCACCGTCTCTTTTTTCACAGTCTCAGTTCAGTAGCACCACAAATTTACTAGTTCCTAATCTCCTGTTAATTCGCCCCACCCAGAGTCAGGTTTTTCTGCTAGGCTCAGGGCCGGTGCAGACCTGAGGTCGCTCTGCTTATGACGTATGTCCAAGATGGCGCCTGCTCTTTGTCTTGCTCGCCCTTGAGAGGTGAGCGGAGAGAGAGAAACCCGTGTCCGTACTAGTTACCCTTTTTTCTCTCTCTCTCTCTCTTCCAGTTAGCCTTGTGAACTTCCCCCGCCGGGGGTCGTTCCCTCTAGTCTCCTCTCTCCGCTTGCCTGCCAGTGTCTCGGGCTATTGAGGTTCGGCTCACCTCGCGTTCCAGCGCTGGTGTGTTGAGTCTGCCGCTGATGTCCCGAACTGTGGGCTCCCACGCTCTCCACGCAGGTCCGCTGTGAATCACGCGTTCCAGAAGAGTTTCTTCTGCTGTTTCCTCCCCTACTCTTCCTTGAACCTGCAGTATCTCCACTTTTATTAAACTATCTCTCCCCAGACTATCAGTGTGCTCCCTTCCTATTCCGCCATCTTGCCGGACCCCCCTCCTTTGTTTTCTAGACAAGTTATAATCCTATGTGGTTCTTTATGGTAAATTATTACAGTAAATTATAGTAAATCATTACAGTAAATTATTACAGTAAATAATTACAGTAAATTATTTTTTAGGTACTCTTCATCTCTCTCACATTTTTCCCTTTGAGAAATCAGATTTTAAAAACTGAGACCCAAGACAAAAGAAAGATTTTTAAGCTAGTATTATATGTTGATTAGCTCTCTAAAAAAGATTTATTTATTTATTTGAAAGTCAGAGTTACACAGAGTAGAAGGGGAGAGAGAGAGAGAGATCTTCCATCTTTTGGTTCACTCACCAATTGGTCACAATGGCTGGAGCTGTACTGATCCGATGCCAGGAACCAGGAGCTTCTTCTGGGTCTCCCACACAGGTGCAGCTGCCCAAGGACTTGGGCCATCTTCCACCACTTTCCCTGGCCATAACAGAGAGTTGGATTGAAAGCAGAGTAGCTGGGACTCAACCTCCACCCATATGGAATGTCAATGCTGGTGGTAGCTTTACCTGCTATGCCACAGTGCTGGCCCCTTGATTGGCCTTTAACTTAGACTTTTTAATGATATTAAAAAACACCATGTTTTTCTAAGCTCTTTCCATTCAGTTTCTACTTTGTAAACTCCAGATAATACTGTCCCCAGAATTAATCTAAGGTATAAATGATATGCTATAAGGCATTTAACCCCTTAACCTGTCTCCTTGAATACTCAGCTATGTAAGCTCTGTGTCCATTCTTCTGTCTCTGTACTAGATGAATAAAAAGACAGTGTAAAATGATTTGAAAAGAACTATAAGGGGTCGGCGCTGTGGCGCTGCTGCCAACTGGGGAGTGAACCAGCAGATGGAAAACCTCTCTCTCTCTCTCTCTCTCTGCATCTCCTTCTCTGTAACTCTGACTTCTAAATAAATAAATAAATCTTAAAAGAACTATAAACATCAATAAATCACAAATGAAAATTGTATTCTCAAAACTGGATATTAAACCGTGCCTTCTACACCTCTGTTAAAAGTTACATTCTATCATAGCCATTTATGATTTCTAGGGCCAAAGTAGTAAATAAGATTTTTCTGGAAGAGACAGAGGCTATGAGGGAGCCAGGATTTGGGGTCAGTTAGCAGCAGTGTCACTCTTTAAGATTTGATTCAGGAAAGGAAGAAGAGAAACTGATCCTTGAGATTTTGGGGTGGGAAGGAAAGGAAGGAGGGACTTAACAAAAGCAAATGCCCTCTGGTTTTGGGCACCCACCCCAGACTGCAGCCCTTGGGGAGGGCCAGCTGGTGTCTCTAGGGATGCTGCAGCCTGGACTCCATTTCCCAGAGTTCCCAGGAGCTCCGATGTATTCTGCCTTCCGAATGCCTGTGCGCACGCACATGCTAGTGCCAGTCCGTGGGGCTCTGAGTTGGACCAGAGGGAGTTCATTCCCTGCTCAGGGTCAGCCCTGGGGGCTGTGCTGCTCCTTCTCTGGCATTTACTGCATCTCCTGCTCTGCACACGGGATCCCAGGCAGTTTCCGAGTGCTCACCCCAAGCCTGCCTCCTGCTGCTTCTTCCCTCTTCATCCTCTGCCTGTGGGTCCTACGTGCCAGGGACTCTCTTCCCTGCACTCCCCACTTCGCTCCCCGTGTGTCCAGAAGAAAGGGTACCTGCTCCCAGGACTTTCTGCTGCAGGTTTGGCATGCAGGAAGGGGTGGCGACATGTGTGGGAGAAGGGTGGGTGCCTGGGCGCCAGAGATCATGGCAGTTTCCCCTGAGGTCAGGGCTGGGACCCGGGCTGCTCTGTCTCCCACCTCTGCTTCCCAGGCTCCCAGCACCCAGACTCTCCCCTGCAGAACCTCACCCAAACTGTCCTTAATGTACTTTATTTAGTGGTTACAGGAGAGAGAGGGCACCGTTCTGGGAACCTGCACATGCAGGGAAGGAAGGCGGAAAGACTCCCGCTCTCCACAGTTAAATAAGCCGGGTTCCCACTGTGGGTGGTCTCAGAATGCAGTCTGGCCAGGTCTCTTGATGTTTCCTGGGCTGGTTCCTGCAGGGTGGGGCTGGATGGCCTTCAGCAGGGAGCCTGGGGCAGCAGAGGGGTGGGAAGGAGGATCTGACTAGGATCTGCACCTCATCTTCCTGGTGGGGTCCCCATGGACACACCTGCCGGGTGTGGCCCTGAGTGTTCAGATTTTTCCCAGAGGGAGCAGTGTGAAGCGTGAATAGCTGCTTTGTGCATTGATCCCTCTCAAGTATTAATTATCAGATTTTTCCAATCTGGAATTTGAAGCTGTTACAGAAACCTGGGGTGGGAAAACTCCCTTCTTTCAAACAGGCACAGAGACAGTGGAGAATCCAAGGAGTTTATATTAATGGCCCTAGGCTCAACTGGAATGATTTCCTGAGAATTGAGCATCAAATTCAAGTGTCTTAGCTGTTACAGCATTGGTGAGTTTAAATGGCAGCCTACATGACTTAGGACCACATTTCCAATGGTCAGTGGGTCCAGTATGCTTGTAAAAGAGATGCCAGGGACAGATTTATTAGGACAGATTTATGACTGGAGTTTACAGAAGCAGAACTTAGGACATCTTCCCTCCCTAGAAAAGATTTCAGTGGGCAGCTGTTTCACTCGTTAATTGTGAGCATCCACTTTTAAAGGTTTGTGTTGGATGGGGTCCACTTCTCTTTCTTTGATGATTTATTTGGCTGCTTTTCATTTTCTGTCTTCAACTATTTCTTCTCCTGTTAGCAAGGCTGTCAACTGTTTTTACCTGCCACTGATCCCTTTGCAAAGTGAGAAGGGAACTAAAATCAATGCAAGTCTACTGTGTTGTCAATAACTGGAGCTACTTTTTAAAGATTTATTTATTCATTTGAAAGAGTTACACAGGGAGGAGAGAGAGAGAGAGAGAGAGAGAGAGAGAGAGAGGTCTTCCTTCCGATGGTTCACTCCCCAATTGGCAGCAACAGCTGGAGCTGTGGCAGTCTGAAGCCAATAGCCAGGAGCTTCTTCTGGGATGAAGCTGTTTTTTAAAATAATTATTTATTTATTTGAAAGGCAGAGTTACAGAGTGGCAGAAGCAGAGATAGATGGCTGGAGCTGTTTGGATCCAAAACCAGGAGCCAGGAGCTTTTTCCAGGTCTCATAGATGGGTGCAGGAGATAGGGGATTTGGGCCATCTTCAACTGTTTTCCCAGGCCACAGCAGAGAGCTGGATGGGAAGTGCAGCAGCCAGGATCCCAACCGGCACCCATATGGGATGCTGACACTGCAGGCAGTAGGTTTACCCACTATGCAACAGTGCTGCCCACTAACTGGAGCTCTTTTAATCTGAGTTTGCATAAAGTGGAGAATTACAGCATCATAAATACAGATAAGTAACAGTTTTCCTCTGCCCAGTACTTTACAGTTACCCACTGATCCACTGAGAATCTTACATTCCACACTGTGTAATTAAGAAGGCCAGTTACTTGTCTTATTTTGGGTTCTGTGTTTAAACCCATGACATTTTTGACATGGGAGGATATTAGTTCTACAACTTCATAGAGACTGGTCTGTGGAAGCATCTATAGAAGTTATAACTGTGAAAGTGGTAAGAAAGAAGAGGGGAAGAAATAAGTGCCCCTTTCCCCAGACAGAGATGTCCGCAAGTGGAGTAGAAGATGTGCCCTTGAAAACTATGGCTGACTTTCTGGGACAAACTGTGTTTGAATGTTTCACATGTTCTGATAGAAAGGTATTGCCACCAGGTTATTACTATATTTATTTAGTTAGTTTTTAAAGATTTATTTATTTATTTGAAAATCAGAGTTACACAGAGAGAGAAGGAGAGGCAGAGAGAGAGAGAGAGAGAGAGAGAGAGAGAGAGAGGTCTTCCATCAGGTTCATTTCCCCAATGGCTTCGTCATTGTGAACTTTGCTCAGTTCCTGACCTATACCTTTCCTTTAACCTAGTACTTTGCCATGTAGTATCCCATGAAAACTGCAGACTGCATAAATGAATGAATACTTTGAGGGTTGTGATTTCTTAGAGGAACATCATGAGATAGAAGGAATAAAACAAAACAAAAGTATCCTCAGTATATAGAAGGTATACTGGTTTAGCAAGCCACAGAGAAGAGGAAGAAGAAGGAAAGTGGTGAGACTGGAAAGTATGAGGCAAAGGTAATAGGCACTGGTCAAGAATTTAACAAGCCCATTAGGAAAACATTAAGGTTTCCTTACTTCCATGTAGACTCTGCCCTCTAATGGTGAACAGGGTCCTCTAAACCCACTTGTTGCACAAATGAAAACCCAAGCATTGTCTTCTCCCACAGATGGAGTCTGCTATTGGTTTTGGTTTACATTTCCCTAATGGCTAGTGATATTGGGCATGTTCATATATGTCTTGACCATTTAGATTTCTTCTTCTGAGAAACATCTATTCTGATCATTGCCCATTTCTTAACTGTACATTTTGCTTCTTGTTTGGAGTTTTTCCAGTTCTATATATGTATGTTCTGGCTATCAATCGTTTGTCATATTCAGAGTTTTCAATGTTTTCTACCATTCTGCCCATTGTATCTTCACTCTGTTGATTACTTTGTTGTGAAGATGTATCTTAATTTGATATGCTCAAATTTGTATATTTTTTTTTGTTACTTGTGCTTTTGGAATCTTACCCACAACTGTTGTCTATGCTAATGTTTTACAGTTTCTCATATGTTTACTTAGTTTTTGGTTTTATATTTAGACTTTTAATTCACCTTGAGTTGCTCTTACATAGTGTATGAGGTGTTGGGGCATATTTTCAGGCTTCTACATATGGATAATCACTTTCCTTTAAACCATTTGCTAAAGGGATTCTTCTTTCTCCTGTTTGTTTTATTTCCTTTGTTAAATAGGAGTTGCCTGTAGAAAAGTCAGTTTATTTCAGCTGCCTATTCTTTTCCATTGAACTATGTGTCTGTTTTTCCAACAGTGCTAACACTGCTTCTATTTTTTTAAGATTTATTTATTTATTTGAAAGGCCAGATGCTTCTTCCAAGTCTCTCATGTGGGTACCAGCACCCAAGAACATGGGCCATCTTCCACCGATTTTCCAGGTGCATTAGTAGGGAGCTGGATTGGAAGTGGAGCACCTGGTCTCCTAGCAGCAATATATGGGATGCATGCACAGCAGGTCAAGGCTTTAACCCACTATGCCACAGCACCAAACCCTTCCTTATTTATTTCTGCTGTGATCTTTCATTATTCACTTTTTTCTACTGCCCTGCAAGTTGACTCATTCCTGTTTTTTTCTGGGTCCTGGAGGATGGTAGTAGGTTGCTTCTGGGATATCTTTTTTGTGTTAGTAGATACTTGGTAATCTAAAATCATAGTTTTTAGTTTCTATATGTGTCTGCTAATCACAAGGACCTTCTAGATGACAGCAGAAAATGCTGGCAGAAATGAGGATATATTAATTTGCTAAGAAAATACCACAGAGAATATGATTTAAATCATGGAATTTTACTTCTCAGAGTTGTGAGGTTGAAAATATCAGATCAAGGTCCTAATAGGCTCAATTTTTCCAGAAGACACATCTATCATTTGATCTGCTTAAAAGCACTTTCTTCAGGTAGAGTCATGTTGGTGGTTAGCACTTCAGTGTTTGAGTTTTAGGGAGGCACATTTCAGTCCATAACAGCAAAAGGGGGCCCTGTGGTCTACTTCAATGACAGCCATCTCTGTGGAGGACAGAAAGTATGAAATCAGCATTAGGATTTCTCACAGTATTACTGTCAGTGCTATCTCCGTCAAATGTGCATTCATGTACACACAAACAAAACTGCCTGTACACATAAACACATTCAACAGTGGAAATGCCTGACGGTTGTGTACAGGTAACATCAATATAATAATCCATAAGATGACCTATTAGCAGACATTAAAAAGAGAATTAGAAAGAATGACAACAAAATCTGCAGTTACCTATATTTATGTATATATGTATGATATTCAGTATTTATAGTTTCTAAAAGATGAATACTGATGTGTGGGAATAAAAGCTAAACCTTACCTTGCAATATTGCAGCCTAGTCTACATGAAAGATGTCTTCCTAAAACCTTTCACTGGGCCCACTCTGTGGCATAGTAGAATAAGCATCCACCTGCAGCACCAGCATCCCACATGGGCACCAATTTGAGTCCCTGTTTCTGCACTTCCAATCCAGCTCTTTGCTAATGGCCTAGGAAAGCAGTGGAATATGCCCTGAGTGCTTGGGCCCCAGCACCCATGTGAGAAACCTGGAGGAAGCTGCTGACTCCTGGCTTCTGGCACCTGGCTTCAGATCGGCCGAGCTCCAGCCATTCTGGCCATTTAGGGGTGAACCAGTGGATAGAAGACCTCTCTTTCTCTTCCTCTCTATATCTGTAACTCTGCCTCACAATAAATAAATACATTTTTTAAAAACCTTTCACATTTTAAATTTCTTATTTTTTAAAGATTTATTTATTTATTTATTTATTTACAAGTCGAGTTACAAACAGAGAGGAGAGCCAGAGAGAAAGAGAGAGGTCTTCCATCTAATGTTCACTCCCTAATTGATTGCAACTGCCAGAGCTGTGCTGATCCAAAGCCAGGAGCCAGGAGCTAGTTCCAGGTCTCCCAGATGGGTACAGGGGCCCAAGGACTTGGGCCATTTTCTACTCCTTTCCCAGGCCATAGCAGAGAGCAGGATCAGAAGTGGAGCATCTGAGTATTGAACCGGCCCCCATATGGGATGCTGGCACTTCAGGCCAGGGTGTTAACCTGCTCCACCACAGCAACAGTCCAACATTTTAAATTTCTGATACTCTAAAGTAGCACAGGACTGCATTACATATAGGAAAGATGCATTTAAAAATTATAAATCTAGCGCATTTTAGCAGAAGTTTTAACAAATACTTCTGATTTTCTCAGCATTATGTAATAAATAAATGACATAATGAGTCAATGTCAGATTTTTAGCTCTTTGACAGCCACTTATAATATTTAACAGCATTTTGAAATTTATTGCTAGTGTGTTTTTCTCAACACATGCACTGGATTTTACCAGTTTAGTGAACATGGAGTTGCCTATTATAGGATTTGCATTTCAATGGGTTTTCATGGCACATGTAATCAACATCTGCAAAGCCTCTAAAACACATAAATAATAACATGAATCAGGTTTTTTTTCTTAAAGATTTATTTATTTATTTGAAAGAGTTGCACAAATAGAGGAGAGGTAGAGAGAGAGAGACACAGACAGACAGACAGACAGAGACAGTGAGGTCTTCCATCTGCTGGTTTACTCACAGTTGGCCGCAATGGCTGGTCTGTGTCGATCCGAAGCCAGGAGCTTCTTCCGAGTCTCTCACATGTGTGCAAGGCCCCAAGGACGTGGGCCACCTTCTACTGCTTTCCCAGGCCATAGCAGAGAGCTGGTTCAGAAGTGGAACAGCCACGACTTGAACTGGCACCCATATGCCTTACCAGCACTGCAGGCAGCAACTTTATCTGCTTTGCCACAGCGCCAGCCCCGCATTGCATCTTTTTAAGATGATATGGATTTAAGTTCATGAAAAATTATTAGCAGAGTGGGAACTGATAGATATGGATGAAGCAGGATGGACTTGTTAGGAGTGGTGATGTTAATTTTCTTATAAAATAAATAAATAAGAAATTAAATATGGTCAGACATAAATGAAGACTAAATTTTATTAGTGGTGATCCAGAAAACATTGATCTCAGGCTTTTTCTTCTAGTGTTAAGTTTATATTTTTAAATGCATATTAAGTGAACAAATTTCATGTAATTTATATATACAGATTGAAGAGCAAACTGATAACATCCTACCCTATCTTCCCTTGGTCTCATATTTCCAACTCCCTACTTCTTGTTTTATTTTCTTTTAATTTTTACAGCTGCATGCTTTGATTTTATTTTAGAATCACAAGCTTTAACCCTCTACAAAATAAAGAATTCAGCAAGTAGTAGCAGAAATATCAATGAGTATATGTTGTATACTCTATCAAAGAGTACAGAAAAGTGCTATGAACAATACTCAAATCTCAAAATGTCAATTTAACTCCTATGCTACTTTTTGTTGTCTATATATAAATTACCACCAGCCAGAGAAAACATATGGTATTTGTCTTTTGGGGACTGGCTTCTTTCATGAAGCATAATTGTTTCCAGTTCATCCATTTAGTTACAAAGGATAGGATTTCATTCTCAATTGTGGCTGAATAGTATTTTACACTGTATATATAGCTCATATTCTTTTTCCAGTCACCAGCTGATGGACATCTGGGTTGATTCCATGTTAGCTATTGTGAATTGAGCTGTAATAAACAAGAGGGTACAGATAACTCATGCCTATGCATATTCTATTTCATTTCATGTGGATAAATTCCCAGGAGTCAGATGGCAGGATCATATGGTATGTTTGTTTTCAGATTTCTGAGGAACTTTTATACTACCTTCCATAATGGCTGTACTAGCTTCATTCCCACCAACAGCAGGTTAGGGTACCTTTTTCTCTACCTCTCCACCAGCCTTTATTGTTTGTTGACTTTTTCAAAAGAATTATTTATTTGAACGGTGGAGCTACAGAGAGGGAGAGGCAGAGGCAGAGGCAGAGAGACATAAGTATTTTATCTCCTTGTTTATTCTCCATATAGCCCAACAGGTGGTGCTGGTCCAATCAGAAGCCAGAGTTAGGAGCATCTCCCTGGTCACCCAAGTGGGTGCAGGGACCCAGGCACTTGAACCATCCTCCACTGCCCTCCCAGTCCAGAGCAGAAAGCTGGACTTGAAGAGAAGCAACCAGGACCAGAATTGGCACCCATATGGGATGCCAGCTCCACAGGTGGAGGATCAACCCAGTGTGCCACAGCACTGGCCCCCATCAGGGATATTTTTCTATAGTTCTCTTTCTCCACTGTATCTTTTTCTAGTTTAAGAATTAAGGTGATGCAGGGTTAATAGAAGGAGTTTGAGAGGATTGTCTCTCTTTCAATTGTTTTGAATAGTTTGAGAAGAATTGGAATTAGTTCTTTAAAAGTCCTGTAGAATTCAATAGTGAGGCTGTCTGATCCTGGACTTTTCCTTGTTGGGAGGGTCTTTATTACTCATCCAATCTCTGTCTTGGTTTTTGATTTGTTTAGCTTTTCTATGTGTCTTCATGACTCAATTTTGGTATATTGTGTATGTCCAGGAATCTGTTGATTTTTCCTCTAGGTTTTCCAATTTGTTAGCCGTCACAATGGATGCCCACATCCTATATTGCAGTGCTAATCTGAGTTTTGGGTACTCCACTTCCAAATCAGTTTCATGTTAATATCCCTGGGAAGCAATGGATGATAGCTCAAATTCTTTCATTCCTGTCATCTAATTTGGAGAACTGTAACCTAAATGGGGACTTGAGAACCTGGTCTTGCACAGTTGTAGCCATATAGAAAGTGAACCAGCAGATGGGAGATCTCTCTGCTTCTCTTTCCTTCTTGCTTTGTCTCTGTCTCTCTGCCTTTTTTTATCATATTAAAATATTTAATTACTTATTTGAAAGAGTTACAGAGAGAGGGAGAGGCAGAAATCTTCTACCACCTAATTCATTTTTGAGATGACTTCAATAGCCAGAGTGTGGCCAGGTTGAAGACAGGAGCTTTCCTCCGATGTGCGTGGCAGCATCCCAGGCACTTGGACCATCTTTCACTGCTTTTTCAGTCCATTGGTAAGGAGCTGGATCAGAAATGGAATAGTTGGTACTTGAACTGGTGCACATACAGGATGCCAATGTAATAGATAGCAGCTTTGTCCACTTCACCACAACCACCAGCTCCTCTTTCTGCCTTTCCAATAAATAAATCTTTTGAAAAAGAACTTAAGGTAGTAAAAGTCATCATGACTGAGCAATGGCAAATTTATTGAAGTGATCTACTTTCTAAAAGATCTATTTAAGAACTTGAAAGGCAGCACTAGAAAGAGAGAGTGGGAGAGATTGATCTTCCTCCTGGTTTGTTTACTCCTCAAATGGCTGCAATGACTGTGGCTAGGCCAGACTGATATCAGGAGCCAGGGGCTTCTTCCAGGTCTCTCACATGGGTGCAGGAGCCCCAATATTTGAGTCATCCTGTGCCGCTTTTCCAGACACGTTAGCAGGGAACTGGATCAGTTTGGAGCATTAATGTCTATGATACTCTCCTTGCAGTTAAAGGATTTAGAATCCATTTCGTTTATGGGTGGGCCAAGTACAACAGCTTCCAATTGTCCAAGGTTTGGATTAGATGGGTTCTGAGAATTTTTTTTAAATAGTTATTAATCATAACTCTCAGTTTAAGCTTTTCTTACCAAATTTTCATGTTTGATGATGTTTATATCTATGGGAAAATTGGGTCCTGGATTGCAACCAATGAAAGCATCCAGACTAACAGTAATAAGGTCAACAGTCAGCAGAATGATGTCCAGCTGAACTGAAATAGCTTTTCTTATTTGGTAGAGGGGTTGCCTCCTGCATTATACTGACATACAGACATAGACAGTAGATATTGGAGCCTGCCCCTTCTGCCAAATGGAGAATGCCACATTTTGGTCCATCATATATATATTTATATATATATGTATATTATAATATATCATATTATGTAGTTCTTTATATAATATATTGTATTATGTATTATAATATATATTATATAATATTATATTATATATTTCTATATATAATATAGAATTACATATAATTATTATAAATATATGAGATATAATTATTATATATAAATTTATTATTTATATACAAACATATAATTATTTCTGATCCAGCTCCTTACCAATGGATTGAAAAAGCAGTGAAAGATGGTCCAAGTGCCTGGGTTGCTGCCACACACATTGGAGGAGAAGCTCCTGGCTTCAACCTGGCCACACTCTGGCTATTGAAGTAATCTCCATAATATATATATATATATATATAGTACATATAATAAATTATATAATATTATCTGTTTCTTTTTCATTTTTGATTCTCTTTATATACAGAAGATCAGTTTAGCATACATTAAGTAAAGATTTCAACAGTTTGCTCCCACACAGAAACATAAAGTGAAAAATAATAGATGATTTTTTAAATGATGATGAAATCAGATCAGACCTTTTGTCATGTTTAATCCCAGTGAGGGTCAAGTTGGGAATTGATAATTTCTTCTTTTTTCATTCACAGAAGATCAGTTTAGTATACACTAAGTAAAGCTTTCAACAGTTTTCACCCCCATAGAAACACAAAGTGAAATATACTGCTTGAGTACTCATTATAGCATTAAATGTCAATGTACAGCACATTAAGGACAGAGATCCTACATTTGGAGTAAGTGCACCGTGACTCCTGTTGTTGACTTTACAAATTGACACTCCTGTTTATGGCATCAGTAATCTCCCTATGCTCCAGTCATGAGTTTCCAAGGCTATGGAAGCCCCTTGAGTTCTCTGACTCTTATCTTGTTTAGACAAGGTCATAGTCAAAGTGGAGGTTCTCTCCTCCCTTCAGAGAAAGGTACCTCCTTCTTTGAAGACCTGTTCTTTCCACTGGGATCTCACTCACAGAGATCTTTCATTTAGTTTTTTTTTTTAATTTTGCCAGAGTGTCTTGGCTTTCCATGCTTGAAATGCTCTCTTGGGCTTTTCAGCCAGATTGGAATGCCTTTAGGGCTGGTTGTGAGGCCAGAATGCTGTTTAGGAAATCTGCCATTCTATGAGTCTGCTGAGTATCTTGCTTCCCATGTTGGATCACTCTCCCCTTTATTTATTCTATCGGTTAGTATTAGCAGGTATTACACTTGTTTATGAGCTCCCTTTGACTCTTAGTCCTTTCATTATAATCAATTATGAACTGAAATTGATCACTTGGACTAGTAAGATGGCATTTGTACATGCCACCTTGATGGGATTAAATTGGAGTCCCCTGGTATGTTTCTAACTCTACCATTTGGGGCAAGTCAGCTTGAGCATGTCCCAAATTGTACATCTCTTCCCTCTCTTATTCCCACTCTTATGTTTAACAGGGATCACAATTCAGTTAAATTTCAACACTTAAGAATAACTGTGTATTAATTACAGAATTAAACCAGTCATATTAAGTAGAACACACAAAAAAACTACTAAGAGGGATAATGTATTAAGTTGTTCATTAACCGTCAGGGCTATGCTGATTAAGTCACTGTTTCTCATAGTGTCCATTTCACTTCAGGAGGTTTCCTTTTTGGTGTTCAGTCAGTTGTCACCGATCAGGGAGAACATATGGTATTTGTCCCTTTGGGACTGGCTTACTTCACTCAGCATGATGTGTTCCAGATTCCTCCATTTTGTTGCAAATGACTGGATTTCGTTCTTTCTTACTACGGTATAGTATTCTAAAGAGTACATATCCCATAATTTCTTTATCCAGTCTACCGTTGATGGGCATTTAGGTTGGTTCCAGGTCTTGGCTATTGTGAATTGTGCTGCAATAAACATTAGGGTGCAGACCGCTTTTTTGTTTGTCAATTTAAACTCCTTTGGGTAAATTCCAAGGAGTGCGATGGCTGGGTCGAACGGTAGGGTTATCTTCAGGTTTCTGAGGAATCTCCAGACTGACTTCCATAGTGGCTTCACCAGTTTGCATTCCCACCAACAGTGGGTTAGTGTCCCTTTTTCCTCACATCCTCTCCAGAATTGTTGTTGGTAGCTTTCTGAATGTGAGCCATTCTAACCGGGGTGAGGTGAAACCTCATTGTTGTTTTGATTTGCATTTCCCTGATTGCTAGTGATCTTGAACATTATTTCATGTGCCTGTTGGCCATTTGGATTTCCTCTTTTGAAAAATGTCTATTGAGGTCCTTGGACCATCTCTTAAGTGGGTTGTTGGTTTTGTTTTTGTGGTGTTTCTTGGTTTCTTTGTAGATTCTGGTTATTAACCCTTTATCTGTTGCATAGTTTGCAAATATTTTTTCCCATTCTGTTGGTTGCCTGTTCACTCTCCTGACTATTTCTTTTGCCGTACAGAAACTTCTCAATTTGATGCAATCCCAATAGTTAATTTTGGCTTTGACTGCCTGTGCCTCCCAGGTCTTTTCCAGAAACTCTTTTCCTGTGCCAATATCTTGAAGGGTTTCTCCAATGTTCTCTAATAACTTGATGGTGTCAGGTCATAGATTTAGGTCTTTAATCCATGTTGAGTGGATTTTTGTGTAAGGTGTAAGGTAGGGGTCTTGCTTCATGATTCTACCTGTGGAAACCAATTTTCACAGCACCATTTATTGAATAGACTGTCCTTGCTCCAGGAATTGGTTTTAGATCCTTCATCAAACATAAGTTGGCTGTAGAGGTTTGGATTTATTTCTGGTATTTCAATTCTGTTCCATTGGTCTATCCATCTGTTTCTGTACCAGTACCATGCTGTTTTGATTACAACTGCCCTGTAGTATGTCCTGAAATCTGGTATTGTGATGCCTCCGGCTTTGTTTTTGTTGTACAAGATTGCTTTAGCTATTCAAGGTCTCTTGTGCCTCCATATGAATTTCAGCATAATTTTTTCTAGATCTGAGAAGAATGTCTTTGGTATCTTCATTGGAATTGCATTGAATCTATAAATTGCTTTTGGGAGAATGGACATTTTGATGATGTTGATTCTTCCAATCCATGAGCATGGAAGATTTTTCCATTTTTTGGTATCCTCTTCTATTTCTTTCTTTAAGGTTTTGTAATTTTCATCGTAGAGATCTTTAACGTCCTTGGTTAAGTTTATTCCAAGGTATTTGATTGTTTTTGTAGCTATTGTGAATGGGATTGATCTTAGCAGTTCTTTCTCAACCATGGCATTGCCTGTGTATACAAAGGCTGTTGATGTTTGTGCATTGATTTTACATCCTGCCACTTTGCCAAACTCCTCTATGAGTTCTAATAGTCTCTTAGTAGAGTTCTTTGGATCCTCTAAGTAAAGAATCATATCATCTGCAAAGAGGGATAGTTTGACTTCTTCCTTCTCAATTTGTATTCTTTAATTTCTTTTTCTTTCTGATGGCTCTGGCTAAAACTTCCAAAACTATGTTTAATAGCAGTGGTGAGAGTGGGCATCCCTGCCTGGTACCAGATCTCAGTGGAAATGCTTCCAACTTTTCCCCATTCAATAGGATGCTGGCCGTGGGTTTTTTCATAGATTGCTTTGATTATATTGAGGAATGTTCCTTCTATACCCAATTTGCTTAGAGTTTTCATCATGAAAGTGTGTTGAATTTTATCTAATGCATTCTCTGCATCTATTAAGATAATCACATTGTTTTTCTTCTGCAGTCTGTTAATGTGGTGAATCACATTGATTGATTTCCGAATGTTGAACCATTACTGCATACCAGGGATAAATCCCACTTGGTCTGGGTGGATGATTTTCCTGATGTGTTGCTGTATTCTATTGGCGAGAATTTTATTGAGGATTTTTGCGTCTATGTTCATCAGGGATATTGGTCTATAATTTTCTTTCAGTGCTGCATCTTTCTCTGGCCTAGGGATTAAGGTGATGCTGGCTTCATAGAAAGAATTTGGGAGGATTCCCTCTTTTTTGATTGTTCTGAATAGTTTGAGAAGAATTAGAGTCAGTTCTTCTTTAAATGTCTGGTAGAATTCAGCAGTGAATCCATCTGGTCCTGGGCTTTTCTTTGTTGGGAGGGCCTTTATTACTGTTTCAATTTCTGTTTCAGTTATGGGTCTATTTAGGTTTTCTATGTCTTCCTGGTTCAATTTTGGTAGGTTGCATGTGTCCAGGAATCTATCCATTTCTGACAGATTTTCCTGTTTGCTGGCATACAGGTCCTTGTAGTAATTTCTGATGATTCTTTTTATTTCTGTGGTGTCTGTTGTTACGTTTCCTTTTTTGTGGGGAGCAATCCGGACTAGACTAAGTTACTGGAATTAAGACTTATTCTATGCATCTGCTCTCCCACAATATGGCGCTGGGAGAGAAGTAAACAGCTTCCGCACAGCTGCCTCCAGTTCAACCAATAAACTGTAGGACTTGCTACTGATTGGAGGAGAGCAGCGTACTCGGCGTGTGGGCAGCCGAGTTGGGATTGGCGGAGGAGAACTATAAAGGAGGAGAGAGACGGCATGCACCAGGAACATCTATGGGGAACATCTAAGGGGAACATCTAGCTGAAGGAACACCTGTGCAGCCCCCGAGAAGAGCCGGCCGGCGGTGTGCCGCTCCCCTGCGGAAGTGGGGAATGTGGCAAGGGGGAACTGCCCTTCCACGGAGGTGGAAGGGATAGTAGCCAACCCGGGAAGAACCAGCAGCAAACCCGGGGAGGGCCAAGCAGACGAAAGAACAGCACAGGGTCCTGTGTCGTTCCTCCATGAAGAGGGGGAGCGACACTTTTTCATCTCTGATTTTATTGATTTGGGTCTTTTCTCTTCTTTTTTTAGTTAGTTGGGCCAAAGGGGTGTCAATTTTGTTTATTTTTTCAAAAAAACAGCTCTTTGCTTGGCTGATTTTTTGTAATGTTTTTTTGGATTCGGTCCTGTTAATTTCTTCTCTGATTTTAATTATTTCTCTTCTCCTACTAGATTTGGGTCTGGTTTGCTGCAGTTTTTCTAGGTCCTTGAGATGCGCTGAAAGCTCATTTATTTGGTGCCTTTCCAAATTCTTGATATAGGCCCCTATTGCTATAAACTTGCCTCTCAATACTGCTTTTACCGTATCACATAAGTTTTTATATGCTGTGTTGTTATCCTCACTTACTTCCAGAAAGTTTTGATTTCTCTTTTGATTTCTTGAATGACCCAGTGTTCATTCAGGAGGATATTGCTCAGTCTCCATTTGTTTGCATACTTTCTGGGGTTTCCTGAGTTGCTAATTTCCAGCTCCATTCCACTGTGGTCTGAGAAGCTGCATGGTATGATTCTAATTCTTTTAAATTTGCTGAGACTTGCTTTATGGCCTAGTATGTGATCAGTCCTAGAGAAGGTTCCATGCACTGCTGAGAAGAATGTAAAATCTTTAGATATAGGATTGAAAGTTCTGTAGATATCTGTTAGATCCATTTGGGCAATAGTGTTGATTAAATCTGCTGTTTCCTTGTTGATCTTCTGTCCGGATCATCTATCTATTTCTGAGAGTGGACTATTGAAGTCCCCCAGTACTATTGTATTGGAATCTAAATCTCCATTTAAGTCCCTTAACATATCTTTTAAATAGACCGGTGCCCTGTAATTAGGTGCATATACATTTATAATAGTTATATCTTCCTGTTGAATTGAACCCTTAATCATTATATAGTGCCCCTCTTTGTCTCTCTTAAGAGTTTTTGTATTAAAGTTTATTTTGTCTGATATTAATATGGCTACACCTGCTTTTTTTTGGTTTCTGTTGGCATGGAATATCTTTTTCCAACCTTTCACTTTCAGTCTGCATGCCTCTTTGTTAGAGAGATGTGTTTCTTGTAGGCAACAAATAGTTGGGTGTTGTTCCTTAAGCCAATCAGCCAATCGGTGTCTTTTAACTGAAGAGTTAGGTCCATTAACGTTTAATGTGACTATTGATATGCAGTGACTTTGCCCTGCCATTTTCCCGGAGATATTTTCTAGTATATGCTTTGAGCTTCCCATGCTCTTTTACTGGTAGGTGTTCTTCCTTTACCTTCTTTCATATTGATGGCTGTGTTTCTGTGTTTCTGAGTGTAGCACATCTTTAAGTATCTTTTCCAGGGCCGGATGAGTGGCGGCAAAGTCTTTCAATTTTTGTTTGCTATGGAAGGTCTTTATTTCACCTTCATTCACAAATGATAGCTTAGCAGGATATAATATTCTGGGCTGGCAGTTTTTCTCTCTTAGCACCTGTGCTATGTCTCACCATTCCCTCCTAGCTTTTAGGGTTTCTGATGAGAAGTCTGCTGTGAGTCTGATTGGAGATCCTCTGAAAGTAATCTGATGTTTCTCTCCTGCACATTTTAGGATCTTTTCTTTATGTTTCACTTTGGAGAGTTTAATTACAACGTGTCGTGGTGAAGATCTCTTTTGGTCATGTTTATTGGGGGTTCTATGAGCTTCCTGTACTAGGATGTCTCTGTCCTTCTCCATACCCGGAAAGTTCTCTGCTAGTATCTCACTAAAAAGGCCTTCTAATCCTTTCTCCCTCTCCATGCCTTCAGGAACTCCTAGAACTCCAATGTTGGTGTTTTTAATAGTATCCTGTAGATTCCCAACAATATTTTTTTAGATTTCTAATTTCCTCTTCCTTTCTTTGGTTTGACTGTATCCTTTCCTGTTCTCTGTCTTCTAAGTCCGATATTCTCTCTTCTGCTTCCCCCATTCTGTTTTTAAGGCTCTCTAATGTGTTTGTCATTTGATCTATTGAGCTCTTCATTTCATTTTGATTTCTCTTCACTATCACACTTTCCTGTTCTACTAGTTTCTGCGTTTCATTTTGATTCTTCCTTAAAATTTCATTTTCACGAGAGAGATTTTCAATCCTGTCCAATAAGGATTTCTGTAGTTCAAGGATTTGCTTTTGAAAACTTCTAAATGTTCTTATCATAAGTTTTTTGAAATCCGTATCTTGCATTTCTTCTATCTCATCATCTTCATAATCTTGGCTTGGGGTGTTTTGTTTATTTGGAGGCGTCATAGTGTCATCGTTGATCTTGTTCCCTCGATTTCTGTGTTTATTGCTTGGCATGGTTAATTCTTTTTCCCTCACTGTGAGGTGTTTTTTTTTTTTTTATACTATGTCTGTGTTAAGTGGACTGCCTGCTGTTGGAGGAGCCTTGGAGGCTTGAGATGGGTGTAGCCTGAAAGCTCTGCTTGGTTCTTCAGGGTTACAGGTGTGCAAAGGTGACACCCTCAGGTTACGCATGGTAAATCTCTCTTTATTTATTTATTCATTTATTTATTTTATTTTATTTTATTTTTTATTCAGGACATAAGTAATACTGCAAGTCTGAGCAGAATGGATGGTATTTAGCTTCCGATCTCTGGCTTCTACCCAAAGAGTCTGTGCAGGCTCCGTTTCTCCTGCAGCTCCCACTGGGTTGCCTATGCTACTGAATTGTAGCCTTAACTCTCCTCTTTTATTATGTATATCCCAGCTCTTTGTCTCTTGCTTGCCTTTGCAAGGTTGGGGGAGAGAGGAACTTGTCTGTACCAGTACACCCCCACCTTTTTTTTTTTTCCTTCTCTCCTGTAGTCAGTCTGGTGAACTTTCCCGCTTCAAAGCCCGCTTCCCGCTAAAATTCTGCCCGCCGTTTCCCCGCCAATGTCTCCAGTTACTGAGCTCACCTCCACTTCCAGCGCTGATGTGTGGACTCGGAGCCCTGGGCGTCCCTCCTCTCCCCGCTGGTGTCTGTGTCACATTGACCCCCCTTCCCAAACTGGTGCTCAGATTCTGCGGCTCCCACGGTTCGGCTTCCGCGCGGTGGGTGACCCTGCTGTCCCAGTAGGTCCTCTGAGTCACAGCCACTAGCTCCATAAGAGTTTCCTCTGCAATTTTTTTCCTGATCCTTTTTCTGAGGCTACTGTAATTCTGCTTTTATTAAACTAAATTTTCCCGGACTATTGGTGCACACCCTCACTATTCCTCCATCTTGGATATTATCTGTTTATAATTATTATATATTAAAAGGAAACCTGTTAAAGTGAAATGAACACTATGAGAAACGGTGACTTGATCAGCCCTTGCCCTGACTGTTGATGAACAACTTAACACGTTATCCCTCTCAGTATTTTTGTTGTTTATTTGTTCTACTTAATATTTTTGGTTGAATACTGTAATCAATACACAGTTATTCTGAAGTGTTGAAACTTAACTGAAAAGTGATCTCTGTTAAATATAAGAGTGGGAGTAAGAGAGGGAAGAGATGTGCAATTCGGGACATGCTCAAGCTGACTTACCTCAAACGATAGAATATATATATGAATATATTTATATACATGCAAATATAAATAAATGTACACACATATATATATATAAAGAATTTATTTATTTATTTGACAGGTGTACTTACAGACAGTGAGAGGAAGAGACAGAGAGAAATGTCTTCCATATGCTCATTTACTCCCCTAATGACTGCAATGTCTGGAGCTGGGCCAATCTGAGCTAGGAGCTTCCAGGTCTCCCACATTTTGGCAGGGAGCAAAGCACTTGGAACAGCTTCTATGGCTTTCCCAGGCTATTGCAGAGAGCTGGATGGGAAAAGGAGAAATGGGGACTAGAACTGGTACACATATGGGGTACCAGCACTGCAGGTAAAGGATTACACCACTGCACCACAGTGCTGGCCCCAATCTATCCTTTATTAAGGAGATCTCAGTAATCATGTTCAGGTATTGCTGTCCTATATTCATGGTCAAAGTCCTAGCAGAAAACACGATTTGGAGAATCAAAAGCACAAGGTGTGTAGGAGACTTCATTTCTCATACAGCACAGTTAATAACAAGGTTCCAAGAGGGGAAATTACTTGCATCTTTGAGAACAAATGGACATCACAGGTGATCTAAAGAATTTAGAAGGTTTGTGAGACCTTAGAGTGAAAAAGTCACTGGGAGCACAAGGACAGTGCCTAGAGTTTATTTTGATGGCTTTTAGCCCCTTTCATTGGAGGGAGGCCCACCTGTGGCTCAGGCACACCGAGTTCTAGTCCTGGTGGGAGCACCAGATTCTGTCCCAGTTGCTCCTCTTCTAGTCCAGCTCTCTGCTATGGCCCAGGAGTGCAGTGGGGGATGGCCCAAGTGCTTGGGCCCTGCACCTGCATGGGAGACCAGGAGGAAGCACCTGGCTCCTGGCTTTGGATCAGCACAGTGTGCCGGCCGTAGCACACTGGCCGCAGCGGCCACTGGGGGGTAAACCAACAGAAAAAGGAAGACCTTTCTCTCTGTCTCTCTCTCTCACTGTCCACTCTGCCTGTCAAAATAAAAAAAATAATTTTTATAAAAAGACTTATTGGAGCCACTCTAGTGATTATACCCATGAAACTTTGTTAATAGATGCAAATAGAACCTGGGAAAATTGATGTTTATCTTATGCTGTAGAGACTTAAGATTGAACATCTTTTTTATCTTTTTTAATTATATAATTTAAAAACAAAGTTTAGATTTTTTTTTTTACTTTACTAAGCCACAGCTCTGGCCCCATTAATATGTCTTAACAATGTTTTTTCCTCTCAGACTTATCTCTATTGTTTCAGTTAACTGCATGCCTTTTCTTTACATTCAGATTCTCTCAGCTGTCAAAGCTTATTCATCTTAATTCTGTTGTTCCTATTTCCCTCCCTTTTATTCTGTCCCTAGGCTAATTGAGGTCATGATTCTCCATTCCTTCTGTGTGGTGTCACAGTAGCCTTGAAGTGTTGTTTTTCTCTTCTGATTTCTAAAGAAAGAAATTATATATTCCCCCAGTTTAGATATTTTAATAATTCATTCTAAAACAAAGGTTAAATGTTCTTAATTTGACAAGAATTTTCAGGGCCAGCAGTGTGGTGTAGTGGGTAGAACCACCACTTGCAGTGCTGGCATCTCATATAGATCCAGATCTCTGCTATAGCCTGGGAAAGCAGTAGAAGGTGGCCCAAGTCCTGGGCCCCTGCACCCATGTGAGAGACCTGGAAGAAGCTCCTTGCTCCTGGTTTTGGAGCGGCACAACTCTGGCCATTGCAGCCAACTGGGGAGTGAACCAGTGGATGGAAGACCCCTCTCTCTTCTCTGCCTCTCTCTGTGTAACTCTGACTTTCAAATAAATAAATAAATCTTTAAAAAAAGAATTTTTTCTAATTTTAGATTTGTTCTACTTCATTGCCACTTCAGGATGTGTGTAAGGAGTGCATATCCAGTTATTCTATTTTGGATTTTTGGGATTTTGTATTAACTCTGCTGTCTATTCATTTTTCTCGAGCATTGGTGATATCTTCTCCTTAGTTGTATTAAGAGAGAGAGCAAGGCCAGCGCCACGGCTCACTAGGCTAATCCTCCGCCTAGCGGCGCCAGCACACCAGGTTCTAGTCCCAGTCGGGACGCCAGATTCTGTCCTGGTTGCCCCTCTTCCAGGCCAGCCCTCTGCTGTGGCCAGGGAGTGCAGTGGAGGATGGCCCAGGTGCTTGGGCCCTGCACCCCATGGGAGACCAGGAAAAGCACCTAGCTCCTGGCTCCTGCCATCGGATCAGCGCGGTGCGCCGGCCACAGCGCGCCAACCACGGAGGCCATTGGAGGCTGAACCAACAGCAAAAGGAAGACCTTTCTCTGTCTCTCTCTCTCTCACTGTCCACTCTGCCTGTCAAAAAAAAAAAAAAAAAAAAAAAAAAAAAAAAAAAAAAAAAGAAGAGAGAGAGCAATAGCCCTCATGTCTTTTTAGGTAAGTAAGACATATTAAAAACAGAGCATTCAGTATACATTCATAGTATTTTGATTTGTTCAATTGGTTTTCCTGACCTCCCTTGGATATTCTTGGTCTCTGCTGTACAACTTTCTATACTCATTAATTCTTTGATATTCCCAAATCCAGAAAATGAATGATTCAACAGCTGTGTTCCTGTATTTGCTGGGACTCAGGGTAAGAAGCAAAGTGGAGGTATTCAGGAATCTAAAGTTACATGCTACATAGCAAAGCAAATCATTTCCTATACAAAGTGACTGGGAAATCCAGAATCTTTTGCACACTATATTGGATCCTGAACTATTACTGAACTATTCAGTAAGATTTTAATGTATTTATTTTCTGTGTGTGTGTGTTTGTATTTCTAAATAAACTCTGCTGGGCTACTTAACATTAACGTGTATTGCAGAATTCTTTCATCAGTTTTTACTTTTAAAAAGTTTCAGTTTTATGGGAGAGGGTAGAAGTTTTCTGCTATGTAACTGAAAATTCATTCATTCATTAAAGTTAAAAATATTTGTTGGAAATTGGTGGAATACTATTAATTCTCATGTGATTTGCATGAAACTAAATACATTCTCTATTTTGTTTTGCTTAACATTTCTGCATGTGTGGACTTCTTTTTTCCTTATTGCCCCAAATCCCTTTGTGTATTGGGATGGCAAATGGGTTTTACACTGGACAAAACATGTTATTTTGGCAAAGAAGTTCTTAGCCTTCCTGCTTCAAGTATTCAAATATTACATTAGAAATCAGTATATTTGTATACTGTACAAATGTCCTTCATACAATTTTGTAATATTCTGGGATGGGAGAGGGAGCAGGAAATAGGAGGGTTATGGGTGGGAGGGAAGTTATGGGGGAGGGGAAGCCACTGTAATCCAAAAGCTGTACTTTGGAAATTTATATTTCTTAAATGAAAGTTAAACAATTTTGTAATCTTCACCTTCCTTTTTATTTAGTCCTTTTTTAAAAAAAAGATTTATTTATTTTACTTGAATGTCAGAGTTACACACAAAGAGAAGGAGAGAGAGAGAGAGAGAGAGAGCAGTCTTCCAACCGCTGGTTCACTCCTGATTTGGCCACAATGGCTGGAGCTGTGCCGATCCAAAGCCAGGAGCCAGTAGCTTCTTTTGGGTCTCCTATGCAGGTGCAGGAGCCCAAGGGTCTGGGTCATCCTCTACTGCTGGATAGTAAGTCTTACTTGCCTAAAAAGCTGGATAGTAATTTGAGTAGCCAGGACTTGAACTGGCACCCATGTGGGATGTCGGCACTGCAAGCCACAGCTTTACTTGCTATGCCACAGCATCGGCCCCTTTATTCTTATGACTATTGCTACACTGTTGGAATTTATAATTGATAATGCTGAACAATTGAAACTGTCTTATTTACAATTGTAGTACTGGATATGGCAGTTTTACTTGAAGTAAAGTATGTAGCCTGCTTATTGTTTGATTTTTGGTAAAGCATGCATTTATATGTAAAGCAGATCTGTTAATCATTTAAAAGTGAATTATCATGATTACCCAGATATAAAGAATGCAATATGTGCTAATGAGTTAGCAGTCACAGACATTTAGAATTAGAGGGATATTAGAACCTTTTCAATACTGCAGTTTTTATGAAAAACTAGTAATTTTTTTATTTGACAGGTAGAGTTATAGACAGTGAGAAAGACAGAAAGGTCTTCCTTCCATTGGTTCACTCCCCAAATGGCCACCACAGTTGGAGCTGTGCCTATCCAAAGCCAGGAGTCAGGTGCTTTCTCCTGGTCTCCCATGCGGGTGCAGGGCCCGAGCACTTGGGTCATCCTCCACTGCCTTCCCGGGCCATAGCAGAGAGCTGGACTGAAAGAGGAGCAACCAGGAGTAGAACCCTTTGCCCAGATGGGATACCAGCACCACAGGCGGAGAATTAACCAAGTGAGCCATGGTGCTGGCCCCCGATAAATTTACTCTTAACAAAATATCAGAATATCTTATTCAGTATAAAGTTAGTAGTGAAAAAGAGACTACCTTGTTGAACACAGAAATTTGAGATTATATTTCTTGGTATTAATTTGCATCTTAAGGCTTATTGCCTAGTTTACTTCAATATTTCAATCTAATATTACTAATAATATCTTGTACTTAGTGGTTCACTGTGTGCAAGACAATATTCTTTTGATTTTTTTTAAAGATTTATTTATTTATTTGGAAGTCAGAGTTACACAGATAGTGAACAAGAGGAAGAGAGAGAGAGAGAGGTCCTCCATCTGCTGGTTCACTCCCCAGATGGCCTAAAAGGTCAGAGATATGCCAATCTGAAGCCAGGAGCCAGGACCTCTTCAGGGTCTCCCATGCAGATTCAGGGGCCCAAGGACTTGGGCCAACTTCCTACTGCTCTCCCAGGCTCTAGCAGAGAGCTGGATGGAAAGTGGTGCAGCCAGGACTTGAACTGGCCTCCATATGGGATGCCCACACTGCATGCAGTGGCTTTACTGGCTACACCACGGTGCTGGCCTCAAGACAATGCTCTAAAATGATGCATTAATTATTCCCAAATATTGAAAAGTGGCATGGTACACATTTGAATGTGTTGTTTTGTACTAGTTGTAGAAACAGTTTAAAATATATTTATATTTAAAAATGTAAGTTTTGATCTAAAGTATTACTTTCCCTTAAGGTGCCTGTTTGGAAACTGAGAGATCGTTGAAGTCTATCTTGAGTACAACTGATATGATCCAAGCCTCCTTTATCACATGAGGATGCTAAATGCCAAGGCCCAGAGAAGTAAAGTGAATTGTTCAAGGTCACATAGGTAAGTTGTAGCAGGGATAATTCTGTATTAGAATTAGGTATCCTGATACATAGGCCACTGTTCTGTCAATTTAGTACTCCTTCTGGAGTTAAAGATTCTAAGTTGTGGAAAATTAAGTTTGGAAATTTAGTGGTTGCTATGTTGTTATGGTGAGAAATTTCTGTGTATAGCTATGAGTTGCTTAAATTTTATTCAATATATTTTTCTAGTATGTTTGCTATTTATTTGAAATGTATAACAAATAGCTTCATCTATTTGCCAAAAGAAGTTTTTAAAGATTTATTTATATTATTTGAAAGTCAGAATTACACAGAGAGAGAAGGAGAGGCAGAGAGAGTGGTCTTCCATTCACTGGTTCACTCCACAGTTGGCCTCCATGGGTGGAGCTGTGCCGACTAGCAGGCAGGAGCCAGGAGCCTCTTCCTGGTCTCCTATGCAGGTTCAGGGGCCCAAGGACTTGGACCATTTTATAGTGCTTTCCCAGGCCATAGCAGAGAGCTGGATAGGGAGTGGAGCAGCCAGGTCTTGAACTGATGCCCCTATGGAATACCAGCACTGCAGGTGGCAGCCTCACCCACTATGCCACAGTGCCAGCCCTTGCCAAAAAAATTTATAGAAGCTATTACATATATACACTTAACAATTATTTAGTTACTTGACACGAACTATCCCTGCATATTTGAAAATTTTGAATGGTATCACTTGGGTTTTAAGACTGTTATATTTTAGGTCTCTTAATATTTTTAGTGATGATGTTTTAAAGGCCCTTTCTGTTTTATGAAAAATGATAAGGATTTTGTTTTACAATGGCCATAGTATTACCACTTAAAGCAATAGATTAAATAACACTTTTAAACAAAGTCATTTAATACTGAATTCTAATACACTGGTGTATTTTAAAGTGAGAAACCGGATTTCTTTCAGATAGTCTAAATAAGAATGATAATCAAAATTGAAGGCATCTACAGTTTTTAATCACTTGTTTTAAATATTGGTCATAATGGTCCAATTTAGAGTTTTAATTTTAATTACCTTTTAAAAGATTCAATATGGTTTATAGAAAGAATTCAGAGAACATAATTATATACTCAACCTCCCTCCCTTCTTTTTCCTTCTTTGTCATTTTTTTAGCTTATGAAATGACATTTTCAGTTTACATTACATTAAAAAGGGTTGTTGAATCAAGGGCAAGTTTAACAGGCAAAAAGCAAAAAGATCCTAATTTAGAGGGAATACAGACAATGGCTCTAAACAATATTTGAATATCACATCTAAACAATATTTGAAGAAATTGATAAAATAAATATTTTAGTTTCTCCTACTAAAATGCTCAGAGAAAGTCGTTCATTATTTATCAAATATTAGTGCAAAAATATGGATTTAAATGATCCCAAAAAGTGACCAAGTTTTGTGTAATAAAGTCCAATTTTTGTCAAGGCTTTTTGACAGTCACAGAAAACTTGTGTTTGTGAATGGGAAGAATAATATCAAAATGTCCATACTACCAAAAGCAATTTGCAAATTCAATGCCATCCCAATCAACATACCAAGGATGTTCTTCTCAGAGCTAGAAAAAATGATGCTAAAATTCATATAGAAACATGAGAGATGCTTAACATCTAAAGCAATATTATAAAGCAAAAAAAAAAGCTGGAGACATCACACCATATTTTAAGACATATTACAAGGGTCATCACTATGACAAAGCAGGTAAAGTCACCGTCTGCTGTGCTGGCATCTCATATGGGTGCCAGTATGTTTCCCAGCTGCTCCACTTCTTATACCCCTCTCTGTTATAGCCTGAGAAAAAAGTAGAAAATGGCCAACGTCTTTGGGCCCCTGCACATGCATAGAGACCTGTTAGAGGCTCCTGACACTTGGATACAGATCAACACAGCTCTGGCCATTGTGGCCATTTGGGGAGTAAACCAGTGGATGGAAGACCTCTCTCTCTCTGCCTCTACCTCTCTGTAACTCTGCCTTTCAAATACATAAATAAACTGCAAAAAAAAAGAAGAGGTGTTAGCACTGACATAATAACAGACACATAGTTCAATGGACAAGAATAGGTAGCATAGAAATAAACCCAAATTTCTACCAGCAACTCATATTTAACAAAGGAACTAAAATGACCTGGAGAAAGAAGAATCTCTTTCACAAGTGGTGCAGAGGAACTTGATTATCCATATGTAGAAGCCTGAAAATAGACTCCAACATCTCTTACACTATGTGAAAGTGAACTCACAGTGAATTAAAATCTAATCATAAGACCAAAACCCAAGTAAACATAGGGAAACTCTAAATATTGTCAACAGACCATAGCTTTTGGGTAAGATTCCAATAGCAATAGTAACAAAAATAAAAACAGAGACATTTGAGTATATCAAACTAAGATACTTCTTCACAACAAAGTAAACATCAGAGTGTAGATACAGCGAACAGAATGGCAGGGAAAATTAAAACTCTGAATGTTTACAGATTTCCAGAACATTTACATAAATTGGAAAAACTCCAAAAAATACAGTGAAGAAACAGGCAAGGATCTGAATAGACATTTCTCAGAAGAAATGTAAATGGTCAAAACATGTGAATATGCCCGATGTCACTAGCCATTATGTAAATATAAATCAGAACACAATATCAGTCTCCAACACCTGTGGGAGAATACAATGCTCAGGTTTTTGTGTGTGCAGCAAGTGGGTTTAGAGGACCCTGTTCACCTCAGGAGAGCAGAGTCTACAGGGGGGTAAAGAAACCTTACTGCTTTCCTAATGGGCTTATTAAGTTCTCGACCAGTGCCTGTTAGTCTTGCCACAAACTTTCTAGTCTCACTACTTTCCTTCTTCTTCCTCTTCTCTATGACTTGTAAAATAGTATACATTCTATATACTGTGGATACTTTGATTTATTTTATTCCTTCTGTCTCTTACGAAGTTCCTCCACAAAAGCACAGACCTCAAAATATTCATTCATTTATGCAGTCTGCAGATTTCATGAGCTACTAAATTCCAAGTAGTATGTTAAAGGCAAGATCTAGGCCTAAGAGAAAAGTGGTCTGAATTCTGTGCCTAGAAGAGGATTTGGGACATAGTAGAACTTCAGTGAAGTGCTATGTGAATGGCATGCACTCAGTAAATGAGTAATCTAAAGCATACACTGCATTTAAGCAACACAGCAGCCCTACTCACCTCAGGTAGAGCAATTGAGAGGAATAATGTGAACAAAAATAAGACATCAATAAGTTGAATAATAACAGGAAAAATGAGATGGATGCCAACATTACTGACCTATTTTTGAGGAATTAAATTGATAGAGGGGCTGGCATTGTGGCTAAGTGGGGTAAGCTGCAATCTGTGAGGCCAGCATATCATGTGAGTTCCACTCTGAGTTTAGGAATCTCCACTTCCAATTTAGCTCACTGCTAAATACCTGGGAAACCAGCAGAAGATGGACGAAGGACTTGGGTCCTTGCCACTCACATGGGAGACTTGGATGAAGCTCCTGACTTCAGCATGCCCCAGGCTCAGCTGTTGAAACTCTGGGGTGTGAGCCAGCAGATGAAAGCTATCTCTGTCTTTCCCTCTCTCTCTAAATCCACCTTTCAAATAAACAAATATTTAATAAACAAATTATCTGATTCAAAAATACACAAAACCATGAACAATACTATATCATCTTTATGCCAAAATGATAAAAAATAACAAATGCTAGAGAGCATATGGGAAAAGAAAACCTTCATATATGGTGGGTGAAAACACAAATTAGTACAGATGTTATGGAGAACAGTGTGGTCATTCCTTAAAAAGGATAAAAATTGGGGCCGGCACTGTTGTGCAGTGGGTTAAAGCCCTGGCCTGAAGGGCCATGGACAGTGCATCTGAAGTGGCAAATCACCTTTCACAACCTCTCCACTTACAGCTAAAAGGGTTTTTTCCTGTATGTGTTGTCCTGGGGACTATTGCATGAGAGTTTTTTAAAGATTTATTTATTTATTTGTTTGTTTGAAAGTCAGAATTACAGAAAGCAAGAGGGAGATAGAGATCTTCCATCCACTGGTTCATTCCCTAAATGGCCACAATGGTCAGGGCTGGGCCAGGCTGAACCCAGGAGCCAGGATCTTCATCTGGGTCTCTGATGTGAGTACAGGGGCCCAAGTACTGGGGCTATCTTCCACTGCTTTTCCAGGTATATTAGCAGGGAGCTGGATCCAAAACAGAGCAGCCAGGACTTGAACTGGCACCCATAGGTGATGCAGGCTATTGCAGACAACACAGCTGTGGTCCCACATGAGAAATTTTAAAGTAGGTCTTGTCACATCCTGGATAACTACAGATGGGACTTCTTATTCTGGAAGAGTCAATCTGAGAAAAGACTTTAGCTGCTAAATGGGAAAACCCAGGAATGGAGGCAATGGGAGAGCCTGGTATCATCTGAGCTCACCATTGGCATCTATGGGCTTTGTAAAAAGCACTGAGGTACAAGAGATATGACAGCTGCTTTGGGCACCTGAGAACCCATCATCAGCTTTTGTCCTGAGGACATGGGCCAGCTGATATCTATACATGACTGTCTCTGAGGTAGGCACAGAAAAGTCAAAGTGAGCACCCTCTTTTTCATCAACTTCTGCCACTGTTTCACTCACATCTCTGTTTGGTGACCCAGCTGCACAAGGTATGTTTTTCCCTTGCAGTGTTACATTTAGGTGGATTCTTTGAAAGGGGTTGTCCTTAACACTTGGAGATGCTGGCTGCATTTACTGGCAGGATCGGTGGCTACAAAGGTGGGCATCAGCTGCAGGATGCAACACACTGACTGCATGAGCCTTGGGCAACTTGGAGGAGAGACATTGGGATGTTTTCTTCCTCTGAATGGTGCAGCAATGTGCAGCTTCACTGGATTGGAAAATGACTTGAGGTATTTTACTTGAAGTAGATGGTGCAATCAGATTGACAATAGGGTTCAAATTCTGAGTGGCTGTAAGGTAGAGTCAACAAAATGTGGAAATGAAAATAGGATGTCCTCAGAGTCAGATTCTCTCCCTCTGATGTGTCAGATACTTATGCAATGGGTCTGTTTTCAAGGAATTTTGTAAAATCAGACACCCAGTTGCAAGTCACTGACTTTGAGTGTCTTAAAAGTACTTTGCAGTTTTGCTCCAGAAATTCAAACTCTTCTGACCTTTGAGAAATTGTTTCCTCCATTACTTATGGCTATGCTGCATGCCATCTGCCCTCTCCTCATTCAGGTAGTTGCTCCACCTGCTCCATGCTGTGGGCACAGGCAGAGCCTGCAGCCAGCCAACCAGTGGAATGTGTGTGTGAGGCACTGGCCACTGAGCTGCTGCTTCCCAACCATGAGAATCTGCATCAGTGGTATGTGCTCCCAATCACCAGCAGCAGTGTGATCCAGAGTAATTCCACAGTCACCTGATTTAGTGCTGCCCTGGTCCTCACCACCCCTCTCCACTCATGCCCCACCATGGGCTAGGGGACTGTGCTGCATGAGGGGGTCTACCCAAGAGGCCTGGGGTCAGTGGTGACCCAGAGTGTTCTAGACAACCAGCCCAGCCTGAGGGAGGGAGACAACTAGTTCCTATAGTTCGACTCACAGTCAAACTTACAAAAAGGATGCAGGTATACCTTTCTTTCTAATGAAGATAACATTGGGAAGGCATTGTGCTTAGCAGTTAAGATGCCATTTTGGGGGGATGGTGCTGCAGTTTAGTAGGTTAAGCCTTCACCTGCAGCCCTGACAACCCATATGGGTGTCAGTTTATGTCCTGATTGCTCCTCTTCTGATCCAGCCATCTGCTTAAGGCCTGGGAAAGTAGTTGAAGATGGCACAAGGATTTGGGCCCCTGCATCCACATGGGAGACCTGAAGGAAGCTCCTGGCTCCTGGCATTTGATTGGCCCAGTTCTGGCCATTGCAGCTATTTGGAGAAAAACCCTGAGGATGGAAGACCTCTCTCTCTCTCTCTCTCTGCCTCCTAAATAAAGGAATAAATCTTTTTTAAAAAGATGCTATTTGGGAACAGTGTCCCACGTTGGAGAACTTGGCTTCACATCTTGGCTCCGGATGCTTACTCCACTCTCCTGCCAGCACAGACCCTGAGAGGCAGTGCTGACTGGTCAGGTGGTAGGGTTCCCCACTCATGTGGGAGCCTTGCATTCAGTTCCAGCTCCTAGCTTTAGGCTGACTCAGATCTACGTTGTTGGTGTTTGAGAAGTGAACCAACAGATGAGAGCTCTGCTACAGTCTCTCCCTGTCAAGTAATTTTTTAAATGTTTTTCTCATTGTAAAACAAGGCAGCATGGAAAACAAGAATATTGAAAGTTTCAAGAAAATCTATAATTCTATCATACAATTAACATTATGGGCATTGATTTCTACACATTAAATGATTGTCAGTATAAATTATTGCCCTACACTTTTTATAGACACTATTCAAAGCATATCCTCAACTAATTCAATTAATTTAAAAGATTTATTAAATGATAGACTACATTAAATTTATGGATGAATTTTATCAAGCATCATCCAATGTAAATGATTACCATATGTTTGCACTCTTGGGAATCATTCTATTGTGAATATTTTGGCATCAATATAATTCTGTTTAAAATTTCTTTATGAAAAAATATCTGGACTAGAAATCAATTGAATAGTATTTCATGGTTTTGTTACCTAATGACAAATTGCCTTCATTGAGGTTTATAAGTATTTATTCTTTCAACACTAATGTTATGTGTTTATCAAATACAGTTATATTAAGATACATTTGGGGTTGGCATTGTGGCATAGCGGGTAAAGCTGCAGCCTGGCACTGCTAGCATCCCAAATGGATGCTGGTTCGAGTCCCAGCTGCTCCACTTCTGAGCCAGCTCTCTGCTAAGGCCTGGGAAAGCACTGGAAGATGGTCCAAGTCCATGGGCCCCAGAACTCACATGGAGGACCCAGAAGAAGCTCCTGGCTCCTGGCTTTGGGTCAGTGCAGCTCTAGTCATTGCAGCCAATTGGGGAGGGAACCAGCAGATGGAAGACCTCTCTCTCTCCTTTCTGCCTCTTCTTCTCTCTATGTGTAAATCTGGCTTCCAAATAAATAAATAAATAATTTTTAAAAAGATACATTTGTTTGCAAACAATATGTGACATCAATACAACTACTTAAATTTTCTCATACAAGTAGTTTAATTTGGGGGCCTGAATTATGGCTGATCGGTTCTATAGTCTAATGATATCTTTGAACCCAACTATTTTCCCCTTCTGTATGAATTTCAGTGTTGTATATTACTAGAATTCTGAAAAAAATTCACAGGAACTTTTAAGGCATCATCTAAACATCATAATCTCCAAAGAGCAAAAATTATTGCAAACCATGATTTTCTAGAATTATTTCTTTGTATAATGCTACAATTTTATTGTAGCTTTAAATTGAGCAAACACACACACACACACACACACACATGTACCCTACATACATTCACAAATGCACATACACAATTAGCAAGACTCCAAAGCATTTACCAAAATGCATCAATATGCTAGTTTAAGATTACTGCCAAAGAATAGTCCCTTTCTTTAAATACCAATTTACTCTATTGATTTATTTTTGACCTAAAATGATGCAGGTATCATCACAAAGCACAAATGAGTGAATAAGTTATATTATCTAGGGAATTAGATAAGAAATGGCTCACTCATCAAATTAAAATGAATTGAATCCAGTTTGAGTTACCATGTCAAGCAAAATATGAAGTTTTACAAAAATTGAATGTATATAATTTCAAATAAATTTTGAGTTGTATCTAAATGTGTACACTACAACATTAAGCATAAAGGCACAGATATTTAAATACCTTTATTTAGGAAAATGTGAATAGATAATAATAATAATTGCTAACATTTATTTTATACCAGGTGATGTTTCCAGAATTTTATGTTTCCAGAAAAATGGAGGTAGCTCCTGTTAACTTTAAAGAAAATGCAACTGAGGCATGAAGAGATAAGTAACTGGTTTGCCCAAGGATATATAATCATGAAGTGGCAAAGCCTTAGACTTGGCATGATCTGAATGGCAGCATTTTTTTTTTCACAAATTCAATGTTTGATGTATTTCATATATTCACTAAAAGGATTTACTATCAAATACTTTCTGATAAAACCTATGAAAACTGAAGATGAGTATTGCTCCAAACCAAATACTTAAGCCTAGCATTAGGTGTAGCAGATAAAGCCATTGTCTTTAAATTTAGCAAAGATATGCCTTGTTAGATGAGTGTACTTTGTGTAATTCTTCTTGTCAGTGTATACACTTTAGAAATTGAATTCAGGGGCCAGTGCTGTGGCACAGCATGTTAAAACCCCGGCCTGTGGTCCCAGCATCCCATATGGGTGCTGGTTTGAGTCCCAGTTGCTCCATTTCTGACCTGGCTCCTTGCTAATGCACCTGGGAAAGCATCAGAGGATGGCTCAAGTCCTTGGGCCCCTGCACCCATATGGGAGACCTGAGAAAAGCACCCAGCTCTGGGCTTCAGATCAGCTCAGCTCTGGCTTCTGCAGCCAATTGGGAAGTGAACCAGCAGATTGAAGACTTTTCTCTCTGTCTCTACCTGTCTATGTAACTCTGTCTTTCAAATAAATAAAAATAAATCTAGAAAAAATTGATTACATCAGGCAACACATATGAACTTTTTATAGAAAGATTGACATTTAGAAAAATTTTAGACCTACAGAAAAAAATTGGTACAAATGTGAACTTTTGAATAAAAATCTATTTTTCATGAATGCATGGTGTTATAAAACACAGCAATACATCACTGAGAACCAAAAATAAATTGGACTATCTCATTCTGTGATTTGAAATCTATTGACAAATATCCTTTATTTTTCTTACAGAGAATGTAAATAGTGTTGTGATATCAAACTCATTCTAAGTTTAGGTACCCCATGGAAAGTTTGATCTAATGAAAACAAATCTGTTGGATCATTTACCTCATACATTCCACTACCATTAAAATAATATATCTGTCATAATACATCAAGAATAAAACATATTTATGCCTAAAATACAAATTCAACTATTACAAACTGTTCAGCAAAATTTAAAATTGTTTGTTTTTAATATTCTAAAATGAAACATTTTTCTTTGCTTCTCAATAAAAATGTGATACACTTTAACATCTTCAGAATAAGAACTGAGAGTGTACAAAGCATTATTTATTTATTTATTTATTTATTGCCAGGCAGAGTTAGACAGTGAGAGAGAGAGAGACAGAGAGAAAGGTCTTCCTTCCACTGGTTCAGCCCCCAAATGGCCACCATGGCCTCCCGATATCCCATGTGGGTGCAGGGCCCAAGCACTTGGGCCATCCTCCACTGCTCTCCTGGGCCACAGCAGAGAGATGGACTGGAAGAGGAGCAACCAGGACAGAACCAGCACCCCAACTGGGACTAGAACCTGGGGTGCCAGCACTGCAGGCAGAGGATTAGCCTTGTGAGCCACGTCACTGGTGAAATATATTTTAAGGAGAGAATTTGTAATGTTCATTTTTAAAGTAACAAAAACATTTTTCACTTCTTGGTTTGCATTTTAAAATTGTACATACATATATATATATATATATATATATGTATGTATGTATTTTAGCCATCCTTACTGGTTACTGCAAATTACCACATACTAGAATTAATTGCTTCTCAACATTTACAATTTGTTTCTTCATTTTAAAGGAAAATATTTGTGTCTCTTGAGTAAACAAGTAAATATTATGATTTGGCATCATTTTATAAAACTCAAATCTGTAAGAAATCAAAATCCACTGCTGAAATATTCTATAAGAATGTACTCATGCATATTGTTCTTACAATAGATTCACCCGTGTCATAGGAGAGCAACTCCTTGCTCAACATTCAAAATTTTCACGTTCTTCTAAATATTCCTTTTAACATAGTGACCACAGTTGGACACAAGAGAGTCTTTAAAATTAAAAGAAATAATTTGGGTATGCTGACTTTCCTAGTCTTCTTGTTTTCCTGGGACAGAGTATCTTTTTTGAATGTAGGCTGACAAGGATACAACCCTCTCCACAAAGTAAAATCCCTAATCATTAGAGCACTGCTCCTGACCCCTGCTCACTTGTTCCTCTATGTGGGATTTATGAATGACTTGCATGAATGGAGATATTGGAAAGAGGCAATGAGCTACCACCCCCCCTTTTCTTTATTTAGCACTTTTCTAGGATGCCTATGAGAGAACATGAGTTCTTGTCTGCCCTGTTTTATACTGTAAATTTAGCAAAAAACCTGTACTCTGTAAGTGACTAGGTAAGGATGCAATGTAATGTACTAGGGCAATGGAAGGGAATCTTTGTTGCTAAGCATCAAGACTAACAACTCTGTGGGCTAGAAAGCTTACATTTTGACTTCTTTCCATGTCCAGCTTGAATCATTCAGAATTCAGAGAAAGTAGGAATGTAAGTTATGAACACACTTCACTGCCACAAATGTTATGATACTCATCAGTTTGCAATCAGGAATGATTTAAAATTTAACCAAAAATACCACAGTAAACTATGGCAGATTCATCAACACCTACACTTATAATTAACATCCACATTTATAATTGTATCATTCTATGAATGATCTGACAGGAATTATTATCTGGGATGGATAATTAACAACTCCTTTTACAATTTTTATAATGTACCAAAAAAGTGAACTTTGAATCCTTTGGGAATTGGATAAGCTAAATATATTTGTATATGATGAGTCTAGGCTGAGAACTTGTAAGCACAATACCAACCATAATACCTACTAACAATTAAAACCTTGGAATAAATGTAACTAAGAATTTGAAAGATTTTAACAACGAAAATTACAAAACATTAAAGGAAGAAATAGAAGAACACACAAAAAAATGGAAAAATATTTCATGTTTGTGCACTGGAAAAATTAATATCATCAAAATTTTTATACTACCCAAGGTGATTTATAGATTCAATGAGATCCCAATCAAAACTCCAAGAACATTCTTCTCAGATCTAGAAAAAAGAATGCTAAAATTTGTGTAGAAACACAAGAGACCCCCAAATAACTAAAGCAACATTAAACAAGAAAAAATTGGAAGTATCAGAAGACCAGATTTCAAGACATACTACAGGGCAGTTACAAACAAAATAGCCTGGGACTGGAAGAAAAAAAGACATGTATACCAATGAAACAAAATATAAACCAAAAAAATTAATCCATGCAGCTACAACCAACTAGTCTTTGACAAACCAGCTAAAATCAATCCCTGGAGAAAGGACAGTCTCTTCAACAAATAGTGTTGGGAAAATTGGATCTCAACATGCAGACATATGAAACAAAACCTGTACTTACACCCATACAAAATCAACTCACAACTGATCATGAATCTAAATCTATGACCTGATATCAACATATTACTAGAGGAAAACATTGGGAAAACTCTGCAAGATATTGGCATAGGAAAGACTTCTTGGAAAAGACCCCAGAAGCACAGGCAATGAAAGCAGAAAGAGACAAAAGGGATTACATCAGGCTTAGAAGATTTGTGCTGCAAAGGAAACACTAAGCAAAGTGAAGAGTGCTAGAAAATATTTGCAAACTATATAACTGATAAAGGGTTAATATCTTGAAGTAACACCTTAACAGTAGGGACTCCAGTTTGGAGCACTTGAGACTCCATTCTGGAAAGGTGCCCCCCCCACACACCATGAGATTCTGCTCTGAAACTATGATCTAAAACAGTTGAATAATAGCAGTCTACTACATCACACTTGGCAGAGCACAGAAACCCCCTAGCATGCTCGATCAAGCTTGGAAGCAGATAGACTACACATAGATTAATGATAAAAATGTAATTTGTCTATGTTCTACGTATGATTAAAATCAATACCTGGATTAATGTCAAGATTATAGTTGGAATTGTTAAGATTGTAACTCGTATTGCCAATATTATAATTGATACTAGTTTACTGATACTAGATTACTGATACTAGCTTATAATTGATACCAGTTTCACATAGGTTTTAAGTCAGTAACCAGTAACCAGATCTTGGATTGAGATAGCCACAACACACCAGATATTTCTGCTTTCCTCCAGGCATATCCACACAAAATGTGGAATTTGGGTGAAATTTAACCCAAAAATCATCATCAAAGTTGTTTTGGGAAAAGCACAAACTTTCTCTTCGGCTTGTGGATCCAATGTCATGTTTACAAACAAAATATCATATTTCCTTTGATTTCTGAAGCTTTCTGCCTAGAAAACTTGAATGTGTGGAGGATTTGAGTCCATGTGCAACCAATTAGTGTTTGCCCGCAGAAAACAAAAAGTTAGATTATAAAATTCGTTCAAAACCTAAACTTTGTAGATAATGTCAAGAAAACACAAACACAGAGGCTATAACAAGATCTCGGATTGAGATAGCCAAAACACACCAGATATTTCTGCTTTCTTCCAGGCATATCCGGTCAAAGTGGTGTGGAATTCAGGTAAAATTTAACCAAGAAATCACCATCACAATTGTTTTGGAGGAAATTGGAATCTTTCTTTCAGCAAGTGAATCCAGTGTCATGTTTACAAAAGCAAATATCGTGTTTGCACAGGTTTCTGAAGCTTTCTGCCTAGAAAACTCGAATGTGTGGAGGATTTGACTCCATGTGCAACCAATCAGCGTTTGCCAGCAGAAAACAAAAAGGTTACATGCTAAACTGCATTCAAAACCATAAAGTCCGTAGATAAAGTCCAGAAAACACAAATAAACACAGAGGCTGTAGCAAGAACTAGGATTGACATAGCCACAACTCACCAGATATTTCTGCTTTCATCCAGGCATATCTGGACAAATTGTTGTGGAATTCGGGTAAAATTTAACCAAAAAATCACCATCAAAATTGTTTTGGAGAAAAGCACAATCTTTCTCTTCAGCAAGTAGATCCCATGTCATGTTTGCAAAAAGAAATATTATGTTTTCGCGTGTTCCTGAAGCTTTCTGCCTAGGAAACCAGAATGTGTGGACGATTTGACTCCATGTGGAAACAGTTAGCTTTTGCGGGAAGAAAACAAAAAGTTACATGGTAAAATTCAATCAAAACCTAATGTTACTAGATAATGCCCAGAATACACAAACAAATGCAGAGGCTGTAGCAAGATCTGAGATTGACATAGCCACAACTCACCAGATATTTCTGCTTTCCTCCAGGCATATCCTCACAAAATGTGGAATTTGGGTGAAATTTAACCCAAAAATCATCATCAAGGTTGTTTTGGGAAAAGCACAAACTTTCTCTTCGGCTTGTGGATGCAATGTCATGCTTACAAACAAAATATCATGTTTGCTTTGATTTCTGAAGCTTTCTGCCTAGAAAACTTGAATGTGTGGAGTATTTGACTCCTTGTGGAACCAGTTAGCGTTTGCCAGCAGAAAACAAAAAGTTAGATTATAAAATTCGTTCAAAACCTAAACTTCATAGATAATGTCAAGAAAACACAAACTAGAGGCTATAACAAGATCTCGGATTGAGATAGCCAAAACACACCAGATATTTCTGCTTTCTTCCAGGCATATCCGGTCAAAGTGGTGTGGAATTCAGGTAAAATTTAACCAAGAAATCACCATCACAATTGTTTTGGAGGAAATTGGAATCTTTCTTTCAGCAAGTGAATCCAGTGTCATGTTTACAAAAGCAAATATCGTGTTTGCACAGGTTTCTGAAGCTTTCTGCCTAGAAAACTCGAATGTGTGGAGGATTTGACTCCATGTGCAACCAATCAGCGTTTGCCAGCAGAAAACAAAAAGGTCACATGCTAAACTGCATTCAAAACCATAAAGTCCATAGATAACGTCCCGTAAACACAAACAAACACAGAGGCTGTAGCAAGAGCTAGGATTGACATAGCCACAACTCATCAGATATGTCTGCTTTCATCCAGGCATATCTGGACAAATTGTTGTGGAATTCGGGTGAAATTTAACCAAAAAAATCACCATCAAGGTGGTTTTGGAGAAAAACACACTCTTCCTCTTCGGCGAATGGTTCCAAGGTCATGTTTACAAACCCAAATAGCATATTTGCTCAGGTTTCTGGAGCTTTCTGACAGGAAAACTCGAATGTGTGGAGTATTTGACTCCTTGTGGAACCAATTAGCATTTGCCAACAGAAAAGTAAAAGATTATAAAATTCACTCAAAACCGTAACGTCCATAGATAATGTCCAGAAAACACAAACACAGAGGCTGTAGCAAGATATGGGATTGAGACAGTCACAACCCACCAGATATTTCTGCTTTCATCCAGGCATATCCAGACAAACTGGAGTAGAACTCGGGTGAAATTTAACCAAGAAATCACCATCAAAATTGTTTTGGAGGAAATTGGAATCTTTCTTTCAGCAAGTGAATCCAGTGTCATGTTTACAAAGGCAAATATCATGTTTGCACAGGTTTCTGAAGCTTTCTGCCTAGATAACTCGAATGTGTGGAGGATTTGACTCCATGTGCAACCAATTCGGGTTTGCCGGCAGAAAAACAAAAATTACATGCTAAAATTCACTCAAAACCGTAAAGACCATAGATAATGTCCAGAAAACACAAACAAACACAGAGGCTGTACCAAGATCTAGGATTGAAATAGCCACAACTCACCAAATATTTCTGCTTTCATCCAGGCATATCTGGACAAAGTGTTGTGGAATTCGGGTGAAATTTATCCAAAAAATCACTGTCAAAGTGGTTTTGGAGAAAAGCACACTCTTCCTCTTCGGCGAATGGATCCAAGGTCATGTTTACAAACACAAATAGCATGTTTGCTCAGGTTTCTGGAGCTTTCTGCCAGGAAAACTCGAATGTGTGGAGTATTTGACTCCTTGTGGAACCAATTAGTGTTTCCTAGCACAAAACTAAAACATTATAACATTCACTCAAAACCATAAAGTCCATAGATAATGTCCAGAAAACACAAACACAGAGGCTGTAGCAAGATCTGGAATTGAGACAGTCACAACCCACCAGATATTTCTGCTTGCCTCCAGGCATATCCAGACCAAGTGTTGTGGAATTCGGGTGAAATTTAACCCAAAAATCACTGTCAAAGTGGTTTTGGAGAAAAGCACACTCTTCCTCTTCGGCGAATGGTTCCAAGGTCATGTTTACAAATACAAATAGCATGTTTGCTCAGGTTTCTGGAGCTTTCTGACAGGAAAACTCGAATGTGTGGAGTATTTGACTCCTTGTGGAACCAATTAGCGTTTCCCAGCACAAAACTAAAACATTATATCATTCACTCAAAACCATAAATTCCATAGATAATGTCCAGAAAACACAAAAAAACACAGAGGCTGTAGCAAGTTCTTGGATTGAGACAGTCACAACCCACCAGATATTTCTGCTTTCCTCCAGACATATCCAGACAAAGTGGTGTGGAATTCGGGTGAAATTTAACCAAAAAATCACCATCAAACTTGTTTTAGGAAAAGCACAATCATTGTCCTTGGCAAGTGGATCCAAAATCATGTGCACTAACAAAAATATTATGTTTTATTTGGTGTCTGAAGTTTTCTTCCTAGAAAAATTGAATGTGTGGGCAATTTGAATCCACGTGCAACCAGTTAGTGCTTGCCATCAGAAAAACAAATATTACATGCTTAAATAATCTCAAACCCGTAAAGTCCGTAGATAATGTCTAGAACACACAAACACACACAGAGGCTGTAGCAAGATCTCAGATTTAGATAGCCACAACACACCAGATATTTCTGCATTCCTCCAGGCATATCCTGACAAGGTGGAGGTGGAATTTGGGTGAAATTTAACCAAAAAAAAATCACCTTCAAAGTGGTTTTGGAGAAAAGCAAATTCTTTCTATTCGGCAAGTGGATCCAATGTCATGTTTACACACACAAATATAATTTTTGCTTGGGTTTCTGAAGCTTTCTGTCTAGAAATGACAAATGTGTGGAGGATTGACTCTATGTGGAACCTACTAGTGTTTGCCAGCAGGAAACAAAAAGTTACATTATAAAATTCGTTCAAAACCTAAAGTTCGTAGATAATGTCCAGAAAATACAAACAAACACAGAGGCTGTAACAAGATCAGGATTGAGATAGCCACAACACAGAAGATTTTTCTGCTTTCATATAGGCATATCCAGACAATGTAGTGTGGAATTCGGGTGAAATTTAACCAAAAAATCAAGGTGAAAGCGGTTTTGGAGAAAAGCACAATCTTTCTCTTCGGCAAGTGGATCTAATGTCATGTTTACACACACAAATACCATGTTTTCTCAAGTTTCTGAAGCTTTCTGCCAGGAAAACTCGAATGTTTGGAGGATTTGACTCCATGTGCAATCAATTAGCGTTTGGCAGCAGAAAACAAAAAGTTACATGCTAAAATGCATTCAAAACAGTAAAGTCCGTATTAATGTCCAGAAACCACAAAAAAAAAAAAAAACACAGAGGCTGTAGGAAGATCAGGATTGAGATAGCCACAAAACACCAGATATTTCAGCTTTCATCCAGACATATCCGGAAAATGTGGTGTGGAATTCAGGTGAAATTTAACCAAAAAATCACCATCAAATGGTTTTGGGAAAAGCACAATCTTTCTCTTCAGCAAGTGGATCTAATGTCATGTTTACAAACACAAATATCATGTTTGCTCTGGTTTCTGAAGCTTTCTGCCTAGAAAAATCGAATGTGTGGATGATTTGAATCCATGTGCAACCAATTAGTGCTTGCCAGCAGAAAAACAAAGGTTACATGGTAAAATAATCTCCAACCCGGAAAGTCCGCAGATAATGTCCAGAACACACAAACAAACACAGAGGCTGCAGCAAGATCTGTGATTGACATAGCCACAACACACCAGATGTTTCTGCTTTCATCCAGGCATATCCTCACAAGGTGGAGGTGGAATTCAGGTGAAATTTAACCAAAAAATCACCATCAAAGAGGTTTTGGGGAAAAGCAAAATCTTTCTCTTCGGCAAGTGGATGCAATGTCATGTTTACAAACAGAAATGTCATATTTTCATGGGTTTCTGAAGCTTTCTTCTAGGAAAACTTGAATGTGTGGAGGATTTGACTCCATGTGGAACCAATTAGGGTTTGCCAGCAGAAAACTAAAAGTTAGATTATAAAATTCACTCAAAAACTTAAAGTCTGTAGATGATGTCCAGAAAACACAAACAAACACAGAGGCTGCAGCAAGACCTGTGATTCACATAGCCACAACACACCAGACATTTCAGCTTTCATCCAGGCATATCTAGACAAAGTGTTGTGGAATTTGGGTGAAATTTAACCAAAAAATCACCTTCAAAGTGGTTTTGGAGAAAAGCAAATTCTTTCTATTCGGCAAGTGGATGCAATGTCATGTTTACACATACAAATATAATGTTTGCTTGGGTTTCTGAAGTTTTCTTCCTAGAGAACCCAAATGTGTGGAGGATTGACTCTATGTGGAACCTACTAGTGTTTGACAGTAGAAAACAGAAAGTTACATTATAAAATTTGTTCAAAACCTATCCTGTGGACAGTGTGCACAGGAAAGAAAGTGCTAATCCACAAATCATGAGCCACCACCTTCTTCTTCTTCTTTTTTTTTTAACATGTATTTACTTACTTGTAAGTCAGAGTTACAAAGACAAAGAGAGATCTTCCATCCACTGGTTCACTCCCCAGATGGCTGCAATGGCCGGAGCTGGGCCAGGCTGAAGCCAGGAGCTTGGAACAACATCTGGGTCTCCCACATGGGTGCAGAGGCCCAAAACACTTGGGTCATCTTGTGCTGCTTTTCCCAGGTGCATTAGCAGGGAGCTGGATGAGAAGCAGAGCAGCAGGGGCATGAAGCGGGGTCCATATGGGATGCCAACACTGCAGGAGGAGGTTTAACCTTCTTTGCCAAAGTGGTGGCCCTTGATGGCATCTTCCCCCAGGTCCTGGATGAAGCAGATGCATGCTGGGAAAAGAGCTTTTTTGATTGGCAAGTGAAAGGATAGAATTACACATGGGTGGGTGTTAGTGACTTCAGGCTTAGCTGTCCTAAACTAGCTGCCTGCGGAGCCCACATCATTTTTGCCTCCCTTGGGGTGGGGCAGAAACCCCCAAGCAGCTTTGTCTGGGTCTACTTTGGGCCTCTTGTGCATTCTTATTTGCAAGTGGACTGAAGAATCTTAAGTCGGTATCAAAAAACACAGTCAAATCCAGTTTTTAACAATCAGTTCATATTCCTGTTACCATGATGACTGTGCATTTTAGACTTTACACACATAGGAAAACACTTTAAAAAAATTATTTATTTATTTGAAAGGCAGAGTTACAGAGAGGCAGAGGCAGAGAGAGAGAGAGAGAGAGAGAGAGAGAGAGAGAGAGAGAGAGAGGCCTATCCACTGGGTCACTCCCCAATTGGCCGCAATGGCCAGAGCTGCACCAATCTGAAGCCAGGAGCCAGGAGCTTCTTCCATGTCTCCCACATGGGTGCAAGGACCCAAGGACTTGGGACATCTTCCACTGCTTTCCCAGGCCATAGCAGAGGGCTGGATTGAAAGTAGAAAGTCAGGGGCTGGTGTCATGGCTCACTTGGTTGATCCTCTGCCTGTGGTGCTGGCATCCCATATGGGCACTGAGTTCTAGTCCTGGCTGCTCGTCTTCCAGTCCAGCTCTCTGCTGTGGCCCGGGAGGGCATTGGAGAATGGCCCAGGTGCTTGGGCCCCTGCACCCACATGGGAGACCAGGAAGAAGCTCCTGGCTTCAGATTGGCACAGCACCGGCTGTAGTGTCCATTTGGGGAGTAAATCAATGGAAGGAAGACCTTTCTCTCTGTGTGTCTCTCTCACTGTCTGTAACTCTACCTGTCAAATAAAAAATTAAAAGATAAAAAAGATAGCTGTGCTATTCTTTTTAAAAAAAGTAGAACTGTTGGGACTCGATCCAGCACCCACATGGTATGCCAGCACTGCAGGTGGCAGCTTTACCCATTATGCCACTGTGCCGGCCCCTGCCGTTGCTTCTTAGTTTCCCCAAATGGCTGGGATGGCCAGGATTAGCCAAGCTGACACTGGAAACAAGGAGCTTCTTCCAGGTCTCCCATATGGGCCATCTTCTGCTGTTTTCCCAGGCACACTAACAGGGAGCTGGATCTGAAGTGGAGGAGCCGAGACTCAAACTGGTGTACATTTGGGATGTTTGTATCTGGATGTTGCCTCTACCAACCAAATGGATTATTCATTTGATTTGAAAAGGCCAGTAGAATAAGAGCATCAAGAGGAACAATTCAGTGTAACCGACTCCCAGGATGTGTGTAGAACGTGCCTTCATCTGACAGGGAATTCTCTTGAAGGCAGGCCATGGACATGACTCAGGCCCTTCTCTCATAGAGTTGTGTGCATCACTTCTGGTGAGGAGAGGCCAAGAAAATAAATCAACTGCAGAACTAGAGTAGCAGCCAGAGCCCAGGGCAAAGGGAGAAAAGTTCCAATTGCATGAAGATGATCCCAAAATGCCCTCTATCTGTGAACAAAATAGATTCATCACTGGGTGGGGTGATCTGTTATGGGCCTGTGTATCTTAACCTTTATTGCACAGAGAGAACTGAAAGTGGAGGCACACATACAGCGCACAAGTAGGGTAGCATTTATTGGAATAATGGAGAGAACATCCTTTCACTCGTGAGCATGGGCTGCTTCACAAGGAGAGATATCTGAATGTCATGAGTGGGCCCCAGAGTTTCTGTGTGGAGAGAGAAGGGGAGGAGGAGGCCCCAGATGGATCCCTGAGTATGGTCATGAGCAAAGAGGGCCCACCCACATGACCAGACTGTTAGGAGCTAGGGGGCAGTGCCTGGATTGAATATACCAATAGGGTAGAGTGTAGTAGGTGTGAGGCTTTCTGGAGGTTTTATGGCACCTCCACATGGATTTTAACTTCCTCAAAGACCTAATGGTGTCTCCTCTTTCCTGGTCCTGGGCAAGCCACAGGTGCATCCTGGGAAAGTGAGGGGATTAGGGTTACAGTACAGGGCTGGCAGAAATTCCAGCTCCCCTATTTTTGCCTAATCTTCCTGCCTAGTTCCCTATATGGATTCCAGCACGATCATGATGAAAGGCAGTGCTTTTCCCTAACTGCACCTTTCCAGATCTTTCCGTGGGAATCCGGGAGAGGACACTATTAAACCTCACAGGTTTCTCCAAGGCTTTATTTTGATAATTACTTTTTTTTTAAATGAGAGTGAAAACTTTCAGATTTGGGACTGGGTTTTTTTCTCTTTGGAAAATACTGGGGACTTTAAGAGTCTCAGGGCTGGCGCTGTGGCATAATAGGTAAAGCTGCTGCCTGCAGTGTCAGCATCCTGTATGGGTGCCAGCTCGAGTCCTGGCTGCTCCACTTCCAATCCAGCTCTCTGCTGTGGCCTGGGAAAGCAGTGGAAGATGGCCCAGGTCCTTGGGCCCCTGCACCCACATGGGAGAATCAGAAGCTCCTGGTTCCTTGCTTCGGATCAACTCAGATCCAGCTGTTGTGGCATATGGGGAGGGAACCAGCAGATGGAAGACCTCTCCCGCTGCCTCTGCCTCTCTGTAACTCTGCCATTCAAATAAATAAATAACTTTTTTTGACAGGCAGAGTTAGACAGTGAGAGAGAGAGAGAGAGAGAGGTCTTCCTCCATTGGTCCCCCCCCGAGATGGCCGGTACAGCTGCGCCAATCTGAAGCCAGGAGCCAGGTGCCTCCTCCTGGTCTCCCATGTGGGTACAGGGGCCATATGGGATGCCGGCATTTCAGGCCAGGGCATTAACCCGTGGCACCACAGCACTGGCCCCTCTGTTTACTTTTTCAAAAAACCAGCTCTCAGGGGCCAGCACTGTGGTATAATAGGTAAAGCCAATGCTTTCAGTTCTGGCATCCAATATGGGCGCTGGTTTGAGTCCCAGCTGATCCTCTTTCGATCCAGCTCCCTGCTAATGTGTGTGTGGAAGCAATGGAAGATGGCCAAGTCCTTGGGCCCCTGCACCCACGTGGGAGACCCAGAAGAAAATCCTGGCTCCTGGCTTTGGACTGGTTCAGCTCCAGCTGTTGCAGCCATTTGGGGAGTGAACCAGCAGGTGGAAGACCTTTCTGTCTCTCTGTCTTTCTGCCTCTATCTGTCTCTGCCTCTCTGTAACTCTGCCTTCCAAATAAACAAATATTTTTGAAAAACCATCTCTTGGTTTTGTAGGCCTTTTCTATTGTTTTTCTAGTCTATTTCATTTCTGAGTATTTCTGCTTTGATTTTTATTATCATTCCTACCTCCCTGACTAACTTTGGGCTTTGTTCTTATTTTTTCTAGATCCTTGAGAGGTCATGTTAGGTTGTTACTCGAGATCTTTCTCATTCATTTATTTGTTTTTTAGAAGATTTTTTGGGACCAGCATTGTGGCATAGTTGGTAAAGCCACTGCCTGCAATGCTGGCATCCCATATGGGCACCCATTTGAGTCCTGGCTGCTTCACTTCCATTCCAGTGCCCTGCTAATGGTCTGGGAAAGCAGCAGAAGATGGTCCAGGTCCTTGGGCCCCTGTTCCAATGTGGGAGACCCATAGGAACCTCCTTGCTCTTGGCTTTGGCCTGGCCTAGCCTTGGTTGCTGCAACTAATTGGGGAGTGAGCCAGAGGATAGAAGATTTCTCAGGGCTGGTGCTGTGGTGGAGTGGGTAAAGCCACTGCCTAAGTGCTGGCATCCCATGTGGGTGCCAGTTCAAATCCTGGCTGCTCTAGTTCCAATTCAGCTCTCTGCTATGGCCTGGGAAAGCAGTAGAAGATGGCCTGAGCCATTGGGCCCCTGCACCTGTGTGGGAGACCCGGAAGAAGCTCCTGTCTCCTGGCTTCAGATCTGTGAAGCTCTGGCTGTTGTGGCAATGTGGAGAGTGAACCAGTGGATGGAGGACCTCTCTTTCTCTCTCTCTCTCCCCCTCTCTCTCTGCCTCTGCCTCTCTGTAACTCTGCCTTTCAAATAAATAAATATTAAAAAAAAAGATTCATGTGCCCATATGGGATGCTGGTGTTGCAGGTGGTGGCTTAACCAATTGTGCCATAAATCTGGCCTGGCTTCCATCCTTTTTGATGTATGCCTTTGTTGCCATAAATTTCCCTCCAAGAGTTGCTTTTGCTGCATCCCACAAGTTTTGGTGTGGGGCTAAGGGAACTGGGTGCAACTGCGCCCAAGAGCTGTGTTGTCCCAGGTAGTCTCCTGAGTGGCTGGGGCTGTGGCAGACAGCAGAGGGAGGGTGGGCCTGGGAGCACAGAGGGAGAGTTCTGCTTCCCTTGTGAGTCCTCACTGCGGAGCAGGACTCTAAACAGAGCTGGGAGGAGACCACACTCTGGCTCTGTTTGCCAGTTCTCTGAGGCTGGAAACCAGCTCTGCCCACAACCCACCCTTGGAGAGACTTCTGGGGCTGCACCCAGGCTTGGAGGCTCACTTTCCTATTGGTCAGCTCCAAACATGAGACTTAAGAATGTTGTAGATCTTCACATCACTGTTAGAAGGTAGGGCTTTCAAAATGTTAGAATCTATGGGAATAAAGCTTAATGACAGGATTTACTTTAGCAAACAGTAATTACATGGTATGACTTATCTTTTTATTTATTTATTTTTAAAATTTTTGTTTATTTGAAAGGCAGAGTTACAGAGAAATATGGAGAGAGAGAGAGAGAGAGAGAGAGAGAGAGAGAGAAATCTTCCACCTGCTGGTTCACTCCCCAAATGGCTGCAGCACCTGGGGATGGGTCAGGATGAAGTGGGGAACCTGAAGTCCATCGGCTCTCTCCCAAGCACCTGGGCCATCTCCTGCTGCTTTCCCAGGTGCCTTAGCAGGCAGCTGGGTTGCCAAGTGGAGCAGCTGGGACTCGAACTGGCACTCACGTGGGATGCTGGAATCACAGGTGGAAGCCAACTTGTTGTGTTGTAACACTGGCTCTGGAATGCCTGTATCTTTTTCTTTTTTTTTCAGATTTATTTATTTATTTTTGAAATTCAGAGTTGGGGGAGATTTTCCATCCCTTGGTTCACTGTACTTGGTCACTACCACTAGCACTGGGCCAAGCTGAAGTCAGGAGCCAAGAGCTTTCATCCTGGTCTCCAGTGTAGGTAGTAGGAGCCCAAGCATTAGCATTGAGAATGGAGTAATGCAACTCACCATCCACTTTTTGACCCCACCAATCTCAGAGGTTGGGATAGCAATTCAAGCCATTGAAATTTACATTTTCATTGTCAGTTCTCTTAGTATGAAAGAGGTCCCTTTTCATTTATTTAAAAGTAACTCTTTTTAATATTGCAGTGGGAGAGGGACACCACAGGTGAGCAGGTAAGCCCACTAGGGCCAGGGAAGTCTTGGCAAGATAGGGCTCCACCTTGTTGCCTGTGACCCTGGTCACCTAGAAAATGACACCTTGGGAATCAGGCATGACCCTGATGTGACTTGAACACACAACCTCCTGATTTGGAGTCAAACATGCTACCATTGCACCACGAGGTCACCCAGGCAAACAATGCTGACTTTTGATGCTTTAAAACTTTTTCATTATGCACCCTGGCCACTTCCTTCTGTGATTTTTTTTTTTTTGATGCATTGCAGATCAAATGGGAAAGAGCTTGCTTCTGCTCCACTGCGCAGCTGCAGGGCTGGGCAGCTTAGTCTCTGCAGCCCCAGAGTCGGCCAGGCTGCTGGCTCCAAGGGCTCAGAGCCTGCGCCAAGGTCAGGAGCCACAGTCCCCGTGAGGCCAGGTGGTGGCTGCAGCATCCGCAATGTGGTCAGCGCGCAGCAGCGAGGGCCAGGGTTCGCGCGTGCTGCACAGGGCTCCAGTCCCTAGTGTCTGGATGGAAGTGGCCAGAAAGACCCCGTGGCCACACTCAGGAAGTGACTTTGTCACTCAGCAGTAAGCACAGGTGCAAAACTAAGACCCGTTTTTGAACATTTGGACATTACAGAAAAGTTGTAAAAAATGCAAAGCAATGATCCTGTGCCCCGCTGGCACCTTAAGGGGGGTTCACCTCCGTGCCCACCCCTGGGTTAGTGCTTTCCTTCCCAAGCCCTTCTCTCTCAGTTGATACTCATTGGTAATCCAGTTGGTTTGTTCCTTAACACATGCACACTGATGGGGGCTTATTTTCTTGCAGTCTTGCTTATGTGAAATATAACCATAATTCCAAGTGTCTGGATTATAGAAAAGGCTGTATTAAAGCCTCTGTCACTCTCCCATCATTTCCCCTACCTTCTGCCCATTTGCCAACCACCCCTGTAAATAATCTCTTCACTGGCTGATCATTCCTGCATTCTTCTGCACACCTGGGCAGAGAAGATGCCTTTGTGATCTCCTTACTATTACAAAGCAAAGCAGACCATAAATGCCCTTTTGCACTTAAGTTTTGCACTCTTTCTGGCCACTTTATCCTGGAAAATTCATCCCTAGCAGCTCACAGTGTTCTTACTTGATTTTTTTTTTTTACAGCTAGGTTAGAATGCTTTGCCACATAGCTCATTCAACTACTTTCCTCTGGTTTTTGCATGTTTCCAGGATTTCTGTTACTGCACTTCTCAGTACTCCATTCTCTTTTGTTGGGGAATACAATTCCATTGTGTAGCAATACTATATTTCATTTATTCATTCACCAGTTTGGGTTGTTCCCTGTTTTGGTTATGCACAATGGTTCCATGAACATTCCCACACATTAGCTGACTGACAGATGTACCACAGATCTTTAGCTGACCTCTATACAGTGTGATGGTGACAAAGGATGAACATAAATTCTAGAAACTCCCCAAGGTTGCAAAGGCAGAGATTATAACTCAGGATCGAGTTGTGCCAAGTCAGAGGAGCTTAGTAAACACCTTGGAGCTTCCATTGGCTCCCAAGAGGACCACGTGTTAGGATCAAAGGCAAAATCAAAGCAAAGTCCAAAGCTGACCATCAATGAGATTGAGGTGACTCACTAGAATACTGCTGAAATAAATTAGGGCTCCCTACAATGTTCTCATCTATACTTTCTGGTATCAAATGAAATAGTGGAAGGTATGTGGAGATGCAAAAAAAAGTACATGTGACCAGACAACAGGAAATAGGAATAAACCCAGAAGTGAAGAAGCTATTGCAGTTAAGAGCCAAGGACTTAACAGCACTACAACAACCACCAAACCAGAGCAAGGTATGCAGGGTGTCAGCAGATAATTAGAATCCAAATAAGATGAAAATTTCAGATATAAACTGATGAAAATTAAAGACAGGTTTAATAGATTAAAAGCAAGTACAACAGATGTTAGAAGACAGAAATACAGGTGAGCAAAAGGTATCCACTTTGATGCACAGAAAGATAAAAAAGATGGAAAATACTGCAAATAACGAGACATTTGGAACTCAGTGTAGAGTTCTAGCCCATCTGTAATTGGAATCGGAATGAGGGGGAGAGAGGGAATGGGACAGATGCAATATTTGAAGAAAGCTGGCTGAGAATATTCCCACTGATGAAAGACATCACAGGGACACTAACCCACTGTTGGTGGGAATGCAAACTTGTTAAGCCACTATGGAAGTCAGTTTGGAGATTCCTCAGAAACCTGAATATAACCCTACCAAGCCGGTGCTGCAGCTCAATAGGCTAATCCTCCTCCTAGCGGCACCGGCACACGGTGATCTAGTCCCGGTTGGGGCACTGGATTCTGTCTTGGTTGCCCCTCTTCCAGGCCAGCTCTCTGCTATGGCCCAGGAGTGCAGTGGAGGATGACCCAGGTGCTTGGGCCCTGCACCCCATGGGAGACCAGGAGAAGCACCTGGCTCCTGCCTTCAGATTGGCACAGTGCACTGGCTGCAGTGCGCCAGCCATGGCAGCCATTGGAGCGTGAACCAATGACAAAAGGAAGACTTTTCTCTCTGTCTCTCTCTCTCACTGTCCACTCTGCCTGTAAAAAAGAAAAAAAAAAAAAACAACAACCAACCCCTACCGTAAAACCCAGCCATACCACTCCTTGGAATTTACCCAAAGGAAATTAAATTGGCAAACAAAAAAGATGTCTGCACCTTAATGTTTATTGCAGCTCAATTCACAATAGCTAAGACCTGGAACCAACCCAAATGCCCATCAACACTAGACTGGATAAAGAAATTATGGGACAATGTACTCTATAGAATATTACACAGCAGTCAAAAACAATGCAACAATTGGAGGAATCTGGAAAACATTATGCTGAGTGAATTAAGCCAGTCCCAAAGGGACAAATATCATATGTTCTCCCTGATTGGCGACTACTGAGCACCAAAGAGGAAACCTGTTGAAGTGAAATGGACACTATGAGAAACAGTGACTTGATTAGCTCTTTTCCTGACTGTTGATGTACAATGTAATACTTCAAACATTTCAGTATTTTTTTTTGTTCTAGTACTATTAGTTGAACTCTGTAATTAACACACAATTAGTCTTAGGTGTTTAAATTTTAACAGAAAAGTGATCTCTGTTAAATATAAGACTGGGTATAAGAGAGGGAGGAGATGTACAATTTGGGACATGCTCAATCGGACTTGCCCAAATGGTGGAGTTAGAAACATACCAGGGGATTCCAATTCAATCCCATCAAGGTGGCATGTACCAATGCCATCTCACTGGTCCAAGTGATCAACTTCAGTTCACAATTGATCACACTGATATGTCTAAGAGTCAAAGGGATCACACAAACAAGACTGGTCTGCTAATATTAACTGATAGAATCAAAAAGGGAGAGAACAATCCAACATGGGAAATGAGATACACAGGAAATTCATAGAATGTCAGATGTCCTAAATAGCACTCTGGCCTCAGAATCAGCCCTTAAGGCATTTGAATCTGGCTGAAGAGCCCATGAGAGTATTTTAGGCATGGAAAGCCAAGACACTCTGGAAAAAAAAAAAAAGAAGACCTAAATGAAAGATCTCTGTGAGTGAGATCCCAGTGGAAATTATGGGCCATCAAGGAAGGAGGTACCTTTCTCTGAAGGGAGGAGAGAACTTCCACTTTGACTATGCCCCTGTCGGAATAAGATCGAAGTCAGCGAACTCAAAAGGCTTCCATAGCCTTGGCAACTCATAACTAGAGCCTAAGGAGATTACTGATGCCATAAACAAGAGTGTCAAATTGTTCAGTCAACAACAGGAGTCACTGTGTACTTACTTCTCATGTGGGATCTGTCCTTAATGTGTTGTCCAGTGTGAAGTAATGCTATAACTAGTACTGAAACAGTATTTTTACACTTTGTGTTTCTGTGTGGGTGCAAACTGATGAAATCTTTACTTAATATATACTGAATTGATCTTCTGTATATAAAGATAATTGAAAATGAATCTTGATGTGAACGGAATGGAAGAGCGGGAGATGGGAGGGGTGTGAGTGGGAGGGAAATTATGGGGGTGAAAGTCAATGTAATCCATAAACTGTACTTTGGAAATTTATATTTACTAAATAAAAGTTAAAAAAATTCTTATCATAAAATAAGACATCACAGGACTGTCTCAAGCTCTACAAATTTCAACTATGATTTAAGAACAAAGTCTACACCCTGGGACATTGCAGTGAAACATAAAAAATCCAAGGACAAAAGGAAACTAGTAAGTAGCTAGAGAAAAATGAAAACAAGAAACACATAACTATTTAAAATGGTATCTTCCCCCATGTATAATTTTTTATTTATTTGAAAGGCAGAGAGAGAGAGAGAGATTGTTGAAAGGCACGGTGATGTAGACATGCTCACACAAACAATCTTTGATGATCTTCTACTCCCCTCAAATGCCTGCAACAGCTGGGCTGGACCAGACCAAAGCCAGGAGCCTGGAGCTTCATCTGGGTTGCCCACGTGGGTGGCAGAGACCCAAGTACCCAAGTCAGAGTTACAGAGAGATAGAAGGAGAGGCAGAGAGAGAGAGAGAGGTCTTCCATCTGCTGGTTCACTCCCAAACTGGCCACAACAGCCAGAGCTGCACTGAATCGAAGCCAGGAGCCAGGAGCTTCTTCTGGGTCTCCCATGCAGGTGCAGGGGCTCAAGGACTTGGGCCATCCCCTACTGCTTTCCCAGGCCATAGCAGAGAGCTGGATCAGAAGTGGAGCAGCCGGGACTCAAACTGGCACCCATATGGGATGCTGGCACTGCAGGCTGCAGCTTCATCTGCTATGCCACAGAGCTGGCCTTGGTATTTGAAATTAAAATGATAAAAGTTAACAATATTTATTGAAAAATAACCCGCAACATGGTATTGGAAAATGTTATTTTATTTTTAAGACAAAAAATTAGATGCAAAGAGTGGCATTGTTTTCCATTTTGGCACACCTCTTTAACATCTTCATTTGCAGGACTGTGGTAAGAAAATACCACAGAATGGATGGCTTATAGGATAGAAACCGGTTTTCTCACAATTCTCGATGTTGGATGGAGGTCCAACATCAAAATGCCTGAAGGGTTGGCTTCTCCTGAGGTTCCGCTCCTTGGGTTGCTAATAGCTTCTCTCTTGTCTTGCTGTGTTCTAAGTCCCTTCTTATTAGGAAAGCGGTTGGATTGGAGTAGGGCTGACCCTCAGGCTCTCTTCTTTAATAAATCACATCTTTCAGGATTCTATTTCCAGATACAGTCACATTCTGAGATGCTGGGTGTTAGGGCTTCTATACAGGAGTTTTGGCATGGGTGGTGGGTGGAAGGGCTGGGTACTATCAAGTTTGTAACAAGGGCTTAAGATAAGTGAATTAGCATATTTCCTTCTGCACTAAATTTGCAGTATCACATGTCATGTAGTTTCTGGAAAACCTCATTGTTCATTCAAGAGAACAAGAGTGAAAAAGGCAAATAATGTCTCAGAGTTATTATGAGGGTAGTTTTTAGAACCACTGCTCTAAATAATTAGTGAGTATATATTACATTGACTAGAGTAAAAAATGAGATAATGAAAAACTTCTGGTTAATGTACAGAAAAGCAAGAAAGGGGAAATAAAGGAAGAAACAGATTAAACAAATAACAAGATGAGAAATTTAAATCTAACTGCACTAGCAATGACATTAAATGTAAATGGATTAAACACTCCAATTAACAAAGATCATTAGACAAGATAAAAATGATGCCTACATATATACTGCTTACAAGAGATCTGCTTTAAGGACAGAGATTAGCTGAAAGTAGAAGAATCCAAAATGACACACCATGTGTAATGTTTTCTATTGCTGTGTAACATCAACTGTGGATTAGCTCGCAGCTGTGTAGGTCAGAAATCCAAGAATGCACTGTCTGGGTCTCAAGTCTGAAATCAAGGGGTCAACTGGATTGCATTTCGCCTGGGGACTTGGGAAGAACCCACGTGCAAACTCGTCAACCAGTGAGCAGAGCTGAGGTCCCCATTTCTTTGCTGGCTGTTGTCCACACACTGCTCTGTCATCAGTTTGCCTACAATCCTTGAGACATAGCCCCACCACCTTCAAAGTCAGCCACAAAGCTGAAGTCTCACCCTGACTCCACAGGGTATGAAACCTTTATCACCAGCAGAACACCTGGTTATGTCACACCCTCTGAGGGCCATTTCCCTTGGGGTTAGTTGACCTAGAGCCTTAATTAAAATTAATTTTAAATGAATTAAAATTGTAACATCCCTTCACAAAAGCACCTAGTTTTTAGAGTTTGAATAGCTGGGAACTGCATGCACACCAGGAGCTGGGAATTTGGAGACCATTGTAGAATTTTGCCTACCATACCATACAAATACTAACCGAAGGAAAATTGCCTCGATTATATTAGGACTGGAAAAAAAAAAACTGATTGTAAAAAAAGAAATTAGACAGCCAGAGGAGGCTATTTAATACTGACAAAAGTATCAGCTCAACTGGAGGATGTAAGAATCCTAAATTTGTATGAACTGAATATAGCTTGATAGTGGTGGTGGCTCTGTTTGTGAAAGCCCATTAGGTGCTCACTTCAACAGCACATAGACTAAAATTGGAACGAGACACAGAAGATTAACATGGCTGCTGCACAAGGATGACATGCAAATTCATGAATTGTTCCATTAAAAAAAACCTCATCAAAACATAAGGTTAAATTAGATTCAACTTGTTCCATCTATTTTTATCAATAAAAATGATAAAAATAAAATAAAAACCTATTGGATGCAGATAAGTACTCATGAAGAAATGCATAAATACAAATATTAGCAAAAAAGAAATGATGAAAATCAACTAAGATCTCATTCCAAGAATCTACAAAAGGAAGTGAATCATATCTAAATAGAATACATAGGAGGTAATAATATGAAAACTAGCTAATAGTTGAGACTTTTTTTAAACATTAAAATCCTTAGAGAGCCTCAATAAGAAAACTTTAAAAAGAGAGCAAACAGATACCAATATGGGGACTGAAAAGGGGGTCTTCACTTTAAATCATACAGATATGTGATAAGAAGATATTATGAATTATTGAAAGTCAAAAATTAAGTTATTTTGGTGAAATGATATGGACAAATTATCAAAAAATTCATTTCTAAAACTTACATGATAGAAAATTTGAATCATCCTATATCAAATTAATAATTAATATCAAGTTAATAGAATCCATAATTGAAAAATTTCTTCAAAGAAAACTAGCCCAAGAAAGCTTCATTGGTCATTTTTATGGAAAACACGTATGGCAAAAGTAACAGCTATACCAGTGATGCCACTCTTTTACACTCTTCCAGAGGACTAAAAACAAGTCACACACACACACACACACACACACACACACCCCACCCTGGAAAAAAAATGAAAAGGAAGTATCTTCCATCTGCTGGTTCACTCCCCAAATGACCACAGTGACTGGGGCTGGATCAGGTTACAGCCAGGAGCCCAGGAACATCTGGGTCTCCCAAGCAGATACCGGGGCCCAAGGACTTGGGCCATCTTCTACTACTTTCCTCGGCCACAGCAGAGAGCTGGATTGGAAGTGGAGCAGCCAAGTCTCAAACTGGAGCCCATATGGGATGTCAGCACTGCAGGAGGCAGCTTCATCTGCCATGCCACAGTGCTGGCCCCTGGAACTACTTTAAAAAAAAGATTTATTTATTTATTTGAAATTCAGAGTTACACAGAGAGAGGAAAGGCACAGAGAGAGAGAGGACTTCTATCCACTGATTCACTCCCCAATTGGCCACAATGGCCAGAGCCATGCCCATTCAAAGCCAGGAGTCAGGAGCTTCTTCTGGGTCTCCCATGGGATGCAGGGGCCTAAAGACTTGGGCCATCTTCTACTGTTTTCCCAGGCCAAAGCAGAGAGCTGGATCTGAAGAAGAGCAGCTGGGACTAGAACCAGTGCCCATATGGGATGCCAGCCCTTCAGGCCAGGGTGTTAACCCACTGCACCACAGTGCCAGCCCCTGGAACTATTTTTTGAGACTGTAGTCTTCTGGTCTACAGCCTGTACAAAGTTCCAGATATTTTGGGGCATGTCTTTCATTTGAACTTTTCACTACTTCCTCCAGATGAAATTCAGGGAGTGGAAGGAATGAAGTACTGGGTAAGTTTTTGGGAGTCTACCCAACATTAGAACCAATTCTCATGCTTTTAGACCCTAGAGTACCCTTCCCTCACCTATATATAACAACACCTATAGGAGTGCCTGGGACACAGTAGGTGTCAAATAAATTTGCTTCACAAGAAAGATGCTATTCATTTTTATGTAAATATTACCTACTAATTGTAAAGAGAAACTTACACACACAGAAAAGTCAAACAAAAAGTACCTGATAGTCCACCAACCCTGAAACAACCATCATTAAGTTTCCAGAGACTACTTCATTCGTCCCTTCAAAGTTCACATAAATATAGAATATTGCATAGTTTTACACCATATGCTACATTTGCATGTTTCCATTTTTCCAGTCTTCTCCTCCTCCCTTCTCCCCACATCCCTTCTCCCTCAAGGTAACCAGTATTGATACCTGATGTATAGTCTTCCATTGTTTTCTCCATGCACATCCAATCTCATACACACAGAAGTACATAATACATGTTATAATCATTAACAAAAATGGAACCTTGTGTATATACATTCCTGCTATAAAGCAATTATTTACCAAAACATTGTGGAACTATCATGAAGTTCTCCCGTACAGACAGAACTCATTTTAAAAATTATCCTCATGCAGCTTCAAAATAAGGATTTATCACAATTTATCTAGTAATGAGTGGTTACTTTTCCAAATGGGGCTTTTCTCCCTCTCCCTCTAAACAATACTTCAGGAAACACTCTTATTTATTTGTCTTTTTTTTTTTTTTACAGGCAGAGTGGATGGTGAGAGAGAGAGAGACAGAGAGAAAGGTCTTCCTTTGCCATTGGTTCACCCTCCAATGGCCGCCACAGCCGGCCCGCTGTGGCTGGCGCACCGCACTGATCCGAAGGCAGGAGCCAGGTGCTTCTCCTGCTCTCCCATGGGGTGCAGGGCCCAAACACTTGGGCCATCCTCCACTGCACTCCCTGGCCACAGCAGAGAGCTGGCCTGGAAGAAGGGCAACCGGGACAGAATCCGGCGCCCCGACCAGGACTAGAACCTGGTGTGCCGGCACCACTAGGTGGAGGATTAGCTTATTGAGCCATGGCACTGGCCCTATTTGTATTCTTATGCATTGATATTATTTTTATTTCCATGGGAAAAATTCTTAAAACTGCATCTTCTAGGTCAAAGGATAAATATGTATATTTTAAATAGTTTGCATTGCTGGACTGCTGGTACAAATACAAGCTAGAACACTTAGGTAAGAATACATGGTTATTTGTATAAGCTGTTCCCTTAATTTTATGAAAACATCTTAGGGGCTGGCCCTGTGGTGTACTAGGTTAATCCTCTTCCTGCAGTGCTGGCATCCCATATGGGCTGCTCACTCCACTTCCGATCCAGTTCTCTGCTAAGGTGCCTGGGAAAATAGCGGAGGATGGCCTAGGTCCTTGGGCCCCTGCACCCACATGGGAGACCCGAAAGAAGCTCCTGACTCCTGGTCGGCTCAGCTCCGGCCATTGTGACCATTTGGGGAGTGAACCAGTGGATGGAAGACGTCTCTCTCTCTCTCTGTGTATGTGTCTCTATTTCTCTCTGTAACTCTTTCAAATAAATAAATCTTTTTTTTTTTAAACAAAACACTTAAATACTTTTTTGACATTTAAATGTGACATTTCCCAAAATAAACCAAAGTTCCTCACAAACAAGCAAAAAGACAAAAATACACATGTCTCCCAAGTCCAATTAGCAACAGATCTCTTGATTTTTTTCTATCTCCATGAGTGGAAGCTTGATCTCATTGGAAGTTTAGTCTGCGTTTCCCTGAGTACTACTTGGGTTCAAATCTTCTCACAGGTTAATGGCCATTTGGAGTAGTAATGAAGGCTTTTCCATATTCAGTACATTTATAGAGTTTTTCTCCAGTGTGAATTTTTTATGATAAAATATGAGAGCTGGCTGAATACTTTCCTATATTCACTACATTCATAAGGTTTTTCTTTGGGTGTGTTCTCTGATGTTGAATGACCTATAGCAAAAGGCTTTTTCACATGTGCCACATTCATAGGGTTTTTCTTTTTTAATGATTTCTCCCTCAAAGTGAGTTCTGAAGTCTGCCTTATGGATTTGATGTCTTCTGGATCCTTGCCAATTACCTTCCCCAAGTGGGTATCTGTAATCAAATCCAAATTTTTTGTGAACCCTTCCTCTTGTGTTTGGAATTTTCTGTGGGGCTCTTCCGTGACAACTTTTGGTTCTGGAAAAAGAACAGATCCAAATCTAAAGCCTCTTTGACCAGTGGGCATTTTCTTTTGTGTAACAATCTTTTGACTCAAGTGACTCTCCAGACTATTTTGCAATCTCAAAATCCTGTCATTCCATGTCCATAATCTTCCCATTCTGGAATCCCATAGGCCACTTTCTGTGAGTTTCTCTACTATGGCTTCCTGTGATAAATCTTCAGAAGTATCCTCTGTTAGTACAGCATTCCTGGTTGTAAGTTTAGTTTCCAAGTCTAGGGAGGGAAAAAGAGAAAATAAAATAACTTCTACTTCCTAAGCTGAAGAAATCTCACTAAGTGAGATAAATCATGTGAAAAATGGACTGGTAAATGAACATTTGGTTTTAATTGCCGTAAACTGACCTTACTTTCTAGGAAGAAAAAGGTAGGATTAAGGGAAGGTGGTTGAGCAAATAATCAAATTGGCTCATTCAGTGATATTTTCTCCTATTAAAAAAAAAATCCATGGAGCAAGCATTTAGCTTAGTGGTTAAGATGCTGGTTAAGATACCTGCATCTCACATCAGAGTACCTGCATTTGACACCTGACTCCAGCTTATGCCTCATGCAGACCCTAAAGGCAGTGGTGATGGGAGACCAATGCCTGCAAATTCTCCATGAAATGTGTGAGGCTAAATAGTTAAGAATTTTCAATAGCCTCATATGGAAAGACAGATTTGAATATAGGGTGACCAAAGGGGTCATCCCTGGGACTCACAGGGTTTGCCTGGAACTTCAAGGTGAAATGCTCTAAGGACAGGATGAATAAAAAAAAACAGAGCAGGTTGTTCAAGGAATAATCAGCTCAGTTAAATTTCCAATTGAATCAAAGTAGCTGAGGATTGATAGAACCCCTAATACAGCAGCCAATCAAAAGTAAATATTATTTCTTGGTGGGAAAAGATTATATAATACACAATTTCAAATTACTGCTATAGGTTTTAATAGCCAATTCTTGAAAACCAAAATAGGCATACACAAGGAGACAAAAGTCACTTGAGAAAAAAGGCAAAAAGAAATAATAGGGACATATCTAAAATCAATCTATATATTTTAATGACCATAAACTTTAGAATTAATCTGTAAAATTGTTTATTTTTAAAAGATTTACTTAATTTATTTGCAAGGCAGTGTTACAGAGAGAGAGAGAGAGATTGATTGAGAGAGATCTTCCATCCACTGGTTCACTCTCCAAATGGCCACAATGTCCAGGGCTGGGCCATGATGAAGCCAGGAACCAGGCGTTTCAATTGGGTCTCCCATGTGGGTGCAGGGCCCAAGGACTTGGGCATCCTCTGCTGCTCTCCCAGGCACATTAGCAGGGAGCTGGATTGGAAGTGGAGCAGCCAGTACTTGAACAGGAGTCCATATGGGATGCCAGCACTGCAGGAGGTGCTTACACCCATTATGCCACAACACTGACCCCCCCAATCCATAAACTTTAAAATAACCATAACAATGTTAGGTAGGAAGGCAGAAATTTAGCCTGTGTTTGTGAGAAAGGCCTGAAAACCAGCACCTACTGCAGAAGCTCCAGAGCCCAGTATTTTGCACTTCAAAGTCCTGCTCAGGTAGTCCCAGCTCTTCCTCACAAGGAAAGCTCCCAGGAGTATTCTCTCCTCAGGACCAAATGGGTTACCTGACTGATAACATGAGGCAATAAAACCTTCACAGACCCCTAAGGGAAGCCTCTCTACTCTGCTCCAGCCAGCAAATCTGGGGAAGAATTTGTTAATTTTCACCTAGCAAACCCTTCAGTCAGGACTCTCCCTCTTTCGTCTTGGAGGAGAGGGGGAGGTGGGTAAACAGACTCCCTTAAAAACCTAGGGAGTCCAAATGGACTGTGTGCTCAGCCCTCTGCCTCTCTGCTGAGCCATCTGCCTGGCTGGGCCTGGCCTGGCCTGCCCAGGTATATTCTCTCCACTCAACCATGTAACCTCACTCTACCCCAGTTTGAGTGACTGGGCACTCTATCTGTCCCTTCCATTCTGATGGATGCCCTATCCCCAATAAAACTTTATCACTTTGCTTTATCACTTTCTTGCATGAAGACAAGAACCCAACAGCTTCCATGGCCTTTTCTCTGGTGACAACAATATTCAAGAACATTAAGAAAATATTAATAATTTCATCAAAGAATTAGAAAGCACAAGGGCCATGCCTGGGAAGGCCGTGCAGGATTGCTTGGGTGCTTGGGCCTCTGCCACTGGTGTGGGAGACCAGGAAGGAATTTCTGGCTCCTGGCTTTGGCATGACCCATACCTATCTGTTGCAGCCACTTGGAGAATGAACCAGCAGATGAAGATCTGTCTCTCCCTCCCTCTGTTGCTCTGCTATTCAAAACAGGTAAATAAACAAATCTTAAAAAGAATTATAAAGTACAAAATAAAAACCAAATGGAGGGGCTAGCACTGTGGCACAATGGGTTAAAGCCCCAGCCTGCAGCACTGGCATCCCATATGGGCACTGGTTTGAGTTTTGGCTGCTCTGATTTAGATCCAGCTCTCTGCTAATGCACCTGGGAAGGCAACAGAAGATGGTCCAAGAGCTTGGGCCCCTACACCCAGGTGCGAGACCCAGAAGGAACTCCTGGTTCCTGCCTTTGGACAGGCCCAGCCTCAGCCATTGCAGCTACATGGGGAGTGAACCAGAAGATGGATCTTTTTCTTTCTCTGTAATTCTGCCTTTTAAATAGATAATATTTAAAAATATATAGAGAGAGTCTATGGGAAAAGACAATTAAAAAACAAGTATGGATTTCAAAAAAAATTTTACACCAAAATAAGCTTATCTTTTAATTCTATTATTCCACAAACTGTTTGAAGTACTCTGGTATACTTGGGAACACAGGATTCTTTTTTTTTAAGATTTATTTATTTTATATATTTGAGAGTCAGAGTTACACAGAGAGAGGAGAGGCAGAGGGAGGTCTTTCATCCTCTGGTTCACTCCCCAATTGGCCGCAATGGCCAGAGCTGTGCTGAACCAAAGCCAGGAGCCAGGAACTACTTCTGGGTTTCCCACATGGGTGCAGGGGCCCAAAGACTTGGGTCATCCTTGACCGCTTTTACCAGGCCATAGCAGAGAGCTGGATTAGAAGTGGAGCAGCCAGGTCTTGAACCAATGCCCATATGGGATGCCAGTGTATCAAGCTAGGGCATTAACATGCTGCACCATAGCGCTGGCCCCAGGATTCTTAACTTATCAAAAATATCCACCAAAAATGAAGGTCAGGGACCGGCGCTGTGGCACAGCAGGTTAATGCCCTGGCCTGAAGCGCTGGCATCCCATATGGGTTCCAATTCTAGTCCCGGCTGTTCCTCTTCCTTTCCAGCTCTCTGCTGTGGCCTGAGAAAACAGTGGAAGATGGCCCAAGACATTGGGCCCCTGTGTCCATGTGGGAGACCTAGAAGAAGCTCTTGGCTCCTGGCTTCGGATCAGCATAGCTCCGGCCATTGCAGCCAATTAGGGAACGAACCACTGGATGGAAGAGCTCTCTCTCTCTCTTCCTCTCCTCTCTGTGTAACCTGACTTTCAAACAACTAAATAAATAAATCTTAAAAAAAAGAAGGTCAAATAAAGACCTTTTGTGGCAACAAAAACAAACAAAAAACTCCAACCAAACCAAACCAAACCAAACCAAAGGACAGTCTTTGAAAGAATACCTGAACAAAAGGAAATGTTAATGTGTGTTTATTATCCCAGATAAAGCTCAGAAATGAAGAAAAAAAGTGAACATAAAGGAATGATAGAAATAAACATAAAGTAATAATAATATCATCTGATGAGATCTGAGATACACAAAATTAAAATATATAACTTCAATAAAATATAAGTGAAGGTAAATGGAATAAGCTATTATAATTTCCTTCTATCTTGGAGAGGAGAGAAACTTGTATTAAATTGTTCATTCAAGAAGGCATGCTATAATCTCTGTTTTAATTACTAAACAATTAAAAACTGTATAATTAGCAACTGACTAATAATTACCAAGGAAACAAAAAGAACAATAAGAGGTAGTACATCTAAAGGTAGGCATGGATGGAAGGAAAAAGAATACAGAATAGGCAAGAGACTTTCACAATTAGATGGCAGAGCTAGATACGATGTAAGCATATTAGTTGTGAATGGACGAAACACTCCAAAGAACATAGACTGTCAGATTGGTTTAAAAAATTAACGGGCCAGTGCTGTGGCGCATCCATCGGGTTAAAGCCCTGGCCTGAAGTGACTCCCCTATGGGCACCGGTTCTAGACCAGGCTGCTTCTCTTCTAATCTGGCTCTCTGCTATGGCCTGGGAAAGCAGTAGAGGATGGCCCAAGTCCTTGGGCCCCTGCACCTGCGTGGGAGACCTGGAGGAATCTCCTGGCTCCTGGCTTCAGATCAGCTCAGCTTCCGATTGGCTCAGCTCCAGCTGTTTTGGCCAATTGGGGAGTGAAGCAGTGGATGGAAGACCTCTGTCTCTACCTCGCTCTGTAACTCTTTCAAATAAATAAAATTAATCTTTTTTTTTAAAAGAAGGGGGGGGCAGTGCTGTGCTGCAGTGGGTTAACACCCTGGCCTGAAGTGCCAGCATCCAATATGGGCACCGGTTCTAGTCCTGGCTGCTCCACTTCCCATCCAGCTCTCTACTATGGCCTGGGAAAGCAGTAGAAAATGGCCCAAGCCTTGGGCCCCTGCACCGGCATGGGAGATCAGGAAGAATCTCCTGGCTCCTGGCTTCAGATTGGAGCAGGAGCTTTATTACAGCCAACTGGGGAGTTAACCAGCAGATGGAAGACCTCTCTCTCCCCCCCTCTCTGCCTCTCCTTTCTGTGTAACCCTGACTTTTAAGTAAATAAATAAATCTTAAAAAATAAAATTAATGAATGTTGTTTATAAAAGGAATACATAAAAATTAGAAGTGAAAAGATGAAAAGAGGTAACAGCAGAGAAAACAATAACCAAAAAGAGGATGTTTTAGTGATATTAATATTAGACAAAACATGGCCAGCACCGTGGCTCACTAGGCTAATCCTCTGCCTGTGGCGCCGGCACACTGGGTTCTAGTCCCAGTTGGGGTGCTGGATTCTGTCCTGGTTGCTCCTCTTCCAGTCAAGCTCTGCTGTGGCCTGGGAAGGCAGTGGAGGATGGCCCAAGTGCTTGGGCCCTGCACCCACATGGGAGATCAGGAGGAAGCACCTGGCTCCTAGCTTTGGATCAGCGCAGCGCACCGGCTGTAGCAGCCATTTGGGGAGTAAGCCAATGGAAGGAAAACCTTTCTCTCTGTCTCTCTTACTGTCTAACTCTGCCTGTCAAAAAAAATTAGACAAAACAGACTTTAAGGAAAAAAACATGAAGAAAGATAAGAACTAGAATCCACTTGTCTTTCCAAGACCATGATCCTAACCAAGTTACTATCTCTTGCCTAGACTGTTTGAACAACCTCTTAACCTAGCCTGCTTTATGTCACTCAATCAGAGTTGTTTCCTAATAGTCTTTCATTGAAATTTTTCCATGCTCTGCACTCACTTGGATTAGAACCCAAGCTCCTGACCATCATCTGCAAAGCCCTGCAGGGGCAGCTTCCCTCCAGCTCCAGTTTTACTCCCTACCAGTCTCCCCCTCCCTTGAGTTTCCATAGCAGCAAATCCCTTCTTATTTAGGATGTATTATAATCCTTTTCCTATCAGGTATTTTGCATTGCTATTCCCTTTGCCTGGCAAGATGATCTCTCCACTTCCCCAGGATGGCTGCTTCTGACCTTTCATGGCCCAGTTTAAATGTCCCATCTCCAGAAGCTGCCCTTGTCCACTTGATCTGAGGGAAACACTTTCACCCCCATCCCAGTTACTATTTCATGTTCTCCAGCTTGTCTCAAAACAAAAAGGCATTAAATACTAAGTGGGTACTGCATTTTGATTCTCAACTGATTCATTTCTTGTTTGTACTCTCAATTAGTTAAGAACTGGAGGGAAGAAAGATCCCCTCAAAATTTCAGCAGGCTTGCAAGTGAAAAATTAAAACTTAAGTTCTAGTTTGAAATAGGTTTACCTTAAAAGAAGCATTTTAGCTTAAAGAAATAAAGTTAGCATAAGAAAACATTTTTAGGAAATGAAGGAAGGCCAGATAATGGTGAAACAAATCAGAAAAACAGAATTAACTGGAAAGGATAAAGTGATAGGGATATTTTGTGCATGTTCTAATAAAAAGGAAGAAAAAATCTGAAAATTAAGAAAGCAGAGTAGGTGGGATAGGAAACCAAAAGTAGGGAACAGAGAGGAGAGGCAGAGATGAAGAGGATGGGGCAGGGTGCGGGGATTTTTTGCTTTGAGACAACGTTGAGCAGAGGTACCCCCAAAAATATTTCAGATATTCCATTGAACATTCCCCAGTGATATTATTTGAAATAAAACCTTTTTCTTGATTCTGATTAATTTACCTGGATAGGGGCCTCTTGAAATTTCTCTCAGCACTGCCCAGGGTACTTTTCCATTCTCCAAATGAGATTTCATATCTGGTATGAAAACTGCAAGCCCTGTTCAAAAATAAATAAATAGGATTTGATTGATGTTGTGAGAACTACTGCCAAATTCAGTCTCAGTTCTCAATTTTCTACATAGAGTGGCTATTACAGAAAGATACAGAGCTGCACTGTCCAATACAGTTGCTAATAGCAACGCATGACAGTTTAAACTAGACTTTAAATTAAATTAAAAATCCAGTTCTTTAGGTGGAGCAAATTTGAACTGCTCAAAAGCCACAAGTGGCTTGAATGTGTGATATAGGCTAGCAAAGATACAGGTTTCTGTTTTTTTTTTTTTTTTTTTTTTTTTTTAAGATTTATTTATTTGAAAGTCAGAGTTACACAGAGAGTGGAGAGGCACAGTGAGAGAGAAAGGTCTTCCATCTGATGGTTCACTTTCCAATTGGCCACAATGGCTGGAGCTGTGCCAAACCAAAGCCAGGCACCAGGAGCTTCCTCTGGGTCTCCCATGTGGGTGCAGGGGCCCAAGGACTTGGGCCATCCTCTACTGCTTTCCCAGGTCATAGCAGAGAGCTGGATTGGAAGTAGAGCATCCGGGTCTTGAACCAGCGCCCATATGGGATGCTGGCACTTCAGGCCAGGGTGTTAACCTGCTGCACCACAGCACCAGCCCCACAGATTTCTGTTTTTTAGATTTATTTTTATTTATTTGAGTGGTAGAGTTACAGAGAGAGAGAGGGAGAGACAGAGAGGTCTTCCATCCAATGGTTCACTCCCTAATTGCCTGCAACGGCCTGAGCTGAGCTGATCCAAAGCTAGGAGCCAGGAGCTTCTTCCAGGTCTCCCTCATGGGTGCAGGGCCCAAGGACTTGGGTCATCTTCCACTGCTTTCCCATGCCATAGCAGAGAGCTGGATCTGAAGAGGAGCAGCCGGGACATGAACTGGCACCCATATGGAATTCCAGTGCAATAGGCAGAGGCTTAGAGCCTCTCTATCATAGCAGAACATTCTATTGTACAGTAACAATCTAGAGAATTATAAAGGTATTTATCTCAAGAGAGCTTAATACTATGGTTTCATGTGATAATGAATCATGGGAATAATTCAAATAAACACAAAATGGGGGGGCAGCACTGTGGCGTAGTGGGCAAAGCCTCCGCCCACAGTGCCAGCATCCCATATGGGCACTGGTTCAGGTCCTGACTATTCTACTTCAGATCCAGCTCTCTACTGTGGCCTGGGAAAGCAGTGGAGGATGGCTCAAGTCCTTGGGTCCCTGTACCCACATGGGAGACCTGGAGCAAGCTCCTGGCTCCTAGCTTCAGGTTGGCACAGCTCCACCTGTTGAGGTCATCTGGGGAGTGAATCAGCAAATGGGAGACTGCCCCTGCCTGCCTCTCTGGAATTCTTATTTTCAAATAAATAAATATTTTTTTAAAAAATGGTTGTAGGTGTTTGGCATAGTGGTCAAGATACTGCTTAGGACACCCACATCACATCAGAGGCCTGAGTTTGAATTCTGTCTCAATTTCCAATGTACACCCTGGGAGGTAACAGGTGATGGCTCAAGTAGTTGGGTCCCTGCCATCCATGTGGGAGGCCTAGGCTGAGTTCTGGATTCCTGGCTTCAGCTTGGTCCAGCTCTGGCTGTGAGACATCTGGAGAGTGACAAGTAGATGAAAGATTTCTCTCCCTCTCGCTCATTCTGTTTTTCAAATTAATTATTAATTAAAAAGAACATGGACACATTTGTTTTCTTTCTTTTTTTTTTTTTTGATGATTTTTTTTAATGATGATGAAATCAGATCAGACCTATTGTCATGTTTAATCCCAGTGAGAGTCAAGTTGGGAGTTGATAGTTTCTTTTCTTTTCTTTTTTTTTTTTTTTTTTTTTTTTTTTACAGAGGATCAGTTTAGTATACATTAAGTAAAGATTTCAACAGTTTGCACCCCCATAGAAACACCAAGTGAAATATATTATTTGAGTACTCATTATAGCATTAAATCTCAATGCACAGCACATTAAGGACAGAGATCCTACATGAGGAGTAAGTGCACAGTGACTCCTGTTGTTGACTTTACCAATTGACACTCCTGTCTATGGCATCAGTAATCTCCCTATGCTCCAGTCATGAGTTTCCAAGGCTATGGAAGCCCCTTGAGTTCTCCGACTCTTATCTTGTTTAGACAAGGTCATAGTCAAAGTGGAGGTTCTCTCCTCCCTTCAGAGAAAGGTACCTCCTTCTTTGAAGACCTGTTCTTTCCACTGAGATCTCACTCACAGAGATCTTTTGCCAGAGTGTCTTGGCTTTCCATGCCTGAAATACTCTCATGGGCTTTTCAGCCAGATCTGAATGCCTTTAGGGCTGATTCTGAGGCCAGAGTGCTATTTAGGGCATCTGCCATTCTATGAGTCTGTTGAGTATCTCACTTCCCATGTTGGACCACTCTCCCCTTTATTTATTCTATCGGTTAGTGTTAGCAGGTATTAGACTTGCTTATGTGCTCCCTTTGACTCTTAGTCCTTTCATTATGATCAATTGCGAACTGAAATTGATCACTTGGACTAGTGAGATGGCATTGGTACATGCCACCTTGATGGGATTAAATTTGAGTCCCCTGGTATGTTTCTAACTCTACCATTTGGGGCAAGTCAGCTTGAGCATGTCCCAAATTATATATCTCTTCCCTCTCTTATTCCTACTCTTATGTTTAACAGGGATCACATTTCAGTTAAATTTCAACACTTAAGAATAACTGTGGATTAATTACAGAATTGAATCAGTCATATTAAGTAGAACAGACAAAAAAACTACTAAGAGGGATAATGTATTAAGTTGTTCATTAACAGTCAGGGCTATGCTGATCAAGTCACCGTTTCCCATAGTGTCCCTTTCACTTCAACAAGTTTCCTTTTTGGTGTTCAGTCAGTTGTCACCGATCAGGGAGAACATATGGTATTTGTCCCTTTGGGACTGGCTTATTTCACTCAGCATGATGTGTTCCAGATTCCTCCATTTTGTTGCAAATGACTGGATTTCGTTGTTTCTTATTGCAGTATAGTATTCTAAAGAGTACATATCCCATAATTTCTTTATCCAGTCTACCGTTGATGGGCATTTAGGTTGGTTCCAGGTCTTAGCTATTGTGAATTGTGCTGCAATAAACATTAGGCTGCAGACCGCTTTTTTGTTTGCCAATTTAAATTCCTTTGGGTAAATTCCAAGGAGTGGGATGGCTGGGTCAAACGGTAGGGTTATCTTCAGGTTTCTGAGGAATCTCCAGACTGATTTCCATAGTGGCTTAACCAGTTTGCATTCCCACCAACAGTGGGTTAGTGTCCCTTTTTCCCCACATCCTGGCCAGCATCTGTTGTTGGTAGATTTCTGAATGTGAGCCATTCTAACCGGGGTGAGGTGGAACCTCATTGTGGTTTTGATTTGCATTTCTCTGATTGCTAATGACCTTGAACATTTTTTCATGTGCCTGTTGGCCATTTGGATTTCCTCTTTTGAAAAATGTCTATTGAGGTCCTTGGCCCATCTCTTAATTGGGTTGTTGGTTTTGTTTTTGTGGAGTTTCTTGATCTCTTTGTAGATTCTGGTTATTAACCCTTTATCTGTTGCATAGTTTGCAAATATTTTTTCCCATTCTGACGGTTGTCTCTTCACTCTCCTGACTGTTTCTTTTGCAGTACAGAAACTTCTCAATTTGATGCAATCCCAATAGTTAATTTTGGCTTTGACTGCCTGTTCCTCGCGGGTCTTTTCCAGAAACTCTTTGCCTGTGCCAATATCTTGAAGGGTTTCTCCAATGTTCTCTAGTAACTTGATGGTGTCAGGTCGTAGATTTAGGTCTTTAATCCATGTTGAGTGGATTTTTGTGTAAGGTGTAAGGTAGGGGTCTTGCTTCATGATTCTGCACGTGGAAATCCAATTTTCCCAGCACCATTTATTGAATAGACTGTCCTTGCTCAAGGAATTAGTTTTAGATCCTTGATCAAATATAAGTTGGCTGTAGATGTTTGGGTTGATTTCTGGTATTTCAATTCTGTTCCATTGGTCTATCCTTCTGTTTCTGTACCAGTACCATGCTGTTTTGATTACAACTGCCTTGTAGTATGTCCTGAAATCTGGTATTGTGATGCCTCCGGCTTTGTTTTTGTTGTACAAGATTGCTTTAGCTATTCGAGGTCTCTTGTGCCTCCATATAAATTTCAGCACCAATTTTTCCAGATCTGAGAAGAAGGTCTTCGGTATCTTGATTGGTATTGCATTGAATCTATAAATTGCTTTTGGGAGAATGGACATTTTGATGATATTGATTCTTCCAATCCATGAGCATGGAAGATTTTTCCATTTCTTGGTATCCTCTTCTATTTCTTTCTTTAAGGTTTTGTAATTTTCATCGTAGAGATCTTTAACATCCTTGGTTAAGTTTATTCCAAGGTATTTGATTGTTTTTGTAGCTATTGTGAATGGGATTGATCTTAGAATTTCTTCCTCAGCCATGGCATTGTCTGTGTATACAAAGGCTGTTGATTTTTGTGCATTGATTTTATACCCTGCTACTTTGCCAAACTCTTCTATGAGTTCCAATAGTCTCTTGGTAGAGTTCTTTGGGTCCCCTAAATAAAGAATCATGTCATCTGCAAAGAGGGATAGTTTGAGTTCTTCCTTCCCAATTTGTATCCCTTTAATTTCTTTTTCTTGCCTAATAGCTCTGGCTAGAACCTCCAGAACTATATTGAATAGCAGTGGTGAGAGTGGACATCCCTGTCTGGTCCCAGATCTCAGTGGAAATGCTTCCAACTTTTCCCCATTCAATAGGATGTTGGCTGTGGGTTTTTCATAGATTGCTTTGATTGTATTGAGGAATGTTCCTTCCAAACCCAGTTTGCTTAGAGTTTTCATCATGAACGGCTGTTGTATTTTATCAAATGCTTTCTCGGCATCTATTGAGAGAATCATATGGTTTTTCTTCTGCAGTCTGTTAATGTGGTGTATCACATTGATTGTCTTGCGCACATTAAACCATCCCTGCATACCAGGGATAAATCCCACTTGGTCTGGGTGGATGATCTTTCTGATGTGTTGTTGCATTCTATTGGCGAGAATTTTATTGAGGATTTTTGCATCTATGTTCATCAGGGATATTGGTCTGTAATTCTCTTTCAGTGCTGCATCTTTTCCCGGCTTAGGAATTAAGGTGATGCTGGCTTCATAGAAAGAATTTGGGAGGATTCCCTCTTCTTCAATTGTTCTGAATAGTTTGAGAAGAATTGGAGTTAGTTCTTCTTTAAATGTCTGGTAGAATTCAGCAGTGAATCCATCTGGTCCTGGGCTTTTCTTTGTTGGGAGGGCCTTTATTACTGTTTCAATTTCTGTCTCAGTTATGGGTCTGTTTAGGTTTTCGATGTCTTCCTGGTTCAATTTAGGTAGGTTGCATGTGTCCAGGAATCTATCCATTTCTGATAGGTTTCCCTGTTTGCTGGCATACAAGTCCTTGTAGTAATTTCTGATGATTCTTTTTATTTCTGTGGTGTCTGTTGTTACATTTCCTTTTTCATCTCTGATTTTATTGATTTGGGTCTTTTCTCTTCTTTTTTTAGTTAGTTGGGCCAATGGGGTGTCAATTTTGTTTATTTTTTCAAAAAACCAGCTCCTCGTTTGGCTGATTTTTTGTAATGTTTTTCTTGATTCAATCCTGTTGATTTCTTCTCTGATTTTAATTATTTCTCTTCTCCTACTAGATTTGGGTCTGGTTTGCTGTAGGTTTTCTAGATCCTTGAGGTGAATAGAAAGCTCATCTATTTGGTGCCTTTCCAATTTCTTGATGTAGGCACCTATTGATATAAACTTTCCTCTTAACACTGCTTTTGCTGCGTCCCATAAGTTTTGGTATGTTGTGCTGTTATCCTCATTTACTTCCAGAAAGTTTTTGATTTCTCTTTTGATTTCTTCTATGACCCATTGTTCATCCAGGAGCATGTTGTTCAATCTCCATGTGTTTGCGTATGCTCTAGGGATTCCTGAGTTGTTCATTTCCAACTTCATTCCTTTATGGTCTGAGAAGCTGCATGGTATGATTCTAATTCTTTTGAATTTGCTGAGACTTGCTTTATGGCCTAGTATGTGGTCAATCCTAGAGAAGGTTCCATGTACTGCTGAGAAGAATGTATAATCTTTAGCTGTAGGATTGAAAGTTCTGTATATATCTGTTAGATCCATTTGGGCTATAGTGTCATTTAAATCTACTGTATCCTTGTTGATCTTCTGTCCTATTGATCTGTCTATTTCTGAGAGTGGAGTATTGAAGTCCCCCAGTACTATTGTATTGGGGTCTAAGTCTCCCTTTAAGTCTGTTAACAAATCTTTTAGATAAACCGGTGCCCTGTAGTTAGGTGCATATACATTGATAATTGTTATATCTTCCTGTTGAATTGATCCCTTAATCATTATGTAGTGTCCCTCTTTGTCTCTCTTAATGGTTTTTGTGGTAAAGTTTATGGTGTCTGATATTAAGATGGCTACGCCTGCTCTTTTTTCATTTCTGTTGGCATGGTATATCTTTTTCCAGCCTTTCACTTTCAGTCTGTATGGATCTTTGTTGGAAAGATGTGTTTCTTGTAAGCAGCAAATAGATGGGTTTTGTTTTTTAACCCAATCAGCCAAACGGTGTCTTTTAACTGGACAGTTCAGGCCATTCACGTTCAATGTGACTAATGATAAGTGGTAACTTTGCCCTGCCATTTGCCAAAGATAAGTTCTAATATATGCTTTGAATTCCCTGTGATCTTTTGCTGTGAGCTTTCCTTCCTTGGTTTCCTTCCTTTACCTTCTTTCATATTGATGACCGTGTTTCTTTGTTTCTGTGTGTAACACATCTTTAAGCATCTTTTGTAGGGCTGGACGAGTGGCAACAAATTCTTTCAATTTCTGTTTGTTATGAAAAGTCTTTATTTCACCTTCATTCACAAATGATAGCTTTGCAGGATATAATATTCTGGGCTGGCAGTTGTTCTCTCTTAGTACCTGGGCTATATCTTGCCATTCCCTCCTAGCTTGTAGAGTTTCTGATGAGAAGTCAGCTGTGAGTCTGATTGGAGATCCTCTGAGAGTAATCTGACGTTTCTCTCTTGCACATTTTAGGATCTTTTCTTTATGTTTCACTGTGGAGAGTTTAATTACAACGTGCCGTGGTGAGGGTCTCTTTTGGTCGTGTTTATTAGGGGTTCTGTGAGCTTCCTGTACTAGGATTTCTCTGTCCTTCTCCAAACCTGGGAAATTTTCTGCTAATATCTCACTAAAAAGGCCTTCTAATCCTTTCTCCCTCTCCATGCCTTCAGGAACTCCTAGAACCCGAATGTTGGGTTTTTTAATAGTATCCTGAAAATTCCCGACAATATGTTTCAGATTTCTAATTTCCTCTTCTTTTCTTTGGTCTGACTGTATCCTTTCCTGTTCTCTGTCTTCTAAGTCCGAAATTCTCTCTTCTGCTTCTCCCATTCTGTTTGTAAGGCTCTCTATTGTGTTTTTCATTTGATCTATTGAATTCTTCACTTCAGTCACTATCCCAGTTTCCTGTTGTACTAGTTGTTTCGTTTCATTTTGATTCCTCCTTAATATTTCATTTTCACGAGAGAGATTTTCTATCTTGTCCATTAAGGATTTCTGTAGTTCAAGAATTTGTTTTTGAGAACTTCTTAATGTTCTTATCAATTTTTTGAGATCTGCTTCTTGCATTTCTTCTATGTCATCATCCTCATAATCTTGAATTGGGGTGTCTTTTTCATTTGAGGGCTTCATGGTGACTTCCTTGTTTTTATTACCTTGGTTTTTGCGTTTGTTATTTGTCATATTGGAGATATTTGGTTTCTTCACTGTGGTGCTTTTTCTTGTTATACTATGACTCTAGATTAAGTGGACTATCTGTTTTTGATGGAGCCTTAGGGCTTGAGATGGGTGTGGCCTGAGAGCTCTGTTTGGTGTGCCAAAGGTGACACTCCCAGGTTAGGCGTGGTAAACCTCTCTCTCTCTCTCTCTCTCTCTTTTTTTTTTTGATTCAACAGGGACGTTATTCTGCACAGCTGAACAAAGTTGGAGGTAGTTAGCAGGCAAATGATATACCCACAGGAGCCAGAGATCAGAAGCTCTTTCCCAAGGACCACACAGGGAATCTGTTCGGCCCTTAGAGTGGGCTCAAATTCTGCTTCAGTCTCCCACTGGGTTGCCAAAGTTACAGAATTGTAGCGTCTCTGGAGAGTGCTCACGTGAATTCCGTGAGTTCTCTCCCCCACCGTCTCTTTTTTCACAGTCTCAGTTCAGTAGCACCATAAATTTACTAAGTCCTAATCTCCTGTTAATTCGCCCCTCCCAGAGTCAGGTTTTACTGCTAGGCTCAGGGCCGGTGCAGACCTGAGGTCGCTCTGCTTATGACGTATGTCCAAGATGGCGCCTGCTCTTTGTCTTGCTCGCCCTTGAGAGGTGAGCGGAGAGAGAGAAACCCGTGTCCATACCAGTCACCTTTTTTTTTTCCCTCTCTCTCTCTTCCAGTTAGCTTGGTGAAGTCCCCCCCGCCCCGGGGGTCGTTCCCTCTAGTCTCCTCTCTCCGCTTGCCTGCCGGTGTCTCGGGTTATTGAGGTTCAGCTCACCTCGCATTCCAGCGCTGGTGTGTTGAGTCTGCCGCTGATGTCCCGAACTGTGGGCTCCCACGCTCTCCACGCAGGTCTGCTCCCCTTCCAGCGCTGATGTCTGTTTTCTTTCTTTTTAGAAGCACTGATAATTCCTTTATGGAACAGATGAGAATAAACTTTGGAACTAGATTCCAAAAAAAAAAAAAAAACATATTGAAAGGACTTCAAAAAGTTCATGATAAATGGAATTAAAAGACACAAAAAATAAAATGTTATTTCTCAACATGAGCTTACAAGTTGAAGATACTTGTAAACAATGATACCAGCCACTTAGTCCAACATGAAAGAACTGAGGGCTCTGGGATTTTAACCACATCACTGTAGCTTTTTAACTGAAGAAAAATGGGCATTCTTTAAGATCTTTTAAAGTTAGGAAACAAAAACAAGTCAGAAGGAGCTGTAAGGTGGATGCCTGATGTTTTCCCAAAAAACACTCACAATACTGCCCTTGTTCAACAAGCGGAATGAGGAGGAGCATTACTGTGGTGAAGGACACTCTGGGAAAGCTTCCCTGCATGGTTTTTCAGCTAAACTTTGACCAACTTTCTCAAAAACATGCTATAAGTAGATGTTATTGTTCTTTAGCCTTTCAGAGAAAGTCAACATGCAAAATGCCTTAAGCACCCCCAAAATCTGGCTACCATGACCTTTGCTCTGATGAGACCACTTCCACCTTCAGTAGTTATTGCTTTGTCTGTGCTCTGCCTTCTGGATTATACTGGTAAAGACATGTTTCATCTCCTCTTACAATTCTCGAAAGAAATTGATCCAGTTTTACAATTTTCTATGGTAGTCTCTGCTCTTATCTGGGGCTGATCTGGGGGATCAAGTGGAAATTCTGCTCCACTTTATTTTTCAGTCAGAGCTAGGCAGACTGAGGCAATTGGGATGTTTAGGGCTGGCTACTGTTGTGCTACTGTCAGGTCTCTTTAATTAAAGCACAAGCAAGATTAATTTTTCCCTTACAAATTGTCATGGATTGCCTGCTGCTAATGTGTTCATCTTTAACATCACCCTGCTGCTTCTTAAAATTTTTCTATTAGTAAACTGATTTCTCTGGAGGCATTGTCCCTGAAAACTTTTTTTTATTTTTTAATTTTATTTATTTATTTGAGAGGGAGAGTCACAGACAGTGAGAGGAAGAGACAGAGAGAAAAGCCTTCCTTTTGTTGGTTCACTCCCCAAATGGCTGCAATGTCTAGAGCTGAGCCAATCAGAAGCCAGGAGCCAGAAGCTTCTTCAGGGTCTCCCATGCAGGTGCAGGGGCTCAAGAACATGCGCCATCTTCCACTGCTTTCACAGGCCATAGCAGAGAGCTGGACTGGAAGAGAAGCAGCGGGGATGACAAGTGGCACCCATATGGGATGCTGGCATCGCAGATGGAGGATTAACCTACTGTGCCGTGGTGCCAGCCCCCCTGAAAACTTTTAATAAGCATAAATGATTTCATCATTCTTCCAGCCCATGCTTCAACATAAATATGATGTTTGTTTTGTTTCAATTTCAGCAGAATTTAGAATTCAGGTGCTCTGTTAGGATCTCCTTTCAAACTGATATCTTATCCTCAAACTAGAACCTATTCAGACATGTTACAGCAAGTCAGTATGAGCTTATTTTGGTGTAAAAATGTGAAATCCATGTAGTTTGTCATAATACACATTTCCATAAACTTTCTGAAGACCGCTTGCAGTTATTATTCTACAATAAGTAGATCATTTAGTTAAGAATGACGAACAGCACGATGACCAACAATGTTCTCTAAAGATTCAGAGAGCTTGACACCTAAACTCAAAACTAAAATTCAGTTAGGTACTTTAGAAGCTCTGTATCCTCAGTAAACTGAGTCAAGGGGGAAAATTTATCAACATATAAGAGGAATTAACCTTACCCAGGGAGACAAGATTCCTGTAATTCTCTAGCATCACATCCTTGTGCAGGTTCCTCTGTGTAGGGTCCATCAATCTCCATTCCTCCAATGTGAAGTCATATCATTAAAAAGATGTGAAGCCACATCTTTAAAAGTCAGTGATTCCTAGAATAAATAAATCGTGATCACCCAGAGACTATACTATCATCCCTGTTAGGCAGAATAACATGTATAAAACTGGAGAAAAACTCCAGAAATTAGAATCACCAAATGATTATGTATGCTAACTGCTTAATCCTTATAGGACATATAGATCTCTCCAGTGGTAAGAACTTAAAACCATACGAGGAAGCCTATTCCATCTTTGGAGTTCCATCTGCGAGTAGTTTTACCAAATTCAAATTTGGTTTTCTAGAAACTCTACATATTGATCCTACTATACTTTCTGGAGGCAAACAGCATGGCTTCTTCCTTCTCTAGAAAGTCTTTAAAATATTTGTTTACAGCTAGTCGTTTCTACCCAAATAACCTGCTATCTCAGAAAACCCTGACTTGTGTAAAAGATCATCTTCTTTCAGTTCTAGATTGATCACAGATACAAAATGCTATAAGCTCTGAGACAGAAAAGAACACATGAGACTTTGGGGGGCAGTTCTTTGGTTAGGATATGAAATATGTACAAATGCTTATATAAATAATGGAAGAATGAGTCCAAAGTATTTTTAATGATGAACTACTGCTGGCGCCGTGGCTCAATAGGCTAATCCTCCACCTTGCAGCACCGGCACACTGGGTTCTAGTCCTGGTTGGGGCACCGGATTCTGTCCCGGTTGCCCCTCTTCCAGGCCAGCTCTCTGCTGTGGCCCAGGAGTGCAGTGGAGGATGGCCCAAGTGCTTGGGCCCTGCACCCCATGGGAGACCAGGAGAAGCACCTGGCTCCTGCCTTTGGATCAGCACGATGCACCAGCCACAGCACACCGGCTGCAGCACGCCAGCTGCGGCGGCCATTGGAGGGTAAACCAATGTCAAGGAAGACCTATCTCTCTCTGTCTCTCTCTCACTGTCCACTCTGCCTGTCAAAAAAAATGATGAACTACTGAGAGAAGGAGGAAACAGTAGAGAAAACTGAAATAGAACCTAGGCTCTTTGGAATATTTCTTGTTTCGTATATTTGACTTTTGAACTGTGGAAATATTTTATATTGTTTTAAAACAAGGATTAAACTTCAAGAAAGCAATCTAGTAGACTACAACCAGCTGGAATAGCATACCCATTTATCAGAGAGGAACTATTCTGAGTGATTTTAACACAGTAATTTTTCTGTACCTCTGAGTAAGAACTCCAAAACAAAGACAGTAACAAAAAAAAAAAAAACATTTTCAGTAAGCAATCTTATTGGTAGTAGAAGTAGAAATGATATTCTGTAACTTTTGTGTGTGCAGTGCTGGATAAAGCAAATTAGTCTATCACTGTTCCTAAAAACTAATCAATTTGGTATGGGAGAACAAAGATATAAAGAGGAGGATATAAATATAATACTGATGAGATTAGGTTAAAAACTCCATGGTTCTGAACTTGAAGTCTCAGTACAGACTCATGAAATATTTCATGTTCAAGGGAAAGAACTAGCTTTAACAATATGAAATAAGAATGCATTATGCTGGGGCTGGCATTGTAGAGTAGTGGGTAGAATCACCACCTGCAGTGCCGGCATTCCATATGGGCACTGGTCTGAATCTGGGCTGTATCACTTCCAATCCAGCTTTCTGCTATGGCCTGGGAAAGCACTAGAAGATGGTTCAAGTCCTTGGGCCCCTGCACCTGCATGGGAGACCCGGAAGAAGCTCCTGGCTCCTGGCTTTGGAAAAGCACAACTCTGGCTGTTGCAACCAATTGGGGAGTGAACCATTGCATGGAAGACCTTTCTCTCTCTCTCCCTCTCTGCCTCTTCTTCTCTCTCTTTGTAACTCTGACTTTCAAATAAATAAATAAACCTTAAAAATTAATAATGGTATGAGCCTTAACCTCTGAAAATTAGGGATGCATGTGACCAACATAGAACTACTGATCAAGTGTTTCTTACAAAACTTGTATTTCAAAGTCACTGTTAAAACACTTTTTTAAAATCAGATTAATACCTATTCCAAGCACATATACACTTGAATGTCCTTAGGTAAAATTAAAATATTCAACATAACATCTAATTTCTAGTCTTGTCCTTTACAGCTTTCCAACTTGATTCAGTAGCTTAGTCACTGTTCACTACTTCAAAGTCTGCCTGTAAGCTCTCTTCTCACCAGGATACCCTCACAAATACTTTTTGACAAGTTAAATCCCACCTATAATTGGGTAACAGCTTAAATCTATTCTCATGAATTTTCTGTTGACCAACTTAGCTAACACTAATGTCCCAACTGAAAGATTCTTTAAGAAAAAGATCTATTTTTAATTTTTTTAAAAAAACATTACTGTTTATTTTATTTTAGCGGATATCTCCATCTCCTGGTTTATTTGCCAAGTATTCCAACAACTAGGGCTGCACCAGGCTGGAGCCAGTAGCTGTGAATTTTTGGAAAGTGAATCTTCTAATAGATTGTATTTTACCATGATGAACCCAAATTTCCTGTGTCAAATTGTTAGGTTCAGTTTCCAGAGAGGGTTGGGTGAGGCAAAGTCCCAAACTTCAGAAGTAGAATACACGCAAATCAATACAGCAGGTTGGAAACAGAGGAAACCTTAACACACCAGAGGTCCAATGGAAAAAAAAAAAACTACAGCAGCCATGATCTCTGCTTCTGTGTTTCCCTCTCCAGAAAGAGTCGAGTCCGGCAAAGACATATCTGCAGAAGACAGGAAGTCACACAAACCAATATCGCTAGGGAGTTTCAGATACAAGTGAGCATGATCTACCTAAGGGAACACAAGAGTAATGTTCAAGATGAGAGAAGACCAAAGACTTTTGGTCCAAGAGATCTTGAAATCTGTTGTAATAATTATTTTCTGTAATTGTTTTAAAAATTGATTCTAAAGGCAGAGAGAGAGAGAGAGAGAGAGAGAGAGAATGAATGAATGAATGTCAACCGCTGGTTCACTGCCAAATGCCTGCAAAAGCCAGAACTGGGCCAGGTCAAGGTTGGGAGCCAGGAAATCAATCTCTCTCCCATATGGGTGGCAGAGACTGAATTATTTGAGCCATCACCTGCTGCCTCCTGGAGTGAGCATTAGCAGGAAGCCAGAACCTAGAACAGAGCCAGTACTTTATCCCAGGCACTACAATATGGGATGCAGGCATTCCAGGCATCTTATCTGCTACACCTAATGCCCATCCCAGATCTCAAGATTTTAATACTATTACAGGTAGTTACAGTTAGCAGGCCAGACATTGTACAAAGATTTTTTTTTAAAGATTTATCTATTAACTTGAAAGGCAGAGTTACAGAGAGGCAGAGAAAGAGAGAGGGGTCTTTCATCTCCAAATGGTCACAATGGCTGGAGCTGAGCCAACCTGAAGCCAGGAGCTTCTTCCAGGTCTCCCATGTGGGTGCAGGGGCCCAAGGACTCATGCCACCTTTCTACTGCTTTCCCAGGCCACAGCAGGGAGCTGTAATGGAAGTGGAGCAGCTGGGACTCGAACTGCTGCCCAAATGGGATGCTAGCACTGCAGGAAGCAGCTTTACCTACTAAGCCACAGAGCTGGCACCAGAGTTTAAAAAATACTCTTGGGGCTGGAATTATTTTATAGTGGGCAAAGCCACCACTTGTGACACCAGCATCCCACATGAGCATTTCTTCAAGTACTGGCTGCTCCATGCTTGCACCAGGGAAAGTAGTGCAAAGTGGCCCAAGTACTTGGGCCCCTGCCACCCATGTGGGAGATCCCTGGCTTCCGCCTGGCTAAGCCCCAGCCATTGTGGCCATTTGGAGAAGTGAACCAGTGTATAAAAGATGTCTTTCCAGCTGGCGCCGTGGCTCACTAGGCTAATCCTCCACCTGCAGTGCCGGCACCCCAGGTTCTAGTCCCAGTTGGGGTGCCGGATTCTGTCCCAGTTGCTCCTCTTCCAGTCCAGCTCTCTGCTGTGGCCTGGGAAGGCAGTGGAGGATGGCCCAAGTGCTTGGGTCCTGCACCCACATGGGAGACCAGGAGAAAGCAGCTGGCTCCTGGCTTCAGATCGGTACAGCGTCCGGCAGTAGCAGCCATTTGGGGAGTGAACCAATGGAAGGAAGACCTTTCTCTGTCTAACTCTGCCTGTCAAAAAAAAAAAAAAAAGATGTCTCTCTTTCTCCCTCTCTTTAAATAAATCTTAAGATAAAAAAACTATCATTTAATGTTCACATCAAGCCAATGGAGATTATATTTATATTCCATATATAAGGCAAGAGAGGTTTACAATAAGGAAACTACATATTTAAGGTCATGCAGATACATGACTTCTAATCAATGTAATTTCTTTCTTTTTTCCTTAAAAGATTTATTTATTTTATTTGAAAGGCAGTTACAGAGAGAGAGAAACAGACTGAAAGATCTTTCATCCTCTGGTTCACTCCCCAAATGGCTGCAATGGCTGAAACTGGCAGATTAAGCCAGGATCCAGGAGTTTCTTCCAGGTCTCCCACATGGATGCAGGGGACCAAGCACTTGAGTCATTCTTCGCTGCTTTCCAGGCCATTATCAGGGAGCTGGGTCAAAAGTGGACCACAGGCAGAGAGTTAACTCAATACACCACAGTGACAGGCCCTAATCAATGTAATTTCAAAGCTCATACCTTTCCCACTAAATCAATTTGCTGTATAAAGTGGAAGAAAATTCAATGTTTCTTTGACACAGTCACCCTCTCATTAAACAAAGAAATATTCCAAGAATATCTTTTTCCTTCCTTTTGTGTGAAAAGTCAATTTTTAAAAAATATTTCTGTTTTATTTGAAAGAATTAGAAGAGAGAGAGAGAGAGAGAGAGAGAGAGAGAGAGATCTTCCATCTGTTGGTTTGCTCCCCAAGTGGCTGCAATATCCAGAGCTGGGCTGGGCTGAAGCCAGGAGCTTCATCTGGATCTCCCATGTGGATGCAGGGGCCCAAGGACTGGGGTCATCTTCCACTGCTTTCCCAGGCCATTAGCAAGAAGCTGAATTGGAAGTGGAGCAGCCAGGAATCAAACCAGTGCCCACATGGGATGCCTGCATTGCAGGCAGCAGCTTTACCCATTACATCACAACACTGACCTTGAGTCAATTTCTTAAAATTTCCAGAGACTGCAGTTTCACTAAAGGGAACACCACAACTTCAAAATTTAAATACTGGATACCTTGACATTCCCCCTCTAATCTCATATTCAAATAATTTTTAATCTCTCTTTCTACATAAGGCAAATCAAAATAAACAAGACACAGGGATAACAAGAATAATAGAAAATAAAGTGGAATTCAATGCACAAAGCATTGAGTAGTCTTTTTATATTGAAGACACATGCCCATTCAAGGTTTTATACTATGGAGGAGTAGGGTGGTGGAGATCTTGTTCAGACGTGCCTGGCACTGATTCTACTTTTCCACCTGTATAAAGGAGGTAACTTGCTACTGCTGAATCTGGTTCAAGAATCAGAAGCACCCGATGTATAACATTTCCTTATACCCCCTGGTAGAGACTGTTAACACAAATTCTTCCCGGATGGGACCGTAAGACTCAGGAACAAAAGGGCAATGACAGAAAAAATATTTTTCAAAGATTTATTTATCTTATTTGAAAGGCAGAGAGAGAGAGAATCCTCCATTCACTGGCTCACTCAAATGGGTGCAATGGCAGGAGCTGGGCCAGTCTGAAGCCAGGAGCCAGGAGCTTTATCCAGGTCACTCACATCCGAGCAAAACCCAAGTACCTGGGCCATGTTCCACTGCTTTCCCAGGTGCATTGCAGGGAGCTGGATTGGAAGTGGAGCAGCTGGGACTCAAACCAGTGTCCACGTGGGATGGTGGTGCTGCACATGGCAGCTTTACCAGCTATACCACATCAGCCCTGAAAGAACAAGTATTGAGTTTTGGAAAACTCTAACTTGTGTAATTAAATGTTCCCTCATTTAGGGACTCTGTTATGCTTAAACATACTGACTCTGCACCTGCCATGAATGGGTACCTTACTCCCCATAAGGTTTAACAGCTTGCCCTATAAATAGAGCAGAACTAAATCTAATTTTAATATAGACTATGCCAATCAGAACCTCATCTGAATGATACTTGCAATAGTTAACCAGTACTTTGCTGAAAAGCAAGAATTAAAATACATAAAGCAAGACTGTCATAAATGCAAAGAACATTAGAGATACAGAAGTTAAGCAGATGTGAATATAATAAAACTAACATCTAAAAGTTATTTTCAGGCACTCAGGGAGCATTTGCTAAGATCTGCCACAGACTGCAAAGAAAAAGTTACAATCAAAAAGAAGAAACTAGGGTTGGTGCTGAGGTGTAGTGGGTAAAGCCACCACCTGCAGTGCCGGCATCCCATATGGGCTCTGATTCGAATCCTGGCTGTTCCTCTTCTGATCAGTTCTCTGCTATGGCCTGGGAAAGCAGTGGAGGGTGGCCCAAGTCCTTGGGCCCCTGCACCCATGTGGGAGACCTGGAAGAAGCTCTTGGCTCCCGGCTTCAGATCAGTGCAGCTCTGGCCATTGTGGCCAATTGGGGAATGAGCCAATGGATGGAAGACCTCTCTCTCTCTCTGCCTCTCCTCCTCTCTCTGTGTAACTCTTTCAAGTAAATAAATAAATCTTTAAAAAATAAAAAGAAATTGAATAGAGTACATTCTCTAAACATGATGCAATAGGATACAAATGTAAATGGAAGTTTGGACCAGAGGAATTTTTTTTTTGCCTTGAACTTAAAATAGGTACTCCTTAGTAGCTACTAAGTCAAAAATAAAATTTTAAAATTTAATTGCCAGTGAGTTAGGAAATGAAAGTATTATACATTAGACATACATGATTGCTGCCAAAGTTTTAAGGAGATTGAATTTATATCCCTAAATACTTTCAGGTAGGATTTTGGCAAAGAGCAAAAACATTATGTGTTCAAAATAAAGAAGAAAAACACTTAGCAAGGTAGCCATAAGAAAACTAAGAGGTAAAAATGATAAAGGAAGAAACTAATGAATTAAAAAAAAGCAAATAAAAAACAGGTGACAAAGCAAAGATCTGATTCTCTAAATAATGAAATCTAGAAGCCACTGGCTAAAGCAGGAAAAAAAAAAAAAAAACAGAAAAAAGAGGCTATAATAAACATTTTTTTCTTTCTTTTTTTTTTTTTTTTTTTTTGACAGGCAGAGTGGACAGTGAGAGAGAGAGAGACAGAGAGAAAGGTCTTCCTTCTTGCCATTGGTTCACCCTCCAATGGCCGCCGCAGCTGGCGCGCTGCGGCAGGCGCACTGCACTGATCCGATGGCAGGAGCCAGGTGCTTCTCCTGGTCTCCCATGGGGTGCAGGGCCCAAGTACTTGGGCCATCATCCTCCACTGCCTTCCCAGGCCACAGCAGAGAGCTGGCCTGGAAGAGGGGCAACTGGGACAGAATCCAGTGCCCCACTGGGACTAGAACCAGGTGTGCCGGGGCCGCAAGGTGGAGAATTAGCCTAGTGAGCCCCGGCGCTGGCCTATAATAAACATTTAAAAACATGCCAATAAAAATAAACTTCTCAAAGGATAATTTGTTTAAAAATGTTCTGTAACTGGAGGCAGGTGTTTGGTGCTGCTTGGGAGACCAGAGACCAATATTTGAGAGCCTGGGTTTGAGTCTCAGGTCCTGATTCCAGCTTCCTGCTGACGTGCAGCCTAGCAGACAACAGGTGGAAGACCTGGACTGAGTTCTGAGCTGCGGGCTTTGGCCTGGCCCAGCCATAGTGCTAGCAGGCATCTGGGGGAGTGTCTGTCTTCCCTGCCTTTCCAATTAAATAATCAGATCTGTAAAGATGAATCAAGTCTCACTTGGCAACACACTCTGTAGATTATGCTTGTAAAATATGTTTCACTACCAGGCTGTGCAATTAGCACATTTAAAATTGTAGACGCAGAAAATGTCATGCTAGTTAAAGGTCAGTATTATTCAGCTTTGTATCAGTCGATATCAACATACCCACAGGAAGAAAAGGCTGCAGGTGACCAAGCCAAAACTCTCCTGAGACCTCAGGGGCTGTGTTTCCCACTCCTCATGTTCTATATGGTCCAGGTGGACAGTGAGAAGCGGCCACACACAGTGTGGAACCAGCCTAAAGAAGGAGAAACTTCCCTCGCTTGTCTAGACCCCAAGTCGGTGCGGTCGTCTAAGAGCGATGAAGGACCACACATTCCTGAAGCAGCCTGCAGCGGCCAAGAATGCCACCGTCAGCTCACGGGGGCGACAGGTGATGTACCCGTGATTCTCCGAAATGCCCCCAAAATGGGCCCGCAAGGAAGAGCGGCACAGGCTGCCCAAAGGGAAACCGAGGTCCACCCGCCGGCCTCATCCTCACTCCCTAACCCGCTCTGGGTTCCCGTCCAGGAAGGGCCGGCCCAAGCCCAGGCCCCGCGTCTGGAGCCCGGCAGGACTCCCGACCCTGGAGAGGAAGCTCGGGACCCGGTTGAGCAGGAGCCCAGGGTGAGGGATGCCCAGACAGAGACGGTGCCTGGGGAGCTGCCCAGCCCCAATCATGTCCCTCACAGGTGGGCGGGCCCGGGTCTGCCCCCAGGTCCGGGGTGCCAGAGCGAACGGCCACGCCCCGGATGCCTCCACGAGCCAAGCGCTTAAGGAGGAGTGGAGAGTGAAAGAGGCCTGGCGCCAGGGCAAGGACTACCTGATGGTCTCACTGAGGACAACCAAGGACACTCTCAGAGCAGGGCGGGAACGCTTCCAGCAATGGCGCCGACTCGGCTGGCGAAATGTCAAGCAAGCCAGTGCGCCTGCGCCAATGCGGGACTGGAACTGCAATGCCCAGAATCCTCCGCACGTGTGGCTCCGCCCCCTTACAGCAGCCTTTGTGAGGAAGTTGACTGCGTTTAACCCTGCTCTTTGGGGGACCTCTGTAATTCAGCTGAACACCCTGTTCTCTGATCCTCAGAAGCTGAATGGGCAACCCAGACTTCCACCCTCACCTGACTGTGGAACAGATTAGTTACTGCGGCGGTTATGTCAGTGTGTGCAAAGCCTAGACACCTGCTGATACTGAACCTCTCCTCAGTCTCAACTGGAGCCCTGTGGGAAGCAGGAATAATGAGCTTCCTCCACTCCCAGCCAAGGTGTTATCAGCGGTGGCTTATTGGGGCGCCTGAAATATTATCCCTGCTCAACACTAACAAGGGACTCCCCCTCCCCAAAGCTGCCAAGGGAGGCCGGGTCCGGAGCTTGGAATTCCACTCTCAGCCACAGACAGGTAAGTGACTTTCTTACCCACCAGGCTGGTGCCAGGTGAGGCTGGCTTGCTATAAACCCGAGGTTTAAGTAACATCCAGGTTAGCATAATACTCAAAGTGTACCCAAATTTAGCATGAATCCACAAATTCAAGAAGGTAAGAAAATGCCCAGCAAGATAACACACAAAGAAATCCGCTCTGAAAGATAATAACCCCTGGAGAACTCAAGACAAACCCTGACAACAGCAAGAGAGGAGACAAAGCCATGCAAGTAACAGCAACAACACGTTCAAATACCAGTAGATTTCTCATGAGACAGCTGGGAGGCCAAAAGGAAGTGGAATGTTTTTCAAGCACTGAAGAAAACAACTGTCAACTCAGAATTCTCTATTAAAATACACATAGGATTTTTCTATGAAAAGATACATAGGAATCAAAGCATTCTCAGATAATGGAAAACAAAGATAATTTATCATGGGCAGATCTACTCTAAAAGAATGGCCAAAAAATTGGGGGTACAAGTAAAAAATTTCAGTCATAGGAACCTGACAAAATTCATTACCAGCTGTGACAGGCAAAATAATATCCTCCCAAAGATGTTCACGTCCTAATCCATGGAATTCGGAAAAGGAGCTTGGCAGATGTAATTCAATTAAGATACGATTAAGAAGGGGAGAGTACACCAACTTATCCAGGTGGACACAATACAGCTATCTATGGCCCTTTAAGGTGGAGATCCTCCCTTCGCTCTGGTCAGAGGGGGATGCGACTATGGGAGAATGGCACAGGGGCTGGTGTTGTAGGCAAGCAAGTCAAGTCGATGCTTGTGATGTTGACATCCCAGGCTGGAGTGCTGTTTCCATTCCTGACTGTTTTCCACCCAGCTTCCTGTGAATGTGCCTGGGAAGGCACCAGAAGATGACCCAAGTACCCTGCCACCAATGTGGGAGATCAGGTTGGAGTTCCAGGCTTGGCCTGGCCTCGACTTGGCTGTTGTAGTCTTTTGGGGAGTGAAGCAATGGATGGAAGATATCTTTTTTCTCTATCACTTTGCCTTTCAAATAGATATATCTTTAAAAAAGAGGAAAGCACAGAGAAGCACAATGATTTTTGAAAATTTATTTGAGAGGCAGACAGAGACATAGAGAGAGGTCCCATCTGCTGGCTCATTCCACAACTACAATCACTTCTGCTTCCCAGGGTCTGCATTAGCAGGACACTGGAATCAGGAGCCATAGCTGAGAACTAAACTAGGTACTTTGAAATGAGGCATCGGCAGCCTGACCAGAATCTTTTTTTTAAGGATTCATTTATTTTTTTTTTGAAAGGCACAGTTTACAGAGAGGAAGGGAGGGAGGGAGAGAGGGAGAGAGAGAAAGAAAATCTTCTATCCACAGGTTCACTCACTAAATAGCTGCAATGCTTGAGTTTGGGCTGGTTCAAAGCCAGCAACCAGGTGCTTCTTCTGGGTCTTCCCATGGGGGTGGCAGGGGCCTCAGGATTTGGGCCATCTTCTGCTGCTTTCTCAGGCATAATAGCAGAGAGCTGGATCTGAAGTGGAGCAGCCAGAACATGAACCTGTGCTCGTATGGGAGCCAGCATCACAGGTGGCAGCTTTATCCTCTATACCACGATGCCAGCCCCCTTAACCAGAATCTTAACTGCTAGGCTGAATACCTTCCCCAAGAATGGTGGTTCGCTCCCCAATTAGCGACGATGGTTGGGGCTGGACCATGCCAAAGCCAGGAGCCTGAAACTCCATCTGTGTCTCTCACATGGGTGGTAGGCCCAAATAGTTGGGGCATCTTCTGTTGCTTTTCCAGCCTCATTAGCAGGGAGCTGGGTGGGAAGCAGAACAGCCAGGACTCAAACCAGCCCTTTGATGTGGGATACTGGTGTTACAGGTGTCCGCTTAACCCACTGTGCCACAATGCTGACCCCAGTGACGATGATTTTAAATGAGTTTTGTTCCTTTTTGGAAAAGCACACACAGTATAAAAACTTAATAATCCACTCTATCTGAGTTTTCATAGATCTTCAACTTCAGCTCTGTATTTTGCAAACTTTCTGGCAGGTTCTGAATTTTTGTATTAGATGGAATAGCACAGGAAAATCTGTCAATTTAGTGATTTGGCTAATCATTTTCCTCAGAATGGTCACTACTTTGACTTACTTATCCTTCTCAAAAGCTGTTTGATGTGTGTGCTGCTGTTCTGAACAAGTGATTCTAGTTTCTTTTGTTACTGGTATAAGGTTATAATACTTAATGTCTCAATGCATTAATGATCAAATGTGACTTCTTTAGGTGTTTTTCAATGGCACCCTCTGGTATCGATTAACATGTTGGGAAAACCAGACATAGCTCCTTGTGCAGCCATAGTGCCTGCTGCCAATTGGTTTCACTCAAGTCCATTGACAATGTGTATTTCCTTGCGCTTTACAGGAAATTATTTTGGGGGATGGAGTTTATTGAGTGAGAGAGAAAGAGCAAGTACTAAGTCAGAAGATTGCCCTAGCTTCAGGTGGAAAGCTCCTTCTGTGAGAGGAAATGCTTTCTGAGAAATTGACAAGTACCTCTGCATGTTGCCATTATGAAATCTGTATTCTTATGCAGATGGGAGATATCTCTCTCTGCTTTTCAAATAAAATGACAGCAAAAATCAAGTTTAAAAAAGTTTAGAGGTCTTCCCCTTTCAAAGGAGAATTGCTTTTTATTATATCAAGTGGCAGTGTATGTGTTTTGATATGCCACTGTTTGAACCTCCTTCTTGAAAGAATCTCAAATATGCTGATATTAGATGTTCAGTATGTTTGAGACAAAGCAATCTGGAAAGAATATATTTTTTTTTCCTGGGGTAAGATCAAAATGCTAATTTTTGGTTTATTGTGTAAGACTATGAATACTTTTGTCTGAGTTTTGTTTCTGTTCTTTACTGAAAACAAATATTCATTTGCCCAAGAAGAGGGGTAAAATGTGAGAACTCTCCTTGATAAGTACATTAATTCACATTGTGGCCTTTTAAGAGTTCTGAGAGGGGCTAGTGCTGTGACATAGTGGGTTAAGCCACCGCCTGCAATGCTGGCATCCCATATAGGCTCCAGTTTGAGTCTCAGAGCTTCACTTCCAATCCAGCTTCCTACTAATGTGCCTGGGAAAGAAGTGAAAGATGGCCCCAGAGCTTGGATCCCTGCACTCATATGGGAGACCTGGATGAAGCTCCTGGCTCCTGGCTTTAGCATGGCCAGCCCTAGTTGTTGTGCCCATCTAGGGAGTGAGTGGAAGATCTCTCTTTCTGTCTCTCCCTCTGTCCCTCTGTAACGCTGCCTTTCAAATAATTAAAATCTTAAAAAAAAGACAGCGCTGTGGTATAGTGGGTAAAGCCACCACCTGCAGTGCCGTAATCCCATATGGGCTCTGATTGGAATCCTGGCTGCTCCTCTTCTGATCCAGCTCCCTGCTATGGCCTGGGAAAGCAGTAGAAGATGGCTCAAGTCCTTGGGCCCCTGCACCCATGTGGGAGACATGGAAGAAGCTCCTGACTCCTGTCTTCAGATCAGCGCAGCTCTGGCCATTGTGGCCATCTGAGGAGTAAACCAGCAGATGGAAAATTACCTCTGAGGCCGGTGTCACAGCTCAATAGGCTAATCCTCCACCTGTGGTGCTGGCACGCTAGTTCTAGTCCTGGTAAGGGCACTACATTCTGTCCCAGTTGCCCCTCTTCCAGGCCAGCTCTTTGCTGTGGCCCGGGAGTGCAGTGGAGGATGGCTCAAGTTCTTGGGCCCTGCACCCACATGGGAGACCAGGAGAAGCACCTGGCTCCTGGCTTCGGATCAGTGCAGTGAACCAACGGCAAAGGAAGTCCTTTCTGTCTCTCTCTCACACTGTCCACTCTGCCTGTCAAAAAAAAAAAAAAAAAAGGAAAAGAAAAGAAAAGAAAAAGAAAATTACTTCTGCAAGCTCTCCCAAATTCATTGCATTTGTATGGCTGTTCTCCAGAATGGGTCCTGAGGTGCCCAGTGGGATGTGGGTCACTGCTAAAAGCTTTCTCACAATTTGCTGTATTTAGTGGACTTCTCTCCAGTGTGAACTCATTGATATCTGGCAAATTTGATGTCTAGTCAGATGCTTTTCAATATTCATGAAATATGTAAAGTTTCTCTTCAGTATCAATTCCCAGATGTTGGGTAAGATGTGCATATTTATGGAAGGCTTTTCCACAGACTGTGCACTCATAGGGTTTCTTCCATATGAATCCTCTGATGGATTGAGTTGGGAGAACAACAGAGGGCTTTCCCACATTCGTTACATTTTTTTCTTCTTTTTCTTCTTTTTTAAAGATTTATTTATTTACTTGAAAGTCAGAGTTACACTGAGAAAGAAGGAGAGGCAGAGACAGAAAGGTCTTCCATCTGCTGGTTCACTCCCCAAATGATGGCAATGACTGGAGCTCTGCCAACCCAAAGCCAAGAGCCAGGAGCTTCTTCTGGGTCTCCCACACAAGCAAAGTGGCCCAAGGACTTGGGCCATCCTCTACTGCTTTCCCAGGCCACAGCAAAGAGCTGGATCAGATGTGGAACAGCCGGGACTTGAACCAGCACCCATATGGGATGCCGGTGCCATAGGCAGAGGCTTAGCTTTCTATGTCCCAGCGACAGCCCCTACAATTGACTCTTGATTCATATAGGGCCTGTGTGTAGTCACCATTGACTTATAAAAAAGATAAAGCTGTACCAACCAGTAAGTTGTAAATGATTTTTGTTTGGTAGACAAGATAGTTCCAAAGGTTATGGTAGTAGCCCTGCAGGACCAATTTTCTAATTAGCAATCTTATTTGAGCTTTTATTACTTCTCTACACACTCTCTCTCTCACACACACAAATACCCCTTCTCTGGTGTTTTCTTTCAAGCTGATCTACTAGTTTAATAATTCCTTCATCAAGTCCAAATCTTTATCAACTTAAAAAAATTATAACTTGACATCTTGTCTCCCAAGAAAACAGCAACATTTATTGTCTCATTTTCTGTTTTGGATAATGGAAACTGCTTTTGTTTTAAGAATGTGGCTTATACAAACCAAAAATAATGTCTACCCAGTATATGTGTGTATAACTGTGTGCTTAAGAGATCTTAGTTATAGCTGTGAACCAAGATGAGCAATGGGAGAAGACAGAGAGCCCTTTACAGAGGATGAGAGGAGGAAGCTTTATCTGAGATGCCTCCGTCTCTTCCCTACTTGCTGATGTACAACCTCCACACTTGCTCCCAGCCATCAGTTTTGTTCTTCTTCCTTCTATTGTCCATACTGCAAAACTAAACTTGGTCTGTGTTATCTCACTTGCTAAAAATGACAATTGAAATCCTCTGGTTCCTTGCTTCCATATCTGAAGCACCAGCATCCCATATGGGTGCCGGTTTGAGTCCCAGCTGCTCCACTTCTGATCCAACTCTCTGCTATGGCCTGGGAAAGCAGTAGAGGATGGGCCAGGTCTTTGAGCCCCTGCACCCATGTGGGAGACCCAGAAGAAGCTCTTGGCTCCTGGCTTTGGATCACCATAGCTCCAGCCCATTGCAGCCAAATATGGAGTGAACCAGCGGATGGAAGACATTTCTCCCTGCTACTCTTGTTTTCCATGCTCTACACAAATATAAACACATAATATGTAGTTCCTGAAAATCACAAACCTTCAGCTCACACCTTCTCCCTCTAGAACATCATACCCTTCCATATCATTTCTTCATGCACAATTCCTTCTCCCTGGGATGCAGCTGTGATGGCATCTTCTTGGCTTTGTAAGGTGCCAACTTATCTGACCATGAAACACTGTGTTGGGTGTTCCTCCTGTGTTTCTGGTCTCTGATGCACCCTGTGAACTAGCACTTCTCATACCAGATTGCAGCGATCTGTTTGCATAGCTATCTCTCTTAGCTAAGGGCCCTGTGTCTTTGCCATCATTTTATCATCAGCACCTAGCACCTGGCACATAGAACTTGCCCACAAGGACAGTCTGAACCATACTGGGCATGGACAAGGAATATCCATGGGAACCAGTCACCAGAATGAAAAAAAAATCATCATTAAGCTAAGGAGTTCAAATAATTATAAGGTCAAAATGTCAGGCATAGCATACATATGACTTCTCATAGTACTTAGAAAGCTGCAAAGGAGACTATATTTTCTGGACCTCATTAGAGAAGTTTGGATGGGAGCAAGTGGTTTATTTTGGAGAATAAAATTCTAAGTAGAAGTGAAGGGTATCAGTGCAAGGTCCCTTAGTTCTTGTCTTTCTATGCAGCATGGCAAAAGCTATACAAGTTGAGTATCCCTTAGCTGATGTCCTTGGGACCAGGAGTGTATTTGATTTTGAATTTCTTGGGATTCTGGTATATTTGCAAATATATAATCAGATATCTCAGGGTTAGGATCCAAGTCTAAAAAATTCATTTGTATTTCATCTACACCTTACACACATGACTAAATGGTAATTTTATACAATATTTTTAGTGTGTCTGTGTTTGGACAAGTCACATGAGTCCAGATATGGAGTTCTCACGTTGGTGTTTAACATTTTTTGATTTCCAGATTAGAGATTTCCAATCTGTATCTGAGACAGTGGCTATTTTTTTTATTTGAGAGGCAGAGTGGACAGTGAGAGAGAGAGAGACAGAGAGAAAGGTCTTCCTTTTGCCATTGGTTCACCCTCCAATTGCCATCGTGGCTGGTGCACTGTGGCTGGTGCACCATGCTGAATTGATGGCAGGTGCCAGGTACTTATCCTGGTCTCCCATGGGGTGCAGGGCCCAAGCACTTGGGCCATCCTCCAATGCACTCCCGGGCCACAGCAGAGAGCTGGCCTGGAAGAGGGGCAACTGGGACAGAATCCGGCACCCTGACCGGGACTAGAACCCAGTGTGCCAGTGCCGCAGGTGGGGGATTAGCCTAGTGAGCCATGGCGCCAGCCCGACAGTGGCTATTTCAATAGAGTGTTGTGGGGCAATAGGTTAAGCTATGGCCTGCAAGGTTGGCATCCAATATGAGTGCTGGTTCAGTTTCCAGCTACTCCACTTGCCATCAGTTCTCTGATAACGGGCCTGGGAAAGCAGCACAGGATGACCCAAGTCTTTGGACCCCTGAGCACATGTGGGAGACCTTGAAGAAACTGCTATCTCCATTCTATGGCCTGGCTCCACCATTGTGATCATTTGGGAAGTGAACCAGCAGATGGATGACCCCTCTCTCTCTGCAACTTTGTCCTTCAAATAAATATATATGTATAAGTATAAAAAGAATGGGCTTGATCTAGCAATGCCTCTGATTCCCATGATGTGTACTTTTCTGACACTAATCATGTGTTTATGGGTGAACTGATGGGAGTAGGAGGGAGGTGAAGTATGTACCTTTGATTTAGAGTAACTCAAGCTAAGGGCAGATTATCTGGTTTATGGATGAACAGATTAAAAAAAAAAAGAGGTATATAGTGAAAAATGTAAATGATTCAGTGAAAACATATAATTTTTTTAGGGCATTAACTGGAACAATACAGTAACCCATAGATGCCGCATTGCATGTATTACCAACTACAGGGGAATACTCTTTCCCCTGACCAGTAAAATTTATGGTAAGGGAGAACTCAGATGGGTCTGGGCCCCAATATTTCCCATTTTAGGCCAAAAATAAGTATAAGAAGGGAAAAGAGAACATGGGAACATATAGCTTCTAACTTGAATCCTGTTCTAGTATTTTATTTTTTAAAGATTTATTTATTTACTTACAATCAGTTACATAGAGAGAGGAGAGGCAGAGAGAGAGAGAGAGAGAGAGAGAGAGAGAGAGAGATTTTCCATCCGATGGTTCACTCCCTAATTGGCTGCAATGGCTAGAGCTATGCCCATCTGAAGCCAGGAGCCAGGAGCCTCCTCTGGGTCTCCCATGCAGGTGAAGGGTCCCAAGGACTTGGGCCATCTTCTATAGCTTTCCCAGGCCACAGCATAGAGGTGGATCAGAAGTGGAGCAGCTGGGTTTGGAACTGGCACCCATTTGGGATGCCACTGCACCACAGTGCCAGCCCCATTTTAGAATTTTTAAAAGTGAGGATTTATCTAAGAAATAAAAACTATGAGTATCTTTTAAAAGATGATTGAACACTTACCAACAGATTTGAATGTTTAATTATTCTTAATCTTTTTTTAAATTTTTTTTGACAAGCAGAGTGGATAGTGAGAGAGAGAGACAGAGAGAAAGGTCTTCCTTTGCCGTTGGTTCACCCTCCAGTTGCCGCCGCAGCCAGTGCACCACGCTGATCTGATGGCAGGGGCCGGGTGAATATCCTGGTCTCCCATGGGGTGCAGGGCCCAAGCACTTGGGCCATCCTCCACTGCACTCCCTGGTCACAGCAGAGAGCTGGCCTGGAAGAGGGGCACCGGGACAGAATCCGGTGCCCCAACCAGGACTAGAACCCAGTGTGCCGGTGCCACAAGGCGGAGGATTAGCCTAGTGAGCTGTGGCACCAGCCCCTATTCTTAATCATTTTATATCTGTGTGCTGTTAAATTGCTTTTCCCCAAACCATATATATTTCAAACTTCAGTGTTTTAAAGCCTATTTTGCCTGGTTTTACTGTCTTCCTTTTATTGTTGCCCCATTGCCCCTGCAAAGGGAATAGTGCCTGTGCTTGGCCTGAGATTCAGTACTACATGATAGAAACCACCCTCCTCTCCTCCGCAACTTATATATATGTAGGCTCCCAAGGGCATCTCCATCTCATCTTCCAGATGAACAATTAGGAATGTGATTGGCTTCCTGGATATGGAGATAATTTATGTTGGTCCTTCTTTACATCATGAAAGATTCTATATTATGTGAACTTAAAAGCAATTTACACAAGTTCCTCTCTCTCTCTCTCTCTCTCTCTATATATATATATATATATAATATAGTTCCTATATAGATACAATATATAAGTTCCTGACTATATATAATATATATGTATATATTATGTATAATATATAATATAGCTTCTAACTTGAATCCTGTTCTAGTCTTTTATTTTTTAAAGATTTATTTATTTATTTGCAATCAGTTACACAGGGAGGAGAGGCAGAGAGAGAGAGAGAGAGGGAGAGAGAGATCTTCCATCTGATGGTTCACTCCCTATTGGCTGCAAATACATATATATATATATATATATATATATGTATATATATGTGTGTGTGTTTCAAATGTTTTTGGTTACCTACAAACAATTTGTTCTTACTATCCCATTGTCAATATATACAAACAACATCTTTATTGACAATGGGATAGTAAGAACAAATTGTTTATAGGTAACCAAAAACATATGAAACACACAACATTAAAGCTTTCAACATTTACGCTGGAGTACAAACACACAGTCAAGTTGAACATCGGGTGTAATGAATACAAATACTGAAACACAAAGAGCCATATTTCCCAGTAAAATTAACAGTGGAGTTAAGTCCCTTCACATTAAATTGCAAACTTGTTTCTGGAGCCAGCAAATAGCCCCTGTTTAAGTCAGACCCATAAGGAAAAAAGCATGTTCCAGGAGATCTCAAAGAGGCTGTGCAGCACCAGAAAAGAAGCAAGAGCAGGAAGAAGTAAATCTTCAACTCTGTGACAGGCCAGGAAGCAGGGCAGTCATGGTTCTTAATAGGTAAAAAAAAAAAAAAGTATGGAGAATACAATGACTCTCAACTTCCACAGGCTGATTCTTAGCCACATCATTTTACACACACACACACACACACACACACACACATACATATACACACAGGTTCCAAAAAGCTCTTGGGAAATCTGAATTATGAAAATATATTATGCACAGGTTTTGAAAAACTTTAGCACCAAAATATACATACTTTTAATTCCACTGACTTTCTGAGGCACTCTTGTATACAAGTGTACACATATGTACACAAACACACATACACACACACACCACACTCTGATGCTTAACTGCTTCATTTAGGAATAAATGTAGACAGTGAAGGGGGAATTGGGAGTACTTGCTCGCATAAGTGGAAGGGGGGCTCCTCATGCTTTTGCACCAGATTCTTTCGATGTACTGTCTTATTTAATCCTCATGACAACATTATGAGAAAGGGATGATTTATTTCCATTTTATGAATAAAGAAACTGAGACTCAGAATAAGTTGCTTCCTAAGGTCACACAATTGCTAACTGAGCTTGGTAGATTTTAAGCTCAACTTTCAAACACCCATGGTGGGCATGCATATTTTGTTAGTTTAAATGTGGCCCCCAAATGAATTTCTTTTCACTGAACCATATGGTATATTTAAAACATTTCACAGCTTCAATTCTCTCCACAACACATTGTAACATCCTAAGTTAGGAACATTTTGATGCATTTCCCATCTCTTTTATTTTCCTTTCACATAAACTCACACGGTTCTGTAATCTTAACAACAAACTAGAGGGACAGGGCTACTGTTATGGAGTAGTAACAACTCAGTGTTCATCTGCATTGCTCTGCTTACCAGTTTGGTACATGGAGGTAACTTCAATGGCTTTAGTCCCTAGTGAAGGATTACTTCACCATTACTACAACTTCTCCAATTTCTCTGTTTTCTCTGTCTCTACCTCACTTCTTGACAGATGCTCTAGCATAGGAGCTAGCATTTTCTGTAGAGCCAGATAGTAAATATTTTAGGGACATGCAATCTGCTGTTGACTGAATGTCCAAAGTCCATACCCTGAAACCCAGTCAATACCTATGTGATGGTCTTTGTAGGTAGGGCCCTTGTGAATGAGATTAGTGTCCTTATAAGATGGGCCCCATTCTACCTAGTGAGGACACAGTGTAAAGGTGCCTTCTATCAACCAGAAAGTAGGCCTTCATCAGACCCCAAATCTGCCAATGCCTTGATCTTGGGACCTCTTAACTTCCAGAACTATGAGAACTATATCTCAGCTGCTTATAAGCTACATAGTTTTGTTTTGTTAAAGCAGTCAGAAGACAATTTCTATTGTAGCTACTTGATTCTGCCACTGCAAGGAAAGGCAACCAAAGACAACATGTAAATGAATGTGTGGCTGAGTTTCAATAAAATTTTATTTAGAGAAATGGACTGTAGGCCCAAGTTTATCTATGGGTCTGGGCTACAGTTGTCTGCTCAAAACTATTAATACTGAATATTAAGGTGGTGAAAGAGTTCCTTTTCCTATATTGTGATGAGTCAGCCATTATCCTACCCAAACCCTTCAGACCCAAGTCTTCCCTCCCAACTCTATCTCCTTCAATGTTTTTTGTTCATTCTACAATCTCTTTGTCAAGAGCCCTTTTGTTCTCATTTCCATCATTGCTAGATTTATATTCCATGCATCCCTAATGATAGTGCTCTTCACTATCCCTACTTCTTTAATCTATCTCCCTACTTTTCTTCCATCATAAAATTAAGTTCTACTGAGAGGGAACTGTACAGGTAACTGGGATTATGTGGAAGGGACAAGAGTATAGACTGATAATTGATCATGAAGGATAGGAGTCAGGAGAGAAGAAAGTAGAAATCTGTACTTTTTATCATTTTACATAATTTTCTTTATATAGAACATATATAGAATAAAAATGGCATTTACATAGTGTTTTACTATTTATTTGACCTTTGGCTTTTGTGTTTCCAACCCCACCACTGGTCTTGGTCACCCTTGTAATTTATGCTAATATATCACTGTGATTTCATGCCTTGTCCATCTTTAGAACTCTGGGATAAAGACCAACCAATACATGGAGAACAACAATAACAACAATAGGATAAACATTAAGGACAGAGAAACTGCTTTTTCAGCTGCTTATGTCAAGTGAGTTGCTTGAGGATTGTCCTGTTATTATTTTCCATACCTGACAGGGATGTATGAGCTACTGTCTCACAGTTGCTTCAGTTCTTCTTGACTGGAACCTTAAATATAATAACACATTGATCCAATCCATCAGCTTTCCAAACCCTCAATACCCATGGGGTCTTTTCTCAAAGTGACACAGCACAATTTACAGAATGCTAAATAACATGGAGAAACAATGTTTCCTGGATATTTGTGGACATTAGAAAACCAAGGATTTATTCAATGCCAAGGATAAACAAAGAGGGGCTTGATCAACACTTAAGATTCTGACCAACTCTGTATTTCAGGCTAACTCCAGGAAAAGGTGGAAAATGAAGATAGATTTCCATATACAGGGATAACAGTGCCTCAATCTATAATTAATATAACTCATATGACCATAACCCAGAACCTGCTGTAAATACTTTGTTTATATTCATAAAAGTAGATAGCAACTTTTGGGAGATAGGAAGGAAATCCAAAACAACTTTCAACTCTTGGCTTATTTAGCTTTTTTGGATAATAGATATGACATTTTCTAGAGAAATGTATCACCTGTATATCTGGATCTCTATTTTGGATTCAAAGATTTATAACTTTGTGAACTCTTCATGATAAGGATCTACTATAAGCTATCAACCTAACCTATCAAATAAGAATTTCCTTTCCAAAGTGACAAACTACAATAGGGCTCCAATATGACCAGGAGAAGGGAAAACAATTTCATAATTTATAATGCTACCCTCTCTGGGATTGCATGCATTTCCTTGGATGGGTATTTGAGAGGTTGAATATTAAAATTTTGAGATCTCTGGACAGAAGTTTTAATAAGCAAATCAATGGACATAAGAACCATCCTGTCTGTGGCTCAAAACTATGTATTATGTGAGTGAAATTAGATGCTTATATAAAATTAGTCTTCAAGTGCATACAATGGCTTTACATCTAAACACTTAGGTACTTAATACAGTTATAAACCCAACTTACATTATTTTACATTCAGGGATTTTTTAGGGTTATTCTTCAATGTGAATTCTTTGATGAGGGATGAACTACACTTAAAGCTTTTCCCACATTCATTACATCTAAAGGGTGTGCTGGCCAGCCACACCAGTTGAACGGAACCTGAAGGAGGGAGTGGCAATGAAAACAGGGACAAGGGCGCAGAGAATGGAGCCAAGACAAAAGTCTGATCAAGGCTCATTTATTCCAGTATCTCAGAGATATTTATGTATAACCAGCTGTAACTCAAGGCAACTCAGAAGTTAACAACACATGCAAGCAACTTATCAGGCTTTCTGCAAAACAGTCACAACATAGTCAATTTTAACAGAGTGTTCTTGTTTGATCATTCTCCTTCAACATGGGAGTATGGGGCTTTTTCATCCCAGGAATTCCACAAGCCAAGACTGACCTTGACTTGTCTATGACTTGTTTATGGGCTGCCTACAAAAGGGCTTCTCTCCAGTATGAGTTCTCTGGTGTTGAGTAAGAGCTGATGAATGAATGAAGGCTTTTCCACACTCACTACATTTGTAGGGTTTCCTTCCAATGCAAATTCTTTGATGTTTAGCAAAATCTGAGCTCTGACTAGAGGTTTTCCCACATTCACTACACTCATAGGGTTTCTCTCCAGTATGAATTCTCTGATGCTGAACAAAATGTGTGCTTTGACTAAAAATTTTTCCACATTGACTACATTCATATGGCTTTTCCCCAGTATGAACCCTCTGGTGCTTAGTAAGGGATGAACAGTGTCTAAAGGCTTTCCTACATTCTTGACATTTACAGGGTTTCTCTCCAGTATGAGTTCTTTGATTTTAATAAGTGCTGATAAATGAATGAATGCTTTATCACATTCATTACACTCATAGGGCTTAACTCCAGTATGAATCAACTGATGTACAAGATGTGTACTTTGGTTAAAACCCTTCCCACATTCGCAGCATTCATATGGTTTTTCTTCAATGTGAATTCTCTGATGAATTGGAAGGGATGAACTTTCTGTGAAGGTAGAGAATTCTAGTATGAGTTTTCTGATGCTTTGTTAAATTAGCTCTGTGGGTAAAAGATTTCCCACATTCATTGCAGGTATAAGATTTCTCTCCAGTGTGGACTCTCTGGCATTGAATAAGTACTGAATGGTAAGTGAAGAGTTCACCACAATCATTGCAGTTAGGAGGCTTCTTTTCTTTAGACATTCTCTGCTTTTCCATTAAGCTTAACTTCTGTTTCAATCTTTTATCAAGTGTATGAAAGGAACAGGATCCTTTGGGAACTCTGTCTTGAGTGGTAAGAACAGACTTCTGACTGTAGTTCTCCCCATCAACATCATGTTCATGATCTGTTTCTTCAGGTAATGAACAATGTTGGTGAACATTTCTCCCAAGTGTCTCTCCTGACTTCCTTGCATATTCTCTAACCAACTGTCACATTCAAGAGCTGTTTCCAAGCCATTATTCTTTGTCAGTCTCTCTATTATTGCAACCTGGCAGGAATCTTCTTTGGAAAAATCTTGCACTGAAGTTGAATCCTTGCTCTTGGGTCTTGTCTCCATGTCTGAAAGACATTGGAAATGCAAATTCCCTTCATTTTCTGTGCTCAACAGAAAGGCAATTCTGTAATAGGTAAAAGTTAATGAAAGTGAAAGGCATGCCTTCACGGAGTAAGTGGATCTGACTCATTAGATGATTTGTAAAGAGAAGCAAATGGAGGGAAACAAATATTCAGTATATGCAGAGAAAATGAGTATACTCCATCCAGGAGAGTCCCAAGAGGGAAAAGACATCCAGAAATATAGGAAAATATGGGTTATATATGAAGCAATATATCCATTTATGAGCAGACAATGAGTGCATCAGGTCAGATGGGAGAAGTAACTTTTTATACAACACACATTGCTGCAATAAATATCCAGGCAATTATCTCAGCATATAGTTATGACTTCTAAGTTCTCAGTCTTCCAATCTTACCACTTCCAAATTTAAAACCCACTGCCAGTTTAATGTTCCTAACAATGCTTTTCTACTATTCTCCTCATTAGAAACCTTCTATGGTCTCTCAAAGTAATTTCTAAGTAAAAAAGAGTATAATTTAGCATGCATGGTTTGATTTTGGTGTAGGAAAAAAGGGAAGGGTAGCAATAAAAATCTTCAAAAAGATCGTAGAAAATGCATATCATGAAAAAACCAAAGAGGGTTTTCAATCTTGCCACACCCAAATAAACATCTTTTGGGACCGGCACTGTGGCATAGCAGGTAAAGCCGCTGCCTGAAGTGCCAGCATCCCACATGGGCACCGTTCGAGTACTGGCTGCTCCACTTCCAATCCAGCTATCTGCTATGGCCTGGGAAAGCAGTAGAAGGTGGCCCAAGTCCTTGGTCCCCTGCACCTGCGTAGGAGACCCGGAAGAAGCTCCTGGCTCCTGGCTTCAGATAGGCACAGCTCCAGACATTGCAACCAATTGGGGAGTGACCCAGCAGATGGAAGACCTTTCTCTCTCTCTGCTTCTCCTTCTCTCTCTGTGTAACTCTGACTTTCAAGTAAAATAAATAAATCTTTAAAAACAAAACAAAACAAAACAAAACAAAACAAACATCTTTTAATTCTATTTTCCACGATGTTTCATGTACCCTGTATATACAGTATTTGGTTATAGTTTCAAAAGCCAAAGGATGCGTGAAAAACTAATGAAAATGATTACTTATAGAGAAAATATCAGAACATAAAAAAGAGGGCCAGAATGAGAGCTAAACTTTTCTAAATACCTTTAATATAAATATACTGCAATTTTTGTATCTAATAAACTTTTATAAAGACAAAATAAACTGTGGTTCAAAGGAATAAATATATTAGTGAAATAGAAGAGCAAGTTCAAAAATAAATTCAAGTATATATAAGAATTAGAGATAATATGAAGGAGGTATTTCAGTTAGTGAACAAGATTTGTCTTTCCAACAAATGGTGCCATGACAATTAAACATTTGAATAATATTAAATTAGATTTAGTTATATCTCTCCTTTTATTACACCGAAATAAATTCTATTCACCAACTTATCTACTATTTATTGATTTTATTCAATAGTATTCATATCTAATGAATATACACCATGTGCTACATGCACTGTTAGTCCCTGAGGAAAACCACATATAGTTCCTATGTACGTGATGGAAGAGAATTTAATCTAACAATCACAAATACAAAACTATACTTGTTAAAAGTACTGAGGTATTGAGAAGTCAAAGGCATATGATGCTATGAAGACAGAATGAGAGGAGGAATATGAGGGAGACACTTCTCTGAAGGAAGTACATCACTGAGCTGAACCAAAGGAGCTGGAGCTGGGGTTTGGGATGAGCATTTGAAATAAGCACACAAGTGGGCCGGTGATGTGGTGTAGCAGGTAAAGCTGCCTCCTGCAGTGCCAGCATCCCATATGGGTGCTGGTTCGAGTCACAGCTGTTCCACTTCCAATCCAGGTCTTGCTGTGGCCTGGGAAAGCAGAATATGGCTCAAGTCCTTGGGCCCCTGAACCCATGTGGGAGACCCAGAAGAAGCTCCTGGCCCCTGGCTTCAGATTAGTAAAGCTCTGGCCATTGTGGCCATCTGGGGAGTGAAGCAGTGGATGGAAGACCTCTCTCTGCCTCTACCTCTCTGTAACTCTGTCTTTCAAATAAATAATATTTAAAAAAATAAGTACACAAGCACTGATGTGAGTGTTGCAGGTGGAGGGAAGGAAATGTAGGAAAGCCCTGTGGGGAGGGGGCCATCCAGGTAAAGCACAGTGCAAATTGGGCTCTGCCATCAGAACATATGAATCTGAATCCCAGCTCTGCCTTTTACAGGGGCATCAGGGACCTAAGCATTTGAGCCATCACCTGCTGCCACCCAGGATCCCCTCTAGCAGGAAGCTGGGATTAGGAGCACAGCCAGAATCTAAATCCAAGCTCTGATAGGGGATGCAGGTGTCTTAACCACTAGGCCAAATGGCTGTCCTTGTATCTAATCTTTAATTAACTACCTCCTGCTTAGTTTGAGAGTCTTATAGCAGAACAGTCATAATTATATCTGACAAGGATTGTAAATATAAAACACTTCTCCCTTTTCCAACTATCTATCTAGTCATAATGGATTTTCTTCATACACTTAAACTAGAACAACAGCATATCACAGGTGCTGGTACCATGGCACAATGGGTTAGGATGTGGCCTGTGATGCCAGCATATCATATCTCAGTGCTGGTTAGGATTACAGTTACTCGGCTTCCAATCCAGCTCCCAGCTAATGTGCTTGGGAAAGCAGTGGAGGATACCTCAAGTACTTGGGCCCCTGACACCCAAGTGGGAAACCTAGATAGAACTCCCAGCTTCTGGTTTCAGACTGGACTAACTACAGCCATTGTGACCATCTGTGTAGTTAAAGCAACAGATGGAAGATATCCCTCCCCTTCTCCTTCAAATAAATAAATCTTTAAAAAGTAAACATAAAATAACCCCAACATATCACAAAAAACTACATTCAGCAGCAACTATGAGAATAATTATCTTTGATGAGGCATATTTTGGAGAGATTTACAGAAATGTGAAAAAAAAAAGAAATCCTGTATGGGTGTTGATTTGAATCCCAGCTGCTCCACTTCTGATCCTGCTCCCTGCTAATGAGCCTGTGAAAGCAGCAGAGAATGGCCCAAGTCCTTGGGCCTCTGTACTCACATGGGAGACCTGGAAGAAGCTCCAGGCTCCTGGCTTTGCTCTGGCCCAGCCGTGGTCATTATGGACATTTGGGAAGTAAACTAGCACATGTAAGACTTCTCTCTTTCTCTGTAACTCTGCCTTCCAAATAAATAAAATAAATCTTTAAAAAGTCAAGAAAACTACAAAAACCCACCACTCTTATAGGTAACATATTTTTGTTCATGAAATTTTCTTCATAAAAATTGTAATGCATTATCACTTCTTAGCCTTTTTGTTAAGATAAAGTGTAGTAAAAATTGTAATGCAGTAGAGGGTAATGGGTTTATAATTATTTTAAAATTAATAGCTTATTTTTGCTCAGTCTTAATTTTTTTAATATTTCCTCCTTTTTTGATTTATTTATTTACTTGAGAGGCATAATTACAGACAGAGAGAGGGAGAGACAGAGAAAAAAAGTTATCTGCCATTCACTGGTTCACTCCCCAAATGGCTGCAATGACTGGAGCTGGGCCAAGCTGAAGCCAGGAGCTAGAAGTTACTTCCTGGTCACCCACATGGGTGCAGGGGCCCAAGCAGTTGGACCATCCTCCACTGCTTTCCTGAGCCATAGCAGAGAGCTGGATTGGAAGTAGAGCAGCTGGGATTAGAACCAGTGGCCATATGAGATGCAGGCACCGAAGGTGGATGCTTAACCTACTGCACCACAAAACTGGAACCTTAGTTTTCATTTCTAATGTGGTATTTTGGTAGATATCACCTGTATGGACAAAATCTCTTTACAGTCTTCAATAATTTTTAGTTACACTAGGTCTATGGATGCGAAAACATTCAAGAACTGCTAAGACATAGCCCGGGGAAGGAGGGAAATCAGGGGAGGTAAAAATGTCAAAGTGAGTAAAAGCCAGAGTTTTACAAGATTTTGTCAGCCTCAAGGATTTTGGTCATTAAGCCAATGGGTGTGAGAATCCTTGAAGTGTTTGGAGCAAAGGGATAACTTGATTTGACTTGATTTTGAAAACATCACTCTCAGTACAATGTAGAGAATGGAAGGCATGGGGCAAAGGCAGAATTGGGGAGATTTATCATAACCATTCAGGCAAACAACAGGCATATGGGTGTTAATAGTGCATGAGTATTTGCTAATTACATTAAAATGTAATTAAGAAAATGTGTTCATGCATAAAGGAGAGGAGAAAAAGTAAAAACTGTCCACAGAGTTCTGGCATGTACATTTTGATAAGGCAGGGAGTATCAGTAAGACAACTACTGGAAAAGTATCCTGTTTGCATGGGAATTTGGGCATATTTCAGGCATTCAGTTTTAAGCATGTTTTACTGAGATGTCTTTGACATAGTAAATAAAGGCATCAAATAGTTATACTGTGCAGGTGTTCAGAATAGGCTCTGAGGAGAGACCTAGGATGGAAATAGCAATTTGGAACTCATTTGGATAAATGATAGTGGGTTGTGGGAATGATGAGACGACTAAGGGGAAGGTAGAAGCTACAGGTAGATGACCTGTTGGCCAAGTCTGACTGCTATGTTGTGTTTGACCCATACTGTTTATGCAAATTAAAAACAATTAGTTGCCAACATTTAAAAATAGGGAGAATTTACAAAGTAATCTAAATTTTGATCATGTCTTGAAAATTACCATAGAATGATACTCTATGTCAACAACCAGTGAGGGCAGGAATTGGCAACAGTCACCTGCTACCTACTTTTCTAAATAAAGCTTTATTGGAATATAGTCATACCCATTTATTTTTATACATTGTTGAAGCTGCTTTCACATGAATGGTTGTGAAGACAACATGTGCCACAAAATTCACTGTTTGCCATCTAGCCCTTTATATCAAAGTCTGCCTACCCCTGAGTGACAGTGAGTTGAGTGAAGGCTTTTGCTTTCAGTTGAGGCATGTATTCTAGCTTCCAGCACCCACCCAGCTCACTTCACTTAGTAATATTACATGACAGCCATCTAAGCACTCAAGTTTACAGCTATTTATACAGAGGAGAGGAAATTAAAATCAAAGTCTGAACAATTCAAACATCTAACTGCTCTAAAAAGAAGGCTAAGAGGATGCTCCCAGAGGAGTAAGAGGTGACTCCAAAAGGATGAAGGATTTCAAGGAAAAATCAGGGATGGTTCAATGTGTGCAAAACAATCAATGTGATTCACCACATTAACAGACTGCAGAAGAAAAACCAAATGATTATCTCAATAGATGCTGAGAAAGAATTTGATAAAATACAACACCATTTCATGATGAAAACTCTAAGCAAACTGGGTATGGAAGGAACATTCCTCAATACAATCGAAGCAATTTATGAAAAACCCACAGCCAACATCCTATTGAATGGGGAAAAGTTGGAAGCATTTCCACTGAGATCTGGTACCAGACAGGGATGCCCACTCTCACTACTGCTATTCAATATAGTTCTGGAAGGTCTAGCCAGAGCTATTAGGCAAGAAAAAGAAATTAAAGGGATACAAATTGGGAAGGAAGAACTCAAATTATCCCTCTTTGCAGATGATATGATTCTTTACTTAGGGGACCCAAAGAACTCTACTAAGAGACTATTGGAACTCATAGAAGAGTTTGGCAAAGTAGCAGGATATAAAATCAATGCACAAAAATCAACAGCCTTTGTATACACAGGCAATGCCATTGCTGAGGAAGAACTTCTAAGATCAATCCTATTCACAATAGCTACAAAAAACAATCAAATACCTTGGAATAAACTTAACCAAGGACGTTAAAGATCTCTACAATGAAAATTACAAAACCTTAAAGAAAGAAATAGAAGAGGATACCAAAAAATGGAAAAATGTTCCATGCTCATGGATTGGAAGAATCAACATCATCAAAATGTCCATTCTCCCAAAAGCAATTTATAGATTCAATGCAATACCAATCAAGATACCAAAGACATTCTTCTCAGAACTGGAAAAAAATGATGCTGAAATGCATATGGAGACACGGGAGACCTCGAATAGCTAAAGCAATCTTGTACAACAAAAACAAAGCCGGAGGCATCTCAATACCAGATTTCAGGACATACAACAGGGCAGTTGTAATCAAAAGAGCATGGTACTGGTACAGAAACAGATGGATAGACCAATGGGACAGAATAGAAACACCAGAAATCAACCCAAACATCTACAGCCAACTCATATTTGATCAAGGATCCAAAACCAGTCCCTGGAGTAAGGACAGTCTATTCAGTAAATGGTGCTGGGAAAATTGGATTTCCATGTGCAGAATCATGAAGCAAGACCCCTACCTTTCACCTTACACAAAAATTCACTCAACATGAATTAAAGACTTAAATCTATGACCTGACACCATCAAATTATTAGAGAGCATTGGAGAAACCCTGCAAGATACAGGTACTGGCAAAGACTTCTTGGAAAAGACCCCAGAAGCACAAGCAGTCAAAGCCAAAATTAACATTTGGGATTGCATCAAATTGAGAAGTTTCTGTACTTCAAAAGAAACAGTCAGGAGAGTGAAGAGACAACCGACAGAATGGGAAAAAATATTTGCAAACTATGCAACAGATAAAGGGTTAATAACCAGAATCTACAAAGAGATCAAGAAACTCCACAACATCAAAACAAACAACCCACTTAAGAGATGGGCCAAGGACCTCAATAGACATTTTTCAAAAGAGGTTATCCAAATGGCCAACAGACACATGAAAAAATGTTCAATATCACTAGCAATCAGGGAAATGCAAATCAAAACTACAATGAGGTTTCACCTCACCCTGGTTAGCATGGCTCACATTCAGATACCTACCAACAATAGATGCTGGAGAGGATGTGGGGGAAAAGGGACACTAACCCACTGTTGGTGGGAATGCAAACTGGTTAAGCCACTATGGAAGTCAGTCTGGAGATTCCTCAGAAACCTGAATATAACCCTACCATACAACCCAGCCATACCATTCCTTGGAATTTACCCAAAGGAAATTAAATTGGCAAACAATAGCTGTCTCCACATTAATGTTTATTGCAGCTCAGTTCACAATAGCTAAGACCTGGAACCAAAACGGGACATGTACTCTATAGAATACTATACAGCAGTCAAAAATAATGAAACCCAATCATTTGCAACAAAACGGAGGAATATAGAAAACATTATGCTGAGTGAATTAAGCCAGTCCCAAAGGGACAAATATCATATGTTCTCCCTGATTGGCGACAACTAACTGAGCACCAAAGGGGAAACCTGTTGAAGTGAAATGGACACCATGAGAAACAGTGACTTGATCAGCTCTTGTCCTGACTGTTGATGTACAATGTAATACTTTATCCATTTTAATATTTTTTGTTCTAGTACTATTGGTTGAACTCTGTAATTAACACACAATTAGTCTTAGGTGTTTAATTTTAACTGAAAAGTTATCCTTGCTAAATGTAAGAGTGGGAATAAGAGAGGGAGGAGATGTACAATTTGGGACATGCTCAATCGGACTTGCCCAAATGGTGGAGTTAGAAATGTGCCAGGGGATTCCAATTCAATCCCATCAAGGTGGCATGTACCAATGCCATCTCACTGGTCCAAGTGATCAACTTCAGTTCACAATTGATCACACTGATAGGTCTAAGAGTCAAAGGGATCACACAAACAAGATTAGTGTCTGCTAATACTAACTGATAGAATCAAAAAGGGAGAGAACAATCCAACATGGGAAGCAGGATACACAGCAGACTCATAGAATGTCAGATGTCCTAAATAGCACTCTGGCCTCAGAATCAGCCCTTAAGGCATTCGAATCTGGCTGAAGAGTCTGTGAGACTGTTTTAGGCATGGAAAGCGAAGACACTCTGGAAAAAAAAAAAGAAGAAGACCCAAATGAAAGATCTCTGCAAGTGAGATCCCAGTGGAAATTATGGGCCATCAAAGAAGGAGGTACCTTTCTCTGAAGGGAGGAGAGAACTTCCACTTTGACTATGCCCCTGTCGGAATAAAATCAAAGTCTGCGAACCCAAAAGGCTTCCATAGCTTTGACAACTCATAACTAGAGCCTAAGGAGATTACTGATGCCATAAACAAGAGTGTCAAATTGTTCAGTCTACAACAGGAGTCACTGTGTACTTACTTCTCATGTGGGATCTGTCCTTAATGTGTTGTCCAATGTGAAGTAATGCTATAACTAGTACTGAAACAGTATTTTTACACTTTGTGTTTCTGTGTGGGTGCAAACTGATGAAATCTTTACTTAATATATACTGAATTGATCTTCTGTATATAAAGATAATTGAAAATGAATCTTGATGTGAATGGAATGGGGGAGGGAGCAGGAGATGGGAGGGGTGCGTGTGGGAGGGAAATTATGGGGGGGAAGTCAATGTAATCCATAAACTGTACTTTGGAAATTTATATTTACTAAATAAAAAAAAAAAGAAAAACTGCCGCCTGCAGTGCTGGCATCCCATATGGGTGCCGATTTGAGTCCTGGCTGCTCCACTTCTGATCCAGCTCTCTGCTGTGGCCTGGGAAAACAGCAGAAGATGGCTCAAGTACTTGGGCCCCTGCACCCACGTGGGAGACCCGGAAGAAACTTCTGGTTCCTGGCTTTAGATCACTGCAACTCTGCCCCTTTGAGGCCAAATACGGAGTGAACCAGTGGATGGAAGACCTTTCTCTCTCTTTCCCTCTCATTGTCTTTAACTCTACCTCTCAAGTAAATATATATATGTAATAGCATTTTACACCAGTCAGACTGATGAAAATAACAAGTCTGAAAACATTAACTGTTGGCCAGCATGGCAGTAGGAGCTTTGCATCCCTAATAAAGCTAAATCTGTGACACATTAAGTCTCAGTAATTCCTCTTCCTGTTACGCACCCTAAACCAACTATCAGCATGAATATATAAGGAGACAATAAATGGATGATCATTGCAACTCTGCTACTAATAGTACAGAAATAAAAAATAAACTGCTGAGTTTATTTATATAGTGGACTTACTCCATAACAGTTAAAATAAATATGATTCTTATGTGTTAAAACATAGCTTAATACAAAAAGACAATATGAAGTTAAAAAATACAACAGAAGGAAAAAATAACAAAGTATATATATATATATATTGTTTTATGTACACACATAACTGTATATGTGTGTATACATACATATGGATGCAAACAGGGAAGTGATTCATATCAATTTCAAGATATAGTGTTATTTCTAGTAGAGGAAGAGAATGAAAGGGTTTTAACTGAGTCTAATATTTTTTATTAAGTAAAAGATATCACACATTCATAAGAATGGCTCAAATGAAGACAGACAATTAGGTGTTGATAAACATGTGGAACAAATAGAACTGACAAATTGTGCTGGTGGGTATCTAGAATGATGATGCTACAAACCTCTTTGGTGTTACCTACTAAAAATGAACACACACCTACCTCATGGCTTAATAATTCTAATTGTATATATCCAATAGGACTGCATGTATGTGTTCACCAAGACATGTAAAGAATATAAATAGCAGCAATGTTAGCCCCAAACTGGAAACTATTCAAATTCCTACCTTCAGGAGAATGGATAAATGGTATACTGACATAATGGAAGCATGTACAACAATGAGAATGTGGGAAATACAATGATATGCACAAGCTAATGTTCTGCAAAGGAAGCCAGAATATATACAATATGGTTTCATTTATGTGAAGCTCAAGAGCAGTCAAAATTAGTCTATGGTGTATCCAGTTAGGATCAGGTTACCCTTGGGAGAAGAGAGGTGATACGAAGAGGGGCCTGTAGGGGTGCTGCTGAGTTGTTTTCCTGATCTAGCCACTGGGTATGTGGATGTCTTTACTTTGTGAAAATTAGGACTGTACAGTTAAGATGCAGTTATAATGCTTTTATGCATTTTATATTGTGAAGAAAGAGGCAAATGAGGCAAAATATTACCATGTCTTTAGTCTTGGTGATGAATACATGCGTATTCCTTTCTTTTCTGGACTTCTGTATGTATCTGAAATGATTTAGAATTTAAAAGATTTAAAAAAATAAAGGCACATTACACTCCTAATATTCTTCCTTGGGCAGTGAAAATGCCACTTCTTCACTGTCCTGCTGGACTGTCATGTCTAAAGACGCCCATCGCCGACTCACCTAGATAGCTGCTACTGGGCACTTTTCTCTCAAGCATCAATGGCTCTTTTCCATTCTCCAAATTGTAGCTCTCAGGTTTGGAAATGGGAAGCCCTATTCATAAAAAAAGAAAAGGAAAGGAAAGAAAGAAGAAATGGGCCTTAGATACTTGTGGTATGCATAAAGATCTACAGCATAGTTTCCACCCCCTTGATCTACAAAGAAGACAAGTTATTACAGAAAGATCTGGTAAGAAGTAGCTAAATGGATTTGTACAGATGAATTGTTCATCAGTCAAAAGATGAGAATGTCTTTTAATTGTGTCAGGAAATTCCAGAGAGATATTACATATTAGTGCTATCTTAGGAAAGAAAATGGAAAAAGTGGGACCTCATGGCAGCAGGACAAAATTATGACTGCAGTAATTAGAAGTTTTGTCTGGTTTTTACTTCCCTCCTTCTTCAGGTAGTAGTAGAAGTTTCTGATGGGATTTGCCATGTGAGGTTTGGGAGGGGCTTATCCGCATACAAACATATGCATACAGGTTTGCATACACACACACACACACACACACACACAGGCAAAGGATCCAGAAGAGGCCAGAGAGTCCTTGGCTTTTCCGGCTCCAGTGCTGGGCTTGTGACACTATTTGCAGGCATTTTTTTGTTTTTGCTGATCTCTCTAACAGGAAGAATACCATAGCACTGGGGCTGCCAATGGCCATCTCTGCCATGTGGGAGATGTAAGAATAAAGCTGAGTGAAGCCCAGCCAACTGACTGCAAATAAACAAAAGAAATCCTAATGATACATTCGATTCCTTGAACCAAGATGTGGATTTTGTTTCTGTCACTTGAATGTGGACTCAGAGCAAGCACACACATTTTACCAAGAACATAAAGCAGAAACAGATTTTTCTCAACGTTCCAAAGAATGGACACTTTGTTAAGCTGTTTTTACTTTTATAAAGTGACGACATCTCCCTGAGTAGGTTTCAAGTCAGAGAGTGAGTCTGTTCTTACACAGTGAGACCAGGTTCCTGTAGTTCTCCAGCAGCACTGCCCTTTGTGTAGGGCCCAGCTTCTCCCACTCTTCCAGTGTGAAGTCCATGGCCACATCCTTGAATGTCACTGCTGTCTGGGACACAAAATACACTTTTGGTCAGTTACATGCGACAGCCTCTTTGTCATCCCTCACTTTCTGCATAAACCACTGCTTAAAAGGAGGGAAAATACCAAAGGAGAAACAAAGAAAGCATAGGAAACAGAAACATAAAAGTCACTTGGTGGGGCAGTGCTGTGGCATAGCGGGTAAAGTGCTGGCATCCCATATGGGCGCTGGTTCAAGTCCCAGCCGCTCCACTCCCAATCCTGTTCTCTGCTATGGCCTGGGAAAGCAGTATAAGATGGCCCAAGTCCTTGGGCCCATGCACCCATGTGGGAGATCCAGAAGAAGCTCCTGGCTCCTGGCTTCAGATTGGCTCAGTTTTGGCCATTGGGGCCATCTGGGGAGTGACCAGCAGATGGAAGATTGATCTCTCTCTCTTTCTGCCTCTCTGTAACTTCCTTTCAAATAAACAAATCTTAAAAGTCACTTGGCAAGAAGAATTCAAAACATATATTTTAAATGTGAATGAGTAAATTTCCTTATTAAAAGGTTTTTTGTTTGTTTTCTAAAAAGCTATATCCTGTTTACATAATAGGCCACCCAAACAAAATATTATTGCCAAGGCTGGAGACTAGAAAGGAAATGGAAGGAAACACAATACAATAGATGCCTACAGTAGTGCAAGCTCAAACAAAAGTATGGGAAAATATACATCAGTAGGGAGAGGTGAGAAAGTAATATTACCTTTACATTTCTAGTCTGTGCTGTTCTTTCTTGTTAAATAGGCTAGAAAATTTTGTAAGTAAAAGATAAAAAATAGCCAAGTCAAATTCTAACAAGAAAAGACCTGCAAAACCAGAGGTGTTTTTAATTTCTCTAACAGTTTCCAACCATCCTGCTGCTAC